>NC_059340.1:26007834-26632834 GCF_018350155.1 Leopardus geoffroyi
ACCCAAAGAATCCAGAGGCAACCTTGACTTTGTCCCTGGGTGAGCTAGCATCACAGCTATGAAATGTGCTAAGAAATTTAAAAGGCTTCCAAAGACATGCTTCTCAAACCAAGGCATGCAGTGGGGGTGGCTGAAGCCACAGAACGAAGATGGCGTGTTTTCCCGGAAAGTCAATTTACCAGAACATGTTTTAGGGGAAAAAGTTAAATTATTTCATCAATGAGTAACTGAAAACATGACTGTTAGATTAAAGCAAACAGATCTATGGTGCCACAGAATACCACCTGCTTGTACACTTCTTAGATAAAAGGAAAGCCTCAAAGACATTTTATACTTGCATTGGGGAGTTTTAGACAACAGCCTTGGACCCCCTGGGGACCAGTTCTCTTTTCCTTGCCTTTTGGTGGAAAACACAACGATTAATGAATGAATTAATGGACTGATTGGTTAGATAAATGATTGGAGTCCCTACCTTGTGCCAAACATCCCACTGGACACCAGGGATGCACCAGTAACAAAAATGGGCAGAGTTTCTGCTCTAGAAAAGCTTACGGTGTGGTGAGCAGGCTCCAGCAGTAATGGGCCAGTCTGCAGTGAGGTCATGAAAGACTTCTACTGAGGAAGAGACACTGGAATTCAGACGGGGAGACTAGTGTGAGAAGCCTATTCCCAGGAGGTCTGGGGAAAGCATTCCATGTCTCTTGCTTCCCTTCCCTAGAACTCTTTTCTTTCTGCACCTTTAACCCCCAAATCATGCCCAACTCCCTCCAGGAAATGTTTCCTGACCCACTCCAGCAACTCTGACCATCCTCTGAATTTACATAATCTCATTCTTCCAGCACCTCTGGAATCACTACTCACTCACACTTTCTGTCATTTGGGTCCCATCTTCATGATGTTTTTCCATACCCAAATGATATCAACAGCAGAGCTGACTTCATCTTTTATCCAATACCATTATAAAAAAACCATGAATAAATAATGTCATAAATATGCCATAGGAAAAGGGATAAAGGGATAAAGTATAAAGGTATAATTGTCTCTCTGTTATAGAGGGAGACTGGCAAATGTTACAAGCGTGTTCAAGGCAAATCAGCACTCACTAAGACATTCTCCTTGAGACCCCAGGAAGACCAGAGAAGATACAAGAAGGGAAATGCAAATGCTTTGTGATCTGATAGCTGTGTAGTTACTGAAATAACTTCATGTTCCACTAATGGTACACAGTGTTGCCTATTATTATTATTATTTTTTGCATGTTTCATGTTTTGTTTTCAGGAGGATGTTAGAGCTCTGTAACAAAACTATAAAATCCACAAGGATAAGGCTCCTTTACATTCCCCATAGCACCTATGGTAAGTGTTGGAATGTTTCTCTTTTTTTTTAAGTTTATTTATTTTGAGAGTGAGCAAGTGTGAGCAGGGGAGAGGCAGAGAGAGAGAGACAGAAAAAGAGAGAGAGAGAGAGAGAGAGAGAGAGAGAGAGAGAGAGAGAGAGTCCCAAGCAGGCTCTGCACTTTAATGCTGGCAGCGCATTAAGCATCCTTAATCTTTTCCTTGAACTGTGCTAAACCCTTTGCATGTGTGACCTTCTTTCTTTCCCACGATATCCCTGGTACAGAGGTAATATTGTCATCTCAACTCTACAGAGAAAAAACAGGCTCAAGAGACAGAAGGAAATGACTTGATTGGGTTCATCCAGGAAGTAAGAGGCAGAGGGGGAGCTGGACCAGGTGTGGCACTGAAGTGCTCAGGGTCATTGCAGCCCATGGCTCAGACCATTTGGACACAATTGGGGTAGCTCAGGCCTGCGTCACAGGTATTCTGATGAACAGTGCTTACTTTTGCAGAGGGGCCCAGCCCAAAAGATTCTTATGAAAATAAAGTGAGAACATAAATGTAAAAAGGGGTGGAAGAAAAGAAATGAAGCCAAGTATTACACACAACCAATTACTCAGTAAAACCCATTATGAAACTCTCCTCACCTGCTCAGTCCTTCTGTGACTCCCCACTGCCTCCCTATGGGACTCAGACACCCAACTTGCATGTTTTGCCATGATGATCTTCACCATATATATGACCTTCATGCACTGATATTAAGTAACCGAACTGTATTTTGCATGCGCTTGTATGGTTCAATGCAAAATTAAAAAAATTATAAAAGGGAACATGGTAAAAACTCTCCCACCCTCTCCTTCCACCCAAGTTTGCTTCCCAGACACAACCACCACTGCTATGGTCTGAATGTTTGTGTCCCCCAACAAAATTCACAATTTGGAATCTTAACCTCCATCAAAATTCACAATTTGGAACCTTAACCTCAAATGGATGGTTAAAAGGCAGGGCCCTTTGGGAAGCAGTTAGGTCATGGGGGTGGAGTCTCCATGAATGGGATTAGTGCCCTGATAAAAGAGACCCCAGAGAGCTCCTTAACCCCTTCTGGGTTGTGAGGACATGGTGAGAAGGCACAAGCTATGAACCAGGAAGAGAGCCTTCACCAGAGCGTAACCATGCTTGTACCTTGATCTTAGAATTCCCAGCCTCCAGAACTGTGAGAAATAAATTTCTGTGCTTAAGCCACCCTGTCTATGGTATTTTGCTACAGCCGACTGAGCAAACTAAGACAACCTGTATCTGTTTCTTGTGTGTCTACTAATACATAAGCAAACAGACACACACACACAGGCACACATATATACCCTTTTTAAACAAAAATGAAGCATATGGGGCATAATGCTCTTCCAACTGCTTTTATGACTTAACAATACACCTTAGAGCTTATTTTATATCATAATGTAAAAACTTCCTCATTTTTTAAGGCTGCTTTGTGTTTGTTTTCCCCATTCTTCAACCAGTCTCCAACTGATGAGCAATTAGGTGGTTCCTAATCTTTCGATATTGCGAACAATACAGCATGAATAACCTTCCAATTATTCTATTAATGACCTGGCATCTTCCTTTCAATCAACTGCTTCTAAAAACTTTTCTCACATCTTAAGCACTATCTATGAAAGCATAGATTTGATGAGCTAATGATATATGTTTCTAATTCACACTAATATAGATAGACAAGAAATCCACAACCATTTAAATCAAAGTGCTTGCCTGTGTATCACCTATAACAATTCTGCTTAGCACCTGTGCCATGCATCTACTATCCTGGGAAACACCTGCTGCCCAGAAGTTCCAAACTCCTTGGCCAGACACAGGATGCCCTTGAGGATCTGTCTTCTGCCTCGCTCTCCAAACTCATTTCCCCTGTGTCCTATGCTCAAACCTTGTGGAATCATAGGTCTTTTTTATTTTATTTTTTAAGTGTATTTATTTTTTTTGGGGGGGGGGGTGATGCAGAGAGAGAATCCCAAGCAGGACCCGTGCTGTCAGCATAGAGCCCAACAGGGCTTAAACTCATGAACCGTGAGATCATGACCTGAGCTGAAATCAAGAGTTGGGTGCTTAACCGATTGAGCCACCCAGGTGCTCCTGTGGAATCACAGGCTGTTTTAGTTGCATGCCAAACTGGATCATGCCCCAGTAACTTTGCACATGCTCCTCCCCTGCTTGGAACAGCATCTATGCCTTGTCCCCTGGAGAACTCCTGTTCTCTTCTCAAGTTGTAGTCCAAGTTCTCCCCCTCCAGGAAGCCCTCTCTGCCTTTTTCATCCAAACCTGCATCCACACACCTGGGACATGCTTGCTTCTACTTTAACCCTCAGCACACAGAGTTAGTATGGCAGAGTGGTTAAGAAAGTAGGGTCTGGGGGCACCTGGGTGGTTCAGTTGGTTACACATCCAACTTTGGCTAAGGTCATGATCTCACAGTTTGTGAGTTCCAGCCCCATTTTGGGATGTCAGCCCAGAGCCTGCTTTGGATCCTCTGTCCATTCTCTCTCTGCCCCTCCCCTGCTCATTCTCTCTTCTCCCTCTCTCAAAAAATAAATAAATGTTAAAAAAAGAAAAGAAAAGAGAAAAAAAAAAAAGAAATGGTCTGAGCTGTGTTGCCTGGGTTCAAAGCCCAACTCCACCGTACTAGAGGCTTGACCTTGGGCAGATTGCTTAATCTCCTGGGAGTTTCAATATTCCCATTTGTAAAATGGTGATAATCATAACATTGACCCCATAGTGAGGATTAAAAGATGTATTTAGCAGAGTAAATGCTCAGTAAATGTGCATTATGGCTATTACCCTTACAGCTGTTTCCCCTGCTACATTATTAGCTCTTTTTAGCCTCCAAGCTCTTCAGTTTCTAATCCTGTCAGGCCTACCTTCAAAATAGATCTCATTTCTGAGCATATCTCACCCGGGCCACACCGCCAGCTGAGCACAAGCCACCGTCCTCTTCCACCCAAGCATCAGCCTCCTAATGGCCTCTGTGTACTGTTCCCAGCAGCCCCTTTAAGATAGAAGTCAGATGCGGTCGTATCCTGCTCTGAACCATCCTGAAGTTTCTATTCTTATTTTTATTCTTAAAATAAAGTTTTCTTATTCTTAAAATAAAACCCAAAGTCCTTACTATGGCAAAAGAGGCCCACCCCATCTGGCCCCTGCCTCCTTCCCTCTTCATGATGCTCTCCCTTCTCCAGCCACACTCACCTCCTTGTTGTTACTCCAGCACACAGAGTGAATCCCCACCTTAGAGGTCCACTCATTCCTCAGTCTGTTCTTCCCGCAGGTAGCCACAGGGCTCACTCCCTCACTCCATTGAGGCCCTGATCTCTATCCAGAATGACTGCATACCATTCCTCTGTGGTCCTTCTCTGTTCAAAACACCCATGACTTCTGGACATCCCAGTGGAATGGATGCTTCATAAAGACAAGGACTTCATTTTATTCCCCACTGTATCCCCAACCCCCCAACCAGTGCCTGGCACATAGTAGGTGCTCCATAAATACTTGCTGAGTGAATGGACAAATGAATGACTGCAGTGCCCAGAACAGGGCCAGCAACATTTCTGAGGATTAGCAAATGTTTGGAGAGGAATGGAGAGAGACAGGGAGAGAGAAGAAACAAGCAAGAAAGGAAGGAAGAAAGGAAGAAGAGATGGAAGCCCAGAGGATTTTGTTTTTTAGTTGTCATGTGTGTTTATTGAGATATAATTTACGTATCATGAAATGTACCCACTGCAAGTGTACAGGTCAGTACATTTCAGTAAATTTCCACACTGAGGAAACCATCACCACCACCCAGTTTTAGAACTGTCCCTCACTCTTCTGGCCCATTTGCTCTCAGTCCTGCTCATAGCTCTAGTCCCAAACCACCACCAATCAGCTTCTGCACTCTCTAATTTTGCCTTTTCTAGAAATTTCATATAAATGGAATCATACATTATGTAGTCTTTTCTGTCTGGCTTTTTCTGCAACGTTTCATAATTATTTTTAGGTTCACCCATGCCATGCATGCATAGTAGCTCACTCCTTCTTATTCCTGAGTAGCATTCCATGGTAGAGATATGCCACATTTTGTTTACCCATTTTCCAGTTGATGGACGTTTGTAGGGTTTCCTGTTTTAGGCTATTATGAAGAATGTTGCCATGACTTTCAGGCACACGTGTTTCCAAATGTCTAGGGTAGATACCTACGAATGGACTTGCTGGGCCATACAATAACAATATAAGTCCCGAAGATTTTGATGCCCTAAGACTTTTGGAATCTCCACTGAGGCTTGTAAGAAAATGCTCCAACTGTGGTAAAGAAAAATGCACGTAAAACTCAGTTTGCGCTGCAAGCCCAGCTCCAAGTCCTAAGTATGTGGCCAATTCATTATGCCTGTGTTTGAAGCCCATTTGCAGTTGTATTTGATGTATTGTCTGTGGGGAGACAGTGAAATTTGCCAGCCTTCAGACTAACAACTGAGCCTAATTTTTCACCCAGTGATTCTAAAGAAGTTTCTTCTTGGCAGAGGCTTGGGCTAGGAACAGTTGAAATTGATTGTGGCAAATGATGTGGGAAGAAGTGATACAGTGTTTACCACCTAAAGTGAAAGGTGAAGTGAACATCATCAGGCAGAAGAGTCTCTGCACCTCCCCACCCATGCCCTCCCATGAAATTTTGGACCCTGCCAAAGCATCCTGGACCCCCTGTCATCATTGCCAACCACAGAGGCCTTGAAACTTGAGTCTCCACCATCCCAGATCTCAGATCCTGCCAGGTTCATCCTGACAAATCCTCCATTCAGGTTTTATTACTTTTTAAATGTTTTATTCATTTCTGAGAGAGACAGAGAGAGAGAGAGAGCAGGGGAGGGGCAGACAGAGAGGAAGACACAGAGTCCAAAGCAGGCTCCAGGCTCTGAGGGGTCAGCACAGAGCCCTATGCAGGGCTTGAAGTCATGAAAGGAGAGATCATGACCTGAGGTGAAGTCAGACGCTTAACCCAGGCGCTCCCCTCCATTCAGTTTTTAAACCTCATTGTTATGATGATGAAAATCATCAGGAGCCCAAGCTTGCCTGGGCTGCGCTGGCATTTACAGAAAGCTTCCAGGCTTTCATCTCCTGCCTTGCCACACCCCCCTGCTTTGCTCTGCTTTGCTCTGCTTTGCTTTAGTTTCAAAGACTTCACCCAGTAAGGGAATTGACATTCAGGTGAATGCCTCAAGGACTGGACCCCTTTAGCCTCTGTCCCCATCCTACCCCATGAGAAAATGAAATGCTTACCACAGCTTTCCTTAGAGATCTTTTGTAGCATAAAATCAGAGCTGGTCCTAGGATATAATTTGGGCTTCAAAAGTCAGTCTCTGATGTTCCCAATTGAACAAGGTAAAATGCCCATTTGACAAAGGTAAAATTAAAAAAAAAAAAAAAAAAAGCAGACTGAATGCAGAAGCTCTCAGAGCTTTGGGTAAATAAATATTCTCTCTGATGGGCTCCAGCCTCCCTGCAAAGAGAGAGGACACTGGAAAATGATCGGTCAGGTGGGCAAATTTTGTAGGAGTTCTTCTTGTTGCTATTGTTTGTTTGATGCAACAGAGGTTCTATCTGAGAAGAAGGGACTGCAGGCTTTCAGGTCCACTGTGTTGGGAGGCCAGCAGCCTCCAGGTGATCCACATGCAGGAGCTGACTGACATGGGTGGAAATGGGAGAAACAAGTGAGGACACTGTTGGCCTCAAGGCCAGGGTCTGAACCCTGGCAAAAGATGCTGAAGGAGTGTCCCTGAGACTCAAAGGCCCTGAAAACACAGCTTTGAGGGCCAGGGGACAAAGTGGGGCACATACAGGGGGAGGCAGCATTTGACTCATTTCAGCACAGCATGGAGTGTGGCTTCTGCTCAGGAAAGAAGGTGAGAATGCAGCACCCCCAACCCCACTCTACCGAGTGAGGCATGCTGCAGTATTGGGCTGGATGACCTGGTTTCAAATCCTGACTCTGCTTCTTTCTTACTGTCTTTGGACAAGTTGCTTCACCTGTCTGCACCTCAGTTTTGTCATCTGTAAACCGCATATATTAATAATAACTACCTCCTAAGTTTGCTATGAGGAATAAGCGAGTTAATACACAGAGAGGGCCTATAGACAGTATATAGAAATTGTTTGCTAAATGTGTTGGAGTTATTGCTGCTGTTATGGATTTCCAGGTTTGAGGAGCGCTGGGTGATACCACCCTGGCATATACATTAATGTCAAGATGATTCCAGCAGGAGCTACTGAAAAGAGGCCTGGAGCAAACAGAGCTTGAAAGAATCATTTGAAAGCTCGCGCAAAACCCCCTTGGGACTCCTAGCAAAACCTGGGTGAGACTTTGAGGGAATGTGGGGGACCCCAAGGCCTTTTCAGGAGGTATGACCACTGTTAGTAATGACTTCGTTACACTCAGCTTTGGGAGCCTGGGAATATCTGAGTTACCCAAGAAGAGGCTGGCAGAAACACAGAGGAAACAGCTACTGAATGGTTTAGCAGCTGAAACCACAGCCACCCACACTGCCCAGGTTCAAATCCCAGATCTGCTACTTCCTAACTCGGTGTTTTGAGTGAGTGAATGAAATTTCCCTGGGCCACAGTTTGACTCAACTGTAAAATGAAAATAAAAATAGTAGTCCCTATTTCATAAGGAGTTTGTTGGGTTTTCAAGAGATCCTTACATGGTACAGTGCCCAATAAACATGAGTGATCCAAACTAGCAGATTAGGAGCAAGAGGGCCTCGTGTGGGGGGAACAACATGTGCAAAGGCCCAGAAGTAGAGAGAGAGCACAGGTGCAGGAATCAGTGAGGAGGCAAGGATGTGCGTGCAGCTGCCAGAGGCTTGTCCTGGGCTCACAGGCCTTCTCTTCACAAATGGAGTGATGATGAGCAAGAAAGAGATTTCTGGCACATTGGTAAATGACCTCGATTGTGATTGTGTCTCTCCAGCTACATTTTAAACCCTTTGAGGGCTGAGACCTTGTTTTTCCATCTTTGTACCCATAGCACCTGCCACCATGCCCAGCACAGAGTGACTGCTAAGTTGGTGTTTATGAGACGTTAAAAGCACTGGAAAAAGCTCCAGACCAGAATTCTGGTACAGCTTTGGCCTTTACTTATTCTCTCTAGGACCATGACCAAGTCATGCCATTGATGCTCAGCTTATGTTGGACCAACAGAGATTATGGCAGGGATTTTAGAGATGAAGAAACAGAAGTCTAGAGGACAGGAAGAACATAATTAATGTGAAACATTAAGTTAATAATAGTGTAAGGGCTCCAATAGTGTAACCATTCCCTCTGCTAAGTCCAGTGCCCATTTCCACCTGATTTCTCGCGGGGAAGATTAATAATGGTTTTGCTGTGTAGTTGAACTTCATATTCTTGGTAAGCTTGCATATTTATTTTCAATGAGCTGGTCAATTCATCTCGAGACTCTATTCTTCCAAACCAACTTGGGAGTTAATAATAAGCACTTATAACAATGATATGAAAAAAATAATAACCCCATATTACTAATGAAGAAACCCAGCCTCAAAAGAGCTGAATTTACTTGCCCAAATTCACACACCTGGTAGGGAAGTTGTGGCTTCTAAATTCAAACTCAGAGCTTCCTGAATCCAAAACCCCTGTGCTTCTCTCTAGGGAAAGTGGATTCTGGGTAGTAGTTAAGGCACTTTGCCTGGAGTGCAAGGCTTCTGTTGGAGGTCTGGGGTTCTGACCCCACAGAAAGGCCTCCAGCACAGAAGGCTGTGGCTCAACCATTCTGAAGGTTCAAGGCCACCTTGATGTGCTTGGCTACTTGGGAAAACCAATGAAAATCTGAAACTCTTCTCTAATTCTCTCCCTCTCTCCTTCTCTGAAGGGTAGTGAACCTGTAAGAATAACCTCATCTCTCACCACACCCCTTGCTGATTCAGATAAACAGGCCAAAGAGAAACGCAGCTTCACAGCTGTATAACTTACAATCACTGGGAGGCAGTAGGGCAACAGTAGGGCAAGCTGTGAGTTCTGACATTAGGTGCAGCACAAATGACCCTGGTCACCTTCCAGTTAAACAGCCTCCAGAGTCTCTCCCCCATTTCCTCCCTTCCAGCCCTGATCCCCTTCAAGAGAATCGATGCTGTCATTTTGCTGGAACTGAAATTCACATTTAAATCCCTATTACATCATAAGAAATGTCCCGTGCATCCGCACAGACTTACCAAATGTATTAATGTCTTTTGCATTTTTTTCCATAAAGATCTATCTTAATCTAATATTGTTCCATCTCCATTAAGGCACCTCCTTTAAAGGCTATTCCTGTATGAAGACTCCTGAAGTGACCACAATTTTGTTCCCACTGTCAGCTGGAGAACTCTAGAAATAAACTAGCTACAATTTAGCAAGCACCTACTATGGGCCATGTATCTTATACAATGATAAATTATGTTACTTAGGCTGTAAGTTTGGTTGCTAAAACAGAGACCCCCACATTACAGTGGTCAAATGATACTTTATCTCACTCTCATTCAACTAGGAGTAAACTGTTTCGGACTGGTGTGGGGGCTCCAGGATGTCAGAAATCCTAGGTTCTTATGTCTTTTTTCTCTGCCATCTATGGCTGTTGCCATCATTCAACTTGTCCAAGACAATGCATTGCTACCTTCCATCCAGCTAAGAGGAAGGGAGAAAAGAAATTCCCTTTCCCCTTTAAAGACATGAACTTATAGATGACATAGCTACACATTTCCAATTAGCCAGAACTTAGTCAAGGACTATGCCCAGATGCAAAGAGGCTAGGTATTGCAGTCTTTAATCCAGATTTCATGGACTCGGTTAGACATGAGAGGTTTCATTTCTATTGAAGAAGAAGATAATGGATACTAGCACATACTAGCATTATGTACCACACAAGATGGTCCTAAATGAGACTAGACCCCAAGATTTTTTAACCTATTATAACAACAGGCTAAAAATAAAATTCTCTGACAAAAGAACAGCCTCATCTAGACTAGGGTGTCCATACCTCATTTCCAACTTTACTTAATATGAAATAACCTAAAATATTGGTTGTGAGATTGTTCTATCTGTGTGGCAGGGACATATTACACCACTATGGGTGGGGATGGGGTTTCCCCTGAAATGAAGCAATGTTCCCACAGTCAAACCTCTTTGGTGGGTGATCAATCCTAAAGCAAGAAATGAGGATTCTGATGGAAAATTGTCTCCTCTCTCAGAATTAAAGGCCAGTTTGGCCTCGATTGCACAGTATAGAGATGCCTAGAATATTTCTGGTGAAGGCAACAGAGGCCCATCCATGGAGAAGCAGGCTAAAGACAGAACAAAGCCAGGCAGTTAAGGGAAGCTGTTCAGTCATTGAAAATAACTGAGGCTCCTAAGAGCCTCTCAGAAATACCTGAGGAGACACATTGGGACATAAGGGGCTTAACCTGATGGCTCTCATGTTTTTGTCATTTGGATTACACACACAGAAATAATGTCATCGAAGTCTCTAACCATACTATGAGGGGGATTTTATTTTTATCTCCAATTAACAGATACAAAAACTGAGTTTGAAAAAGGTTTGGAAACCACTCAAGGTCACATAGTGAGTAAATGGAGGCTAAGTCTGCCCATCTTCAAAGACTACCCTCATTCCACATGCCTCCCAGAGGAAAAAAAAAAAAAAAAGAAGAAGAAATGGGAAAAAACCCTCAAAAGTCAATTCACAGAAACAATTCCAATGGTAAATTGTTCCAGCTCATGGCTTCTCCATGAGGACTCTTCTTCTGTTTGAATGTCTCCTTGGCTGAGCACTTCCAGGCTACCCTCCAAGAGCCTCCACCATTAAAATTAAACACTGATTACTTTTCATGAAGTTTGGTTTCCATTATGTCCTTTGGTTTCTGCAATCAGACTCTCAGGTTTCCAAATCTTTGAAGGCTGTTATTGGGGCTTCCCTGAACTGCCTATCAGCCTACGTGGGATTTTTTCTCTCTCCCTCTCTCTTTACTCACATAACAAGAGTACTTTTGAGTTCTGTACTCTGAAACATACAGCACTTTATCCATGACCCTCAAAAGTTAGCATCCCAAAAGGAACATGCTGAAATGGACCCAGTTTTTCCAAAGGGCAGTTTGGGTTTGTGTCTCCAAACCTTCTAAAATGTACATCTATTTCATCTAGTATTTCCACTTCAGAGTGTTTGTCTAAAGAAAAAATCAGACAGATGTGCAAAGATGTCAGATTACGCATTTTTTTATTGGCAGAAATATTTGCAATAGTAAAAATATGGCAACAACCAAATATCAATAATAGGTGATCGGTAAAATAAATGGAGATGCAATGATATGCAATGTAGCCATTAGAAATGATAATGCAGACTTTTACTGATGATGAATAATGTTCACAGGGAGACCATTAATTGTAGAATATGATTTCATTTCTGTTAAGATACAGACTGTTTATTTAACAAAATGTCCTTAGTGGTTGCTATTTATCAGGTGCTATGCTAGGAGCTGGGGATATAGTAACGAACAAAATAAAGGCTGGCTATGAAATGATCACCATCCACTGACCACTCTCTGTTGGTGATCACTGTGGTCAGTGGCTCAAACAGTCTGAGCCTCAGTCACCTCATCAATCAAAAATGGATAATAACAGTTACAGAGATGTGGGAAGGTCAAGCACGTATGGATATAAAGGTTCAATAAATGTAAGGTATATAGTATTTATCATGCCAAAACCTACTATTTCCTAATACTATCAATCCACCAGTGATTACTGTGATTTTATGTAAAGACCCTTAGGCCACATCTCAAATTCTAGTCTCAACACAACCATCAAATATCTATACTACCCAGGGGAAATCATTGTATTCAGTCACTTTAGTTAGTCAGTCATTCAACAAACCCTTATTGAGTAACAACTATGTGTCTTACCATAGCTTGTAGGATTCTTTTTTTTTTAATTTAAATGTTTTTATTTATTGCCTATAGGACTCTATACTCTCTAGCCCCCTCTGCCTTCTGCTCCTACCATTGGCCTACGAACACTGACCTTGAAGTTCCCCAAATATGTCAAGTTTGCTCCCATTTCAGGGATTCTGCTCTTGCTGTTTTCTTCTGCCTGGAATGTTCTCCCTCCTGTATGTACTGGCTGGATCTTTCTATCTTACCAGTCTCAGCTTAAATATCTCCTCTCAGTAAAGTCCTGAGCATCCTAGGGCATCCGAGACCTTCTGCTCATGACCCTATTTTATCATCTTCATAGCATTTACCACTATCTGCTATGATAAAATTAAGTTTCTTGTTTATTATCTGTCTTCCCCACTACAATGTAAGCTCCAGGAGAGCAGACACCTATTTTGTCTAGTTCGTTGCTGTACCCCAGCTCATAAAACTGTACCTGTCACATAGTAAATGTTTAATAAATTTTGTCAGATGAATGAATGAATGAATGGACATGCCTGGCCCCAGGCTAATGCAAAGGATATAGCAGTGAGCAATACACATATAATCTTTTATAATCATCACCTTGTGATGCCTGATTTCTCAGTCCTCCAGAAGGGAATTATTCTTGCCCCTGAATTACCTGAGGAATCTTTATAGTTATGAAACCAGCATTCATTTAGATATGCACAGCCCCCTATCAGATCCTTTTTCCAGGACACTCTTTTGCCAGAGTGCTGAGTAATTATCCTTTAGAATCTACAATGGCTCCAAATTTTGATTAAATGCTTTCTTGGCTTTTGAAATTCCAGGCCAGACTATTAGGTTATGCTCTGCGATGGCATTACCCAGTGCAGTGATTGACCGAGACAGAGTTTGTTCCCCTCTTACTTTGCAGCTATTTCCTTGAGTATTTTGATCCGGGTGAGAAGTATGACATTATTGATTTGCTCTGCTCCACTCACCAACTGCCTCATCTGCAAGAGCAGGAATCTTTATGGCTTCAATAATTTCCCGGAGTGCAAAGACCTCTTTTATATTTTTGCTTGGTGCTTTGCAATTCTGTAAATTTTTTATGGACTCTGAGGTTAAGTTTCATCCCTTGCTCTCAAGCTCATTGGGACGTCTGCTTGTGCTCCAAGAAAGAACCTGACCCTTTTGTACCCAGTCATGTCCCACCCCATCTTTATCTTTAGAGAGGGAGGGAGAGAAGAATAAGAAGAGAAAAAAGGAATAAATCAGAATTTGAGAGTTAAATCCTATACATTTTTTTGAACTCAAAAGAAAGAAAAAGCAGCTGACAAACGTCCAGTGACCTGTCTAAAATAACACAGCTAATGAGTAGGAAACCCCCTTCTGCTTCTGATGCGTTCATTGGTGATTAGTGGTCACGAATATTTTGGTTCTCTCCCTCCTGAGCACAGAGGAGAGGAGTCCTCTTCTCTGCCCCATAAGGACATATGACTTGCTGTGGCCAATGAAATGTTGAGTGGAAGTGAACTATGCCAATTCCAGGTGGAAGTTACAAGAGCTGGCACATAATTCATCATGTCTTTCCCACCTCCAGATGGTAGAGGCTCCATCTACCTGCATCCCCAAATGAACCCGGTGACCAAGAATGACATGTATTATAAACAAGAAGCAAATCCTTGTCATTTTAAGCACCAGGATTTGGGGCTGTTTGCTGCTGCACATAACCAAGCTCATCTGAAGTGATACAGCCTCTAATTTTGGAGCCTCCCAGATAAGGCCATTTGGAAATCTTTGGAAAAGAATTTTGGCTGAATGATCTGGAAGATTTGGACAGAAAGAGGACCTAGAAAATGCAGTTATTTTAACATCATGGATTTCTCTTGTATAGTTTTGTTCAACCCAAGAATTGGTAAAGCTATGAAACAAGCAACAGTCCAATTCATAGGAAAATATTCAAATCACTTCATAACTTTGACCCTATGCCTACTTTCCAGCCTTAACTCTATAAATCTACCCTCTAGACAACTATCTAGCTATTCATTCAAATATCTATTGGGTTTCTGGTATGTTTAAAACATGTTACGGATTTTGGTGTATCAAAGCATTGCATATACTTCTCATTCTTTGAGTGTCCTTGCCACCAATCTGCAGCCTTTCTTTTCAATACGGTGAACTTTATTCATGCTGCAAGATCCACATCACAATTCTTTCTACTGGGAAGACTTGTCTGACACCACTTTTTCCAAAGCGCATTTAGCATACTCTATCTCTGTATGTTTAGGACACTTTGTTATGTCTTTGTTTTTACTGACTGAGCATGTGGCACTATAATTGCCAGTTCACATGTTTATCTTCAGCACTGGATTGTGAACTCTTTGAGGGCAGGGATCATGCCTCAGTCATTGCTGAAGCTCTAATGACTGGCTCCTTATCTATGCCCAATAAGTATTTGATGAATGAATGGATGAGTAGAGTGATTCAATCTCCCTATTCTTTCTGATTCAGCTTCCAACATCCCAGAATCTTAGCTTTCTATAGGGGAAAATGGTATCCAGAGTCCTAGAAACCAGGCTGAGCTGGAAGTCTGGGTAGGTGCTTAATTTATAAACATACCTGGGTGGGTTGGTAGGAAAGGGGAGCTCTTTAGTATCTTTGTGCCTGCTTGGCCTGGAAGAAGCAGAGACTCCATGGATATGTTAATATGTCTTAATGTGTTATTATGTGTTATACGTATAACTTACTGTGTTATTATGTGTTATTATATATTATATTATGTGTTAATATGTCTGTGATAGACAGTTGCCAAGACTGGCTTGCTTAGGAAAGCAAATGTCACTTAATGAGCAGGAATCACCCTCTTAGAGGTCCCTCAAGATAATTACACCAGTGGGGATATCCTCCTTCTCTGCTTGCATTTCAAACATAATAAATCATATGCTACCCTCATGAACCCAATGCCTGGATCTCAATGATGGAGCATAAGAAGCCTCAAGCTGTGTAGCAAGGCCTGTCATTTCTGCAACAACATCAACACCACTGATCTGTGGAAGTAACCCCAAGTCAGCTGAGCCTTCAGATGACCACCTCCCCTCTTAGTTACCCTCCTTCTCACGCTGTGTCTGCACAGAGCCTGGGCCTTCTGCATTGGTTTCCTCAACCACATTTGACATAATCCATATTTTCCACTTTAAGCATTTATAGCAAACTTGAAGGGAAAATATTCTCTTTTCAACAGGCCTTCTAATTTCATTTAACAGTGAAGGTCAGAGCAATGAATGCTCTGCAAAAGAATTCCTCTCCTGATTTTCAGCCCATGGCAACCAGAATCAAGGGCAGGAAATCTAGAATCCTTTTACCCAGTTTCATCCTCCATGCTCTCCACTATCCATCACCTGACTGCCCCTGTTAAGAAGAAAAAACAGCTGAGAAATCACTTTTTTAACAGATTTATAGTATTTTTCTGATTATGAAAATGCACATCCTTTTTTTTTATTAATATGAAATTTATTGTCAAATTGGTTTCCATACAACACCCAGTGCTCATCCCAACAGGTGCCCTCCTCAATGCCCATCACCCACCCTCCCACCCCGCATCAACCCTCGCTTATTCTCAGTTTTTAAGAGTTTCTTATGGTTGCACATCCCTTATAATAAGTTCAGGATACATATAAAAATATAGGGAAGAAAACAAAGTCACCTTTACTCCACCACCCAGAAATAATGATTATTAACAATTTAGTGTCTAATCTTAGATCTTTCTTCCAAAAAAAAGGATTATATTATTTCTTACTAAAATGGGTTGTATTATGGATACCATTTTGCAAGCTCCTTTTGTTCTAATTATAATTATAATATGGAAGTCTTTCTGATGTGAGAGTCTCATATGTTTGCCTAACATGTTTTTTTTTTTTTAATTTTTATTTATTTTTGAGACAGGGAGAGACAGAGCATGAACGGGGGAGGGTCAGAGAGAGAGGGAGACACAGAATCTGAAACAGGCTCCAGGCTCTGAGCTGTCAGCACAGAGCCCGACACAGGGCTCGAACTCATGGACCGCGAGATCACGACCTGAGGCGAAGTCGGACGCTTAACCAACTGAGCCACCCAGGCGCCCCAATGTTTGCCTAACATGTTTTTTAACAGCTGCATAATATCACTGGACACTCAGGCTGTTTCCACTTGTTCATTATTACTTGAAACATAATTTAAAGATGTTGTGACTGTCCTTCTACAGACAAATGAGTGCTCTTCTTATACTACCTCTTTCATAAAAATTTCTCGATGTGGAATTGCTGCTCCAAAGGATATAAGTCTCTCAAAGAGTTTTTCAGAAAAATCCTAGAATATTATCATGTACCTATTCCTCCAGATGAATTTGAGTATTCTCTCAAGTAATAAAAAAATTCTGCTAATATTTTAATATTGCATAACATTTATATAATTAGGGATAAATTGGTATGATTCCAATACTGAAAACACAGATTTCATTTATTTACCTCTTATAGCCTTCAATAAAGATTTGTAATGTCATACAACACAGCATATATATAATATTTATTAAGTTTATATCTAGATTACATTTTTACTGTGATCTGTATTTTATTCTAATTTTATTTTATTATTGATTTTTACTTATCTGTAGGAAAGCTATTGGGGATTTTTACATATATTTTGTACCTGCAATTGTTTTTGAAGATGATTATTGGGTGGCTAAAGTCATCTCATTGTACTTCACAGTTTCAGTTGTATTACAAATAGGCATAAATCATGCAAACTCATTTGGAAACTTCACGGATATAAGAGTGGCTGTGTCATTTGGAAAGTTCACCAAGGATAGTTGTATTGATTGTGTTCTTTATTTTCTGTATTTTATGATCTTTGAAATTTTGAGGCCTTGTTAACCTGGGAAGACTGCCCTCCCAGGGCTAGCTAATTCCTAGAGATAGCAAACTACTAGCCTTCAAGCAAGCACAGCTTTCATAAGCAAACCAACCAATCCAAAATCCTTGCTCCCCAACCACCTTCTTAAACTCCCAGTGATTCCCCTGTCCTTTTCTCCCCATGGTCTGGTATGAGACAACTCAGGACAGCCCCAACACCACAGAGCCCAATGAAATTATTCAAACTAGCCAATCCTAAGCCTGCTTGTCATGCCTCGCCTGTTTCTTCCCATGGAAACCACAATAAGGGCTCATGCCCATGCTTTCCTCCTGCTCCCCTGCCACCTGACCAAGCCTGGTCCTTCCCCATGTGGCCCTGGTGCTTCCCCATGGTATGGCATACCTCCTCCTCTTGGGAACTGAGTGACAAACTGTGTTTTCAGTGGCAGTTGTCTCCCGATCCGTTGGCCTCACCACAGTTGAATAAAAAAATCTAAATTTTAAAACAATAGTTTTAATAAACTGTCAGAAAGTTTGATATGGGAGCACGAGGCTGGGCTTTACAATCAGATTATCATGGGGTTGAATTAAACTGCTTGGCTCATTGCTGTCATATCCTCAAACAAGTACCTCATTCCTCTGATCTTCCATTTCTCTCTGCAGGGTGGAGGTTCTGGGAAACACAATGACTCAATGAAGTTCACCCAGGCAGTGGGTGGCTGAACTGGGATTCAAATCCACGTGAGTCTGAACCCAGGCCCATGCCACTAAATTACGTATACTTCATCTCATTGTGATTATGAGTGTCCTGCAGGCCCAGAGCCACAACTTTGAGTCCCTGATATCATCATCCAGGTCAGAAGCCAGAGTCTAAGATGCAGAAGAGAAGGAGAAAAGACAGGTGCTTCCTTCCACAAGCTGAAGGCTACCACTCCCATTAAATGAGGGTCCTGGTAAGTTGGACTTTTTTTAAAAATATGTCTTACGTTTATTTATTTTTGAGAGTGGGGGAGGGGCAGAGACAGAGGGAGACACAGAACCTGAAGCAGGTTCCATGCTCCAAGCTGTCAGCACACAGCCAGACACGGGACCTGAACTCGTGAACCGTGAGATCATGATCTGAGCTGAAGTCAGACACACAACTCACTGAGCCACCTAGGTGCCCAGGCTGGTAAGTTGGACTCTTATTGACTGAGTGGGGCTATTCTGAAGCCAAGACATGCTTTACATACCCACTGCATCATGGAACACAATGGCATCTGAATACATAGAAGAGCAATAGCAAAAGAGCTACCTGGATTAAAATGCCCACTCTGATTCATGAGCAGCTCTATGGTCCCACAGCCTCCCCTCAGCTCTTGTGAGATGTGCACAAAAGGACGAACCATGCAGGTCCTTCTTTATATGCACTTGGCACCTACTGGGAGCTTACTTTCTGCCAAGACTACACTGAAGAATTCATAATCACAAATTCATGTAAACCACAAAACAGCTCTGTAAGAAAACAATTATCTCCACTTTACAGATTAGGAAACTAGGATTGAAAGAATAAAGAGTCTAACTCAAGGTCATAAATCTAAGAAGTAGAAGTCAGAATTTGAACCCAAGCCTACCTAGCTTCTCATCATTTTGCTCTACTGTGTCTGTTTTGGTATTCTTAGTGCCCATTCACATCATGATATTGATATTTTTCTGATTGGCTATTTGCTGGTGATTGTATTGGTCCAATAATGAACATCTGTAACAGTGCAGATGGCATGATCAGTAGTACTACAGAAACTTCATGTTGCATGGGTTTTACATTTTAACTATTATTGTTGGTTGCTCTCCTGCTTGTTCCAGATTGCTGTTGGCATGTCCCATGATGCACTGGGCATGCAAAGCATGTCCTGGCTTCAGGGCAGCTCTACCGTAATACACAGGAATTGATGCTGCTTGTAAGGAGACATCCAAAATTGTCCAGCACAATGTGTTCTGCAGATGAAATGCTCCCACACCCACAAATCCCCTATAAAATAACAGAGAGGATACACACTGAATATTGGCCAGTGGGGGAAAAACATAATTGTGCAGAAACCTGTTGGCATACAATGGTATTTAGGCAACAGGTGTTCACTGGGACTAAGCTGGGCCCTTTCACTAGAAGAGCTACTCTTACCAGCTAGCTCAGGGCTGCTCCCATCTGCCCACTTGTACTCATTGCCTCTAGGAGGCAGTGAGATCAGAAGAGCTGTTATGGGTCCAGGTATTTCCAAATGTCAGCCCCGGGAGCTCCAAGTTCCAGGCTCTGAGTTGGCTGCTCCTATATGGCTGGAGAACATCATCCTCCCTGGGAGGTTGCAGGAGCAGCACTGGAGTGAGCAGGAACAGAAAATCCCTCATCTGAAATGTTATGCATTAATGTGAGGACAACATCTGGCCCAGAAGCCAAGGACCCCAAAGCCTTTGGTTTGTGTGTGACCTCAGGGAGCCCAAGGCTGCTTAGGGAGGAGTGAGCCTTACTCATCACAGACACTGCCACAGAATCACGTCCAAAAGGACATTGGTCTCTGCTAAGGACACCAGGCCACAAAGCCTACAGAGCATATGGTGAAGCAGATTAAGAGGGCAAGAGAGATTTCCTGTGCCAAGACATCGGTCTCATTTACATGGATTACCACCTATGGCTGAAGTTACTTCCTCTCAAAGGCTGAGGAGCTTGGAAACCAGAGCAGGGATTAGGGCAAGATGTCAGGAGAGGGGGTGAGTCAGGTCTTGTGACTTCTCTGCTTTGGAGCTTTCTGATGAGCAAAAAACCATTTGTTCTGACAGTGCAAGAGAGAAAGGGATGTCTACATGTGGGTATGGCATCCAGTAGCCTTCTTTTAGATGTGGTTTGGACTTGACCACAGGGATTTTCTGACAAAGCCTCAAAAGCACTGATTTCTTTATTACCAGGTAATAGCACACAGCAGGAGTCACTGTGCCTCTTCCCAGACCCTGACCCCATCCATGAGTTCCCCACCTCTTACCTTCACCATGCTAAGGGTCTTTGGTGCACTATTTCATTCTATCCTTAAAACCACCTGTGAGTGGCAGCCTAGAAGAACCAACATAGCCCAGTGGTTAAGGATAGAGACTTTGAGCCAGGTCACTCTGCCACTTAATTCCTGTGTGATCCATAAAATGAGGTGCAGTGGGCTGAATGGTAACTCCCAAAGATGTCAGGTCTTCATCCTTGGGACTTTGACTATTACCCCATATGGCAGAGTTTTTGCATATATAATTAAGGATCTTGAGATAAGGAAATATCCTGGATTATCTGATGGGCCCTAAAGGTTATCACAGGTGTCCTAATATATAGGAGAGAGGCAGAGAGCTATCTGACACACAGAAGAGAAGGCAATGTGACCAAAAAAAACGGAGATTGGAGTGACATTGGCCACAAGCCAAAGGATACCAGAAGCTAGCAAAATTGGAAGAGAAAAGGAAGAGATTCTGACCTGTAGCCTCTGGAAGGACTCCTTGATTTCAGACTCTGGCCTCCAGAACCACAAGAAAATACGTTTCTATTATTTTAAGCCACCAACTGTGTGGTGATTTGTTATAGCAGCTTCAGAAACTAATACATGGGGATTATATTTGCTATCTCTTAGGGTGTTGTAAGAATTAAATGATTCAGTATGTCTACAGCATTTGTAATAGTGCCTGGCACTCGGTAGAAACTATAAATAGCACTTACCAAGTAGGTATCAGCATAATAATTTTTTTAATTTTCTGTTTAATAAATTCACACCCCCTTCACCCAATTCTCCATCCCTTGCCTCTGGCAAACACCAATCTGTTCTCTGTATCTATATTCATTGAAGCTTTATTTATAATATCTAAAATATGGAAACAACCTAAGTGTCCATTGACACTTATATATATACTTATATATAGTTATGTATAATGGAATATTATTTATCCATAAAAAAGAATGAAATCTTGCTATTTGCCACAATGTGGATGGACCTCAAAGGAATTATGCTAAATGAAGTAAGTCAGAGAAAGACAAATACTGTATGATCTCTCTTATATGTGGAATGTTTTTAAAAAATCAGTGCCATCATTTGTCAATGGAAAGAGAAACCGAGCCTTAGTGAGGCCAATGGGACATAAATGCCTGGGTGCTAAACCACAACACCACCACACTGTGTCTCCTCAAAGCCAGGCTGGAGGTCTGGGGCACAGAGCACAGCTCCAACCTCCTGCTCTTGTGTCACTCACTGGTCCACCCATGTGAGCAGACCAGTGGCTGGGACTTTTCTCTCCTTTAGATTGCCCACATCCTGCCATTTGTTCTGGTTACATCTGTGGCCTGCCGCACTGAGGCTCATAATAATAATAAAAATAACAACTACTATCACTTTTTCTTTTACTTACAATGTTCCAGGCTTTGAACTAATTGCCTTAGACATTTTTCCATCCTTAACTATTGGTTTTTTTAATGTTTATTTTGATAGAGAGAGAGAGAGAGAGAGAAAGAGCATGCATACAGTGGGGGAGGGGCAGAGAGAGAGAGAGAGAGAGAGAGAGAGAGAGAGAGAATCCCAAGTAGGCTCTGTGCTGTCAGCACAGGGCTGGACGCGGGGCTCAAACTCACAAACCGTGAGATCATGACCTGAGCTGAGATAAAGAGTCAGACACTTAGCCTGCCACCCAGGCACCCCAATCCTTAATTATTGTACCCTCCTTATAGAAAAAGAATATGAGGTTCAGACGTGTTAAATGGCAGGCCCAAAGTCAAATGGAATTCAAATCCAGGTCCATCTGTCCCCATATCTTTAGTTCTAGCAGTCTTCCTCTCATGATAACAGCTTAATATGAGGCAGGCATTTTGCCAGGGCTTCCATGTACACTCTCTCTGAGCCCTAGTAGGATCCCTGTTTTACAGGTGTGGAAACACATGTGCTAATAGGGCAAAGTGCCCAAGGTCACCCAGAGAGCAAGCAGCTGAGCCAGGACTTGAACTCCAATCTCCTGACTCTAGAGCCTCAGCTCAGCCTCTGCGTGCCTCCTTCCTCCTCCATATGGCTCAGGCTCAGACTCACATGCAGACACCAGCAACTCAGAATTACAGAGGACATTAAATTCCCTCTCTACCCACCTTCTCCCATTAAGCTAGAGAGGAGGCCAGCTAGTGGGAAGCCATAAACCTGGGTGTGCACAGAGTATTTCTAAACTACACTGACATTAACTAAGTCCTTGAAATGCTCAAGGTCAGGGTCATATCATCTGCTGGAAAGCCAGGGGTGGCTTTACAGTAACCAGCAATAATGGGTTCTCCTAATGCTGGGTGGTGCAGTCTGATGAGGCTTTCCTTTTGTTGCAATCAAAGAGGCAGTTGGCGGTGACTGTCTCCATAGGAAATAGTCACTGCAGTCCCCTTCCAACAACATAAGCCCAACTGCTATGGGGACCCCGCAGCTCACTGAGATATCCCCTCTCCTGGGCTTGAAATGTGTGGTGTCTCTTCTCTTCAGCACTGAATTTCTGCTCCTGATTGAAACTTCTCTCAATCTTTCCCACACTTCTGTCTTTTCCAGGTAAGAGTCAAACAGCCTATGGGCAAAGACTGGGTCTTTCCCCCCTTCTTTTTATACCAGTAAGAGGCTTACAGAAATAGACAGGAGAAGAGAGTTGGTAAGAGTTGGGGAGTCACCTTCAGGGTTGCTGAGCACTCACTATGTACTAAGCTTAATATACTCTGCATACATTTTATCACTTTATTCTCACAAAACCCCTGTAAAACCCCTGTGAAGTAGGTCATTTTTTTAAGAGAGCACAAGTGCTCACAAGCACAAGTCAAGGAGGGGCAAAGGAAGAGTGGGGGGAAGGGAGGGAGGGGGAGAGAGAGAGAGAGAGAGAGAGAGAGAGGAGAATTTTAAGCAGACTCCATGCCTAGTGCAAAGCACAATGCAGGGCTCGATCTCATGACTGTGAGATCATGACCCAAACCAAAATCAAGAGTCAGACACTTAACCAACTGAGCCACCCAAGTGTCCCTGTGAAGTAGGTCTTATTCCTATTTTACAGCTTCAAGTCCTTTCAGTGATGCTGAAGATGATGATGACGATGATGATGATAATGCCATTTGGCTGTGGCTTCTGACTTAAAGGCAGAGCTCATGCTTCAACTCACTTAATCCCCACAACTTTGTAAAGTATTACAATTACGATGGTTTTTATGAAGTACTATTATTACCATTTACAGATGAGGAAACTGAGGCATGGGGACTAAATAATGTCACAAAACTCATAATGGGAAAGGCGTGAGTCAAACCCAAGGGACTTACTGCAGAGATTGACTAATTATGGAATGCTCACTGACTGCCTGTTTTTGTAAACAAAGTTTATTAGAACACATGCCCATTTGTTCACCTACTGTCCATTGCTACTTTCATGTTAGAACTGCAGAGTTAAATAGTTGGAACAGAGATCATATGGCCTGCAAAACTTAAAATATTTACTCTATGGCTTTTTACAGAAAAAGCTCACCAAGCCCTGATCCAGCCCCTGAAGGAAATGGCATGTGGCATGAGCTGAGAAAGACAAATGCCACCTCCCTCACCTTGTCTTCCCAAGCCCAAAGGTGGAGTGGTGGAAAACACCAAGGCTTCCACATCAAATACTGAAATCCCACACTGATATATCTGTAGCACCTTGAGTTCCTCACCTATGAATTTAAGAATAACCATTTCTTTCCTGGGAGGCCATGTGTGGAGACCACTGTGAGAGAGACCATATGTAAAAGTGCCAAGCAAACAGTAGGTATGCAACAAGTGATCAGAGGTCTGCAATGGCACAGGTGAAGTGGAAACTCCCTCTACTTCCCCTGCATCCCAACGGAAGAGAAGTGCCACCTCCATCCTCCACCATCCATGGAGAAATAACACCTGTTATCCACTGACGTGCAAAACACTTCCCATCTATTTCACGTTTGCAGACCATCATCAATATGCTGCTTCAGCCAGGCAGATACTAAGAGAATTGCCAATCTCCAGCACAGCCAGCTGCCTCCCTGGTGGGCAGGCAGAAGGGGGAAAGAAGGAGCAGCAGGAGGGGGAAGGAAACAGGGAAGAGGAGGAGGAAAGGTGGAGGAAGGAGGGAGAAGAAGAGGAGGAAAAGTGAGAGAACAGGAATGGAACCTAGGCGCAGTACCTCCCCAGACAATACGGGGCCTCCACCACCTCTCTGGCCCTTCTCAGTGTCCAAGTTGGACAAAGGACCTTTTAGAACCTGGAGGTGGAATTCTCAGAATCCCAGGAGCTGTGTGCATCTGCAGAATGCTTTAATGATGAAAGCTTTGTATAGGACAAAAAGACCTGGAATCTGCCTGCAGGGGCCAATACTCACCCATCTCATCTCTGGAACTGCCAGAGTGAGAGACAACTGGGGAGTGCTTTATCAGACTAGCTTCCCTGAATAGCTTCTAGCCACCACCAAAAGTAAGAACCAACATCCACTGGCCACCTACCATTTAACACAATAACCCAGTGAAGAAAATAATATAATCTCCATTTAACAAGTGAGCACACTGAGGCACAGAAAGGAAGATCCAGGACCATGAGAGAATAAACTTGTGTGGTTTTAAGTCACCTAGTTTGTGGCAATTTGTCACAGCAGCCACAGGAAACTAATACAAGGGCTTTGCACACGGTTTGACATGTGGCAGTCAAGGAGATGATTAGATCTCACCACACAACCAACTCAGATCAATCCGTGGTGCCTGGTCTCCTTGAGAAAGAAGAGGGTAATTGATTAGTGATGTCTGCCATAGGTAAGGAAACCAGTGTGAACACAATACTAGGTATCTGTACTTCCTATAAGAATGTTCAATAAAAAGCTATGAAATTAATCAACAAATGAGACTTCCACAAAGAGGGTCCTAATGAGATAGACTATGTGAGATTGCCTAAATTACCAGAAGTCTCTAAACCAGCTCTGTCTCCAAGCATTCCAAGATCCAGGGAAACTCCAACAGAGATTCGGAGCTCAGTGTCCTCCCTCCCCACAGCTTCTTGTTGGGGAGGGGTAAAAGACCAGCGTATTTTTTCAAATCCATGTCTTTCTTTCCTCACTGTTCCTACAGTCACCATCTCAGCCCCTGTCCTCATCACCTCATACTCACATTATGGCACCAGCTCTGTCCAGGTTTCTTTCTCCCAGCTGTTCCCACCAGCATCTCCCATGCAAGGCTGTAGCTCATCTCTGTGAAATACCACTGCCCTGCTTTTACTCTGTTCGTAACCTCTTTAGGGTCTACCCTTTGCCTTCAGTACAAAACCTAAACTCTTCTGCTTGACAATAAATATCTTCTCTCTCTCTTTTTCCGACTTCATGCCCACTTTAGACAAGCTGAGCTGGCAAAATTATTGTCTGGGTGAAAGAACCCAGGTCTTTGGCCAAGGAAAGCCCTGGGGTGCTCAATATTTTTCTTGGTGTGTATTTGGGAAAACACCAATTATGATGATCTCAGCTGTGAGTAACAGAATTCAGGACTTCACCTAGCTTCAATGGTTGGAAAATGTCTCATCTCACCTACATGTTGTTCCAAAGACAGTGGGCTTCAGGAGTGGTTGATTCAGCCACTCAGTGGTTGTCAAGGACCCAGGTTCTTCCCAATTCTTCCCTTAGTCATCCTAGGGGCTGGTGTCCTCGGGTTGATGCTGCTTTATTTTTTGGACGATACATATCTGAAACAAGAAGTGAGGCCACATCTTCCTGTTTCTCTCCTTTAGGAGCTGTGAGCTTTTCCTAGAAGTCCCTGGCAAATTTACTGTCATTTCCTATTGGCTGCTTTGGAGGGTCATATGTTCATTCTGAACCGTTCTCTGATTGGGGATTGGGATTACACTTGGGCCAGTCAGATTCATTCCTTGTGCTGGGGCTGAACCCTGATGCTCATGCCTGGGTCAGGCAGGGGAAGCTAATCAAAAGCAGGGGTCTGGGGGTGCCTGGATGGCTCAGTTGGTTAAGCCCCTCCCCACCCTCCTGATTTTAGCTCAGGTCCTGATCTCACAGTTGGTGAGACCAAGCCTTGCATCTGGCTCTGTGCTGACAGCAAGGAGCCAACTTGGGATTCTTTCTCTCCCTCTCTCTGCCCCTTGCCTGCTCATGTGCGTGCACGATCTCTCACTCTCAGTAAATAAATAAACTTAAAAAAAAGCCGAGGTCTGCTTGAAAGAGGTAAATGGATGCTAGCGGGCGGGCGGCAGCCAATGGCACCCGTTACAAAAGAGTTAAAGACACATCCTTGAATTTGACATCTTTTAGAAATTCCTGGAGGCTTACAAAGATGCCCCACTGCAGCCACCTCCACCCTAATTGAAAGCACCATCATTTTTTGACATGACTGCTGTAGTAGCTTCCTCTATGTTCTCCACATCCTCTCTTGGCTCCTCCTGAGGCCCATTCTTGGCTGATATCTGGAGTCACCATTTTTTAAATGTACATTTGATCTTGCCTAAAAGTCCTCCATGGCTTCCCCCTTGCTCTTAAGATAAAATAAAAACTCTTTTAACATTGACTTATATGGCCCTGCAGGATCTGGCCCCTGCCTCCTCCCTCCCCCCGCCCCCCCCCCCCCCCGCAACATCACTTTGGGTCACTTGCTTCCCTCCATCACTTGTCATAACTTTAAGCTTTGAATCTTACTCTCTCAACTTATTTGAATCTTGAAGGAACTCCTTCCCTTCTGGGGGACTTTCATAGGCTGTTTCTTCTCTCAATCTGTTGTCTTTCCTTGACAAACTCTCACTGAATGAAATATTTTACGTCCAGAGTTAGCTTCTTCTGGTACTTGTTCTCAGAGTATCCTTTCCTTCATTGTACTGATCACAATTATAATTACAAAACTTTTTGTGTAATTAATTGACATCCATATCCCCTTGCTAAAATTTAACCATCAGGAAGGCAGGGACAAGATTAATTTTCTCTTTTACTGTATCCCTCTTAACCTGGCATGTAGTAGGTGCTCAATAAATAATGGACATTTTCAGGACTTCTGAGTGGTGAGCAATAGCAACCCACGATATTGTTTAGAATATAATTCCAGGTCCTGTGCCAGAGACCCAGAGTACTAGGGCTCAATGAAATAAGGCTTTCTTTTTCTGACATGTATTAGTCTTGGTGTAAGCATTCCCAGGCTGATGCAACAGCTCTATGATGTTAGGGATCCAGGCTCCCTTGTTGCTCCATTATCCCTTGGGCACTGCCCTCATCATTATGATGCAAGGGAGCTTATGGCCACATCAACACTCCTGTCAGCAGAAAGGGGGGAAAATAAAATGGGTAGGGGAAACTCCACCCTTTTTGTTCAAGGATCCAACCCTAAAATTACACACAAGCTTTCTGTTTAGCACCCACTGGCCAGAGCTTAGTCACAGCATCACTCAGATGTAAGGGGACAGGTGGGAAATACGGTCTTTATTTTGGGCAGCCCACATAGACAGCCAGAAATCAGAGGTCTTAAAGAAGAAAGGAAGAATGGATACCAGGATAACATTATCACTACCTTGAACAAGGTTAGGCCATTTATTGCTTCGCATAATCCCTCAAACATGGTTAACAATCAAACCTCATGAAACGCAGGGACACTCTGGGCCTCAGAACAAGGAGAACTAGGACAGACTCTTCCTCTGTCTTCATTTCTGCTCTCTTTGCCTGTCATCTCTTTCTCATTGTGACAGCTCCTGAATTATACATCTTACAATGTACACAGCTGGAGAGAGACTGGATCTCTTTATCAATTCCTGGAGAAGTCCAATGCCCACTTTGAATAAAGCAATCGTGGTGAGGGAGACAGGGCCCTACAAGAACATTCTACTAAAACTAAGTGGGTAAACACAGATGCCTCCTACATGACATAAAGACAGAATGAATGAATGAGTGAATTTGCACATCCTTACCCGTCATCTTGTATTTCTGGCTAACATTCATGTGCCAACACCTTAAAAGCCAAAGTCTCCATGTGACCCCATTCCTATCCCCCCAGATGCTGGGATCATTCAATGAACACGTGTTGAGACAGTCAAAGAATCAATACTTGACATTAATGTCAGACAGTACTATAAAGATGATCAATGGACTAAATATATAGTGAACCTGAGAGTGGGAAAACTTAGCAACTGTGCAATGGAAAATGTAACAGTGGACTTGGAAAAGCCCCAAGGCTGTGGTTTGCTGAGTCTGCTCTTTGTGTTCAGCTGATGGGAGGTCCTCGGGGTGCAATAAGGGCAGCACGTGCTAATTGAGGCCAGAAATCGTCTTCATTACCAGAGTGTTTCTGTTATCCTTTAGATCTAAATGAGACCCAGTGGGGTAAGTTTGGAACATGATTACCAGAGATATTGCAAGGTAGCTCATTAACATAATTCCCCTCATTAGAAACCAAAGAAGCTCTTGTTGAAAATTTTCCACTAAATATTACAGGGCCATAATTCCTGCATCATTAGGTGCATAGCTCTGAATTCTAACTGCAAACCTTCCCCTCTGATCTGTGAAAGGCTCAGCTCTAGAGGGCCTCCTTTCTTTCATTCAATAAAAATTATTGAGCTCCTATGTATTGTGTACCGGATTAGGTGCTAAAGATAGAGATAAGAGAGAGTCCCTGACCTCAAGAAGCTCATAGTCTTATAGGTGGGACAGGGAAATAGAAGCATAATTGCAATGCAAAAGATACATGTGTGTATTTGTATGAAAGAGAGGGTGGGGGTGGGGTGGGGGTGGGAAGAATATGAGAAAGATATTTGGAAAAACCTAACAGCTTCTCAGCTTGGTGGAGAGAGTTGAGGTGGGAAAGAAGGGTCAGGGAAAGCTTTCCAAACTATGTAGTCCATTAGCTATTTTGAGGATCACTGTGTGAAAATTCAGAGAAAGGTATTTCTGGCTGGGGAACAACATGTACAAAGGCCTAGAGGCCTGAGGAACAAAATCAGTCCAGAATTTAAGAGAGCAAATTGAGAAGTAGAGATAGGCACGTATTGGTGGATGGGAGTCATATCACAACATATTTTGGAAATCATGATAAGGAAGCATTTTCAAGGCTAAGAGAAGAGGGAAAGTGAGAGGTGAAGGAGGTCAGTGATAAAACACTTCACATGTGATACCTGGAGGATCGCCCTCCTAGCAAAAGCCCCTTCTTCCTACCCTAGAAACTTTTCCACTCCCTCCAATCTCCACCATGTTAACATGGTGGCAGTCAGAGGCACCAGGTTACAATTTGACTGGACAGTTGACTGGGTTGGAAGAAGATCACCTCATTCATGTTGAACCAATCAGGCTTTAGGAATGTTCTGAAATGACGAATGCATTTTAGGGGAATGAGAGAGCTTTTCTCAACTTATCAGAAGATTACTCCAACCTCTTATTGACTAAGACCCAAACAAGATGGGGGGAGATGGTGACTTTCTTAGGACCACACAGCAAGACACCCAGGCCCACCTTTTTCCCACTTGCTTGAGCAAAAAGGAGAAAGGTTTTTCAAAGCATAAGCTACTCTCATGCCTTCTGCTTCAAATTTTTCTACTAGTCTTTTCATTATTTCAGCCCACGCCCACCCCACTTATTTTTGTTTGACATGATACAGTATCTATCTTGTGAGAAATGGTGAAATGGACTATAATAAATATATTGCTTAAGCGAAGAAAGTTGACAGGAATATAAATATGGGGCATGATATATAAAGCCCCACACATCTCAATGGCCTCATTTATTAAAATCTTGCCATGCTAAATTTACAAAGAGTACTTGTCTCTCTATGGGTTCTCATAAAATACTACTTACACCATTGCTCACATATAAAACCCTCCCCAATTTCACTATTAGCTGACCTTTCTCTATGTAAACCCCAAGGACTGGCTAATGTCTACCAGGGGCTTGGCATTTAGGTGTGTTCAGTGTAGAATTTAGATTTAGATATAAAGTAAAGATATGAAGCTCTGGTCAAGGTTAAAAAATAAGAATTAAAATGGAATTTCTCAAGGAATCCTGCTCTCTGGGTCATTCCCATTACTAGCCACCCATCTAATTAATCTTGAGCCAGACTCCAAATAAACAAAGTTCATTTATCTAACTAATATTTATTGAACACCTACTATGTTCTAAGTATTGGCAGGACAGAAATAAATTATCTACATCTCTTGCTCTTAAGGTATTCACAACAGAATGAAAGAAAGAAAGAAATAAACACACCGTTTGGATATATTGTGATAAGTGGTGTGACTGGAAAGGTAAACAGTTGAGAGTCTGTGACTGGCCAGACACTGCCCTGCCCTTATACCACAGTCTTGTATTTACATATGAATCTCCACTTTATAATTATGGGAAATGAAGCTCAAGGAGGAACCTCCAAAAGTGAGGGATTTGAACCCAGGTCTGTCTGAATCTGAAGACTGTACTTATTCTCTGGTTCCTTTTGACCCTGGCCTTTAAGATGGGGAACAGGCTCCCCATGTGGGTTCAGCACTGGATAATAGCTAATGTACTTCAAGTTTCTCTGTTTCCCTGCTTTAAACTACTACTTCTTGTTCCTATTTCCCGACTCCCTAAATGCACACATGAAGGATTTGTTTGCTTTGCCCTTCGTCCATGCTGATACATATCCATTGCTTGCTGCCCACCATTCACTCCTTTTTCTTCTTTTAAATTTTTTTAACATTTATTTATTTTTGAGAGACAAAGGGAGACAGAGCAGGAGTGGATGAGAGGCAGAGAGAGAGGGGGACACAGATTCCAAAGCAGGCTCCAAGCTCTGAGCTGTCAGCACAGAGCCCGACGTGGGGCTTGAACCCACGAACCATGAGATCATGACCTGAGCCGAAGTCGGATGCTTAACCAAATGAGCCACCCAGGTGCTCTCTTTATTCGTCTTTTAACAGAACCCTGGTATCCCTTTCCCTCTTTCCATTCACATGCTCAGACAGAGCCAATCCCACAAATACGGCGCAGGCCTAGCCAAGTGGTCACAGTGATGTGTCCCAGCCCATTCAGAATGCATCTGGGGGTTTTTGCTGAAATTGTTGGGAAAGAGGGGCTGTCTGTTGGCTGAGGATGCTAAGTTGGGTAGTGTAAGCCTGAAAGCTGTCCATAGCCACTCCTGCCTCCATTTGGGGAGAAGTTGATATATAATGAAGTTAACAGAGGAAGCAGACCCAAGAGCTGGGGAGACACTGATCCTGGATTCCCTTTCCAGTTCATTTTAGCACTATGCACAGCCAGGCTTGAAACCTCCATTATCATAGATCATCAAGGTACATGAATCAGTAATGCCCCCCCTTTTTTTTTTAGCCTAAGCTAACTTGAATTCAGTTTCTGTCATTTCCATCAAAAGAGTCCTAATTAATACATCCACTAGCCTTATTTCCTAGAACTCCTAGAGGCTAGAACTGAGACTTAGTAAAGTCTACCATGTCATCTAGCTCCTAAAATCCCCACCAACTAGCCAGCTCTCCACCCAGATAGCAAAGAATTGGGTTAATCTCAGACCCAGAATCCCGTCAATTCACTCCATCATCTTCCTCAGTGACACTTGGAAGAAATTTGAGAAATGTCCCCTTGCATGGTTTTGGGAGAAGACTATCTCATCATGTTGGGTATTTTTGAAGACATACTCCAATATGAGCTCTTAGGAGAAATGTGTGTAGTAGTAAGCTAGGTACCTGGCCTTGCAAAAAAACAAAAAACTCTCTCTCACAAAAAGTACTAAGTAAAAAAACAAAAAACAAAAACAAAAAGTAGACATAAAATTATAAACAAAGGATGATTTGAAATTTAAACCATGAGAAGATACATAGTGGAGTAAACTGGGTTGGAACTTTAAAATGTAGTGTTAAGTACCAAAAAAAGAAGAAAACTGATGGAGATTTACACATAACACCACTTAAGTATAATAAAATCACATGCACATAGAAAACAACCTTGCATATTTTATAAGTAAACTAGCATTAGGGTCATATATCAAAAACATTAGAGTCGGTGCCTATGAAGGAGGGGGTTGGAAATAGGGACTGGGGATGAACAGAGTAGGGAACGATAAGTAAAACAAGAGGGACATTGCCTAAACTGATGATGACTATGTGCTATGAACTGGGAAGTATAAGTAACTCTGTTCTCTGTATCTGAGGTTACAGACAAGAATGGAAGGAAGGAAATAGAAGGAAATACTCCAAGATGTTAATGACAGTTGTACTTTAGTCAGGGAGCATTTGGTTACCAGGAAGAGAAACTCACTCAAGGAACCTTAGATTAAAAGAGGGGTGACTGGGCATCTGGGTGGCTCAGTTGGTTAAGTGTCTGACTTTGGCTCAGGTCATGATCTTGCAGTTTGTGAGTTTGAGCCCTACATCAGGCTCCTCACTGGCATTATGGAGCCTGCTTGGGATTCTCTCTCCTTTCTCTCTGCCCTCCCCTGCTTGCACTCTCTCTCTCTCTTAGATAAGTGAATGAAAGAATATATAAATAAACAAATTAAAATAAAAAAAATAAACAAAGAGGGTTGGTCTTACAAACACAACTGTAGATAGTTCAGGCTGGCCTCAAAGAGCTGTACTCTTGGGCACTTTCTCACCTCGCTCCATTGGAACCACATGCTCTCTCCAATTGGCCTCTCATCCTATCTTCCTCCTTCACCTCCTGCAGACCAACTCCTTGCTCATTCATTGACTTCCTCAGGATCCATCACGGAGACCCCTGAGGCAGCTCCACACTAGGATCCTTCATGATGGGTCCACATACCTTTGCACTTCAGCCACCATGACCTTTCCCCCAGCTAATAGTCTCTGTGACTCTATCCTAAATTTGGGAGAGACAGATATAACTGGCCCAGCATGAGCCAGCTATTTGCCCCTGGTTTAAACAGACTTGTCATAGTGAAAAGGAGTTAGGGCAGATGAAAGGGAAATGAAAACGAGCTGGAGGCTAAGAAGACAGCAGGAGGAAAAGATTAGTATATCTTGTACAGACTGTCCCTCAGTGTTGGGATTATGGATGGTTACTTTCTTTATAATTGTTAGCATGATCCAATTTTCCTAAAATGACATGAGTTGCAAATAGAATGACTGGTGCTTAAAGATACAAGCTTTGGAGTCCGACAAAACTGAGTTCACGTTCTTGCTCTTCCACTTCCTATGGATGGTTGGAGCAAGCCCCTCTACCTTTCTGAGCCTCTCTTTCTTCATCTGAAGTGTGGGGTATTAACTTTCTCATAAGCTCTTATAAGCAGTAAGTAAGAAAGAGAAGCAAAGCACAGTGTCTCATTCACAGTAATCAATCAAGAAATGCTTTTATACATAAAAAATAGTATACGTAATTTTTATAATTAAAAATTCTTAACCAAAAGAAATAAATAAAAGCCTTTACTCTGTTGCTACTGTTTTTTCCTTACCCCATACCTCCTTGGAACACAGAATTTATCTGGGCTGGAAATGGCTGTTGGAAATTAGCACTGTATACCAAGAGCCCCCACCACCACCACATAATCAATAAACTAAGACAGCTCCCTCTTCCTAGTAGCCCTCATCACTCACTCTAATTGATCATTACGAGGCATGCTCAGAGGGTCCCTAGACTCATATGTTAATTGACTGCACACCCAGTTAATGGGGAACTCCCCAATTCCCCAAGCGTGAGCAGACTCTATGCTCCCTCCTGTACTCACAGTGCATTCTGGGAGCCTTCGGAGGAGAGAAGGTTGGCAGGTGGTGCATCTGACAATTAATTAGGAGCATGCTGAGAGGTCCGACTCCAAGCCTAGCTAATCGCATCATTAAATCTCCACCCATCCTCCATCCCATTTCCCAATCCTAAAGGCTCTCCCTAGCCTGCCATTCCTGTTCATTGACAGGCAGTCAGAGGAAGATGTGAGCTCTGCTCAGGTCTGTCCAAGACAGAGATGGTCCCTCCTCCTCCTGCTGCTCCTCAGTTCTGAGACTGAAAAAACTGACCAGGAATATGTTTTTTGACAACACCTGGGAATGAAAGTGAACCAACTTCCTCAAAAGGATGCATAAGGATTAAAGGAAATAATAGAGAATGAAAGGGAGCTTTTCAAGGGGAAAAACCTCAACCTGCATTAGATATGCAAAGCCTGTTGATCTTTTCCTCTGAGGATGTAGTGCCAGACATGGTTAGTTTGCTCTCTCTTGCCCACATCCATTCTCCTCTTCTTTACCCGATTTTGTTCGTGGCATCCACACATACAACCAAAATAAAATGTTTTTCCCAGGCTCCCTTCAGAGAGGGGTGGCCCCATAACCCACTGCTTTTTGGGGAAATGTAGTAGTAAACCTCAGACAGGATGACCCTGCACAAATAATATAGGGGGGTGCTTTTGCTTACAGCTCTTCACCTTCTCCTCCTTCATCTCCTCAAGGTAGATGCAATGCCTGGGGGGTGCAGTAACCATTTTACAACCATGAAGAGAAAAGCCAACCTCGAAGGATGACTGAGCTTAAAAATGGAAGGAGTCTGGGACTCTAATGGCCCTGTGGACAGTCATGACAGCCTGGACTGCCTCTACGGATTTGCTATTATGTGAAAAAATAAAGCCTTATTTGGTGAAACCACTGTAGGCAGCTCTTACCCTCATTTGAATACACACTCCTGAGACTGATACTGACATCAGCCTGACACATAGATGTGTCAATATACAAAGTTATAGTAACAATAACAATATACTATGATCCCATGCGATAGAATTGGATTATTGGGATGTCTGCACAAGACAAACTCTTAGTACAGTTAAAACTCTTTAGTACAGTGACAGGCACATGGCAAATATTCATGAATCTTGGCCTTTATTACAACTTGAGGTTGAGAAAATGTGTAAGACTTATCAAGAAGTCTTTGATATAAGACTTATCAAGAATTTGGAAGGAAATCAACACCAAGATTTGGGGAACCACAAACAAAGTGACAACACTGATCCTGGGTTCACAAAACTTCCCCCCCTTAGCAAAGATCCTGGACCTGCTTCTTATAAGGTGTGGGACCTCTGGAAAACTAACCTCTTGGAACCTCAGTTTCCTCTACTGCAAAATTAAGTAATTATGAGGATTAATACCCAATGTAAGGGCTTAATACATGTGGCTAGCACTTGTGGTTAATTCCACCTGGAAATGGGAAGCAATCTTAAAGGAGAGAATCTCCCAGGGCATCAAGACAGGTTGCCAGCCAATATCTCAGTCTTTCGGCAAAGGTGTTTTTCAGCAGGCCCCATGAAAACCAAGAGGAGGCACTCAGCATATTTCCCACTTTGGTAAAAACCTCTGAGAGAGGCAGTAAATTACTGAATCCTTGTTTCAGCTATATCAAACATAGTACAGATTCCATTGGCATCTAATACTGATATTACAGCCCCCAGGAATAACAAGTGAAAGTAATTAAGTTTAATGATTCCAACGAACCCAATATGCTTGATTGCAGTGTGTATGCCTAATTATCTTCCTTTTTTGTTGTTGTGTGTGTGGTATAAATAAGGTCTATTTGTTAAAAAAAAAAAAGCACTAATTTTAAGATGCATTAGGGAAAGTTGCATCTACAGCACCTTTCTGAAGGGCTCACTCGAAACCCTGAGTGAGGATAAAGTCGCTTTGCTTGTCAAAATGGCAAAGGAGGAATGATGTAATGCTTAGGTCTCTGAACTGTGGGAAAAAACCAGGCTTCCCAACAGCAGAGGAGGAAAGGAAGGAGGCCCAAGCTCTCCCATCCTCTCCTCACCAAGGTAAAGGAAATACAGAGGTGGAGTAAAGGCTAGAAGCATTCCTGGGGAGGAGATGGTGAGGTCTCACCATTGCCTTCGGGCATAAGTCTGCTCTGCTCACCTGGAGACATGCCCCTGTAGTAGACTGAATCATTGGTCTCCAACACCTCCCTTTGCCATGTGACTTTCACTTCCCTCCACTAAAAGGACAGAGTATATTTCCCCACCCCTTGACTCTGAGTCCAAATGTGACTTACTTTGGCTAATAGGATGAGGTGGAAGTGACAGGGTGCCAGTTGAAACCTAGGGCTTAAGAGACCTTAAATGCTTCCATTTACCATCTAGTGTTTCTGTTATTGCCATGTGACCATGGCTGGGCTAGCCTGCTGTTGCCGAGTGGAGAAGGAGAGAAAAACATGGAACAGAGCCATGGAGTCAAGCCCAGCCTGTATCAGCTGGATCTCATCCAAGCCACAAATATGGCGGCTAAATAGTATATGCTTCTTGTTGATTTATTAAATGACACGGGGTGATGTTGCTGGTGGGTTTTTTTTTAATGCAGCATAAGGGCTTTAATATAACAATTAAAACCTTTAAATACTTTGAGAATTTTGTGACAATAAGCAGTTTTCTGGGGAATGGTTTCCCAGCTTTCCAGGGATCCTGCAAACTGTATCTGACCCAAGAAAAATGAGAAACACCCTGTAAGAATTAACCACACCTACCTGTACTCAGCCACAAGGTGACAAATCCTGAGGCATTATTGGCTCTTGTCTCTAACCCCCAATGTCTCTTTCCAACTCCACACTCAGTGGCATCACATTAGTAACTTCAAATGAGGCATGATGGTAGTATTTATATCATATAAACCAGCAAACACTATAAAGCAAGGCATTTTTCCTTCCAGAGAGCTATCAGCATACTAGTGCCTCCTACTATCACTTGGTCAGATCATCTTGCTGTTTTGACATTAGCAGAGTCTCTTGGAAGTAGCCCCTCTTCTTCATCTTTGCCTCCACTGTCCTCGCACAGAAGTGGCCTAGAGCTACAGAAAAGTGGTCTCTGTTCAAATCCCAGTTCTGCTGCTTAGCAGTTGTATGATGCTAGTGAGTTCCTTAAACTTTCTCAGCCTCATTTTCCACATCCATCAAATGGAAATAATAATAGTTCCTAAATCTTAGAGTTATTAGAAGGATTCAATGGACAATTAAAGCAAAGCCCAGAGCACCATTTCTGACACCCTCTAAGCCCACAATAATTGACAGCTATCATTATTTGGTCTGTGTTTACATCATCTTGGTCGTTGGCAAGACCTTCCAACTGACCTCCCTCTTGTTAGTCTTGCCCCCTTTCAGTCCATCCTTCCCCACAACACAGAGACCAAACTTGCAAAACCACAAATATAATTGTGTCACTGCCCTTTGCCTTTGAAGACAGTCCCAATTTACAAATAGGGAATTTGAAACTTGAAGAGGCTAAGAAATTTGTCCAAGGTCATGCAAGTAATAAATGACAGTATTGGAACCCAGGTTCTTCATCTCCACATTCTGCCCCTTTGACCACATACTACACTGCAGGTGAAAAGAAAGGGAGGTAGATGGGATGGATGAATGAACAAATGGAACAACAGAAAGACAGAAAGGCAGAAGGATGGATGGACGTCTAGAAAGGATGGCAGACTCTAGAATGAAAGGATGGATGGATGGACAGATGGATGGATGGATGGATGGGAGGATAGAAAGATAGCAGCATAGAAAGACAGAAGGATGAATGGATGGAATGATGGAAAGATGCCGGATTCTCTAAAGTTATATTCTCTCCTTCCCTCTGGCCTGGCCTTTCCTAGCAAGGGATTCTCTCATGGACACCTACCTGGTGTCCATCTGCTGAGAATGTAGCAAGCCCTACGGACACTTCCACTTCCTGGCTCCTAGCTCCTAGTTCCCTTTTCCTCCTGTCAGCTCAATCCCAAATCATCCCTACACAAGTTCCCCTCGGTGATCAGCTTCAGTGAACTGGCCAATTCTGTCTTCTTCCAGAAGCTCAGGTGTTCTCATGACCAGACACCAAATGTTATGTCTTAATAGCTAATATACACTAGGCATTTACTGTATGCTATTATAGAACTGTCTCATTTAATTTAAATGATACCCTTATAAAGTAGGTACTGTTATTTTCTACATTCTGAAGATGAAGAAACAGAATCACAGAGAATTTAAGTAATTTGCCCAAAGTTGCACAACTACAAACTGGTGGATGGATCCAGGATTAAACTCAAGCAATCAGACCCCAGGACCTGCATGCATAATGACTGCACTATGCTGCTGTGTTTCTTAGCTACCTCAGCTGCTAGCTGCATTTTCTGTATTTGGATGGATAAGTTGTTGCCAGTCTGTGAGGGATGGAGTCACATTGTCTGTTCTGACCTTACCTGAGGCATTTCTCACACACCTGCCAATTTATACTAATTAATAGTCATGAACAGCTGCTGAATGCAGGTTATAGAATATATCACCATTACCAAACAAGAGCAATGTGTGCCAAAGATACCTCCCACATGGGATTAAAGGACCTCTGACATCTTGCCTAAGAAAAAACACTCCTATAGGAAACATGGCATAGTTGGGATAGGGGCGGGGGTGGTGGTAAGATCCATGGTGGTTTCAGAATCTGGCAAACTTAGATTCTAGCCCCAGCCCTGACATTCAGTTAAACTGTGCAACCTTGAGCAAATTAGTTAACATCCCTGAACCTCAGTTTTCTTACCTGCAAAACGGGGGAGAAAATAGCAGCTAGTATGTATAGTTATAAGAATTAAATGAGAAAATATGTACAAAGGGCTTGGTACAACCAGAAGTACAAAAATGATAGCTATTGTGCTGGTTATATCATGCCTGTATCAGCCTCTCTCTGGGAGGATTATCTGCCTGGAAATTTTATGAACTATGGTAAATTGTAGGAAAATACCTCTCTATCATTAAGATGATATAGTATATTGTAAATGATATAGTATAAAACCATCTGGAAAGAAAGGCTACATTTGTTCAATGTGTGCTTTTTTTTTTTTTTAACAAAGAAAAATTTCAGTCAACTTTGACCAAAGGCCCAAGGCCCAAGGCCCTCACTCCCACTGCTCCTTTGTCTCCTCCCCAAAGGCCCCCCTGCCACCTACTACAGAATTAGTTGGGTGAGTTCCTCCTCTGGTTTGATTAGCTTCCACTTGTTAACTGACAGGGTTCAATGCAATTTAATTTCATTGGGAGGAAGTGGTTCAGAAATCAAGGTCATTTAATTTCTGAAAGGCAAGTGAAGGGTTGCCTTTCCCAAATGATCTTTCTGCCATCTATTCCCCTAAAATGAAAAGTACAGTGGTTAATACAATGGCTTCAAGGTCATATTAGATCACCTTTCCAAAAAAGAGAAGAATTCTTTCCAAGGGATTTTAATTAGGTTGAGTACAGCTAATTCTTCCTTTGCTACTTATTCCATTTCCTTTCCTTTCTGTAATTACTGCCAGTGTAACGCTCCTCACACACACAAATGGAGCTGAAGAAAGACATGCGATTATCCTTTATTTCTCCTTCATACAAGAAAGGTGGTTGTTATCCGCTGCATTCAGTCTTTGTAAATCTGAGGACTATGGTCCTAATAGCCTTACACACGAGTGTCAGCATCATTATAAGAAGTGAGGGGGTTCCCAATGTGATCGTAAAACTGTGACACACAATTCTCCCCTCCACCTGGTCGATATAAAATGATTAGGTATCAGGACAAAGAAAATCAACTCATGTGCATGTTGTCGATCAATAGACGTGTATCAAGTGCCTACCAAGGGCTCAGTAGGGTGTTCAGTGCATGGGAGTGGGGGCTGCAAAAGAGACTAAGGAGCTAGGTTTGGTGAGACAGACAATTAGCAGGTAAGATAAATCAATAATATGCAACTTGGTCCTGAATAGCAAAGGCACTGTGCAGTACTGGTGATGGGGGTTGGGGGAAGACAACCAAAATGCTCTATAGAAGAGGTGAGTCTTGAGTTGATCTTGGAAGCACAAATAAGTTTCAGATCATTCATTTATTTAAATATTTCCTGAGCACCTAATATGTAATGGACACTAAGTACTTTACATATGATATTTCATTATTTGTTACTTCAGTCCTGAGGAGCAGGTGCTATCCTTGCACCCACTTCACACATAGTGAAACTAAGGCTCAGAGACATTTAGCAAACTGCTCAAGGACACATAATAGTGGTAGAGCTGGGATTTATGCACAAGTTTTTCTTTTTTTTTCATGTTTATTTATTTTTGAGAGAGAGAGAGAAAGAGAGCACAAGTAGGGGAGAGGCAGAGAGAGAGAGAGAGAATGAATCTGAAGGCTCCAGGCTCCAGGCTCCAGGCTGTAAGCACAGAGCCCAATGCGGGGCTTGAACTCATGAACCGTGAGATCATGACCTGAAGTGAAGTCAGACACTTAACTGACTGAGCCACCACAGGTGCCCCTACACACAAGATTTTCTGATTCCAGACCCAAAGACAAAAAGAAATAGAAGACCCTATGACCCAGTAATAATAATAATACCCAAAGACACCAATTCAAATGGATACATGAACAATACTACCCAAAAATACCAATTCAAGGGGCGCCTGGGTGGCTCAGTCGGTTAAGTGTCCGACTTCGGCTCAGGTCACGATCTTGTGGCTCGCGAGTTCGAGCCCCGCGTCGGGCTCTGTGCTGACAGCTTGGAGCCTGGAGCCTGCTTCCGATTCTGTGTCTCCCTCTCTCTCTGACCCTCCCCCCATTCATGCTCTGTCTCTCTCTGTCTCAAAAATAAATAAACGTTAAAAAAATTTTTTTTTAAAAAATACCAATTCAAATAGATATATGCACCCCTGTTTATTGCAGCATTAACAATAGCCACATTATGAAAGCAGGCCAAGTGTCCATTAATAGATGAATGGATAAAGAAGATGTGATATATATATATATATATATATATATATAGTGTATAACTAATAGATATAGGTATAGATATAGCTAATATATATATATAGTTAATACAGTATATAGCTATATTATGTATGTATACCTTATATATATACATATATATATGGCAGAATATTATCTAACCATAAAAAAGAATGAAATCTTGAAATCTTGCCATTTGCAACAACATGGGTGGAGCTAGAGAGTATAATGCTAAGCAAAGTAAGTCAGAGAAAGGCAAATACCATACATGGAATTCACTCATATGTGGAATTTAAGAAACAAAACAAATGAACAAAGGAGAAAAAAAGAGACAAACCAAGAAACAGACTCTTAACTATAGAGAATAAACTGATGGTTACCAGAGGGTAGATTTAGGGAGGAATGGGTGAAACAGAGATGTGATTAAAGAATACATTATCATGATGAGCACTGAGTAATGAATAGAATTGTTGAATCACTATTTTGTACACCTGAAACTAATATAACACTGTTAACCAAAGTGCAATTAAAATTAAAAATTTAACAAAAATGAAAAATAAGTAAATAAAAGGATGTGTTTTTTAAAAAAGGAGAGAAGAATGGAACCCATTGAGAAAGGAGAGATTGTACAGTTTCTTTAGATATGGAACAAAACTGGAACAGAACCTTTATTTACAGTGTCCACAAGCCACTTCTGTGATGTGTCTCCTGAGATACTTCTAATAGTGCTTTATTTTCATCATAGCACTTGTCAGTACCTGCTATTTTTTGCTTTGATTGTTTATTTGTTTCATCAATCTCCCCTTCCCTCTAGGATGTGAACTCCAAGAGCAGAAGGCCATATCTGGCTTGATTACTACAGACTACTCAGCACTAGTTCTCTGACTGGCACACAACAGGGGGTCAACAAGTACATATGGAACGACAGACTGAATCTCATTTCCCAAGAGCCAAGGGAAGGAGGATGTTACATTATAAACTCCTACCCAAGACAATCTCCCTGACTGTCGTTTGCCCCACAGTGTTACCAGCACCTAGGACAGTGCCCACAGCAGGTGGCAGCTACTTCTTGACTGTAGAAAGTTTGAAGAAAGTAAAAGGCGGGGTGGGGGGAGAGAAATGGAAGGAGGGAGGGAGGGAAGAAGGAAGGAAACAAGGAAGAGAGAAAGAAAGAAAAGAAAAAAGAAAGAAAGGAGGGAGGGAGGTATGAAGGAAGGAAGGAAGGAAGGAAGGAAGGAAGGAAGGAAGGAAGGAAGGAAGCAATCAGCTGGGGCAGAAAGGCATTCACCAATTTAGCAGAAAGCAGATTCAAGTCAGCTAAATTATTATTCCCACTCACTGACAGACTGAGCCACCTTGCTAGAGGACAAGCCAGAGAAAATTCACTGCCCTGAATCCATTCTCAAAGTGACCCAAATGCCTGGCTGTTCCATAACCCTGATGATTCTCCTCTGTGTATATCACCCTGAACTGATGCGAAAGAGAAAAGTGCCCTCTGGACCCTGAATATATCACCACAAACTTGGGTTGTCTTTTCATTAATTTGTGTTTTCCTAGGAAATATTTATTCATGTAGTTTCTATTTGGGCAATTATTGAAATTGTGTCTAATTACATGATGATGGTAAATAATAATAATAATAATCACCTAGCTGCAACATGCTCTGTTTCTATTATGGGTAAGGATTTTGTGCAATTTACTACAACATATTCTAAGATAGCAGTTCTGATTAGGAAGGATGAAAGGTGTCATTTTAAATATTTGGTTGAGTTATCACTATTCCTACCCAACTGCTATGCAGGAAACGTCCTGTATCTTTCTTTTTTATCTAGTCCTAGGGCTCTACTCTTTAAATATTATGACCATGATTACTATTAATAATAGCCACTCTTAATTCAGCATTTACAGTGTGCCAGATCCACTTAAAATCCAAATTAAAATTCAGTGCAAACTCAAGTGCCTTCAGAGACCAAGAAAGTATGGTAATGACTGGGGCGCCTGGGTGGCGCAGTCGGTTAAGCGTCCGACTTCAGCCAGGTCACGATCTCGCGGTCCGTGAGTTCGAGCCCCGCGTCAGGCTCTGGGCTGATGGCTCAGAGCCTGGAGCCTGTTTCCGATTCTGTGTCTCCCTCTCTCTCTGCCCCTCCCCCATTCATGCTCTGTTTCTCTCTGTCTCAAAAATAAATAAACGTTAAAAAAAAAAAAAAAAAAGAAAGTATGGTAATGACTGAAGTAGGCTGGGCTGGAGAGACAATAGAGAGCAGTGCGGTCTGAGGTGAACTGTAGCTTGCATGCCTGGTCCAAAGAAGACAATACCACTCACCTACAGCTGAGAATCGCCATTTGGAGATGTGGGAATGGTGCTGCCAATTCTTCTGACTTTTCAGGAGAAGCCAGAAATATGGGTTTGCATATGAAATTCCCAGATTTTTTAAACTACTGTGTGTGCCAACAGTCTGTGCGCCGCCTGTTTATCACCCTTTAATCTCAGGCATCCTCTGTCAGAAGCTTCTGGAAAAGACTGTTCTTTGAACAGGGGCTGTGTAGACGTTGTTGACTGTGGTGTGGGGGGAAGGAAAGGAAACACTGCAACTAATGTGGAGCCAATGTGAAGGCTGTGAGAGGCCATTTCTCATTTTTATTTAAATCTCATGGAAGTAATTTCAGAGAACAATGAAATATCATCAGAAGTCTAGTCAGAGAGGACAGGCGGGTGAAGGGGATGGATATAATTACTGGCAGCACTGATAAGGAGAGCCAGAGACAGACAAGCCAGAGTCATGAAGAAAACTGTCCTTCTCCGATGGCCCCCACTTTGGATGCAAGGGGGTGCCACATGCCCATGGGGCCGGCTAAGATGTCTGGATCTACAGAGAAGGGGTGCCAGGCTGTCCAAGTCAGATCCCACAAGACCAGGAACAGAAAGGCTGACCCTAGCTTTTATGTAACAGGGGAAGAGTCCCCATGCTTCTTCCATCTCAATTTAAGCATCATGAGTCAAGGAAGTCATCTGACCAAGTTCCATACTCTTGATATTCCCTCTCTATGGTACCCCATACTTCCCCTTGGTAACATTCATTACACATATGATTATCTGCTTATGTCAAATCCACTTTCCCTCATGGATATGAGAATAGGGATTTTATCTGACTTTTTTTACCATGATATCCCTAGCACCCAGAGTGCCTGACACATAGTAGGGGCTCAATAAATGATGTCTTCTAAATGAACCAGTGAATGAACAGTCTTTTGACTTTAGGCAGAAGTTACTTAATAACACAATACCTCACCTGTGAAACAGGGACAATAATAGTACCTCTCAGAATGGTTGTCTTCTCTGCACCAAAACCCAAGGAAAATTTCTACACTGTGTATTTCATGTGTTCTCCAGAAAAGGTCTATGAAGTAAGTCCTCAGGATTTTATATCCCAACATTGCACTGAGGAAACCAAGACTTATAAAGGTTAAATGACTTGCCTAAGATCATACAGCTGGGGAGTAACACAAGGGAGATTCTAACCTGTTTGAAGTCTGTTTGAGTCTTTTTCACTTTTCCACAGAAATTTAGAGTGAGAAAGCCATTTTATCAAACTGATGGGAACCAAAGCAAGCTTCACAGGAGGCACATTTACCCTGGGTCCTGAAGAGTTTAAGAGAGCCTGAAAGGCAAAGGAAGCAGACAAAGTATTCAAGGTGGAAGGGACAACTCAATCAAAAGTGAAGAAATATCAGGTCAGTTGAAGGACTAGTGGGTGGATCATTTGAGATAAAGGGGAGTCCTGAGCAAGGTTGAAACTATATTGTGAAAACTTTGAATCAACTCATCCTCTCAACAATTATTTATTGAGTGCTTGACATGTAAGGCATTGTGCCAGCTGATAGGGAGAGGGAGCAAAGCACACTGGCTTCCTGTCCCCATGGAGCTGATGCTCTAGCAACCTGCTACACTGAGTCCATAGCATTGTGGCCAGGACCAAATGAAGAAGTAGGAAGAAATTACTTTGAAAAGCTAAACTGTGTTATTTAAATTCTCTCCTTTGTTCTGCTATGTCAGATAGATGGTTCATGGTCATTAAGTGAAAACTCTAGTTCAAACTGGCTTTCACAGAAACAGAATTCATTAACTCAGGTAAAAGAAAAAATAGAGAGTAATCTGGCTCTTGTCCCAGGGACTTAACCAAGTGAGCAGAACAAAGCTGAACAGCACTCTGCTCAGCTTCCCTGTCCGGACCTTACCTTCTCACCTTCTCACCTTCACATCCTACTGATATGAAGCTCCTCTTTCTCAACAGCTGAATCCAAGTTCAACTCTCATCGGCCAGAAAGTGACCACATACTCACCTCAGAACCAATCACTATACCCACAGGGATGGGATATGCTAATTTTCTTAGCTAGCCGGAACCTCCTTTTTGCTGAACCAAGCAAAACAAACGAACAAAAACATAACCTAAGAGTTAAGGAAGAAGGGCTCTTAAAAGAAAATTCTGTCAGACAGCCACATGCAAAACAATGAAACTATCTCAAATCATACACAAAAATTAACTCAAAATAGATTACAGACTTAAATGTAAGACCTGAAACCATAAAACTCCTAGAAGAAAATGTGAGTGGTAAACTCTTCAACATAGGTCTTGAAGATGATTTTTTCAACCTGACATCATAAACAGGTGGGACTATACCAAACTAAAAATCTTCTACACAGCGAAAGAAACCATCAACAAAATGAAAAGGCAACCTACTGAATGAGAAAAAAAATATTTGTAAATCATATATCTGGTAAGGAGATAATATCCTAAAATATAAAGAATTCATACAAATCAATAAAAAGAAACACATACAAATAACCCAATTTAAAAATGGGCAGAAAATCTGAACAGACACTTTTCCAAAGAAGACATAAGACCTACAGATGGCCAACTGGTACCTGAAAAGATGCTCTACATCATTAATCATCGGAGAAATGCAAATCAAAACCACAATGAGGTATCACCTCATACCAATCAGAATAACTATTATCAAAAAGACTAGAAATAAAAAGTGTTGGTGAGGATGTGGATAAAAAAGAATGCTTGGGCACAAATGATAAGAATGTAAATTGGTGAAGCCAGTGTGAAAAACAGTACAGAGGTTCCTAAAAAAATGTAAAATAGAACTACCATATGATCCAGTAATTCTACTTCTGGGTATTTATCCACACAAAACAACAATACTAACTTGAAAAGATATCAGCACCCTCATGTTCACTGCTGCATTATTCATAATAGCCAAGATATAGAAATAACCTAAGTATCCATTAATGGATGAATGGATAAAGAAATTGTGAAATATTATACAATGGAATATTATTTAGCCATAAAAAGGAATGAAATCTTGCCATTTGAAACAACATGGATGGGCCTCAAGGTCATTATACTAAGTGAAATAAGTCAGACAGAGAAAGACAAATACCATATGATCTAAATTTCATGTGAAATCTAAAAAAAAAAAATTTTTTTTTCACAAACAGAAAACCAAGCTCACAGATAGATACAGAGAACAGATTTGTGGTTGCCAGAGGCAGGGGGTGGGAGAAATAGATGACCCGTAGCTGTTTTTTTTCTAGATTAAATAAACTGAATTTACAAAAAGAAAAGAAAACTCTTGGGATAATTTTACCAGAAGAATGGTAGATTCTGGAAATCAAAGCATAGCAGTCCTCTATTACCAGCAGGTTTGTGATCTTAAAATTTTTCACATTATCAAAAATCATATTATAAATACAAGGTCAGACTTGCAAAGCCAGAGTTGTATGTGGGGGGGGGTAGAGGGGGGAGGGATTTGGCAGAAATTTCACTAACAAGGTTTTCTTTTGTAAGGTAGATATATTTATTTGTCACTGCAAGCTATAAAACTGACAAGACACTGCTGAGCAAATCCTCAGCAGTACTTGAGATCAGACCCAAATCAATGAGCCTCGAGAGTGGTGGCTCTCAACTTTGGCTGCACATTAAATTACCAGAAGAGGTCTTAAAAATGCATATGCCCAAGCCTCACCCACAGTGATTCTGATTTAATCTGATTTGGGGTGTGGTCAGCTTGCGGGTATTTTAATTAAAACAGTGGTTCTCAACTTTGGCCACAATTAGAATCACAATCTAATCACAATTAGAATCTGGCTACAACCTAGACCAATTTCATCAGAATTCATGGAGGTGGGACACAGGCATCAGTATATGTTGAAGCTCCCATAAGCATCATGGTAGTAACCAAAGGGAATTTAAAGAATATGTCCCCAGCAAGCAGACAACTGCTCTATGAAGCAGATGGGCGCTCCTTTGCAACGTATGAGATGATTTTTCTTTTGATATCCATGATCTGTTTCCCAATTTTGTTCCCACTATATACAATAGAGGTCTGAGTTAGGCAAGCCATGTCCATTAACTTAACTGATGGCACCAGATCCATTTCTCAGTATGAAAACCTGTGTGGAAGGAGAGCTAATTTTCATGGCTCACACATGAGATACCACAAGCCACCAGCATTGTCAATGAGTCAAGTTAGGGATTTTCATTAAAAGCTAATATTAAATAAGGGCTTAAGTTTCTTCCAGACCCTGTTCTAAGCAGTCGACATAGACATGATTTATTTAATCTTCAGACAACCCTATGTTATCATTATCCCAATATTATAGACAAGGAAACCGAGACAGAGGTTCAATGACTGGCCCAAGATCCCATGGCTAAGAAGTGGTTGAGCCAGGATTTGAATCTCATAAGTCTGTACACTTAACCTCTATGTTGTAGCAAGCCTGGAAGTTAAAAGGAATATTCAATGCATCTGACTATATTGCCACCCAGAGTGACCACATTCACACACCGTGAAGGAAATCTCCCCTGTGTTCTCATTAAAGACAGTGCTAGTGGCCTCTGGACTGGTGGCCTTTCAGATTAGGTCCACAGGGTTCCCTCTTTCATCCACTGGCTCAAATGATTTGACAAGGCTAAAGATACTTCAAGGGGAGGAGGGTGAGATAAAGGGAATGGATATTCACCACTCTCATGCCTCAATATCTCTGCTCAAAAAAAGATGTTTTCTCTTCATCTCTTTCTCTATTAACTGCAATTTCACCTGTGTGACTCAGCTCAGGATTAGCATCCCCTCTAAGAAATGTGCCCTCCTTCAAACACTTCTCACTCCCAGGTTTTCCTTCTTTCTCCAATGAAGTGTAGAGCAAACAATTTTCATATTAACAGAGAGTCAGAGTGCCTGGGTGGCTCAGTCGGTTAAGCATCCTGACTTCAGCTCAGGTCATGATCTCACTGTTCGTGGGTTCAAGCCCCTCATCAGGCTCTGTGCTGACAGCTTGAAGCCTGGAGTCTGCTTCAGATTCTGTGTCTCCCTCTCTCTCTGCCCCCGCCCCTGCTTGCACTCTGTCTCCTTCTCAAAAATAAATAATACATTTTAAAAGAGAGAGAGTTGAGACTCAGAGCAGGGGACACTTGGGTGGCTCAGTCTGTTAAGCCTCTGACTTGATTTCAGCTCAGGTCATAATCTTGCAGTTAGTGAGTTCAAGCCCTGAATCAGGCTCTGAACTAAAAGTGCAGAGCCTGCTTGGGGTTCTCTCCATGAGCCCCTCACACATGCTCTCATGCATGCTCTGTCTCTCAAAATAAATAAATAAACTTTTTTAAAAAAAAGTTGAGACTGGGGCAAGGGCTGCAATCGTTTAGTAAAACCACCCTGAAGAACAATTTTGGTTGTGAAAAGATGATCCTCAGAGTCTGGAAGTATTAAAACATCCATGAAAAACTGAAGGTCTCTTTATAACAATGTGGGGGGAATTTGGAAGCTGCTGGGAAAAATCAGTAGCAAGGATGGGAGATTTTTGGAGGTAATGGATAACAGTGTGGCTCCTGGAAAGGAAACCTGAAGAATGATGTTAGCAAAAGATAAGTCCCCTCATATTCTGGCAGATCTGGGAGAGGGATCTTACAGTAGGATGTACTCTTAAGCCACACTGGCTATGCTATAATTGAACCCCTTTTATTACCTCTCTTTCTTTCCCCTCCCCCACAAAACAATGTCAAGTGAATGTTGACTCTATGCAGTTCTCTTGGTTGACTGGCATTTTGGAAAGGCAAGGGAAAGTAGTTTTGTTGCATATTTGGGCTTATACAGAAAAAGAGAAGAGCATAGCCACAGAAAGAAAAAGACAAATGTACCCAAAAGTAATGGAAATTAGAACTGGAGATATGAACAGAAGCCATAAAATTTAGGAAAACCTTGGGGAAGACTAATCCAGTAGCATGATATGCAGTTAAGGATATGAGCCAATGTTATTTAATTCTCAAAAGACAAGGCAACCTCAGCTATTATTTTAGTGACACAAGGTTTCTTTTAATAATGGGTTTGAAAAAGCACTAATCTCTCCTTTACAAGTTGCCAACATTATACAAGAAACTTGAACAAGCAACTTTTTTAATAATCCTGATTCTGGCCATAATGAACCATTTTAAGCACTGCAAACACTTCACATTTTGATTCCCCTACAGATTTTTATACATTTTTCCATCTGCCTGAAACAAACATGCCCAACATCTTTGCCTATTTTAATTTCTTCTATTCTTTCAGATCTAACCTTAGCTGTCACTTCCTCTGATGTTTAGTAAGGATGCTTTAGACTGCCAGGAGAAAACAAAATTCAACTCAAAATGGCTTGAACAAAAGGATATTTATTATTGAATTTGATACCTTGTAAGTGCCACTCTGATCCTCTCAATGCATTGCATTCCTCATGCCAGTGGGCCAAGAGCCAAAGAAATGAGTGACTGTGCTATTGAAATTAATTGATTCTGAGTACGTGAAGAACTAGAGGTGCAACTACAGAATGGGGGCAGGGAGAATTCACTGGAGCATCTTTTGGTGCTTTCATGCCCCATGTTAATAGAAAATTGGCAGTTTCAGGAACAATGGCACAATAAGGGCAAGGGTTCAGAGAAATCTAGCATGGTAGTAGAGGATAAAGATGATGTATATGAATTATGAGGTCACAACCAGCTGCAATAGCAGAAATCATAGTTTTATAGTTTTAGAAATTCTCTTGCCTTGAGTCTTGTCAGAGAATTTAGCTGGCTACCACCTTGAAGGGGATTCTGTGACTAATCAGACATGTACACTTTCTCTCCAGGAAGAAGTAAGGTCATTGTGTTTTCAAAACTGGAGGCAAGAGGGGGAATCTTACTGATGAAAGGGGTGGACTGTATTAGACACCATTTCACAGGACTCTTATCCACCACTGAGATTCTGTGAGAATTAGGTGCAATCTGTACCTTAACTCATCCCTGAACCTGGGCCACACATTTCTCATCTTCCCAAGGTTTTCCAGTTAATGCCAAGCTCTTGGATACTGTGGGACATAAGCTGGTACCCTGGCATGCAAAACTCATAAATTTGAGGAAATCAACACATCATAGGCAAACCTTTGATCAATGGAAGATGAGGGTTGGTGGATAAAGTATCCCCCCACCTCAGCTCCCTAGATGCACTGTCCTGGACTGCAGTTTACATGGTTCTTAGAGGACAGTCAAATTTAGTGGCAGCCAACTTGATAATGCTTTCTCATATAGGCTCTTGTTCTTTCCCTCCTTCCCTCTCTCTGTCCCTCACATGTGTTCTCTGATACTGCACCCTCCAACAAGGGGCATATTAGCCCTTTGCCCTAGGATCTGCTTTTATAAGCAAACCAAAGATATCACATATAGCAAAAAGTACAGAGGTAGGAAGTTCTAGAGTTCAGATAGATATTTTTATCTTTCCAATCTTCCATTTTTGATGTATTGGGTTTTGTCTCAGACTTCTGGGAGAGAACTTCTCACATCTCATGGCCAGAACTCCATCCTACTGGCCAGAATTCCATCCCATTCCTATATCTAACACCATGAGGAACTGAATTTATTAATCCAATCATCCCCTGGGATTGGAGACGACCCATCCTCCCCTAAATTGCATTTGTGAATAAATCAAAAGAGTAATTAATAGCTGTTGGCACAGCTGGTAACTATGTCACTTAATTAGCAAACACAGGAGTCATTTTCAGCACTCCATCCTTGCCCACCTCCCACTATAAAGGCTAAACAAGCAAGATACTCACTTTCCAGTGAAAGTGGAAAGTTGTAGCCCTTACAGCTAGGGGCCATGTGATCTACTTCCAGACATTTGTATATAAAGGGAAGTCTAAGGGGCTTCTTCCAAGTCCTCCTTGATAAAAGTATAATGATATGAAAAGATACCTCTCTCCCTTTCTCTCCCTCCCTCTCTCCATGGTTACCTCTCTGATTCGTGTCTTTAGACTTGATGATGTGAAGATGTGATTCTCAGAGCTTTAGCAGCCATCTTGCAACCACGGGGCAATAAGCCTAAGTATGAAAAAGTAATAAGTTGATAAGGATGGAGGAGAATGGTGGAAAGAACCTGGCTCCTTAACTACATCCGTGAGCCACTGAAATAGTTCTGTGATTGCTACTCTCTGAATTTTTTTAGTTATATCAGTTTATTATTTTTCTTACTTAGCCATTATTATTTAAATATTATATTGCATGCAGCTACAAACCATTCTAACTGATAAAGCAACCAACAGTGTCAGCCATTTCTAGGAAGTATTCCTGGACCCTACAGATTATATTAGCTATCCCCTTCCCCTGACACCCAAACCTTACTGCTATCATGGTTATTTTTGCAACTAGGCTTTCATTGTTCAACTGAACAGAAAATCCTTGAAGTACCTAAGGTGTGCAAACAAAAGCTGAGCCACAGCCATGGAGATTGTGATATAGGATTCCTGTAAAGGGCAGTGGGCTGGGCTCTAAGTGACCCCCAAAGTCTCTTACAACTTTGAAATCTATGACCCCATTTCCTTTAATATAAACGTGCCTTTTCTGTATATAAAAGTCTTTTTATTTACATTATGTCATAACAAATTGCCAGTTTGTGTTTCAAAATGGAAAAACTACAACATTGCAACTTGTATAAATGTTCCTATTGTGTTTGTAATGTGGGGAATTTCCAAGTTAAATTTGCACTTTGCAGATGATTTGGGGGTTATTTGTTATTCTAAACAGGCCTGTCCCCATTTTCCTTAAGCAGTATGGAGAATAGATATATAAAAAAAAAATGACTGTGTATAAACATTCCTTTCATTTTGAAATGATATTAATAAAGTAGTTCCTGTGGTTATGGCTAATAAGTCACTTGTTTCCTAAATTTTCTGTGCACAGTAAAGGCACATGGAAAAATTCTAATCAATATGCTCTTCATGGAGGCTGAAAACCCAAAACCTCTTCACATTGTAGTATTTGTAGAGTTGATTATACTCTATAATTAAGAGGAATTGTCTCTGTAGAAGAATAGAAAATGGAAGATTAAAAAATTGACCAAATATCTATCTGCAAACAGAAACCTTTTATAAGTAGCAATGACACTTTAAATTTATAATACACCTTTCATTCAGAAAATGTTCCCGATATTTTATTTCTCTTCAGTGAATGAGTTCTTGCTGGTTGACCAGAGAGAAGAGAATGAAATCAGTTCTCCTCCAATTTTGTGCAAGTTTATAGGTATACATATAGGTATTCTCTAATGAATTTTTTTCATTAAAAATACTTTTAGGGGCGCCTGGGTGGCGCAGTCGGTTAAGCGTCCGACTTCAGCCAGGTCACGATCTCGCGGTCCGTGAGTTCGAGCCCCGCGTCAGGCTCTGGGCTGATGGCTCAGAGCCTGGAGCCTGTTTCCGATTCTGTGTCTCCTTCTCTCTCTGCCCCTCCCCCGTTCATGTTCTGTCTCTCTCTGTCCCAAAAAAATAAATAAATAAAAACGTTGAAAAAATACTTTTAAAATTACATAAGTAACACACACTCACTGTAAGATTTTTCAAGAATTTAGAGGCATAAAAATTAAAAACTGAAAGTTCCTTTTCATCCCCTTTACCTCTCTATTTCACTCACATCCCTTGAGATAATCTCTATATCCTTTAGTGTGTATCCAACCAGACTTTTTTTCTGTACATTTTCATAAAAACACATACACTTACATGAATATATAAAGAAATCATATTTCACCTATTCTAGGATGCAGGGTTGTTGTTTTTTTTTTTTTTCTAAATTAAAAATCTCTGAAATAAGGACACATCTTACAATTAAAGGTATTGTATAGTGGTCAATTTCTTTCCTTCTTAGTGGCACACTAAAATAATGGTGCATCTTGAAATAAGTGACATTTTATTTATTTAAAAAATTTTTTTAATGTTTATTCATTTTTGAGAGAGAGAGACTGAGTGCAAGTGGGGGATGGGCAGAGAGGGAGACACAGAATCTGAAGTAGGCTCCAGGATCTGAGCTATCCTCACAGAGCCTGACACAGGACTCAAATTCATGAGCCATGAGATCATGACCTGAGCCAAAGTCAGATGCTTAACCAATTCAGCCACCCAGGCGCCCCGAAGTAAGTGACATTTTAGAGTAACAAAATACAGTAGGTATAGCACTTACACAATTATATAGATGTATGCTTGTGTGAATTGCTATGGACAGCCTTCAATATACACTGGTCTGCATGATCTATCATTGTATAAATGTACTGCCTGTATTTAGCCATATCCCTTATAGATGGATTTGCATATTATTTCTATATCTTCCTGATGGGAAACAGTGCTTCAATGACCATTCTTGTCCCTAGTCTTTGTTCCCTAGTATAAACATTTGTGAAAGAGAGATTCCTATCTCGTAAGTTCTCATAGTTACACTGCATAGTAGGAAAAACTTATTTGTTCAGAACTCAACTAGACTCATATTCAAATCTTGGCTCCAGGGCTGCCATGTTGAACAACTCAAGGGTGTTCAAACGATCATCTTGAACAGGGGTCAGTAAACTTTTTTTCTGTAAAGAGCCAAAGAGCCAATATTTTAGACTTTGTGGGCTATACTGTGTTGCAGCTACTCAACCTTGCCCATGTAGCATGAAAGCAGCTGTAGATAATATGTAATAAATGAACATGTCATTCTGTGTTCTAATAAAGGTTTATTTACAAAAACAGATATCAGGCTAGATTAGTCCAAAGGGCTGCAGTTTGCTGATCCCTGGTCTAAGTGAATAGTCCTTTCTGGAGCTGTGCAGTACCCAACTGTGTGGCCCCTCATAGCAGCCCTGCCTGATTGCTTCCCCTCAAGGGATCTGACTCAGGATAAATGTTATATAACCTTTCCAAGCTTGAGTTTTTAACCTTTAACTGTGAAATATAATCATTAAATATTTAAAAAGTATGTGTTCTTGGGGTGCCTGGGTGGCTCAGTCAGTTGACCATCTAAATTTGGCTCAGGTCATGATCTCATGGTTCATTAGTTCAAGCCCGTCATCAGGCCAGCTGCTGTCAGTGCAGAGCCCACTTCGAATCCTCTGCTCCCTCTCTCTCTCTCTCCCTGTGCCCCTCCTCCACTTGTTCTCTGTCAAACAAAATATTTTTTTAAACGTATATGTTCTTGGAGTGTCTGGATAACTCAGGTGGTTGAGCATCTGACTTGATTTCAGCTCAGGTCATGATCTCATAGTCATGAGATCAAGCCCCAGGTCAGGCTCCATGCTGGGCATGGAGACTGCTTAAGATTCTCTCTCTCCTCTTCCCTTTGCCCCCTCCGTCTTACACATATGTGCATGTGCACTCTCTCTCTCTCAAAAATTTTTTTAACAAAGTGTGGTTCTTGGGGGAGGAGCCAAGATGGCAGAACAGCATGGAAGCTTTTTGTGTGTCTCGCATCCATGAAATACAGCCAGACCAACACTAAATGATCCTCCAAACCTAGAAAACCGATTGGAAGATTAACACAACAATCTGCACAACTTGAACCACAGAATTTAGCAGGTACGTGAGATGAAGAGCTGAACTTGGGGAGCAAGAAGCCCCAAAAGGTGGGGAACCACTTTTGTGGGCAGAGAGAGGGTGGAGACTGGGGAGGGGGGCAGAATACGGGAAAAGCACCCCTCCCCAAAAGCAGCTGGAGAGAAAGTGGAAAATTGGAAACAGGCTCAGGGACTAAACTAAAAAGGGAGAAAGGAGAGGGATTAAATTCCATTAACACCATGTAAATAAGGGGAGTGCAAAGGCTGTAACTCTGCAGCTCGATACCTGGCAGTGCTCTGGTGGGAAGGGCAAATCCCCAGGAATAGAGTGGGGTCCGGGAGGTTCTTGGGCCACACGGGGAAAAGCGGTTCCACTGCTGGAAGGAAATTTGGTAGAGACTGTTGAAGCCACCTGACCCCAGCAGACCCCAGGGAACGGCCACATTTGCTGGTGCTAGAACAAAGTCCTTAAGGGTGAAGCCTGGTACCAGATGTGTGTTGTGATCTTCCATAGTCCCTGAAATGCTGCTGCTACACTATCTCGCGAACTTTCTCTGGGGTGGGCTGGCATCTGGCCGCAGTCTCGGGACACCAGCAACAGCAGGGTCCAGCGGGCGTTCCTGGGTGCAGCCGACATTCGGCCATTGCTCGGTGAGACCCTCCCTCAGAAGGGCGGAGCGGGTCAAAGCCGCAGTCCTTCCGAAGTAAGGGGCTGGGGAAAACAGCCGCATATGAGACAAAACTTGGGAGAGCGGTACTGCCTGGGGCCTGGTCACGGAGAGTGGAAAAGCGGGGAGTGGACGAGAGCTGAAGACTAAGGACCGGTAGGTGATTGATGATCTGGGAGAACAGATTGAGTAGCTGGGTGGCGCCATTTTCACCACTCCTGCACATTTGCATATACACCTATGAGCACCGCAACAATCCACCCCAGTAGGCTAGCAGCGCCATCTAGGGGAGAGTGAAGCTGTTACACTGAGCCCTGCCCAACTACGCCAACTTCGCTCTTCAAGAACACAAACCTCACCACTGGCTTAATTCATGGACTATAAAGAACTACATGGACTGACCTCTAGGGGAAAATGAAGCAATTTCAGTTCTACTTCAGTCTGTTAGCAGGTTCATCTATTCAATTTTTTTTCTACCTTTCCTTTTTCTCTTTTACAATTCTTTTCTTTTTCTTGAATACAGAAACAGAAAAAACTCATTTTTATTTTCAATTTTTATTAAAAATATGTCTTTAATGTTTATCACTATATTTTTTTACTTTTGTGTAATTTTTTTCAAATTCTACTTTACTTACATCATTTTATTTTAGTCTACTTCAGTGTACTCACCTTTTCAAATTTTCGATTTCCTTTTTTTCTTTCTTTTTCTTTTTTCTTTTTCATTTCTTTTTTCTTGAATGCAGAAAAAGAAAAAATTCATTTGACTTTCAATTTCTTTTAAAAATATTTTTATTTAATTTCTATTAGTATATTTTTTTGCTTTTATGTAAGTTTTTTCAAATTCTTTCTTACTCCCATCATTTTATTTCAGTCTACTACAGTGTATTCACTTTTTCAAATTTTCAAGCGATTTCTTTTTTTGGTCTTTTCTTTTTTTATCTTTTTTCTGTTTGATTTTTCTTTTTTCTTAAATACAGAAAATGAAAAAATTCATATTTCTTTTTAATTTTAATTAAAAATATTTTTCTATAATTTTTCTGCTATATTCTCTACTTTTGTGTATTTTAGTCTACTTCAGTGTATTCATTTTTTCAAATTCTCAAATGATTTCCTTTTTTTTCTCTTCCCCCACTTTTTTTTTTGTTTGTTTCTCTAATCTGTCAAACCACTTTCTATACTCAGACCAAAACACACCTAGGATCTAGCATCATCTATTCAATTTGTGTGTGTGTTTTTCTAATTTTTAATTTTAATATTTTTTAATTTTAATTTTTTTTAATTTTAATTTTTCTACCTCATTAATTCCTTTTCTCCCTTCAAAATGACAAAACGAAGGAATTCACCCCAAAAGAAAGAGCACGAAGAAACGAAAGCCAGGGATTTAACCAACACAGACACAAGCAAGAAGTCTGAACCAGAATTTAGAATCACGATAATAAGAAATACAAGCTGGAGTCAAAAATAGATTAGAATCCCTTTCTACAGAGATAAAACAAGTAAAAAATAGAATGAAATTAAAACTGCTATAACTGAGCTGCAATTACAGATGGAGGCAGCGGTGGCAAGGATGGATGAGGCAGAACAGAGAATCAGCAACACAGAGGACAAACTTACAGAGAATAATGAAGCAGAAAAAAAGAGGGAGATTAAGGCAAAAGAGCATGATATAAGAATTAGAGAAATCAGTGACTCATTAAAAAGGAACAACATCAGAATCATAGGGGTCCCAGAGGAGAAAGAGAGAAAAATACGGGTAGAAGGGTTATGTGAGCAAATCATAGCAAAAAACTTTCCTAACCTGGGGAAAGACACAGACATCAAAACCCAGGAAGCACAGAGGACTCCCATAAGATTCAACAAAAACCGACCATCAACAAGGCATATCATAGTCAAATTCACAAAATACTCAGGCAAGGAGAGAATCATGAAAGCAGCAAGGGAAAAAAAGTCCCTAACCTACAAGGGAAGACAGACCAGGTTTGCAGCAGACCTATCCATAGAAACTTGGCACACCAGAAAGGAGTGGTGGGATATATTCAGTGTGCTGAATCAGAAAAATATGCAGCCAAGAATTCTTTATCCAGCAAGGCTGTCATTCAAAATAGAAGGAGAGATAAAAAGTATCCCAGACAAACAAAAACTAAAGGAGTTTGTGACCACTAAACCAGCCCTGCAAGAAATTTTAAGGGGGACTCTCTGAGGGGAGAAAAGATGAAAAAAAAATGTATGTGTATGTGTGTGTGTGTATATATATATATATATATATATATATATATATATATATATATATATCAAAAGCAACAAAGATTAGAAAGACCAGAGAACACCACCAGAAACTCCAACTCTACAAGCATCATAATGGCAATAAATTCATATCTTTCAGTACTCACTCTAAATGTCAATGGACTCAATGCTGCAATCAAAAGACATAGGGCAACAGAATAGATAAGAAAACAAGACCCATCTATATGCTGTTTACAAGAGACCCACTTTAGACCTAAAGACACCTACAGATTGAAAATAAGGGGATGGAGAACTATCTATCATGCTAATGGTCAACAAAAGAAAGCCGGAGTAGCCACATGTATATCCGACAATCTAGACTTTAAAATAAAGATAGTATAAAGAGATGCATAAGGGCATTATATCATATCAAGGGGTTTATAGACCAAGAAGACCTAACAATTGTAAAAATTTATGTGCCAAATGGGGAGGCACCCAAATATATAAATCAATTAATCACAAACATAAAGAAACTCATCAAAAGTAATACCATAAGAGTAGGAGACTTCAACACCCCTCTCACAGCAATGGAAGGATCATCTAACCAAAAAATCAACAAGGAAACAGTGGCTTTGAATGACACTTGGACCAGATGGACTTAACAGATATATTCAGAACATTTCATCCTAAAGCAGCAGAATATACATTCTTCTCCAGTGCACGTGGAACAGTCTCCAGAATAGACCATATACTGGGACACAAATCAGCCCTAAGTAAGTACAAAAAGATCAAGATCATACCGTGCATATTTTCAGACCACAATGCTATGAAACTCGAAATCAACCACAAAAAAAAAATGTGGAAAGCTACCAAATACTTGGAGACTAAAGAACATCCTACTAAAGAATAAATGGGCTAACCAAGCAGTTAAAGAAGAAGTTAAAAAGTATATGGAAGCCAATGAAAATGATAGCACCACAACCCAAAACATCTGGGACGCAGCAAAAGAGGTCATAAGAGGAAAGTATATAGCAATCCAGGCCTTCCTAAAGAAGGAAGAGGATCTCAGATACACAACCTAACCTTACGCCTTAAGGAGCTGGAAAAAGAACAGCAAGTAAAACCCAAAACCAGCAGAAGACAGGAAATAATAAAGACTAGAGCAGAAATTAATGCTATCGAAACCAAAAAAAACAGTAACAGATCAGTGAAACCAGAAGCTGGTTCTTTGAAAGAATTAACAAAATTGATAACCCACTAGCCAGTTTGATCAAGAAGAAAAAGGAAAGGACCCAAATAAGTAAAATCAAGAATGAAAGAGGAGAGATGGCAACCAACACAACAGAAATAAAAACAGGGGCGCCTGGGTGGCGCAGTCGGTTAGGCGTCTGACTTCGGCCAGGTCACGATCTCGCGGTCCGTGAGTTCGAGCCCCGCGTCGGGCTCTGTGCTGGCAGCTCAGAGCCTGGAGCCTGCTTCCGATTCTGTGTCTCCCTCTCTCTGACCCTCCCCCGTTCATGCTCTGTCTCTCTCTGTCCCAAAAATAAATAAACGTTGAAAAAAAAAATTTAAAAAAAAAAAAAAATAAAAATAAAAAAAAAAAAGAAATAAAAACAATAATAAGAGAATATTATGAGCAATTATATGCCAATAAAATGGGCAATCTGGAAGAAATGGACAAATTCCTAGAAACATATACACTACCAAAACTGAAACAGGAAGAAATAGAAAATTTGAACAGACCCATAACCAGTAAGGAAATCGAACTAGTAATCAAAAATCTGCCAAAAAACAGGAGTCCAGGGCCAGATGGCTTTCCAGGGGAATTCTACCAAACATTTAAGAAAGAGTTAACACCTATTCTCTTGAAGCTGTTCCAAAAAATAGAAATGGAAGGAAAACTTCTAAACTCTTTCTATGAAGGCAGCGTTACCCTGATTCCATAACCAGACAGAGACCCCAATAAAAAGGAGAACTATAGACCAATTTCCCTGATGAACATGGATGCAAAAATCCTCAACAAGATATTAGCCAACCAGATGCAACAATACATTAAAAAAATTATTCACCATGACCAAGTGGGATTTATACCTGGGATGCAGGGCTGGTTCAATATCCGCAAAACAATTAACCTGATTCATCGCATCAATAAAAGAAAGGACAAGAATCATATGATCCTCTCAATAGATGCAGAGAAAGCATTTGACAAAATACAGCATCCTTTCTTGATAAAAACCCTCAAGAAAGTAGGGATATAAGGAGCATACCTCGAGATGATAAAAGCCATATACGAGAGACCCAATGCTAATATCATCCTCAATGAGGAAAAACTGAGAGCTTTCCCCCTAAGGTCAGGAACAAGACAGGGATGTCCACTCTCACCACTGTTATTCAACACAGTATTGGAAGTCTTAGCCTCTGAATCAGACAACACAAAGAAATAAAAGGCATCCAAATTGGCCAGGAGGAAATCAAACTTTCACTCTTTGCAGACGACATGATACTCTATATGGAAAACCCAAAAGGTTCCACCAAAAAACTGCTAGAATTGATTCATGAATTCAGCAAAGTTGCAGGATATAAAATCAACACACAGAAATGGACCCACAAACGTATGGGCAACTAATCTTTGACAAACCAGGAAAGAATATCCAATGGAATAGAGTCTCTTCAGTAAGTGGTGCTGGGAAAACTGGATGGCAACATGCAGAAGAATGAACCTGGACCACTTTCTTACACCATACACAAAAATAAAGTGGGTGAAAGACCTCAATGTAAGACAGGAAGCCATCAAAATCCTTGAGGAGAAAGCAGGCAAAAACCTCTTTGATCTTGGCCACAGCAACTTCTTACTCAACACGTCTCCGGAGGCAAGGGAAACAAAAGCAAAAATGAACTACTGGGACCTCATCAAAATAAAAAGCTTCTGCACAATGAAGGAAACAATCAGCAAAACTCAAAGGCAACTGACAGAATAGGAGAAGATATTTGCAAACGACATATCAGATAAACAGTTAGTAACCAAAATCTACAAAGAACTTATCAAACTCAACACCCAAAAAAACAAATAATCCAGTGAAGAAATGGGCAAAAGACATGAATAGACACTTCTCCAAAGAAGACACCCAGATGGCCAAGCAACACATGAGAAAATGCTCAACATCACTCATCATCAGGGAAATTCAAATCAAAACCACAATGAGATACCACCTTACACGTGTCAGAATGGCTAACATTAACAACTCAGGCAACACAGATGGTGGCGAGGATGCAGAGAAAGAGGATCTCTTTTGCACTGTTGCTGGCAATGCAAGCTGGTGCAGCCACTCTGGAAAATGGTATGGAGGTTCCTCAAAAAACTAAACATAGAACTACCCTACGACCCAGCAATTGCACTACTAGACATTTATCCACGGGATACAGGTATTCTGTTTCGAAGGGATATATGCACCCCCATGTTTATAGCAGCACTATCAACAATAGCCAAAGTATGGAAAGAGCTCAAATGTCCATCGATGGATGAATGGATAAAGAAAATGTGGTGTATATATATACAGTGGGGTATTACTTGGCAATCAAAAAGAATGAAATCTTGCCATTTGCAACTACATGGATGTAACTGGAGGGTATTATACTAAGTGAAATTAGTCAGAGAAAGACAAAAATCATATGACTTCACTCATATGAGGACTTTAAGAGACAAAACAGATGAACATAAAAGAAGGGAAACAAAAATAATATAAAAACAGGGAGGGGAACGAAACTGAAGAGACTCATAAATATGGAGAACAAACAGAGGGTTACTGGAGGGGTTATGGGAGGGGGGATAGGCTAAATGGGTAAGGGGCATTAAGGAATCTACTGAAATCATTGCTTCACTATATACTAATTTGGATGTAAATTTTAAAAAATAAAAAATAAAGTTAAATTTAAAAAGTATGGTTCTTGACTGAAAATGAACACATAAGTATGTGTATGTGACTCAGTTTCTTCCTAAAGAAAAATCTATGTTATAGTGATTGGGAAAATAGATGAAATGCTACATAGAAAGCATTTACAAGTGCTTGATGAACGGTATAGCTATTTTACAACTTCTTCTTTTACTAATCAGAAAATTCATAGTTATTAATTCTTAGAGGCAGGACAGAAACCAAGTGAGTCTGATCCCAAAACTTGTGTCTCTCCTACAACACCTACGAGCTCCAAAGGAAGGATCTACTGCATGGAGAATCTGAACCCAGACAGCTTAAAAGACTTTTATAAATTCCCACCATATCAGCATTGGACATAGGGCGCTCTGGATCTCAAAGTATCAACGAATATACACACCACCGACCGGAGGATGAAGCTTCTGTAACACCCAGTCTTTTGGGCTTGCAGACATCCCCAACCAGTGGATTTTCCTGTTATTTATGCCAATTCAATCTGATTGCAGTTTTATTACCTGGGTGGAAATGCAGCCACAAAAGTGTTGATAAAGCTGTCACAGCAAGATGGAGATAGTAAGTCTCATTAATATTAAGAAAAGAACAAACCCATAAATAAGAGATTATCAAGTGAATTAAGATAGTCTCTCCTCCAACTTCTAACAAATCTCGTGTGCAAAACCATGTAATTTCCCCAGGCGTCCTCCCTGCCAGCCAGATGTATAGAAAATGAATTGTGCAGGAGGGGAATTGATATGCAGAACAAGGAGCTGGCAAAATAATTAGAGCCGTGAGGCTCCCTCAGTCTTGCTGTTTATTTGAGAAGTCACCAAGTAGAATCACGGGGTCTGGATCACACTGATTATGTAACACATCGGTCCTTGAAAAGAGCCTGGAGATGATGGAGAGGTGATGGGAGTACGCCGTGAAGGTGAAGGCAGAACCAGGCCTGACCCACTGAACAGCTAAAGGCCACCTTCCCAGATGGGTAAGACCAGGTGCTGCCCCTTGCTGGCACTGCCCTCCCTAGCATAGTCACACGCCCCTACCCATTCTGCCCACTGAGGGACCAGCCTCCTGCCTGCCTCTCACTTTGTGGCTCAGTCATCCAGACATTCCTCTGCAGATGACCACACTCAAAACCATCTGCAGGTTGAGGCTAAGTACTAAATCAAAGTTTTATTAAGTTGCTAAAACCTGACTAAGAGCCACTTGCCTACAGGGACTGGTTGGGTCTGTATCTCCAGGCGGCCCCAGATAAATGGCTGGTGTGAAGTAGGGGGTCTAGAGATGCTTATTGCTTGGAATTGAGTAAAGCCACCAACAAAATATTCCTAACGGAGTCGAGAGAGAGGAAGGACAGAGGAAAGGTGAAAGAGTGAGGGGAAGGAGGAGGGCAGAGAAAGTGCCAAAGATGCCTAAATGTGCACTGAGCAAATAGATGGAGGAGGAGCAGAGACAGAGAAGGGAAGAGACAAGAAGTGGGCAGAGACCAGAGGACAGAGGGGAGGCAGAGGTGAGTGGAATCTGAACTGAAGAGATGGGCCAGAGCAGATGGGGCAGAGACACAGACAGAGAGGAGAGGCCGGTGGGGGACACAGGGCTGGCAGCAAGGCATGCAAAGAAAGACACACAGTGCAGATGCACTGAAAGAGAGATGGACACAGACCCCCACACAGTGCAACAGTGTGCCAGAGACAGAAAGACTAGTGCCAAGGCTTGAGAAGAAACTGGGGGAGGGAGGGTTTGGAAGGGCAAAAGACTCTCCCAGTCTCCCATGGGAATCCACATTCTTCTCAGTTTGGTGTTCTTTCTACTGAACTAAGTACCTGATAGAGAAATGACCTAAGAAAAAATGTCTTTCTGGAAGAAATGTGTCCCGAAATTCTGGGAGCCCATTACTCAGGCGGTGGGAAATATCCTTCATCTGCAGGCTTCCTGCCACCTTTCCTGTGGAGCTGGAGACCTGGATTTGCATCCTAGCCCCAGAAAGCCTGGGTGGGGGCTGACCCTTCTGGGCTCCGGGCTCCTCAGGGGGTTACCTGTGACCAGGAGCACACTCCCTCCCAGAGTTTTAAAAAAGATCAGCTCAAATAACACCATTAAAACCCTCCATGTAGTCCATCGCCCTATAAGAACATCCAGTGACAAAGGTGAGAACTTGGTTTGATTTGGGGTAACTCCTATTTTGATTGATTCTCATCCCCCCTTCTCTCTTTCTCCTCCTCTTCAACCTCCTTCTCCCCTCCCCCACCCACAACTCCCCCTCTCTTTCCAACCCCCACCACATATTCACATCTGATTCCTATTCCAAAGAGACCTTGACTTCAGCCCTCAGGTCATGAAATATTCAATTCACTTGGACACTTTTTAATTAATATGGGGTTTGATTCAGGCCATTGCGCCTTGACTTCTACCTCTATAACCCTTTCCTGGATCCAATTAGCTGGCTTTGAGCACTGCCTCGGAGACTGAGACAAGAGTCCCTCGCTCTCTGGGAATGGGTTTGCTGAGGCATCTGCAAACATTCTCCTTGCCATCCCTCCATGCGTGCCTGGAAGAGGTAGCAAGTGCGATAAGATCTGTACATAAGAAAGTCAAAGGTGACTTTTGAAGGATAAGAAAAGAAAAATGCAAGCCAAAAGCAACTGACAGCTCAGGCAGCAAATATCCAGATGATGAACAGGCTGCTGGATCAGGGATACAGATGTTCCATCTGAATTCCATAGTTGTCCTCACCTGACTCTTTTCAGCAACCCCACCTCCCATATGGACTCAATTATCACAGGATTCATTTGCACTTGTTGACATTATGCTCTGTTAAAAAAAAAAAAAAGTGGGCTTTTCATTGCTATTATTATATTGTGCTGGTAGGTTTTGTCCCACAGACTGAGTCCGAAATAAAATCAAAGTGATGCACATAAGACTTTTAGCACAGTGTCAGGCACACGTTAAGTGTTCGACAAAGAATTGATTGACTATTGTCATAATCATTATCACCATATTTATGTTGGGGACAGATCTGGTTTTCTGTTCTTCCTGTAATGGGTCACACAATACCCAGCACTCAGGTGGTTCCTAATAAGGTTTGCCAAGAAGCTATGGACTGTTTTTGACATTGACAACACAATTCCCAAAATAGGCCGTGTGTGCCACAGGAGTCTCCCTTCTTCCCTAAACTTCAATTCAGTCATCTGACAAATATTTACTAGGTACCTAATGAATTCCAAGGTTCTTGCCTTCAAAAAGGTTAAGCCATAGCACTTATTCCTGACAATGACAGTGGCAGATCTTTATAGCACGTACTACAGTCAGACACTGTTCTCAGATTCTTACTGCATCAACACACTTAATCCTTATAACTGGTCTGTGAGGAAGGCACTACTATAACTCTCATTTTATATTTTATGTATATACAGACTGAGGCCCAGAGAAGTAGATTAGTCTGCCCAAAGCCACACAGCAATGAGCAGCAAAGTTGGGATTTAAACACAGGCACTTTGGCTTCAGAGTCCACACAATCAACCACCAAGCAATGCTGTGTCATTTGGTACACATTGCTTTTTTATGTTAGCAAATTTTTTTCATTTGTTTGTACAAATAGATTAGAATATCTTTAAACTCCATAGATAGAGGAAGCAGATTAGTGGTTGCCAGAGGCCAGGGAGAGGAGGAGTGAGGTGTGACCACTAATGGGTATGGAGTTCCCATTTGGGAAGACATGAAAGTTCTGGAACTGGATATTGACGGTGGTTTCACAACATTGCAACTTAGCATCATTGAGTTAGGCACTTCAAAACAGTTAAAATGGTAGATTTTATGTTCTGGAAATTTTACACACACACACACACCCGCCCCTCAAAAATACTGTTCTAATCCTGAAGTGTGGGGCTGTCTTACGTCCTTCATAGCTCTACAATGCCTGGAATTGAGAAGTTCTCATCATACATTTCTTTATCAGTTGATGGATTGGCAAGTGGTCTTAGAAATAGGGTTTGCTTTGCTTTTGTTTTTTGGGGTTTTTTTTATCATCACCACTCTTGTGGTTATTAAAAACAGAGCCCTTTTAGGAGTGCATAAGGTTCCCACCCATCTATGAACAACTGGACCTGACAGTGCTGGTTCTGAGGGTGAGGAGCCAGGAGTTCAGCACCAGGGGCTGGAAGACCAGGCAAGGTGCTTCCCCAGAAGTGTGACACAAAGGAGGAAGATGGCATTTAGATGGAGTTGAGAAGGCAGAATTCAGAGCTGGAGGAACAACTCAAACTTGAGGTCTGAGGGGCAAACCCAGGGCTGAAAACAGAAAACCACCTCAGCATCAGGAATTCAAAGAATCTGAAGCCTTTGTGGGAAGCAGAATACAGTAATCATATAAAATAACAATCACAGTGAATTGAACCCTTAGATAGTGCTTTCCACATGCCAGATATTGTTTCTAGGATGTTCATGTATCACCTCATTTATTCTTTATTACCATTATTAGTGCCCCCATTTTACATATAAAGAAACAAAGACACAGAGAAGTTAGGAGACTTGCCCCAGGTCATACAGTTGGCAAGTGGCAGAATTTGGATCCCAAGCCAAGTGGTCTGGAGCCAGAGACTGACTCTCAAACACAGGAGTTAAGGAGTTAATCTGGAGTTAAGATTCTGGTCCTGCTGAGGGCTAATTGCTGGCCTGATGAGATGAGAGGCCCATTGGAGGTTAAGGATATAGTTCACACCCAGACCTCATGGCCCTGGGCTCATAAAGGGATAAGTCTTCTGTCTACCAATACGCAGAAATAGACAAGGGCAGTGGTTAGAAACATGGACTCCGACCTCGAAGGCTGGTGTTGGATTCCAGCTCTGACACTTAGCAGCCCTGAAATTTTGGGCAATAACTTCATGCCTTTCTGCCTCAGTTTCCTCATCGAAAATGGGGATAAAATAGTTCCTACCTCGTAGAGTTGCCGTGATTATCACATGGCTTGACTTCTGTAAAGCATTGAGAACACCACCTGGCATACAGTAAGCAGAATGTGAACACTAAGTAAACAATGCTTTAGAGAAAACAGCCACAATGTCATGTATCTTGGGGGTATGGATGTGGGGTGGGGGCACTGGGAAAGCAATGACTAGACCAGGAGATCTCCTTGTACATTTTACCTTTAACAAAGGAAACCCAATTCTTGGCTGAAAAAGAACTGGTGACTGGTGTCAAACTGAAACTTACTCTTCTGCCTCAAGTCACTGAGCCACGTGTGTACCCACAGTTCCTGTGTTCCTCCTCCATGCTCCCCATCCATGCCAGGGAAGGAGGGGCTGCTGAGTGGCCTGCCTCAAGCTGCCCACGTGGTGATATTTAATTAATCTGTTCGTTTGATCCTTGTGTTTCCTCAGTGGCTCACTTTCCGTGGGGCTCCCTGCGGTTTGAATATAGTAAAATTCAGCCCTAATTAAAATTGTTGAAACACCAGCAGTCTCCGTTAATAAAACATCAGAATGAAACTGGATTTCTTTTTTTGAACAGCCTTTCTTAAAATCTCTGAGAAGGTGGGCAGAATGAGCCCAGGTGGAAAAGAAAAAGTTGAGAAACTTTCTGTTGCCAAGTGTGTGAGATGGCATTTCTAATTCTCTATTCTCTCCTGGTCTGGGGCTAGAGGCCAATCCTTTATGGCAGAAAGAGTCGTAGAGTCTGTGTCCGGACATCTCCTATAACAAACTTCCTTAGCTAATCGAATCCCCTCTTAGGGTTTTAGTTTCTCCATCTGCAAAATGGGGACACCGGACCAGCTTTAACACTCTATTGTCTGGGAACATCAAGTTGTCAAATCCTTGGATTTGGCCAAACTGAGCAACTTTTGAGCCTGTCAGGACAGGGCTGAAGGACCATCTGCCTCCCCAGACACTTCTCTCCTGTTGCCACCCTGAGAAAAAGGCCATAAGCAGTTCCTTCTACCCAAGTCACTGTGCCTTGGGTCAAGTAAACTGCCTCTGGTCAATAGGGACTTGATCAGAGATTAGATTCCCAGCTCCTGGCAGCAATGTAAATCCATATAAGGGTCTGATAAGGCCTCCATCTGCAGGATTCTCTACATTTGGTGGAACCAGCCAGATCTATCCAGATCCTCTCTCCTAGAAGAGTTTTATCTGCTCCTCTCCCCAGGCTGAGGGGAGGAGAAGCAGGGGCAGTTTGGCCGGAGCTACAAGAATGAACAATGGCCAAAGCTGCCTGTTGAATCCTACCAGTACCTTCCTGCCATATACCAGCTACATGACTTTGGTTGAAAATGCTGGGTACATTTTCTGTGCTTCAGTTTGCTTATATGAAATGGGGATAAATCCCTTGTTCATATGGCTGTTATGAGGATTAATAACATAACCAATGTCCATTATGTGACATAGGGTCTGACATATATTAGGTCCCCAGTAATGGATAGCTGTGGTTACCACCGATGGCAGTAGATGAAGAAACAGAGGAGAGACAGAGAGAGAGAGAGAAAGACAAAAGCTAAAGAGACACAGAGAAGGCAAATGGCAAGAATGGTCCTAAAGATGAAGGCCCTGGCTTGCATGCTCTCAGCCTTGAGCTCAAGTGGGAAGCTACCCCCTTTCCTTTTCCAGCCATAGAGCATATGATAGGCCCAAGCTAATCAGAGCTTCACATTCTCCCTGCCATTATGATCGCTCTAGAAGTGAGCACAATACCAAAGTCAGCCCACCCAGGCTCACTCTGTAATACCCAGGATAAAGAGTTCAGTCTCTTCTCCAGTTTATATGCAAAATCAAATCCCACGGACTCTTTTGTGATTTCTGAGGACTTTCAGAAATTTGCTGGGTGGGTCATGGGAAAGGATCACATCACAAAGCAACTGGCTTTCCACTATATCTCACTATCTTCTCCGTGCCTGAAACTTACCATGTTCCCTTCTTGTAGCTCCCCTCCTCCCCAGAGCAACCCTGGAAATCCACCCAGGTACTCCCAAGAATAAACTTCAGCCCTGAACATGAACGAATGTGTTTTCCCAACAAAGTTTTCTAAACAGAAATTCTGGTTAAATCAAATGTCCTCTGTCTTACTTTGTGAGTCAAGTGCCAGGTAAGCCCTCCATCAGCAGAGGACATTATCATAGCATTTCCTGGGCACGAAGTAAGACGGACATAGCATTGTCTGATCCCCTTCATTTTGCTTGGACATTGCCCACACACCTGGAATCAACATCTCAGGCAGAAAAAGGAAAAGGTTTTCTACCCTGGCTCCTGGAGCAAAGAGACTGTGAGGCTTTCAAATGACTTAGGGTTTTAGGGTTTTCAGGTCTCACTGTTGCCAGAATCACCAAGGTTAAACATTCCAAATGAGAACTGGAATTAATAACACAGCAGTGGCCTTACACTGACCATGGGTTCCCCCTGCTACTTAATAGAATGATTCATTTGAACCGCCTCCCCCTTCCTTGATAGCAAGGGGCCTGCTTCTCTCCCTGCCAGTCCTTCCCTTTCTAGGAAAAGATGAGAGGAGGTTATTGAATTCTAATATATCATCCTGGCAGCAGCGTCAATAGAAAGAGACAGATGTGAGAACAGAACGCAGAGCCCCATATACATCCTTTGCAGTCCTCCCACCCCTTCTTCCTTTTCTCAGCAAATCTACTCAGCTCCCCCTCCCCCAGGGAAGCTAAGAGTTCATTATGAACAGCAGCCAAGAGTCAATAAATACATGGCTGAGATTTCAGTCACCTACTGTGGCTGTCTTCACCACCAACAAAGTAATTGCATGGTCCCAGACTGGTTAGTGGGGTGGGGATGAGTGGCAGGGAGCTCAAAAAAGCTTTACAGCCAGAAAGATCTTCTCATAAAGCAAACCTGATCATGTCAAACATCTCCACCCCACTTAAAATTGTTCAATGGCCCCACATTGTTTCTAGGATAAAGACTGAAACATTCAATATGGCTTACAAGATTCTACAAAGTCTGGACCCTGATGACCTGTCTAACTCATATCCAAACATACTCACCACCCCATTCTCAATCACTCCAGCCATACTGATATGTCTTTCATTCTTTCAGTGGCTTAGGGGGCCTCCAGAGCTCAGATCAAATATCACATGCTCACTTTGGTATGAACCCTACCCTAATATATTCAAATAGCCTTGCCCTTCACTGCATTTGTCACAGCCTGAGATTTTTATATTTTCTTATCTAATGATTGAGATGATGCTCTCTTCACCTGCTGCCATGCAGGCTCCATGTTTTGCTCATCAACTATCTCCAGTTTCTAGCACAAGACCTGGCAAAAGCGGTACATGGAGCAAATCACAGAGCAGTCATTATTCAGCACCTACTACATGCCAGGCACTGTTTGAGGCACTTAGGGATACACAAGTGAATAAAACTGACAACGTGCTGTTTTGAGGAGCTTATGTTTGAGGTCATTCCCCTGTCATGTTGCAGGATACTTATAGAGCAATATTCACCATGGAAATATCTCCATTTGTGGAGATAAAATAGATAGATAGATAGATAGATAGATAGATAGAATAGAACTCTATTCTAAGTTGTGACAAGAATGAAAAGCACACAGGGGCACCTGGGTGGCTCAGTAGATTAAGCATCCATGTTTTGACTTCGGCTCAGGTCACAATCTCATGGTTTGTGAGTTCAAGTCCTGCTCGGGATCCATGCTTACAGTGTGGAGCCCACTTGGGATTCTCTCTCTCCCTCTCTCTTCCCCTCCCTGCTTGTGCTCTCTTTCTCTCTCAAAATACATAAACTTTTTTAAAAGATGTTAAAGAAAAAAAAAGAATGAAATGCACACATAACCGGGTATAAAGGGTCACCGTTGTGCAACTTCCACAGCTGGGATCTCATCTAGGGGAGGCCAAGTTATAAGCACTTCAACACATCTCCCAAATATATCCACTCCACAACCTGTTGATAAGAAGTGGGTGGCTTCCTCTGATCCAACAAAAGCATAGGGAAGGAGGCTGAATTTACATACCATAGAACTGAAGCACCATCAATTTCCCCCCTTTAACACCCCAAGTCCCTCCCCGCAACCAGCCACTCCATCTCTCTTCTCTCCCTCCTACACTGCCTCTCAAAATCCCTCATATCCTGAACAATTCAACACTCATTTTCAGCTTGCCAATTTGCCTGAAGGTCACCATCTACTGTTCATCAAATATGCCTCTCAGTTTATGCTACCATACAAACACCGATCAAATTTGGTGGACCTCTTATCAACAGTTTGAACTTGCCAGCATTCCAGAGCCTCCTGGATGAGAGTCACTGTCACATGGGGACTTGTTCCTTACACTAAGAATTCTGGCCTTTGCCCAGAGGGCATATGGAACACAGGAGGTCTTCAGTAGGGGAGTGACCCTGGGCAGATCGCCCCCGACCACACCTGACACTTCCTGAGACTTCGCCTCAGCTGCCAGGAAGAATCTAAATGCAGCTGTGGGTGTCTTTTTTCTAGTATTAATTAAAACTTTGCCTAAGGCCCAGCTGCAGAGAAGCCCATGGGGTGCAGCATGGAGGGGGAGCAGCTGCAACTTCAAAGAACCTGCAGGCAGCTCTATGCATGTCAGACTGAACCGTGCCCCCACCCCCCCATCCAGGCATCTTCCTGCTGGAAGCAGAGCTGGGGTCGCCATGGGGAAGGAGCATCTCTGAACGAAAACTAAAATGCTTCTGCTTCCCAAAGAAGAGGGAAATAGTTATTTCCTTGGGAAAAGTCTATAAAGTAGAATCATCCCTAGGAACCCTTCTCTCTGGTCTCCTTTCAGGGCTGATGCCTGCAATCCATGACTCTTCTGGAGGGGAATCCCTTCACATTTCAGGCATGCAGTTGTACAACATGGCAGCCTTGCCTCCCAACTCTCAAAGCCAACATCCTGCATCTGGGATCATGGGGCTCAGAGAAATGTCTACTAAAAATATCATAATTATAAAAATAATTGCAGCTACTATTTATGGAGAATTTACCAAGGCAATCTGCTTAACATGCATTATCTCAATTAAGCCTCACAATAATCTGATGAGATGGAAATTATTATCACCAGTTGGAAGATAAGGAAGCTACGGCTTTCACCTACTGTTAAATCCTGAACTCCCATTTTAAGGCTGTATGATGTTGAGCAAGTTACTTACTTAGCCTTTCTGCTTCAGTGACTTTCACTGAAACAAGATGCACACAAAAGTCTTTCTCTGAATGCAGCCCTCATCCTTATCCCCAGGCCTCCTCTCCAGTCTCGGAGTGATTCATAGACCATTCTCTGAGAAAGGGCATCAGCTGTGGTCTGAGACTTCAGGAATCCTAGGAGAATGAGAGGAACTATCATTGAAGTAATGAAGGTGTGAAGCTTTGGCAAAAACACAGGGTCCTGCAGCATCCTCCCTGCCAATGCCTAGCTGCTGAGAATTCACCTCTGCATTTGATAAACACTTATACCATCCTATAGATGAATATCCTGGAATGCAAATCAGACTCATCTCTCATCTGGTTAAAAACACCACCACTGGCTCCTTGTCTATTACAGAATTCATTGGTAGCCAGCAATAAAAAGGAAATCCAGCAAACACGGGAGGGGTGGAAGATGAGAGCATAGGGAATTTATGATGGCTTAGGGGAGTTAGTAGGAACTCTTGGTAGCATGGGGAGAAAAAGAAAGAAATTGAATTTCAGTGAGCCTAGTCCCAAAAGAGCAATTTAGTAGACCACATAAGTAAACAGCAGAAAGTGTGGGGGAAGATCTAGCTTCAGGTACTACTGGAACCAGGAGCTCAAATGTTGTCAGGCCTCTATAGCTCTCGTTTCTGTTTTTCTCTGACAGTTGCCTTTATTTTTCCCATTCGCGTGGGCCTTCACCCAGAGGGAGCATAACTGTGACAACCCCAGCTTTAGTGCTTTCATTTGAGGATGAAGAAAGGAAAGATGAGCTCTCTTACTTTAGGCTAAGTTGAAGAATTTGTGGAAGACACAGTGGACAGACCAAAAAACAAAAGAAGCCACCGACAGTATTTCAGGATGGCTATAGATCTCTTTGATATAACAGACTCCCAGTATGACAGTGGCTTAAATAAATTAGCTACTTTTTCTCCATATAATAGTTCAGATATAAGCAGGCCAAGGCCTTGCAATGACTCCATTTTGTCCAGGACCCAGGCTCCTTCCCTCTTTTTTCTCTGCCATGCCTAGGTATTATACTCACCTACATGGTCTAAGAATACTCACCACCATGTCTATCATCTGGAAGGAAAAGGTGAGTGAGGAACCAATACTTGGCTTTTCGGGCACAACTCAGAAACTATACACATCAATTCCACTTACATCCTATTGGCCAGAATACAGCCCCATGGCCATACCTAGCTGCAAGGGACACGGGGAAATATAGTCTTTAATCTAGGCAGCCATGTACTGCACTAAAAACTGGGGTGTTAATTAATATCACTATAGAAGGGAGGATGCACATCCAGGATGAAATCCATCTCTGCCACAGCCACCTAAGGACAGGAAGGTTCTGAGAACTAAAACCAGAATATTACCTGCAACTAAGAATATTTCCATCTCCATCACTCTTCTCTGTTTCTCTTGGATGTCTGCTTCATTAACCTCCCCCTTTTCAGTTCTGAGGCCCTTCATGTCCAGAGCAGGTAGTCTATGACCACCTTATCATTTCTAGGCTTATACATACAGTGAAGTAAAAAGAGAACAGCTAGGCTCCAACATAATTGGAACTTGGAACAAGCATTCACTGTCAAGTATATTTATGATTTAACTCCCGGCAATAAAAGGGCAAATAAGAATATAATGAGGGTAGGGTATTAGCTTATAAGAAATAGATGTAAAGTAATGTTAATAAGAGAAATATTAAGTTATCATACAGATCAGAAGGACATGTATGTAGGAGGGATGTAGTTTGGAAGTACCGTAATTCTTAGGGTGATGAGATCAGTTTCATTCTAAATACTCTAGTGAACAACCAGCCTCAGAAGCCTAGAGTAGAAAGAGATGCTCCAATCTGTCTACAGGAAAAAAGCAGTCTCTAAAGCCCAGCCAGTTGGCCCTGCATTGGAACTTCCCTCTATAGATAACAGTAACCAAGGTGGAAGGGAAAAACCCTTGACTGTCACAGCCTGAAGCTGGTAAATCTACCAGACATCAGAAGAGATTGATGGGTATGGAGACTTGATTTTGGTGGGATGTGTTGTGGAGGTGGGGGGAAGTGCAGATCCAAGAATGGGAGGGAAACCAGAAGGGTGGGAGTACTCCAGAAAGAAAGGAATAAAGGGAGAAGGCTTAAGAAGGATGGGAGAGAAAGGAAAGCATTGGGATAGGGGGAGCATCTGCATGGGACATACTTCAAAGTCCTGGGGTGCTTTGGGCCGTGCCTGTGATCAAGATGGTCAGAATGAAGCCCTGCTGCCCCAGACACTGCATAGTTTGAAGATTAGCACCCAAACCCTGAATCATTGAGCAAAGAACTGCCCAAACTTCCATCAGAGTCCACTGTACATGCATTCAATTTGGGAAAAATAGGAACGTTGTTTCCAGAATGAGGAAAGAAGCAGCCCTTTCCTCTACCACCAGGTATCAAAACATTACCATTGTAGATGGTGAGACAGTAGGGAGGGTCCATCCTTTGGGACCCACTGAACAAAGAAGGGATGAGATTACAGCCAGATGTCCAAAAGTTAGCTAGAGACCCATCGTATTAGTTTGCTAGGGCTTCCATAATGAAGTACACAGACTGGGTGGCTTAAACACAGGCATGTATTTTCCCCTTATTTTGGAGGCTAGAAGAGAATAAGATCAAGGTGCCACTAGCATCAGTTTCTTCTGAAGCCTCTTACCCTGGCTTATTTGTGGCTGTCTTTTCCCTGTGTCTTCACACAGTCTTCCCTCTGTGTGTGTCTGTGTCCTAATTTCTTCTTATAAGGCCACCAGTCATCAGGTCCAGCCTGATGATCTCACTTAATCTTAATTACCATTTAAAAACTCTATCTCCATGGGGCGCCTGGGTGGCGCAGTCGGTTAAGCGTCCGACTTCAGCCAGGTCACGATCTCGCTGTCCGTGAGTTCGAGCCCCGCGTCGGGCTCTGGGCTGATGGCTCAGAGCCTGGAGCCTGTTTCCAATTCTGTGTCTCCCTCTCTCTCTGCCCCTCCCCCGTTCATGCTCTGTCTCTCTCTGTCCCAAAAATAAATAAACGTTGAAAAAAAAAATTAAAAAAACAAAACAAAAAAAAAAAACAAAAAAAAAATAAAAAAAATAAAAAAAAGAATAAAAACTCTATCTCCAAAGACAGTCATATTCTAAGGTTAGCATTGGGGCTAAGCACTTCAACATACGAATTTTAGGGGAGACACAATTCAGCCTATCATATCCACACTAATGAGCCAAAGGGAGCTTGCCTAGTGATTCCACATGCCATATATTAGCCACTCCAGAGATGGACAACTCTTTCTCAGCTCCATTTACAAATCTTGGGACAGAGGATTTGGGGTTGGTCCAGATGTCCAACCCTGGTCCCATTAGCTATGGTCAAGGAAGTGGGTTCATCAAGAACAAACATGGTTGTCAAGATTCTGCCTGTAGATGGTAGCAGCAGGCTATGGGTCTGTGGCTTTGACAGACATCCCATATCACCTATCAGAATCAACTCAAGCTCTTCAATAGAGCATACAAAATCCTTTACTCCTTAACCCCTTAACCTGAGCTATATCCCCTGCTGCCCCTACACAAATCCCACCCTTCATCCATGCTACAGGTACAATTCCCTGCATTCACCTCACTGTTTCATGCCTCTGGTCCTTTACTCAGGCTGTTCCCTCCATCTACCAAACCTTTCTGGTTTGGTCTTTGGATTCCTGACAAGCTCTCACTTATATTTCAAAGCCCAATTGGAGCATTTCTTTTGGAAAATCTTTCCTGATTTCCTGTAGAGTCAGCCTCCCTCTTTTGTTTCATTCTGTGCCTTGTATGTACTTTTTATAACACTTAGAACACTGAGCCACAACTTTTGTTAGATTGTTTTTCTCTTGAAGTAGACTCTGGGTTCCAGGATAGCAGAGAAAATTTACCTTACCTACCTCAAAATCTAGTGCAGTACTTGCTTTGTACTCAAAAAATATTTGTGGAATGAATGATAGTCATCAACTGGGCACAATGGTATACACAGTTTATGAATAAAACATGAAGCCCCTGCCCTTTAGGAATCTCTGAGTGACTGAGGGGGATATTAATATGAATAATGACTATAAAAATAAAGATATAAACCAAAGGCTAAGAAAGTGCAGAGGAAGCTGTCGTTTAAAGTGGGACGATTGTGGAAGGCTTCTGGGAAGAGGTGACTGAGTGTAGTCACTAAGGATGAGGAGGAATTTGCCACTGGTGTTAGATGGGAGGGGGAACTGGAAAGAGAAGGCCATATTGAGGAACGAATGAACAAGACATGAGAAAAGGACCTTTCCAGGCTTGTAGATGCCACACAGCACAGTTATAGGGACAACAAGGCCATGGAATACCAGGTAAGGAAGGACAGCATCATGTTGGTGTTCTGAGAAAAGGAGTCCCCAGTCATTCTTAGGAATAAGCTGGAAAGAGAGAATTGTTTTTGTGATTGTTACTCATGGAGCCACCAACTCTTTAGGGCATCCATCCAGAGTCTCTCCATGGATTTTCTCAGGAGAGAGGGAAGGACACTTGGGGTTGCCAACACTCTTGGAGCCAGAGAAGCCAAGCCTTCAGAGTCTGGAAGGTGTACTGACCTCCTCCGTTTCCTCCCCAAATGACAGAGAGGGGAGGCTGGCCACCTAAGCCTGAAATGAAACATTCACCTTCTGCCACCTCCACTCCAACAAAATTTTTTTAACCTCTGATTTCACTGCACTCTGATAGTCATGGGCAGGTTGATTCACCTCTTTGAGCTTCAGTTGTTCATCTGAGAAAAGATGGTAATGACCCCAAAGAGTTACTGTGCAGATTAAATTTAACTCAGGTCAAACATCTAACACATGCCTGACATCTAACAGCTACTCAGTTAACAGTGGTCACTGCAATTAATTTTTTAAATAAAATTGTGCTTGTCTTACCTCTCCTATTCTAGAACTATAAGTTCCTATAGAGGATTCAGACCCCAGGTTGTCCAGCATATATTTATGCTTAATAAATGTATGTTAAATCAATGAATGCTTAGAATCCTAGAGTTTTCAGACTGGGCAATAGCCAATCCAATCCCTCTTTTGACATACAGAGGGAAAAGAGACTCCCGACTCCACCATGTGTAATCTTAGCTATTACTTAGCCTCTTGGCTATTGCTTGCCCACTTTCCTTAATGGTAAAAATGGAACAGCTATTTTAATGGATTGTCATGGGAATTAAATTAGTAAATATATATGAAGCATTAAGACCAGTGTCTGGCACACAATAACCATCAGTAAATGTTAGTACTGTTATAAGATGATTGAGACTGGTCCTAGGCCACACAGTGACTTAGCAGCAAACCTGAATCTGGAACCATGTTTTCCTGCCTCCAAGTCTATCACTTTCTCCATTATACCCCCCTGCTTTCAATGGGACCATATGCTCTGTACCCTAGTTCCTGAATTCATATGTGGTATGGAATGCACATGTCCTGACAGACTGCAAGCTGACCTCTAATTCCTGGCAAGGATTTCCCAGCCAATCTCATTGTCAGCCAAACCAAGGCCTTGGCCAGCTCAGTGTCCCGCCATCACTGAGCACTCTCTCTGCTTGCAGGATCCCACACATGCTAAACTGCTTCCTCTTCAATTACATAGATCACTTTGTCTCAATCAGGGCAGATTTTGCCCCTGAGAGGACATTTGACAATATCTGGAGACATCTTTAGTTGTCAAACTTAGGATGGAGGGTACTACTGGCATCTAGTGGGTAGAGGCCAGCAGTGCTGTTAAACTAACCTATAGTGCACGGGGCAGCCCCAACAACAAAGAGTTATTCAGTTCAGAATGTCCCTGAGCTGCTGCTGAAAAAGCCTAATGTAGATGAATGTGCATTTAGATGCAAATGTATCTGTTTCACATCTGTTTTATAGCCTCATAATTGGCAGGTTGTGGAAAAAACAGTAACTTTGACATGAGAGACCAGCGTTCAGATTCCAGGTATGTCGTTTACTAGCTATGTGACCTTGACATAATACTTAACTTCTCTGAGCCTCAGATTCCTCATCTGTGAACTGGAGATAATTATGCCATAGTGAAACTTTGTGATGATAGACAGAAAGTACCTAGTACGTGCCTAAGACATAATAAGTAGGTAGTAGGAGGCATCTGTTATTATTTACCTCCTCATTTTTGTAAGGTATATAAATGTAGGTATTTGAAAATGTTGGTTGGGATAAGCCAGAAGTTAGCTGACAGAAACAGATTAATGGATGTCGATGGATGGCTTAGGGCCAAGGAAGACTCTAAGGCAAGAAATGAGACCTTGGTCAAGGTGATTGGAGGGAATTGAGGAAAAGATGGCAGAAGAAAGAATCCATACAGGTACAGGAATCCATACATAGTTCAGGTCCTATGTTAGTCATTTTATAGACATCATCATTAATTCATTCAATAAAAATTCAGTGAGCATCTATTATGTACTAAGCCCTGTGCTAGCACATCATTAGTTTGTTCATATCTTTATTTATTCTGTAGTTACTGAGTACCTATTCTGTACCAGACACTGTATTTCTATTCCATACACATGACTCCCTTTCCCATTCATTCATGCACTCACTCACTAATTTATTATTTAATTAACTCTTTCAACAACTGCTTATAGGAACTTGTGCTTATACCAGACACTAGGTTAACAACTGACAAAAGATTAAAAGCTCTAGAAAGGGAAGAGATGGCTCATGGGTGAACCTTCATCTAAAATGGGGAACCACAAGGGAAGCAATGATCCTAGGCTTTATAGAATCATGGTGCATACTGCTTAGTCGTCAAAACTTTATGGGGAGAATGCTCTGTAGAGTAGAACTTGCTTTTCTCAAGACTCCCACGTTGTCACCAATATAGATATGAATGATAAAGTCTGAGGTCTGATTAGAATGGAAAGGTGATTTTCTAGGGTTTGGTTGCAGAGAACATAATCCACTTCAGCTACTAAAGCACAGATCTCTTGGGCTTTGGACCCTGTGCAAAGGGTCCTTTGGACCCTTGTACAGAGATGGATTTTAGAATCCTTGGAACAACTGAAGAAACAGCTTCTAGAATGAGCTTCTAAGAGTGACTCTGAAAACAACACAGCAGAACTGAGCCCCAAAGGATCCTCTGCTCCACCATACTGAAGAAGCTGCCTGCCAAACTAGGAATCTGCAAACTATAGATCCAAAGTGTCTCTGCTATGCACTGTACCAGCGAAAAGAGTGCCTCTTACCTTGCTCCCTACTTAACTCAGTTCAGAATCTGAGTTTCAAGCAAGTGTGTCTGATTTTCAGAAATCCTCTCTGGGAGATGTAGTTTCTTTCTAGGAAGAAAAGTGCCTTTAAAGGAAGCTGGAATAAAAGTGGATTGAGTCAACTCACAGTTTTCCTCACAGAAGATTAATTTAGTTGTAAATCTGGATTCTGTAACTAAATCTAACACTTTAAATCACCACCACAATATACTGTTCCATGACTGGTTTAAGCCTTTCCCTTTAAAAGGCTGGCTGATACAGAGAAAGACAGATACTGTTTTCACTCTTATGTGGATCCTGAGACACTTAACAGAAACCCATGGGGGAGGGGAAGGAAAAAAAAAAAAAAAAGGTTAGAGTGGGAGAGAGCCAAAGCATAAGAGACTCTTCTCACCTGGGTGGCTCAGTCAGTTAAGCGTCCGACTTCAGCTCAGGTCGTGATCTCAAGGTCAGTGAGTTTGAGTCCCGCGTTGGGCTCTGTGCTGACAGCTCAGAACCTGGAGCCTGCTTCTGATTCTGTGTCTCCCTCTCTCTCTGACCCTCCCCCGTTCATGCTCTGTCTCTCTCTGTCTCAAAAAAATAAACATTAAAAAGTTAAAAAAAAAACTGAGAACAAACTGAGGGTTGATGGGGGGTGGGAGGGAGGAGAGGGTGGGTGATGGGTATTGAGGAGGGCACCTTTTGGGATGAGCACTGGGTGTTGTATGGAAACCAATTTGACAATAAATTTCATATACTGAAAAAAGAAATAAATAAAATAAAAGACTGGCTGAGTTTAAGCAAGCTAATGGTCCATTCTTACTGCAGCCCAAATGAATCAGAATTTCTGTGAACAGGGACCAGGAATCTGTATTTTTTTAACTCCTGTAGTAAGCCCTCTGATCAGCACAATTTCAGACCACAGAGAATAGTTAATTCATACCAAATGGCTTGATTAACCTCTCAGGAATATGTGCATCTCAACAGAATACAATTACCTGTAACTCAAAAGAGTAGTTGGTCTAGGGGAGCCTGGGTGGCTCAGTCAGTTAAGCATCCGACTTCTGTTTGGGTCATGTTCTCGTGGTTAGTAAGTTTGAGCCCAACACCAGGCTCTCTGCTGCCAGCATGACAGCATGCTTCAGATCCTCTATCTTCCTCTCTCTTCCCCTCCCTGGCTTGTGTTCTCTCTCTCTCAAAAATAAAACAAACATTATAAAAAAAAGAGTACATGGTCTAATGTCAGAAGAATACTGTTAGCAGAAAAGAGCTTTCTGGTTTCATCAAACTAAACCAAGTGGGCACCACTCATTTCCAAATGTAGTCAAATCTTCCTTAAGAGGTTTTAGGAACTTTCCCCAGCATTGAAATAGGAGTGCCAACTACAGTAACTAACTAGATAGTTGCAGAGTTAGATCTCAAGAACTGAAATCAGACACACATCAGACAAAACAGTCTTTGCTCTCATAATGCTAACCACCTAACAGAATAAACTAACAGGTAACCAGACAACCATTTACCATTTAGGGGCGATAAGTAAGTGCCCTGAAATTAGGGCAGGGGCTATATACACAAGGCAGTGTGGAAACATTGACGTGGATCTTTACTCAGCCTACAGGCAATGGGAAGTCTTCTTGACGGAAGTGATGTCTTAGCTCAGATCTGAAGGATGAATTCGTCAGGCACAGAGGCTGGCAAGAGGAAAGAGTGCTCCAAGAGCAGAGACCCACATGTGCGAAGGCCTGGAGTCCTGAAAGAACCTGGCATGTTTGAAGAACTGGAACGTGTTCAGCACAGCCAGGGAACAAAAAACAGAATTACTAATTCTGAAAGCAATCCTGTACAAAGGGAAAGCAAGGGAGGCAACATCAGGAGACATCCTGGAAGGGCAGAGAGAGCTGGCATGGACTTTCCCAAGGATTGAGCATGGATCATTCAATGCCCAGAAAAAAGCAAGCAGCCTGCACATCTACTAACTGGCTGCAACTGAGCTGAACAGGCAGGAATAAGCAGCAAGTCCAGTAGGGCTAGAATGAAATCATTGTCCCAGGTTCATGCTAGCAGAACTTCTAAAGAAGAAAAGCTTTCAGTGGGCTTGCAAGAGAAGCCTGAGCATAATTCTAATTACCGCAGGAGTCTCCATTTAGAAGCACATAGCACAGATTGTGTCTTTAAACCAAGCACATTGGGAACACAGTTAATCTTTCAGTCCATCAACACTGCATGGTTCCTTTCAGGCTCCATTCCCATTCTTGCATCCTATCTAGGTAATGGGGACACTGGAGAGCAGGTGCAGGGACACACACATACACGCGCACACAGAGAAGCTCACTGATGAATGCGTAGTTCTCACCCATTCTTCCCGGTAAGCTCCACCCCTACTAAGCCCTTCTGGCTTTTGACCTCCGGGCTAGTTCTCCTGTTTTCCTGCTCACCTGACCTTCCACACTAAGCACCACCTTGCTATGCCTTGACTACCCTCAGCTGTAATCTGAATTTTCCTTCCAACTAGGCTGCCTTAAAAGATGTTTGGGTAACTAACACTTATCTTGATAAGCACTGAGAAATGGGTAGAATTGGTGAATCATCATATTGTATACCTGAAACTAATATAACACTATAAGTTAGTTATACTGGAATTAAAAACAATAGCTGCTTTGATAGACACTCTCCTTGTTTTACCCTGGATAGTGTTTTGTGATGAAAAGATTGTAAGTCTTGAAGACTTGTTTTAAACACTGGCATACCCCTTCCTAGCCCTTCTACCCCTTCCTAGCTTTATGACTCTGAGTAAGTGATGACTTTGAGTAAGTGACTAAGTGATGTAGCCTCAGTTTCCATATCTGCAAAATGGAAACAACAATATCTACCTTAGCCTTGCAGTGGAAATCAAATGAGAAACACGTGTAATACATTTACTACAGTATCCAGCATATAAATATGCTAGAAAAGTGAAATTTCTTTTTATTTTCTTTTCTCTCACCAAAAGGAGTGGTTTTCTCATGGCCACTGGTCTGATATTAAGTAATTATTACGATCATGTTTTCTTTTTCCGGTTTCCCAGATTATGTTGAGCAGAAACCAGATAGTAGCACTTGTTTAGAATTTCTTGCATTCTTAGCAATTCTAAGAATAACCATTGCAGCACTAATAATAATGCATATTTGATTTCTCCCACACTTTGTCTCAGAGAGTATGATGTTTCTATATAGTCAGTTGTTTTGTGGTTCCTTTGTTTCACAGACTTTCTTGCTGCTCCTATTAAGAATTTATCTTTGAATTATCACAATGGCAATGGTAAGTGAAATGTAGCCTAGAGAGTTTAAATCAGTTGCTCATGTCCATCTCAGTAATGCCATAGATGTAGCCCATTACTCTAGTGGGCTACCAGATGTGGTACTTCCCTGACAGGGGCCACTGGAAATGTGGGACATACATGGGGTTGTCATAGTGACCAAGGGGGCACCATTAGCATCTGGAGAAGCCAACTGCACAAACTATCTGCAATGTTCACAGTTTGTCCAGGTCCAGGTGTCTGTGGTGACCCACCAAGAAACACCATATAAAGCCCAATGAAGCCACACACAGAAATTCTGGGGGAACTGAGGCTGGGCTCAAGGGTTATTTCCATCCAGAGCAGATTTTCAATTAAAAAAAAAAAGTTATTTAACATATGTAACAGACAGGTAAGAGATATGAATTGAGTTCTTCTTCTATAAATTAAACAGACAAAAAACTGTCACAGTACTTTATTTTCTCTAAATCAAATTTGAATCCCAGTTTCATCCCATTGGCCAGGCATGATATTCAATTCCAGTCATTATCAGAGCTTCCTCTCACTCTCCAGGACTAGAAAAGGGCCTCAAAGTTAGAAAGAGCAGAATATTCTAGGAGTCATTTTGCTTTCTGAAATCAGGGAGCTCTATTGTGATGGGTCTTGCTTGGCCACGGGAGCCCTGAAGGATGCTAGAAGCCCAGTGTCTAAGAATAGCTCCATAGGTGTACCTTGACCATCCATCCTGAGATCTTGATACCCCAAAGTTTGTGAGGGAGCCAGCCACACATTCTAATATCTCACAGAACCTATCTACCTTCCTAGACTTGGGGTTCACTTTTCTCTTCTCTCGGGCCTTCTCACTTCTGCAACTCCCAATAAGAACTTGTCCCCCTCCATCCTCACTTTTTTTTAGGACTCATATAGTATTTTCTCTCCCAAAAAAGTCCAGGAAGGGGGCTCAACTCTCAGGCAAAGACCTATAATGAACTGGCTCCTTTCTTGGGAAACCCCTTATTTCATTTATTCTAAGATATACATCTTTTCCTGCTTTATAACATCTCTGATATCATGAGGCATCTCATTGTTGATGGCATCTTACCACAGCTTTTGATCAATGGACCTCAAGACATAGGTATCATTTCCTGTGCATATTCAAATTTGGTTGGTACTCCAGGTGGCATGACTGGACACCTACAACTCCTTGACCTTTCAGTCAACAAACCACTGAAGATCACTTAAGGAAGGGATATGAGTCTTGGCTGTTATCTGAAAACCTTTCACTGCAACATCCTGATAAGATCAAGAAAATGTCAACATCAGAATTTGTAGAATTTTCGTCAAAGAAAATCCCAGAGACAACGATGGAAGGACTCTTCTAGGAAATACCACATCACCAACACTGAACAAGAGAGACAGTGACACCATGAGGAAAAAACAGACACCAGTGACCACAGATGACTCTGAGTTGAAAAGTGATTCATAGGCATTACACATTGAATGTGAAGAGGTTTCAGGACTACTCCAAACAATTATTTGCTTTAATTTTCTTTTTCATATGTCCATAAGAGTGATACATGTTGGAAATCTATGTCTCAAAGGGGCTAGCAAGCTCTTTTCATAAGTATAAAATTAAAATTCTAAATGATAAGCATGTCTCATAGCTTAATTGGTAGTGTGTTTTGTTTTTTCTTAGTGAAATATAAAATAGCAGTGCATCTTACAATCAACAGCATCTTAAATTCCAGGAGATAAGGTATGAGGAGAACAGAACACAAATGAAGACTTCAATAGATGACCCAGCCACACTGCCCAGGCAGGAATCTTGCCAGCTGAGAGAGAACAGCTAAAGCCTGGAAAAATGAGATCTTCAGAGAAGGAGGAATTCCAACCTTTGCCCATGGTCTGCAATTTCTAGATCTGGGCCCTGAGTCCCTGCCTAAACTCCCCAAATATTGCCAAATGAAGAATGAAAAGACAGACCCTTGAGCTCTTGCATGCGAGATCTTTGCCAAGGAGCACAGCAGAGGAAGGACCTGTCTACCAAGTGGCCTCAGAGATTCTGACTGGACGTGAAATGGTTTAGCTCTGAACACCACTTAATGGCTCATGCCTTCTCTGATCACTTATCCATTTGAAACATGATGCTGCTGTCAGAAACCCAGGGGATCAGCTCTGCCCCATGTCCTGAAAAACATCTGCTATCTCTGCCTTTCTCCTAAGTCTAGTTGAGCAGAAGGGGCACAGGCTTCAGATCAGACCCAGATAGACCTGCTTACACATACCAACTTACACAGTTATTAGTCCTGTGTTATGAACCTCCCTCCCTCCCTTTCTTTGGTCCCTCCTTCCCTTCCTTTCTCCTTCCTTCTTTTTCTCTCTCATTTTCTCCCTCCCTCCCTGCTTTCATTCTTCTTCAAAGACTTGCTATACATCAAATACTGTCCAAAGCATGTCACAAAATTATCTTATTTAATCCCCAGAACAATCAGTGAGGCAAATACTATTTTCATCATCCTCATTTACAGACTGGAAAACTGAGGCACAGGAATTAAGTAACTCACCAGTTCACACAGACAGTAAGAGGCTGAGTGAGGATTCAGACCCAGGCAGCCTAGCCCCAGAGTCTGTATACTTCCCTACTATGGTCTGCTACATTGTCACCATTGTCAGCCCCAAATAATAGCCATCTCTGGGTCTTGTGATGTTTAAATAATATAAGTAAGGTCCCTGGCAAATAGTAAGGCTTTAATAGATGACAGTTATCAACTTCATTCTCCAGATTGCCAGTCTTTTAATTCACGTACAGAATAATAATAAATTCTACTTATATTGTTTTACAAGTATGGAAAATGGCTGCACCTAAATTACTGTGATTGGTTCTTATAACAGTCCTATGATCCACTGTTTTTTTTTTAAGTTAATTCATTTTGAAAAAGAGAGAGAAAGCACATGAGTGGAGGAGGGCAAGAGAGGGAGAAGGAAGAGTCCCAAGCAGGCTATGCACTGTCAGTGCAGAGCCCGATGCAGGGCTTGAACCCGTGAACCATGAAATCATGACCTGAGTCAAAACCAAGGGTCAGACACTTAACTGACTGAACCATCTAGGCAACCCCACTGTTTGTCTTATAATAATGTTTAGCATACAGTATTATATGTTCCAGGCATTATTCTCTGTGCCTTACACATTTTTTTTAAAATTTTTTTTTTCAACGTTTATTTATTTTTGGGACAGAGAGAGACAGAGTATGAACGGGGGAGGGGCAGAGAGAGAGGGAGACACAGAATCGGAAACAAGCTCCAGGCTCTGAGCCATCAGCCCAGAGCCCGACGCGGGGCTCGAACTCACGGACAGCGAGATCGTGACCTGGCTGAAGTCGGACGTTTAACCGACTGCACCACCCAGGCGCCCCTGTGCCTTACACATTTAATCCTAAACTCACTCAGTCCTATAGCTCTGTAAGTACTATTATTATTTCCATATTACTGGCTCAGAGAAGTTAAGTAATATGCCCAAGGTCACACAGCTGGCAAGTAGTGGTGCTGGAATGAAACTCAGAGTCTGAAATCAGACCAGCTGTCTGATTTCAGACTCTGAGTTCTGAACCTCTATTCTGAGGGGGTCCATATATGAGGCAATTCAGGTTCATAAATGCTCTGATGAGTAACAGAGTAAGTGACAGAGCCAGAACTCAAATCCAGGTCTGTCTGCCACCAGTGTCCTGGTAGGTGATGTTCTTAACTCTGCTGTCTTGTACATCCAAGTGGCCTAATGGAAACAGCCTTGAGTTGGTGGTTAGAAGATACAGGCTCTATCCCTGCCAATAAAATTATCAGTCAACATCTGGGTGACCTTGAACAAATCACTTTACCTCCATGCTTCATCTGAAAACTTATGGAGCCATACTCACTTGATCTTTAATATCCTCTATTCCAAGCAACTATCTTCCAGGACTGAATTGCAATTCTGTTTGAAGAAAAGAAATATAGCATGTTTTTTATGGCTCAATTTCAAGTCCACCTCCACCCCTGAGGAAAAGTCTGGAAAATGCTTCATTTTACCTGATAAAATCCTAAATGTCCTATGAAGTACAGCTCAAATGTATAGCAGCCAGAAACCCAGCTACTTCTCTGGAGACCTCTCAAGTTTTCAGCCCCTTTCCCTCACCTCTACCAGTAAGAATTACTCATACACTACTGTGTGCCCCTGCAGTACTTAGTTGGTGTCTCTATAACAGCAGTTATTATATTCACTGACATTAGGGGCGTGTGTGTGTGTGTGTGTGTGTGTGCATCCCTGCAGATTTTTGTATAATGATCTCCTATCCTGCCACCTTGATGAATTCATTTATTCATTCTAATAGTTTTTTAGAAGATTTCCTATATACAAGAAAGATTTTTTAGTAGTTCCTTTACTGAATTTCTATAAGCAAGATTTTCTATATGCAAGATCATGTCAGCTGCAAAGAGACATAATTTTACTTCCTCTTTTCCAATGTTGATGCCTTTTATTTCACATCCTGCTTAGCCTGTACTCCATAATTTTCATATGCTTGGAAATTTATGTTTTGTTGACCATATGTAAGTACCAATATTAGACCATTTTTGACCTACACAAATGGCAATTTCATATGGTGCAACCTAGCAGATGCTCATTAAAAGCATATTTGCTGTTGTGCAACAGATGTGTTCTTGAAAAACCTCATATTCTACAGGAGGAGTAAGCTTTTTGCATAGAGGGCCATGTAGTAGATACACAGACTTTGTATGCTAGACAGTCTCTGTCCCAAATATTCAACTTTGCCATTGTTGCATCAAAGCAGCCATAAGCAATCTGTCAGTTAATGAGTATGGTTGTGTTCTAGTAAAACTCCATTTATAAAAAAAAGCCTGGACTCATGAAGAAACAGAAAATTTTCATAGCCCTATGACAAAGTAAAGAATTGAATTAGTAATAAAAAATATGTTTAAAAACTTCCCACAAAGAAAAGCTCAGGACCAGATGGTTACACTGGTGAATTCTACCTAACATTTAAAGAAGAATTAACACCACTTCTTCACAAACACTTCTGGAAAATAAAGGAGAAGTCAACACTTTCCAACTCCTTCTATGTGGCCAACATTATCCTGATATAAAAACCAAACAAGGATATCACAAGAAAAAAAAAGTCTACAGACCATAAGAATACAAATGCTTCCACAATAGTCAAATTATGGAAAGAGCCTAAATGTCAGCCTAAATTATGGAAAGAGCCTGCTTCAGATTCTGTGTCTCCCTCTCTCTCTGCCCCTTCCCTGCTTGTGCTCTGTCTCTGTCTCTGAAAAAAATAAATGTTAAAAAAAATTTTTTTTAAGTAAAAAAAAAAAAATCACCACTAAGGTCATACTTAAAAGTGAAAAACCGAATCTTTCCCCCCAAGATCAAGAACAAGACAAGGATGTCCACTCTCAGCTCTTCTATGTAACATTGCACTACAGGCTCCAGCCAGGGAAATTAGGCAGGATGTGAAATAAAAGGCATCAACACTGGAAAAGAAGAAGTAAAATTATATTTATCTGCAGATGACGTGATCTTACATATAGAAAATCTTCCATATAAGAAATTCGGTAAAGGACCACTAGAAAATCTTTCTTGCATATTGGAAGTCCTCTAAAAAACTATTAGAATGAATAAATGAGGGACGCCTGGGTGGCTCAGTTGTTTAAATGTCTGACTTCAGCTCAGGTCATGATCTCACAGTTTGTGCGTTCAAGCTCTGCATCGGCCTCTGTGCTGACAGCTCAGATCCTGGAGCCCACTTCAGATTCTGTGTCTCTCCCTCCTCTCTCTCTCTGCTCCTCTCTCTCTCTCTCTCTCTCTCTCTCAAAAATAATAAATAAACATTAAAAAAAATTTTTAAAGAACGAATAAATGAGTTCAGCAAGATGGCAGGATAGGAGATCAATAAACAAAATTCTACTGTATTTCAATATACTACCAACAAATAATCCAAAAACGAAATTCAGAAAACCATTCCATTTACAATAGCATCAATAAACTACTTGGGAATAAATTTAACAAAAGAAGTGCAAAACTATAAAACATGCTTGAAAGAAATTGAAGAACTAAATAAACAGGAAGATATCCCATGTTCCTAGATCAGAAGACCTAAATTGTTAAACTGGCAACACACCCCAAAGTGATCTACATAAGTGCAATCCTTATGAGACAGTGTGGAATGCCAAAAGGTAGGTAAGTAGAGATGAAGGAAAGTCCTGGCTGGGCTGAAAAAGAAGCTACTTTCTTAATTACACATAACAAAAGAAAATAAGCAATTTAAGAACTGGAAATCAAGAGGCTTCTGGATGGCTCAGTGGGTGGAGAATCTGACTTCAGCTCGGTCATGGTCTCACGGTTTATGAGTTCAAGTCCCACATTGGCTCATTGCTTTCAGTGCAGGGCCTGCTTCAGACCCTCTGTCCCCTTCTCTCTCTGCCCCTCCCCTGCTGTGCTTTTTCTCAAAAATAAAACATTAAAAAAAAAAGAACTGGAAATCAATATTCACGGTCATTATAAAATCTGTTGCTTCCTGAACAATAAACTGCATAATTCTCATTCTAAAATTTGAACTCATTCTTCTCAACTAAACTTTTCGTCATATTCATAAAATTCAGAGTTAACTCTTTGGGGATATGATCTGAGATAGCTATCAGAGTTGAGTGGACACTCCTTGATAATGATAGTCACTATGTTATTGCCAAAGTGGGCAGATAGACCTATTTTTTAAATAGTGCTGGGGGGGCGCCTGGGTGGCTCAGTCAGTTCAGCAGCCGACTTCAGCTCAGGTCATGATCTCGCAGTCCGTGAGTTCAAGCCCCGCGTCGGGCACTGTGCTGACAGCTCAGAGCCTGGAGCCTGTTTCAGATTCTGTGTCTCCTTCTCTCAGACCCTCCCCCGTTCATGCTCTGTCTCTCTCTGTCTCAAAAATAAATAAACATTAAAAAAAAAAATTTTTTTTGAATAAAAAAAAATACATAGTGCTGGGCTCTATTTTTAGCTCATTTCTATCCAGGAATGTTAAACAGTACCCAAATAGGGGCAGTCACATGGGTAATGAGCACCATTACCATCTATGTGATTCTCTTGGTGCCAAGGAAGTTATGCAGTTGGAAGGAACTGTGTATTTCTTCTTATTCAGCTTGTACTGAATACTCGCTATGATGCCACTCATGGGGATAGGTGCCAGGATACGGAAGAGGACAAGCCCTAGCTCTTGCCCCTACTCTGGAACTTGTAATCTGTTTATCACTTAATACGTCTAATTCAGTGGTTCTCAACCAGGGATGATTTTATGCCCCGGGGACATCTGAAAATGTCTAAGGACATTGCCACAATTAAAGACATAAATACTACTGGCATCTGAGTAGAGGCCAGGGATGCTTCTAGACATTCTACAATGCACCGGACAGCCCCTAAAGCAAGGAAGTGTCCAACCCATAATGTCGATAGTACACCTATTGGCAAACTTGATCTAACTTCATGTCCCCATTTTTCAGAAGAAACTGGGTCCAATGTAAAGGACATACCCAAGATTATCAGTTCTTCAGTAAAGTCTAGATGTCCTAGTTCCATTCTGCAAAAAATAGATTTTCAGTTTTCCTTTTTTGAACTGAAATTGAGGACTAATTTTTCCATGCTTTTCTCTTCCTAAAAGCAATGAGTTCTTCAGTGGCACCCTGATGGAAAGTTGCTTTAGATAGAAATAGAAAAGCATTTGCTTTCTATCTGCATGCTTAATGCAAGAGATGGGCTCTAGACCTGAGTGACAGAGGTTCCTTGGCATGGTTGGATATGGTTTCTGGATTTTGTTTGAAAGCAAGGATGTTGTGAAGAAAAGCATGGACTCAGAAGTTCCATTTATTCTTAATTTTTGTTGTTCATTCACAGCTTTAACAAAAGCATACTGACCTCCTACTGTGTGCCGACCACAAGGCTAGAAACCAAAGGCATGAGGATGAATAATAAATATGTGGTCTCTCCCCTCAAAAGCTTGTGGCAAACAAGAGACACACACATACACAAGGCATTGCAATATGCTGAGATAGAAGCACTAAGGAGGCAAGCACAGGATGGAAGAGGGATGTGAGTTATTGGTCACAAGCAACAGAAACTAATTTTTGGCTTATTTAAGCAGGAAAAAAAATGAACAGGAAATGTCCCAGGTAGCTCACAGAAGCACCAGAGAGCCTAAAGAAAGCTCAGAAAACAGGCAGGAAAAGGGAGGCTCAGCTGCAGCTAGTGCCTCAGTCTCAAAACTACCATGGTGAGGACTTTGCAGCCATGATCAGTAAATACTGGCCATTACAGTTAAATAGCACTATTCCGGCACTGGATACCATAAGTTGCACTGGACTCCGCTTGTCCCACGCCCCTGGAGTCAGCAAACTGTTGCCACAGGAGGCTTCTCCACTGTCCTAGCTTCTTTATCTTTCCAGATCCCAAAGCAGTCTTTGCATTCACTTATCCTGAATCACTCACCCTCACTCTAGCCGCAAGGCATGCTGGGAAAATGAGCACCTCATCTGCTCAGTTTCTACAGTTACAGACCCACTTTGTCTCCTACTACCAAAACTCTTATGGTAAGGGGATGTCCTCCTTTAAGTTGCTCAAATATTATCTTCTCAGCGTGACCACTCTAGGATGCCTGGCACTTGTCATCACCTTCTCCATGCTATATTTTCCCCCCATGACTCTTACCACCATCTCCTACATTATACGTGTATTTATTTATATGCTTGTTTATCTCTCACTACTTAAATGTGAGCCCCAGAAGGAAGGATCTGTGTCTGGTTTATTCACTACTGTGTCCCGAGTGCTAAAAACAATGCCTGGAACACCGGAGGCTCTCAATAAATATTGCTAAACAAATGAGTGAGTGAATGAATGAATTCTCCAAACACAGGGAGATCAAAGATCCTGAGAATCTGAACTTTGAACAAATGCTCACTATAAAGTACCTAAGAAAAATACATAACATAAATATGTATTGTACCCTGGAAATAAATCAGAGAGAGCTCTCTGATGGAACTGATACCTGAGTTGATCTTCAGACCAGGCAATGCAGACAAACCAGGGTCAGGAGAGAAAGATTTAGGCAGTTACGTGGGATTCCAAGAATGTGTTGTTTTATAGTTTGACATGATTCTGGGATGCTCCCTAGCCAAGTTCCTTGCATCATTTCTGCATGGAAGAGGCAATGGTTTGGACCAGTGCAGCAACAGGCTTGACCATGAAATGCCAAGATCAAAACTTGGAGGTAAAAGAAATCTTACCTAAAGCATCCAAAAGTGAGTCCTTTATAGAATAGAATGGTAGATTCCAACGAACACCTGGACCCTTAAACAAAAAAGTATTACTCTGAACATTATTCTGGAGAAAGGCAATCAGAGTAGTGAGAAAATAAATAATGATCAAACCTAAAAAGCAAATGAGTTTTTCTCTGGTTTAGAGGTGCTTGTGTTATTACCTGGATAGCTTTTTGTTTAAGTGATTATACTGCCATAGAACTTTTTGTAATTCATCAAAATTCATAGGACTTGGAAGGCTAGGAAAAAAAAAAGAGTAGGTGGCAGGGTTATTACTTGAAGTTCAATTCAATAAATATAATTTATTTTTCTATAGAGTCCTTTATACGAAATATTGCCAGCGGCTTTACGGTCCAACAAGACCGAATTTGAATGACTTAAGTTATTTGCTTTCAGACCAAATGGACTTTTATGAACATTTTGACTTCCCCTTGCACTAAATGAAGTGATATACAGCTATTCTCAACATAATTTCTGTCACCACCATTATCTCTCCTCGCTTCAGCTCTTTCACAGAGCTTCAGGATGACATTAAGTGGTAATTGCTGCAGTAGTCCCCTCGCAGAGCTGATCACTTCAGAAGGGCCCTTCACAAGATATTGGGGGGTAATGCAAGAGAAAAAAAGAGAGCTGATAAGGACAAGATCCTAAGGACGGTGCGTAGGAGTGACTCCTCTGTCAAATTCAACCAACTCAGTCACAGGAAACTAGCCAGTTTCCTAGGTCCTGGGGATGCAAATGGGACCCAGATGCGACCTTGTGTGTGTCTTACCTCATCTCCTTATGAGATTCAAATAAATAGTAATTGAAAGGCAATTTACATCTCTGCTGCAGTTTTTGCTAAAAATGCCAAGGGAAATAGACCTCCATAGTGCACAGAAAACTCAAAACTCCTTTCCCCAGTCTGTCTCTGTTCTCTCATCCATGATCCATAAGACCAGATCATAAATCAAGCCTTGGCAGTCTTTCTGCTTTTTCTCTTCTCCCTATTCAGCCTCCGCTCTCTGGCTTCTTCCAGTTTTCCTTTTCTACCCTCACCCAGATACTGTATGAGAAAAGAGAGTAAGCAAGGTGGGCCTGGGGCAGAAACAGATTGCAAAGATTTATAACTTAATATATTTTCTTTTACAACCTGTCATAGATCCTCCCTTCAAGAAGTGCCCATTCTAAACACGGCTGCATTTTAGTTAAACCAAGGGTGTAAAATATTATGGATCACCTGTTTGTGTATAAATAAACCTTAGCATTGGGCCAAAAAAAGAAACGAACTATGTATAATTTCATATGAACAAAGAAGATGTCATGATCTCTAATGTGATCTAGGAATAGCTCTACTGTGAGAGTGAAGAGAATGGACCTGCTTTTTCCTAATTCCCTCAGTCAGTGGCCAGTTCTTTAAAATCAACCTAGGAGTCAAACAAACAGGTTTTAAAACTATAGTAAAATACACATAACAAAATTTATCATTTTTCAGTGTATAGTTAATAGCATTAAGTACACTATTGTTGTGAAACCATGCCCACCGTCCATCACCAAACATTTTTAACCGTCCCAAACTTAAACTCTGTAGTCATTAAACAACTCCTCATTCCCTCCTCCTGGTCCCTGGTAAGCACCATTCTACTTACTTTTTTTTTTTTTTAAGTTTATTTATTTTGAGAGACAGAGAGAGAGAAAAAGAGAGCAAGCAAGCAGGGGAGAGGCAGAGAAAGGGAGAGAGAGAATCCCAAGCAGGCTCTGTGCTATCAGCACAGGGCCTGACATGGGGCTCTATATCATGAATGGGGAGAACATGACCTGAGCTGAAATTGAGAGTCAGATGCCCAACCAACTGAGCCACCCAGGCACCCCAGCACCATTCTACTTTCTGTCTCTATTATCTAGATTACTGAAGGCATTTTGTAAATGGAATCATACAGTATTTGCTCTTTTGTGGCTGGCTTATTTCACATAGTGTAATGTCCTCAAGGTTCATCCATGTGGTATCATGTGTCATGGTTATGTTCAAGCTACCATTTTTGTGTGTTTGTTTCCAAACTTCTAATTTATTGAGAGACTATGGGTATCCATCAGAGTATAAATGGACAAATAAAATGTGGTGTATCCATACAATGGAACCCCACTCAAGGAATGAAGTACTGATAAGATGCCACAACAGGGATGGATCCTGAAAACACTATGCTAAGCAAAATAAACCAGTCACCAAAAGATCACATATGAAATTATTTCAGTTATCTGAAATACCCAAAACAGATAGTACACAGAAACGGAAAGTGGATTAGTGAGTTGGCAGGGAGTGGGGGTGAAGGGGCATGGGAAGAAACTTCTCAATGGGTGCAGGGTTTCTTGCCAAAAATGTTTTGGAGCTAGCTAGAGGTAATGGTTGCACAACCCTGTGAATGTACGAAATGCCATTGAATTGTTTGCTTTATTTTTTCTAATTAATTACTTTTAATTTCAGTATAATTAACATACAGTGTTATATTAGTTTCAGGTGCACAATATACTGATACAACAATTCTGTACATGACTCAGCGCTCATTACAATAAGTGTATTCTTAATCCCCTTCAGCTGTTTCACCCATCCTCCCAGCCACATTCTTACTTTTGCCTTATTGTATTAAGAATGCACTGTCCAGTGTAGTAGTCACTAGCCACATGGAGCTGCTCAGTGCTCAAAATGTAATTAGTCCAAACTGAGATATGCTGTAAGTGTGAAATACACACTGGATTCAATGGCTTAGTACTACAAACCAATACAAAATATTAATAGCTTTATATTGATTACATGTTCAAATGGTAATATTGTGAATATATTGACCGGAAGAAAATATATTAGTGAAATAAATTTCATCCATGTTATTTTACTGTTTCAATGTGGCTACTGGAAAACTTTAAATTATATATGTGGCTCAAATTCTATTTCTCTGGGATAAGGGTCAGTTGAAGGTCTAAGCCAGTCTTTGGGGGTAGGGGAGTGGCCAGAGACTCTTTGAATTCCAAGAGTCCCTCTTGTCTTCAGTGGGCAGGTCAGCCTGACGAGTGAATTAAGCTGGAATCATTGTAGAGGAGCAAGGAGAGAAGGGCTGCTATATGAATGGAGGACAGAAGAGTGTCACCCTGGCAGAGAACTGGAATTTCTAGGACCAAGGGAGTGGAGTGAGGCAGACTCTAAGTACTGGAGACTTGTGCTCTTCTCCCTTAACAGTGCCCCAAAGGAGGCACCCCTCTGATGGAGTGACACTTGGATCCTAGAGGTGATGACCAAGAACCATGATTTTGAAGGTTATGGGGAGGTCCTTATCTGAGCCACAGCTCAACTGAACCACTGTGGGGAGCATCTCCCAAAACAGACAGCTGAGGACCATGCCCCTGCTGGCACCAAAATAAGCTCTAGGATTTGATACAGTCCCATGAGATGGGGGAGGCAGCCCAATGATGACAGATACTGCCCATTCCATGGGGTGGGTGCTCAGGGTCAGATTTCATTTGATTTAGACAAATGAAGAAATGTGAAGTTTTTTTGCACTCCAGCACTGTGGAACAAATTAATGCCTGTTTCACAAATAATCTTTGGCGAAGGCAGTCATGCACCTGCAAGTCTTCAAACATTTATTCAGAGCATGTGAAGCTGAAGGTCCATGGGCCTCTCTATGCATATGGCTGGCTGCAGGCCTTCTCTCCCATAGCCTCCAACCTGAAGCACCAGGACCTGTATGCTTTCCAGATGGATACATCTTCTTGGGAATATACTGAGAACTTCCAGGGGCCAGAAGCCAAGAGAACTAAAAATGCCAAAGCCACCATCACAAAACCTCTGAGCTGAGAAGCATCTATAGGGATAACAGTCCAACTCCTTTTGTTCTAGTGAAAAGAAATACAGTCTACATGGAAAGTGGGCAAGTAGGATTTGCTCAAGGTCATACAGGTGGTGGTCAGGTCTCTAACTAGAACACACCCCTTTTTTACTCTCCTGAGCATCTCAAATGGCCCTACAGCTGGGTCCTCAACAGTGCAACATCACATCTTTCCATTTCCAAATAAACCAAACAATTTGCAAGAGCCTTTCTAGATAGATAACATGCAAATACCTAATTTGAGACAATCAAACTCTACAGGGAGGAAATTACCTTTACCAAATTATGCACATATATATATGCATCATATTGAGTTAAGATGCAACTTAGTACAGCTTCTGTAGCTGCTATAACTGAGACTTAAGAGGGTGGCTTAAACAAGAAGTTCCTTGTTGTCTCATGAAATAATCTGGAAAAAGCAGGTCAGGGCCAGTTAAGAGGCTCCAGATTGCCTATGGCTTAGGATCCTCCCACTGTGTTGTGTTCTTCCACATATAGGTGATGCCCCTCAACTGTGTGGTCCAAGACAGCTCATCCCAGTGCCTACATTTCAGCCCATGGGAGTGAGGAACAAGGAGGAATGGGGAGAGTACGTCCTGCACATCATTTCTGCTCATACCCTACTGGTCATAACTTAGTCACATGGCTATATATCACTACAAGGGAGACTAGAAAGCAATCTTCATTCTGAGAAACCACATATGTAGCAAAAAGTCTATCACCATACAAAAAGAGAATAATGGATGCAGGGACAACTAGCTGTATGGTTTTCATACTCACAGACACAGCTGCTTGTGCACCCATACTCACACAAAAACATGCAAGCTCAAGTAGAAACACACACTTACAAAGCAACATGTGTATATGATACCTATGCTTCTAAATATGCATTCCACACACTCCAATCCCATGCACACTTGCTTATTCATTCATACAATGGTTCATACATATACATACCAAGCACACATATCAATGTGGCTCTGTCACTAACATATGTATACACATGCATATACACATGGAGAGAGGGAGTGAGTGGGAGGCTGTGAAACCTATCATTCTGTCACTGTGCTCTGCAATGTAGTGGGGATGACATCCCAATCTTCATAAGTTCCCATTCACTGGACATGCCCCTTGTTCTGTGTTTAGGACACACTCTTTTTTCTATATTCAGAAGGACACTCAGAATAAGATCAGGGGTTGTACAACATGACAAAATGTAAAACAAAATGAGATATCATAGAAGTGTGTATAAAGAGGACCATACCATACTCTACATCCATAACCACTAGGGCAGTTGACATCTCACCCCACGTGTTAGCAGTCTGCCTACTGCATTTTTGGGGGCTGCACAGCAGTCTAGCAGGACACATAAGGTGCTAGAGCCAAGATTAAGAAGACTTCTAAGGCCAAGTGGTATGGGAAAGAAGAAGACTTAGAAGCAACTCTGAGATATGGTGAAATACCCAGGCAGTTCACTGCACATTGCCTGGCACACAGTAAGTACTCAGTGAATACTTGTTGGAGGGATGGAGAGATGGAGGGATGGACAAATGGATGAAAAGATGTGTGGGCAGACAGCATAGAACATTCTATATCCTGCCCCCCACTGTCACTCCTATAACTCAATGTCCTGGCACAGTAGTAGGCATATAGTAGATGCTCAAACAATAATTAAGACAGCTTAATAATAATTAAGGATGGATGGCTGGATGAATGAATAAATAATTCTGAATCTTCTTCATCCTTTTTGGAAAGAGTGTTTGCTACAATCAGCTTTGTGGATTAAGTAAAGTAATGCATGGGGGAGAAGAGAAGCCAGCATTTATTGGTATTTACTATATTCCAGGCTGACCGTGTGCATGTGCCATCACACTTAATTCTCAAAAGAAGCCTATAAGGCAGGTTCTATTATTATCTAATCCATTTTACAGTTGATAAACCTGAGACACAGAGAGATTAAGTACCTTGCCCAAGGTCACTTGTTCAAGCTAGTAAATGGAGAGCAAGGATTTGAACCAGAGCTGTCTGACTTGCTGGCAACCGTGCTACACTATAGAATGCTTTCCCCAAATGCAGTGGTGTGGAGAAGTCTAGTTTATGTAACAGATAAGGGAGAAGTAGCTCTGGCTGTTCTGACTTGAGACCCCAGAGCTCTGCTGCACCCCAATACCCTAACCTTGGCTCCTAAGACACCTCTCTGTACCCCCAGAGCTCCCCTGAAGCATGCTGTGGAAAACCACTGTTCTGTGGGATACTTCAGGGCTCTCTCCTGTGCTAAGCGGCCTCTGAGGCAACAGCCAGAGATCCCCCAAACTTCCCCCAAACTTCCAACCTGTAGGGAAAAAGCAGTGGGTGTGACACAGTGAAAGAATCCAGACAGACCTGAGCTTTGTCACCTTACCATTTTGAGCATCAGCTTCCTCAGATGTAAAACAGCAAAATAACATCAACTTCACAAGGGTGATTTAGGGTGAAGTGAGATGACTTGCATGAAGTGCTTAGCTCTGGGCACAGTGCGTAGAATAAATGCTCACTAAAGGTCAGCTGGTGGCAATGGTAGTGGAGGATGCTTCAGAATATCCTAGTTTTCTGAATCCTCATAGATGGCAACTTCTTTTCGTTGTCTCTTTGACATCAGGGGATGGTAAAAAAGAACTAGATTTGATTTAGAATGCCAATTCTGCTATTCATTAGCTGAGTGACCCTGGGCAAGTTACTTCACCACTCTGGGCTTTCATTTATATTTACTAAAATGGGGAAAATATGTCCTAACTTGGGTTGTGAGAATCAAATCAAATGAAGGATGCCATTCAGAAAAGAGTACACAGCATACTTATTTGTTCCCTATTTCCCAGGGACCTAGAGGCTTGGAGTGAGAACTGGCAGCCCCCACCACAACAAAGTCCACAGGTGTTTCCTTAGGACAAAGAATTCCTAGCTACTTCTCACCCTTGGGTTTACCATTCTCTCCTTCCCACCAGGCTCAAAGACCTGCTGGCTTCAGTTCCTCTGCTGTGTCACAACTCCCTCCTTGTTATTTATTTATCTCAAAACAACAAGGGAAAAAGAGGAGGCTGGCCCTTTCCTTAGGCAGACTATCCTCAGAGATACAAATTGCTCCTCTAGCCAGACCAGACAAAGAAAGATTTGGAGTCCTGGATGAATTGTCTGCAAACTCCTGCCCCACACCCTTGGCCCAGGGGAAGAGAGGGATCACCTAAGTTCTATCATCCAGTTGGTATCATAGAGAAATAGCAGTCCCTGGGATTCCTGGGAAAATGACATGTGAGAGGAGGCTCTTCAGGGCCAGGAAGACAATTTACTAGACTGCTGTACCATCTAAATAATGCCTGGATGTTCTCATGATGCCTCCACCATCTTGTGAAAAGGAGCTCGGAGCAAGGCAGGAGGGCAGAATTCATATTAGTGAGAGGTAATTAGCTGTTACATCTGCCTCTGCCACTGCCCCAGGGGTTTGAGAGTCATGTTCTCTCTCTCTCTCTCTCTCTCTCTCTCTCTCTCTCTCTCTCCCTTTCTCTCTCCCCCTCCCTCCTCTTTCGGTTTCTCACTCTGGAGTATATATCTGTGTAGGGTGGGGGATGGCAGAATGTATGAAGCTCTAAGCTTGACATTTAATACACACACAAGAGAAAACAACAATCATGAACAGTATTTCCTGCTCACTAGACTGCCAATTACCCTTCCAAGGCTCTTTGCAAGAAATAGCTCATATAATTCTCCAACAACCCTATGAGGTAGATGCTTTATAACATCCATTTACAGATATGGAATCTTAGACACAGGAGGGGCCCCTCCCCCCACCCAGATCACACAGCTGGAAAGAGGCAGAAACTGAATGTGAACCCAGGATGTCAGACTCCAGAGTTGGCACTCTCAATGACTCAGGAGAATGACATCCAGAACCGCCCATGTAGTCCAAGCTTCCTTAGGTACTAAGACCCTGTTTGACAGGCAAACATTCATTCAATCTACTTGTTGCTTCAACATACATGTCCTGTGTACCAACCATGAGCCTGGCGCTGAGCACAGGTGTGATGGGGAGGAATCCGATTAGGCTCCTGCACAGGAACAGTGCTGAGGGCAGGGTAGATACATGTGCAAGGTGTCATATGGTAATAATCATTGCGTTGGGCACTGTGTGTTAATTCATTTCGTCGACACCATTGCCTTATGAAGTGGGTACAATTATTATCCTCATTTCACAGGTGAGGAAAGTGAGATACAAAAGTTTAGTGACTTGCCCAAGATCACAGTCAGCAAGGTGCAGACGCAGAAATGAAAATCGGGCAGTGTAGCTGCACAGCCTGCCCCTTACCCCCTTCCTGACACCACCCCATACCACACAGGGCAGAGTGGTAACGCCATATGGACATCAGGATAAAATTCTAACGGCAGCCTACAAAGGGGGCTGGGGAAGGCTTCCCAGATCCAGCAATGTTTGGGAGGCCCTGAAGGATGGGGTGGATTTGGACAGATGGGAATGAGGGAGAGTAAGGTGAGGGGGTGCTTTGTGCAGAAAGCAATGGAGGGGCTGAGCCCCAAGGCAAGTGATGGACAGGAGGGTTCAGGGACTTACAGATGAATCTGAAATGAGAGGAAGAAAGGGGGGAGGGAGGAAAGAGGGAAGGACAGAGAGAGGGATACAAACCCAAGGAAAAGAAAAAGAGACAGGATTGAAGAAAAGGCAAGCAGTAGACGGAAGAAGGAGGGAAAGATGGAAATGACTTACCAGAAACGTGAATTCTCTCAGGGTTTTTGCTAAGTATAAGGCTCATACACCTGGTGGCAGGTACAGAATGAAGATGCCATGAGGGGACACCTGGCCATGGGATTAAACAATGTCAAAGTTTATAGTCAGAAGGGTGTCCTCTTCTAAATTCTGACTACATCAAAGAGAAAGCTATAGTTTGGTGCCTCTGATTGCTTGCTAGTCTTCCTTTCTAATAGAGTAGGCCTTGGGCTCACAGTCTTTGGTGGGCAATGATAAACAGCCAGCATTTGAGAACACTATTTTGTTTTCATTTTTATCATGGTGACTGGATATGGCAAAACCCACAAAGTTGCCAAATGACCAAAGCACTCATTTTCCATCCTGGCTGCACTTTAGAATCATCTGGGAGTTTAAAAATACCGATGTCCAGACTACACCACCAGAGATTCTGGTTTGAAAGACCTGAGATGGGGCCAAGGCATCAGTATTTTTTTAAAGTTCTCTAAAGTTTTAGAGAGAAGCCAAGATGGCGGAACAGCATGGAAGTTTTTTGTGTGTCTCGCATCCATGAAATACAGCCAGACCAACACTAAACCATCCTACACACTTAGAAAACTGATTGGAGGATTAACACAACAATCTGCACAACCTGAACCACAGAAATCAACATGTACACAGCACGGAGAGGTGAATTTGGGGAATGAGAAGCCGTGGAGGGTAGGGAGCTGCTTTTGCTGACAGAGAGTGGGTGGAGACTGGGGAGGGGGGCAGAATACGGGAAAAGCACCCCTCCCCAAAAGCAGCTGGAGAGAAAGTGGAAAATTGGAAACAGGCTCAGGGACTAAACTAAAAAGGGAGAAAGGAGAAAGGAGAGGGTTTAAATTCCATTAACACTGTAAACAAGGGGAGCGCAAAGGCTGCAACTCCGCAGCTTGATACCTAGTAGTGCTCTGGTGGGAAGGGCGAATCCCCAGGAACAGGGTGGGGTCCAGGAGGTTCTCGGGCCACACGGGGAAAAGCGGTTCCACTGCTGGAAGGACATGTGGTAGAGACTGTTGAAGCCACCTGACCCCAGCAGACCCCAGGAAACGGCCACATTTGCTGGTGCTGGAACAAAGTCCTTAAGGGTGAAGCCTGGTATCAGATGTGTGTTGTGATTTGCCATAGTCCCTGAAATGCTGCTGCTACACTATCTTGCGAACTTTCTCTGGGGTGGGCTGGCACCTGGCCGCAGTCTCGGGACACCAGCAACAGCAGGGTCCAGCGGGCGTTCCTCGGTGCAGCCGACATTCGGCCATTGCTCGGTGAGACCCTCCCTCAGAAGGGCGGAGCGGGTCAAAGCCGCAGTCCTTCGGAAGTAAGGGGCTGGGGAAAACAGCCGCATATGAGACAAAACTTGGGAGAGCGGTACTGCCTGGGGCCTGGTCACGGAGAGTGGAAAAGCAGGGAGTGGATGAAAGCTGAAGATAGAGGACGGGTGTGCAATTGCTGATCTGGGAGAAGACACTGGGTGGCGCCATTTTCACCGCTCCTGCGCATGCGCATACGCACCTATGAGCACCGCAACAATCCACCCCAGTAGGCTAGCAGCGCCATCTAGTGGAGAGCGGAGCTGTTACACTGAGCCCCGCCCAACTGGGCCAACCTCTCTGTTCAAGAACTCAAGTCTCACCACTAGCTTAGTTTATGGACTATAAAGCACTACATAGACTTATAGGGGAAAATGAAGTAATTTCAGTCCTACTTCAATCCGTTAGCAGATCCATCTATTCAATTTTTTTCTTTCTTTTTTTTTTCTCTTTTATACTTTTTTCTTTTTCTTTAATACAGAAAGAGAAAAATTCATTTTTATTTTCCATTTTTACTACAAATATTTTTCTTTAATTTTTATTACTACATTTTTATTTTGTGTAAATTTTTTCAAATTCTATTTTATTTCCAGCACTTTATTTTAGTCTACTTCAGTGTATTCACCTTTTCAAATTTTGAATCTCCTTTTTTCTTTATTTTTTTTTTATCTTTTTCGCTTCTTTTCTTTTTCTTGAATGCAGAAAGAGAAAAACTTCATTTTTACTTTCAATTTCTAGTAAAATATTTATCTTTAATTTTTCTACTATATTCTTTACTTTTGTGTATGTTTTTTAAAATTCTATTGTACTCCCATCATCTCATTTTAGTCTACTTCAGTGTATTCATTTTTTTCAAATTCTCAATTTCCTTTTTTTCTTTCCCACCCCCACTTTTTTTCCCTCTGATCTGTCAAACCACTTTCAACACCCAGACCAAAACACAACTAGGACCCAGCATCATTTATTCGATTTGTGTGTTTTTAATTTTTTAATTTTAATATTTTTTAATTTTAATGTTTTAATTTCAATTTTTCTACCTCATTAATTCCTTTTCTTCCTTCAAAATAACAAAACGAATTAATTCACCCCAAAAGAAACAGCACAAAGAAACGACAGCCAGGAATTTAACCAACACAGATATAAGCAAGATGTCTGACCAGAATTTAGAATCATGATAATAAGAACACTAGCTGGAGTTGAAAATAGATTAGAAGTAAAAAAATAGCCAAATTGAAATTAAAAATGCTATAACTGAGCTGCAATCACGGATGGAGGCAGCGGCGGCAAGGATGGATGAAGCAGAACAGAGAATCAGTGAGATACAGGACAAACTTATAGAGAATAATGAAGCAGAAAAAAAGAGGGAGATTAAGGCAAAAGAGCACGATTTAAGAATTAGAGAAATCAGTGACTCATTAAAAAGGAACAACATCAGAATCATAGGGGCCCCAGAAGAGGAAGAGAGAGAAATAGGGGTAGAACAGTTATATGAGCAAATCACAGCGGAAAATTTTCCTAACCTGGGAAAAGACACAGACATCAAAACCCAGGAAGCACAGAGGACCCCCATTAGATTCAACTAAAACCGGCCATCAACAAGGCATATCATAGTCAAATTCACAAAATACTCAGGCAAGGAGAGAATCATTAAAGCAGCAAGGGAAAAAAAGTCCCTAACCTACTAGGGAAGACAGACCAGGTTTGCAGCAGACCTATCCACAGAAACTTGGCAGGCCAGAAAGGAGTGGTGGGATATATTCAGTGTGCTGAATCAGAAAAATATGCAGCCAAGAATTCTTTATCCAGCAAGGCTGTCATTCAAAATAGAAGGAGAGATAAAAAGTTTCCCAGACAAACAAAAATTAAAGGAGTCTGTGACCACTAAACCAGCCCTGCAAGAAATTTTAAGGGGGACTCTCTGAGGGGAGATATATAAATATATACAAATATTTATATAAATTTATAAAAACTTATATAAATATATATAAATACCAAAAGCAACAAAGATTAAAAGGACCCAGAGAACACCACCAGAAATTCCAACTCTACAAGCATCATAATGGCAATAAATTCATATCTTTCAGTACTCACTCTGAATGTCAATGGACTCAATGCTCCAATCAAAACACAAAGGATAACAGGATGGATAAGAAAACAAGACCCATCTATATGCTGTTTACAAGAGACTCACTTTAGACCTAAAGACACCTTCAGATTTAAAGTAAGGGGATGGAGAACCATCTATCATGCTAATGGTCAACAAAAGAAACCCGGAGTAGCCATATGTATATCCGACAATCTAGACTTTAAAATACAGATTGTATAAAGAGATGCAGAAGGGCATTATATCATAATTAAGAGGTCTATCCACCAAGAAGACCTAACAATTGTAAACATTTATGCACCAAATGTGGTAACACCCAAATATATAGATCAATTATTCACAAACATAAAGAAACTCATCAAAAGTAATACCATAATAGTAGGAGACTTCAACACCCCACTCACAGCAATGGACAGATCATCTAATCAAAAAATCAACAAGGAAACAACAGCTTTGAATGACACACTGGACCAGATAGACTTAACAGATATATTCAGAACAGTTCATCCTAAAGCAGCAGAATGTACATTCTTCTCCAGGGCACATCGAACGTTCTCCAGAATAGACCATATACTGGGACACAAATCAGCCCTAAGTAAATACAAAAAGATCGAAATCATACCATGCATACTTTCAGACCACAATGCAATGAAACTCAAAATCAACCACAAGAAAAAATGTGGAAAGGTAACAAACACTTGGGGACTAAAGAACATCCTACTAAAGAATGAATGGGCTAACCAAGCAGTTAAAGAGAAAATGAAAAAGTATATGGAAACCAATGAAAATGATAACACCACAACCCAAAACCTCTGGGACGCAGCAAAGGTGGTCATAACAGGAAATTATATAACAATCCAGGCCTTCATAAAGAAGGAAGAAAGATCTCAGATACACAACCTAACCTTACGCCTTAAGGAACTGGAAAAGAACAGCAAATAAAACCCAAAACCAGGGGCGCCTGGGTGGCGCAGTCGGTTAAGCGTCCGACTTCAGCCAGGTCACGATCTCGCGGTCCGTGAGTTCAAGCCCCACGTCAGGCTCTGGGCTGATGGTTCAGAGCCTGGAGCCTGTTTCCGATTCTGTCCCAAAAATAAATAAACGTTGAAAAAAAAAATACCCAAAACCAGCAGAAGACAGGAAATAATAAAGATTAAAGCAGAAAGTAATGCTTTAATTTAATAAAGATTAAAGCAGAAATTAATTGAAACCAAAAAAACAGTAACAGATCAATGAAACCAGAAGCTGGTTCTTTGAAAGTATTAACAAAATTGATAAACCACTAGCCAGTTTGATCAAGAAGAAAAAGGAAAGGACCCAAATAAGTAAAATCAAGAATGAAAGAGGAGAGATCGCAACCAACACAACAGAAATAAAAACAATAATAAGAGAATATTACGAGCAATTATATGCCAATAAAATGGGCAATCTGGAAGAAATGGACAAATTCCTAGAAACATATACACTACCAAAACTGAAACAGGAAGAAATAGAAAATTTGAACAGACCCATAACCAGTAAGGAAATCGAACTAGTAATCAAAAATCTGCCAAAAAACAGGAGTCCAGGGCCAGATGGCTTTCCAGGGGAATTCTACCAAACATTTAAGAAAGAGTTAACACCTATTCTCTTGAAGCTGTTCCAAAAAATAGAAATGGAAGGAAAACTTCCAAACTCTTTCTATGAAGGCAGCGTTACCCTGATTCCATAACCAGACAGAGACCCCAATAAAAAGGAGAACTATAGACCAATTTCCCTGATGAACATGGATGCAAAAATCCTCAACAAGATATTAGCCAACCAGATGCAACAATACATTAAAAAAACTATTCACCATGACCAAGTGGGATTTATACCTGGGATGCAGGGCTGGTTCAATATCCACAAAACAAATAACGTGATTCACCACATCAATAAAAGAAAGGACAAGAACCATACGATCCTCTCAATAGATTTAGAGAACACACTTGACAAAATACAGCATCCTTTCTTGATAAAAACCCTCAAGAAAGTAGGGATAGAAGGAGCATACCTTGAGATCGTAAAGCCATATATGAAAGACCCAGCTCTAATATCACCCTCAACGGGGAAACACTGAGAGCTTTCCCCCTAAGGTCAGGAACAAGACAGGGATGTCCACTCTCACCACTGTTATTCAACATAGTATTGGAAGTCTTTACCTCTGCAATCAGACAACACAAAGAAATAAAAGGCATCCAAATCGGCCAGGAGGAAGTCAAACTTTCACTCTTCGCAGATGACATGATACTCTACATGGAAAACCCAAGAGATTCCACCAAAAACTGCTAGAATTAACTCATGAATTCAGCAAAGTTGCAGGATATAAAATCAACGCACAGAAATCGGTTGCATTCCTATACACCAACAATGAAGCAACAGAAAGAGAAATCAAGGAATTGATCCCATTTACAGTTGTACCAAAAACCATAAAAAACCTAGGAATAAATCTAACCAAAGAGGTGAAAAATCTATACACTGAAGACTATAGGAAGCTATCAAAGAAAGTGAAGAAGACACAAAAAAATGGAAAAAGATTCCATGCTCTTGGATAGAAAGAACAAATATTGTTAAAATGTCAATACTACCCAAAGCAATCTACATATTCAAGGCAATCCCTATCAAAATAACACCAACATTCTTCACAGAGCTAGAACAATTAATCCTCAAATTTGTATGGAACCAGAAAAGACCCCAAATAGCCAAAGCGATCTTGAAAAAGAAAACCAAAGCAAGAGGCATCACAATCCCAGACTTCAAGCTATACTATAAAGCTGTAATCATCAAGACAGTATGGTACTGGCACAAAAACAGACGCTCAGATCAATGCAACAGAATAGAGAACCCAGAAATGGACCTACAAACGTATGGCCAACTAATCTTTGAAAAAGCAGGAAAGAATATCCAATAGAATAAAGACAGTGTCTTCAGCAAGTGGTGCTGGGAAAACTGGACAGAGACATGCAGAAGAATGAACCTGGACCACTTCTTACACCAGACACAAAAATAAACTCAAAATGGATGAAAGACCTCAATGTAAGACAGGAAGCCATCAAAATCCTGGAGGAGAATGCAGGCAAAAACCTCTTTGATCTTGGCCACAGCAACTTCTTACTCAACACATCTCCGGAGGCAAGGGAAACAAAAGCAAAAATGAACTACTGGGACCTCATCAAAATAAAATGCTTCTGCACAGCGAAGGAAACAATCAGCAAAACTCAAAGGCAACCGACAGAATGGGAGAAGATATTTGCAAATGACATATCAGATAAAGGGTTAGTATCCAAAATCTATAAAGAACTTCTCAAACTCAACACCCAAAAAACAAATAATCCAGTGAAGAAATGGGCAAAAGACATGAATAGACACTTCTCCAAGGAAGACATCCAGATGCCCAACCGACACATGAAAAAAATGTTCAACATCACTCATCATCAGGGAAATACAAATCAAAACCACAATGAGATACCACCTTACACCTGTCAGATGGCTAACATTAACAATTCAGGCAACAACAGATGGTGGTGAGGATTCAGAGAAAGTGGATCTCTTTTGCATTGTTGGTGAGAATGCAAGCTGGTGCAGCCATTCTGGAAAACAGTATGGAGGTTCCTCAAAAAAACTAAAAATAGAACTACCCTACGGCCCAGCAAATGCACTACTAGGCATTTATCCATGGGATACAGGTGTGCTGTTTCAAAGGGACACATGCACCCCTATGTTTATAGCAGCACTATCAACAATGGCCAAAGTATGGAAAGAGCCCAAATGTCCATCGATGGATGAATGGATAAAGAAGTTGTGATATATATATACAGTGGAGTATTACTCGGCAATCAAAAAGAATGAAATCTTGCCATTTGCAACTACGTAGATGGAACTGGAGGGTATTATGCTAAGTGAAATTAGTCAGTCAGAGAAAGACAAAAATCATATGACTTCACTCATATGAGGACTTTAAGGGATAAAACATACGAACATAAGGGAAGGGAAACAAAAATAATATAAAAACAGGGAGGGGAACGAAACTGAAGAGACTCATAAATATGGAGAACAAACTGAGGGTTATGAGAGAGGTTGTGGGAAGGGGGATGGGCTAAATGGGTAAGGGGAACTAAGAAATCTACTCCTGAAATCATTGTTGCACTATATAGTAACTAATTTGGATGTAAATTTTAAAAAATAAAAAATAAAGTTCTCTAAAGTTTTAAAGTTTAGAATCTGTGGATTCTAAAAAGCAGCCACAGCTGAGAATCACTGACTAGTCTTGAAAATATCTCATTAGCTCATTTAAATCATCACCTGTATGCCATTACTCTGAGTATAGAGACAAAAGTCCTGATCACACGATTGCTGAGGACCAGGGATCTAACCCTATGGCTCGTTCAGATCTGCCCCTTCTCCTATGATCATGCCCCCTCCCCAACCTTCATTCCAACACCCAGGAAGTGAGGCCCAGGCCTAGGATCATAGCACTAAAAAGTCTTGCAAGGTCCTCTAACTTGACCCAAGATTATACCAAAGCTACTTTGTATGACGGTACATCAGTTTTTCAAAAATATTTTTTAATGTTTATTTATTTTTGAGAGATAGAGCACAAGCGGGGGAGGGACAGAAAGAGAGAGGGTGACACAGAATCTGAAGCAGGCTCCAAGCTGTCAGCTCACAGCCCAATGCAGGGCTTGAACCCAAGAAATGTAAGATCACGGCCTGAGCCAAAGTCGGATGCTTAACCTTCTGAGCCACCCAGGTGCCCCAAAGGTATTCCAGTTTGAAGCTTTCCGCCTATGCCACGCTGCTTTCCAAATGCCTATAGACCCAGCTCTGGCAACATTACAATTCAAGCAGCCTTGCTAAGGAGCCTGGGAAATTCTGTGCCCTCTTCCCAGCCCATCCAGACTCAGTGGAGGGAAGCCAGCATGTAGTGCTCTTTTAATTAAGCCCCATATCAGTGCCAAATGCTCCCAGAGATAAAGGGTGGGAGGAGTCTCTGAAGTATGAGACAAGTTGACAAGGTAGGGGTCATAACATATCTTTTCCCACTAGGCTCAATTTGCCTCTAATGACTTGTGATATAGCCAGCAACAATCCAGACTAGCAGGGACCTCCATGATGTGTTTGTTTTCTCTGTAAACCAGAACCAAGTTTTCACTCAAAGGAAATCAATTCCTAAAGATGCTGTTCCCTGAGACATTGATCCACAAAATAGGAAATCACATCCTTAAGTGCCTATAGGGGCCAAATAAGAAACATAAGCGAATGACACATGGCAGGATGAAAGGCAGTAGGGAGTAGTGGAGACTACAGCAAACTGGAGAACAAATGGTAAGGAAAAAGCAGATGTAGAATTCTAGCCACCTGTTGCCAGGAGTAATTGGGGTCCACTGTAGCCCAGTCTTCTGAATTCTTTAGGAAAGAAGGCTTCCCATTTCCCAGAGTAAAAGCCAAAGTCCTGACAATAGCTGATAGGACCTTCATCATCTGTTCCCCTCCACCACTCCCAATATCTCTGTGGCCTCATTCCCTACCACTGCCACCCCACTTGCTCTGCTCCAACCACTGTGGACTACTGCTGATCCTCAAACACACCAGCCACTCTCCCATCTCAGGTCCTTTTCACATGCTGTTCCCTCTGCCTGAAAGTTCTTACCCTAGACCCCTCATGTCTCATTTCCTTACTGCCTTCAAATCTTTGCTCTGATCTCCACCCTCTCAATGAGATCTACTCTAACTACATTCTTAAGTAATGCCATCTGCCATCCCCATACCCTAGCTCTCCAGAACCTTCTTTCCTGCTCTAATTTGTTTCTATAGTTTTGATCACCCATTAGAATATAACCCCCACAAAAGCAGGTTCTCTTTTATTTACCACTATATCTTAAACACTTGGAACCAAATAATAAGTACTTAATAAACATTTATTCAACAGATAACTGAAATCTTGTGTCATGAACTGAAATTAGGGTGAAATTCATATGTTGAAGCCCTAACCTCCAAAGTGACCATACTCGGAGATAAGGCTTTTTTTTTTTTTTTTAATTTTTTTTTTTTCAACGTTTTTATTTATTTTTGGGACAGAGAGAGACAGAGCATGAACGGGGGAGGGGCAGAGAGGAGATAAGGCTTTTTAAGGAGGTAATTAAGGTTAAAAGGTTAATAAGGTCATAAGGGTGGGGCCCTGATCCAACAGGAGTAATGTCTTTATAAGAGGACAAGACACCAGGAACACACATGCACAGAGAAACGACCACATGAGGACACAGAAAGAAGACAGTCTTCTGTAAGTCACGAGAGGCCTCAAGAGAAGACAATGTACCAACATCTCGATCTTGGATTTCTAGCCTCTAGAACTGTGAGAAAAACTATTGTTTCAGCCATACAGTCTGTGGTCTTTTTTTATGGCATCCCAAGCAGATTAATAAATCTAGACATTTGGATGTTTATGTGAAATTTCCTCCTTCATACATGCTGTTCACTGTTTCAAAATTTAAAAGTAAACCTAAAAGATCTTTCTGTAGGCCAAACGGGACAGGTCTGTAAACTAAATACCAGATGTGGGTCTCTAGTGTATGATGTCAGGCCTTCTAGAAGTCACACATCCCTAGGAGGGCTTGCATTCCACTTCAGATCACCTGTACTCACCCAGAATCACTCACGTAGGACAGGTTAAGGGTAAGAGTTTTTGTCAGCTTCCTTTCACCCTGCCCCTATGCAACTCACTGGAGGGAAAAGGTTCTTTCTAAAGTGCAAATTTGATTATGCCACCCACTGCTTGAATCTTCCTGTAGCTCCCTAATGCTCTTGCAGTGAAGCCCTATCTCCTTACAGGACCTATTTAGCCCTTCATGATCTGCCCTCTGGTCATCTCTCCACTAACTCTTCCCCACTCTGTGCACCAGCCTCAATGAACCTAACATGTCCCCTGAAGGAAAGGGAAATGTCTTCTCTCTTGTCTGGGCCTTCCTGCATGCATTCCTTCCTTCACTCCCTCTGGGATGGTTGCTTTCTATCCCTCCCTCTTCACCTAGCTACTTCCTACCTAAACTTGAAGCTTAAGTACCACCTCCACCAGGAAGCCCTCCTAGATTCCCTTACCTTGTTTCTGCCCATTCCACATTCCCATGCTTTGGGTAGCAGAGCCACGCTTTCTCTTTGAGGAAAAATTACTTCTTCCCCATTGCACACACTGGAAAAATGGCTGGATATTTCCGCCATCTGTTTCCTCTTCCCTGGTACAAAAAAGAGACTATATTTCCAGCCTCCTTTGCTGTGAGGTTGAAACCATATGACTATGTTCTGTGGATGGGAGGAATAGGGAAATGATGAATGGCACCTCCAGGTATAGCCCCAAACCCTCAAGTGACCACCCACACTCTCTTTTCCCTTATATGGCAGTTACAAAGCTCGGTGTTGAAGATGGCAGGGTCACATGATGGATGGAGTCAGTATCTCCAAGTAACTGCTTACATGAGAGCCACCAGGAGGGCTGCCTGATTTTCACCCAGACTGTGACATGAGTAAAAAATACACCTCTAGGGGTGCCTGGCTTGCTCAGTTGGTGGAGCATGCAACTCCTGATCTCGGGGTTATGAGTTTGAGCCCCACATTAGGTGTGGAGATTAAAAATAAAATCTTTAAAATAAAAAGAAATAAACCTTTATTGTTTAAGCCACTGAGACTTAGAAGTGGACGTGGTCTTGGGGGGTTGTTACTATAGCAAGTCTGGCCTTTCCTGATTAACAGTGCAAATGTCAATCACAGCAACATGCCTCTCTCATTTGATCCAAGCCAGCTGAACTTTCTGAGGATGGAGAGAAATAAAAAACCATTGGTTCTGATTCACAGCAACACTGGCCCTCTAGGTGTGTTCTGGCCACATCAGGAAATCCATGCCTGTATCCAGTCCATGATGCTATGATTCAACATGGCCATAGGGCTCCTTTACATTATCTCCTTTCCAAATTCATTTATGAGTCTTTAAAGGTTACAGGATAGAAATGAACTCATGTAACCCAATGGTTAAGGATTTGGGATCTGGAGTCATATTGCCTCTATTTAAATCCAGTCCCCTAGCAAATGACCTTGATCATAACTCTCAAAACCCCAATTTCCTTATTGGTAACATGGGCCTAGTAACAGTCCCTAGTCTCAAGATTTAATAAATCAATATATGTAAATTACTTAGAACAGGGTGTGGCACAATTAATACAATGAAATGAGCTGTTATTGTTTTGTGCCACATACTAACCATATTTCCCATTTAAGACTGTCATAAATACTATTATACTCTCCTGTGTGCAGAGGAGGAAACTGGGGCTCAGAAAGGTTATGTAACTGGCCCTGGATTAAGCAGCTTGTCAGGGAGGTAGCCAAGATTCCAAGCCATGTCTTTCTGCCCCATCCCTACTTCTTGGCTTCCCCAACACCAGCAGATAAGGGAAGCCAAGGTTTATTAAGCACCTATTAATGTTCCAGGAACCAAACTTAATGCTTTTGAATATACGGTTCCAATTATCCCCCAACAGCCCTATGAAGTATGTCATATCACCCCCCCCAACTTAGTGCATGAAGAAGCTGACTCTCAGCAAGGTTAATTAAATTGCTGAAGGTCACACTGCTAATAAGAGCAATCGGGCTTTGGATCCAGGTCAGTGTGACTCCAAAAGCTCATTCTACTGTGCCTGGCTACCTCTCACTATAATTAAAGCTATTTATTGGCTTGCCTTTATGTCCCAAGCAAAGTATAACTGTCACAGCTCCCTTTGAGGCAAGGTATGTCGTCCTCAGGAAACTGAGGCTTGATGGGCTAAATTCATCCATCACCCAAGTACACAGCTCTACTGAAGTAGCAGAGGCAGGACTGGAACTCAAATCTGCTCCTCCACACTGTTTGCTCTTTCCTGACACCAAGCTGTGGAGGCTAAAGGCTTCCTGCAATGATGAAACATTTTCTCATAATTTTACTGGCCACATCATAGCTGTGACATATCGGCTCATTGATTTGGAGGCTTTTATTGTAATTCAGAATTCACAATACTTTGACCAAGAGTGAAGTTTCTTTGCATGCTATAAAAAAGGACTGGGCTAGCAAATGAGGGGTGAAAATAAGATATTAGGCTCTTCTTGACATATGCAAGCCGTGTATTCTTACAAAAGCTCACACATCTGAAAACTGCATCCATTTGAGGAAACAGTCCCCCAGAACTATTGGGAAGGACTTCAGGGAGCCAGCTTTGGTAGCTGATTAACGGTCTGAAGCTAGTGATATCAGGAGCTGGTGAGGCTGGTCAGGCTCTACCCCACAGATGAGAGATGCTGTCAACCCCTCACCCCCTTGTGAGGGTGGCAAAGCTAAGTCCCAGCTTGCCTCCTATCTGCTTCCCTGGGGGAGACCAGTTCCTCACAGCAGTCCCAGTGAGGGTCTTAATGAACTTTTGGGAATGTGATCTTTCCCACATAATAGATTATTTAGAATCCTTTCTGTAAAGAGGCAAGGACAAATCACAAATGGTTAATGAAACAAAAGCAAAATTTGCAGTGAGATAAATCTTCTCTTGGATGTTCCAATTACAAGAGCCAATAACGCCTCTGTCTAGAGAATGGAAACCTAAGGGTGCAGAAGGAAAGGCAGCCTGTGGCACTGCACTGCCTGGCAATGCCCCCTGTATTACAATAACCTTGATATTCCTCACACCGGTGTGCATAAGATCACAAAAGAGCCAAAGACAAAGCTCCTGCTATTTCAGAATCACATGAGGCAAACATGAGTAAACCAAGAAAGCCTTGATGTTTTGCCTTCTTAAGAGGACATACTGTTTTAATTCGTGTTAGCATATTAATTGCCCTTATGCAGCTGGGTGCTGCTAATTACAAATGAATGGTGTTTATTCATTATAGAAGACCCAGCAGGAAAGTCTCTCTACTTAGCAACACTATGTTAATTTGAGTTTGGCTTTCAAAGGTCATAAAACTGCTTTGAATTAAAAGATTTTTTTTAAATATATGAAATTTATTGTCAAATTGGTATCCATACAACACCCAATGCTCATCCCAAAAGATGCCCTCTTCAATACCCATCACCCACCCTCCCCTCCCTCCCACCTCCCATCAGCCCTCAGTTTGTTCTCATTTTTTAAGAGTCTCTTATGCTTAAAGAGAGAGTTGTTTCTCCTTCTCTCCTCTCATTGCATGGAACTTCTAGGTGGAGATCTTCTGGCACTATCCCAGCTCCCTTGCTCCTGTGATCAGTGCAAGCCTGTTTTACTAGTGGGCAGGTAACCCTGTTAAACACCTACTGCAAATGTATGGTGTACCCTCTTTGCCTCCGCGGTTTATTTGCTTTTCTTTTTTTTTTTTTTTAATTTGCTTTTCAATATCTGCACTTGAATACTGCAAAGCGATGTCTCCCCTTCTGTCTGCATGTAGGAAGCACCTCTCACCATCAACCAGATTTTCTGTTTGTGCTTCCTTGCATGTGCCTGGTTGTACATCTGACCAACTTTACATTGACCGGCTAGCTGTCTTCAAGTTAGGAATTAAGGAAGTAAGAGACCCCATTCTGGGCTTGGATCTAAGCTGTTTCTCATTCCAGTTTATTACCTGAGAGCCCTGAATCTGGGTGGTGGGGGATGGCAGAGTACTTTTGTATGTAATCAAAGCGTTCTTTCTCACTTGGCTTGATGGCTATTGTACAGGGTCAACTGGACAGAGCATGCAAGAGGCAGCAGAAGGGGTGCCCCCTGAACCACTCTTGCAGTCTATAATATAGATAATTCAAAATTATCTTTATCACGATTAGTCTAAAGTATTAAAAGTTCAAGCCATATATTTACCTCCCCTGTAGAATGACCTGAATTCACTGCTATCCAATTCTGCAATAAAAGAGTTGATATTTATTGAAGTACCAATCTTCATCCTAATTTTCTTACATGTATTATCTCATTTTCCTCCTACAACAATCATACAAGACAGTACTATTATTCCCCTTTTTCAGATGAGGAAATGGAGTCACTGAGAGCTCAAACAGCCTGCCCAAAGTCACAGAGCAAAACAATATGAAAGTGGAAACTGATTATGTCTTACTCCAAAGCTCTGAATCACCGCTTTACAGTGAACCATCAGTAACTCAAGGCTTTTCAATATAGAAAAAGACACTGTGCTGGGAAAATTGGGAGAATACAAAGTTCAACTGGATAGCCTGACAGCAAAGTCCTCTTCATAACTTCTGGGGCATAGCTGCAAGCTGTAAGACGCATCACTCCATACCAAGGCATTTTAGAAGTTCAGATTTTAAAAATCAATAAAACGTAACCCATCAAACTATTGAGGAGTTTGGTTACTGACAGGATAAGAAATAAGCCTAGAATTGCTTGTAACTACCATGAGGCAAGACCTTGTTTCTTTGAAAATGCAGACCACATTGAGAAGAGAAGACTGAGATGAGGAGAGAGAGAGAAAAACTAAATGTTAATCTCATGATTCAAGCCCCTGGATCCAGCCATACCTGCATATTTACTTTTCTAAAATTACCTGAATGAATTGCTATCCAATTCTTCCATGCCCTGATACTTATAATTAAAAATCAATTTTGAACTCCTCCTAAACTTTTTCAATTACATGAATCTATACATGTTCCCTTCCTTATTCAATTATGAGTTGGATTTTCTGTCATTTGCACGTGCAAGAGTCCCGAGTATATACATTAGTTTTATATTGTTGTTATTTTTCTCTTTATTATTAATATCATTATTTTTATAGCACATGGGTAAATCATTTAACTGTGGATTTGGAGGTCCTCAAACTTTACCTCACAACAAACACAAAAATTAATTCCAGATGGGTCATAGACTTAAACATAAATCTAAAACTACAAAAACTTCTGAAACAAAATATAAGATAATATATTTGAAACCTTGACTTAGACAAAGATTTCTAAGGACAGAAAAAAAATTAACCATAAGAATTTTTAAATAATAGGGGCACCTGGGTGGCTCAGTCAGTTAAATGTCTGAATTTGGCTCAGGTCATTACCTCCTGGTTGGCAAGTTCCAGCCCTCATCAGGCTCTGTGCTGACAGCTCAAAGCCTGGAGCCTGCTTCGGATTCTGTCTCCCTCTCTTTGCCCCTCCCCCACTCACTCTCTTTCTCTCTTTCAAAAATAAATAATAGAAACATTAAAAAAAGAATTTAAAAATTTTAAATGATGGATTAAACTTTATCAAAACTAAAAACTTGTGTTCTTCAAAAGATATCATTAGTCACTATATTGTACACCTGAAACTGATAAAACACTGTATGTTACCTAGTTGAATTTTTTTTAAAAAAGGATGCCATTAAGAAAATGAAAAGGAGAGGCAGAGACTTGGAGAAAATATTCACAATACATACATCTGACAAAGAATTTGTATCCAGAATACATAAATAAGTCATACAACCCATAATAAAAAATATCTAATGGGCAAAAGACTTAAACAGATATTTCACAAAGCAGATACTCAAATGGCCAATGAGCCATATGAAAAGATGCTGTATATCATTAATCTTCTGGGAAATGCAAATTAAACCCACAATAAGATACTACTTTACACCCCTAGAAAAGCTAAAACTGAAGACTGATAACCCCAAATGTTGGAGAGTACATGGACCAGCTGGAACTCTCACACATTGCTAATAGACATGTAAAATGTTAAGACTCACTCTGAAGAAACAGTTTGGCAGTTAGTTAAACACACACCAGGAATGATCCAACAATTTTACCCCCTAAATAGCCAAGAGAAATGAAAATACGTGCCCCCGAAATAACTTTTTGTAAGAATGTTCAGAGCAGCTCTACTAATAATAAGCAAAACCTGTAAATGATTCAAATGTTATCAAGAGAAATTTCAATATATTAATACAATGAAATGATATCAATAAAAATAAAGAACAAATATATACAATAACATACATGAATCTCAAATACATTATGATGAGTGAAAGAAGCCCAGAAACAAGAGACTACATATTGTCTGATCCCATTTACATGAAATTTTAGCACAGACAAAACTAAGCTGTGGTGATAGACATCAGATCAGTGGTTGCTTGGGTGGGAGTAGGAGATAATCAAATTAACATTCCTTTCTTCATGAAGAAGTGTAACAGACATACAGCACTGTAATAGTATATGGTATGAGAGCAGTATACAACAGTATATCAGTATAAGCATGGAGATTTTGGAACTAGAATGCCCAACTCAAATCCTGGCTTGATAACATACCAGATGCATGATCTTAAGCAAATTACTTAACCTCTCTTAACTTTCATTTCCTCATCTGTATTAATTCTACTTACCCCATAGGATTGTTGGAAATTCAAAGGAGATAGTATTTGGTATAGGAGGTTAAATAAGGTCTCCCTAAAAGTTCATTCCAGAACCAGGAATGTGACCTTAGGAATATGACCTTATTTGGAATAGGGTCTTGGCAGATATAATTACGACAAGGATCAAGATGAGATCATGCTGGGTTGAGCGGGATCGGGGAGGGAGGGGTGCTAAACCCAATGACAATGACAGAAAAGGACACACAGAGACATAGAGAAGTGATGTGAAGAAGAAGGGAGATGATGTTGCAGCGATGCATCTATAAGCCAAGGAGCACAAAGAATGGCCGGTCACCATCACAAGCTGGGAGACAATCATGGGATGGTTTCTCCCTCAGAGGTTCCAAAAGAAGTCAACCCTACCAACACCTTGATTTCAGACTCCTGGCTTCCTAACTGTGAGAGGAGAATTTCTGTTGTTTTTAAACCACCAAGTTTGTGGTAGTGTATTATGGCAGCCCTAGGAAATAAATATATAAGTTAAGGGCCCAGGCTCAAATAAATGGATTTTTGTATACCTAAATAGTTTTTACAGTTATTAAAGAGGAAGGGCCCTGCCCTATGTCCCTGTGAATACCTTGCAGCATCTAGCTAGGATGTTTGTATTCATTTCCTGAGGTTGCCATAATAAAATACCACAGACTGGGTGGCTTCAACTATAGAAATTTATCTTCTCGTCATTCTGGAGGCTAGAGGTCCAAGATCAAAGGTTGGTTTCTTCTGAGACCTTGTTCCTTGGCTTGTGTATGGCTACTTTCTCCCTATAACTTCACATCATGTTTTCTGTACATGTCTGTGCCCAAATTTCCTATTCTTATAAGGACCCCCATTATATTGGATTATGGCCCACCCACTTAGCCTCAATTTATTTATCTCTTCTAAGACCATATCTCCAAATATGGTCCCACTCTGAAATACTGGGAGTTAGGACTTCAACATACGAATTTTGAGAGGACACAACCAAGTCCATAGATAGGGTCTTCTAATTACCAAATAGCCTGGTACATCCTCACCAATAATAAATGCTTATTGTACTACTGGGTCTACAGCTTGCAAAGATGATCCAATTGTACTCAACAAGGATTTGCTGAGACTTGATGTAGCGCCCATGGAGGTGCACTGCTCAGATCTTCCTTCAAGAGAACCTACTGCAGGGAGCAGGGCTGGTCTACAGATTCTAGCCATAGCACCTTCATTAACTATTGCAGCATTTCTGACAGGCCATGCTTCCCTGGGCTTCTCCTAGCCCAAGACTGAGCACAGGAGGGAAGTGGGAAGCAGATATGAGCCATTCTTGCCTGCCGTAGGATTCCTCTCACGGGCAGCTTTTGCTCTGTGTCTCCCCATCAGCTTGCGACTTGCCCCAAATCTGACACAAAACTTTAGAAGAGCCAGAATTCCAATTCAGTCCACCCACCCACATCAAAGCCCCCACCTCTTCTCTCATGCCACACTGCTCCCCAGGCAGCTAGAAGGGCAACCTGCCAACAGGTGGCTAAGGGTACAGTGGAATGGGCCACTAGGACAATTCCTGTCCTTTCTGTATATTGAAGGGGTTGGACTAGCTGATTTTTAGTTCCTTTCCTGTACTGACATTTTATTCTAAGTGGTTTGTTATCTCTTCTTTTGACACTGCCTGAACTATTCGAGACAAGTCCCTGCTTTAAAAATAATGATAAAACTGCCTGTCAGTGGAAATAAGCCCCACACACTATCTCACTAATAGAAGCAGGAGAATTTCTGAGATACCTCCATGAGTTCGTTAGGTATGCAAGATTAAACTCGAATTCATCTCGGCTCAGTCATATGCGCTCTGAAACTGAATTGAAGAGGATGAAATTTTCAGTGTTTTAGCTGGTTCAACACAACCAGCTCTCTGGTCTCTGAGGGAGACCCAGACAAATATGCAGAAATCTGCCCATTGGAAGATAGAGGCTTCTAGTTGCCAACAGCCTGGTACACCCCGACCAATTCAGAGACATAGCAGACAGGGTAAGCATGCAGACTCTGGAGTTAGAATCCCTAGGTTCAACCCCACCACTTGCTAGATGAGTAGCCTTGAGCAAACTTCTTCATCTTGCTGTTCCTCAGTTTCCTCATCTGTAAAATGGGGTGAATGATAAGAGGCCATACTAGTGGTTATTGTGAAGAATAAATAAACCAATGCATGAAGTTAGTGCAGTCCCTGGTATATATAAAATGCTTAGTAATCTAAGTTGTCATTATTATACAATGCCTTTCCAAAATTGTCTAGAATGCTCTGTTGCTCACTGGACACAGCTCAAACTCCGGATCATACTTGCAAGACCTTTTGCACTTTGACCTCTGATTATCCATCCCTCCAGCCTTGCCTCTTGCTTCTGGCATCCTTTCCAATCCCTACACAATGACTTGCAGTCCCCTGAACATTCCCTACTCTCTCTTCCCTTCCCCACCACTGTTGTCACATATAAATTCCTGCTCAACCTTCAGAGGTCACCTTCTCCAGAACCCTCTCCTAACTCCTCCAGCAGGCAGGAAGACTGGATTAGGGGGTGCAGGAAGAATCTCCATGCAGCATGAGGCTTGGTCCTGTTGGGGCATGACAGTCCTGGGAAACTGCCCTTCAATTCACCTCACCCTACAGTGAACATATGAGCATGTGCTGGATGTCACCAGGGACCCACCCTTGGTGGGCAGGTAGGCAAAGGGTCAGCTTCTCCCAAAGTGCAAGGAGGGAGCAGGATGTCTATGATGAGGACCAAAGGAAGTTTCTTCTGAGGATCAGACTGGATCCTCTCTCCTCCCGGGCAGTATTATTGGTAGCTGGGTGCCTTTGTGAGAACTTGAAAGCTACATATTATGTGTGGGATTTTTCTCATTCAGTAAATATTGTATCCTTTACCCATGACATCTGGCTTCCTCTTCTCCCAACACACCATCATCATCTCCATTACAACACATGGTGCCTCTCTTCCAAGATCCCATGGCACCCCAGTATTTTTTTCTCTTACAGTCCTCCTCATGCTGTACATACTAACATGTTGAAGAGTATATTCAAGAACCAGACTGCTTGAGCTCCAATTCCTGATTCTCCATTTATCAGCTATGTGACACAAGGCAACTTACTTAACCTCTCTGCACTTTGGTTTCCACATCTGTACAATGGATAATACTAATATTTTTCTCACAGTGTTGTTGTGAGGACTAAGTGAGTTAATAATACAGGTGAGGCTTTCAGAATAGCACCTAGTACACAGAACTTGTTGAATAAACTAGTAATCATTACTATGACTGTTAACTTGTGTCTCCCTCCCTGTTCCCCACTGGGTTGTGAGGTCCAAAAGACAAGTGGCTATCTGCAGAGTTCATCCTTTGCCCCTAACACAGGATGTAATACAAAGCAGGTACTCAATAAATATGTGTGAAAATCAAAGAAAGACAAAGAGAAGAGGGGAGGGTTGGAGTGGAGAGGAGTGCCTTGCAAGTTGTTTAATTGCAAACTCTCCATTACAAATAGAAAATCATCTAGAACTGAAAAAAGCCAGATAAATCAATGTCTACCAAATGGAACCAATAACACTTTTTTGTCTGCCAAAATCATGTAACTATTCTCAACCACTGAATATATCATAATTCTTTACAAAGAGGTCATTATTTGTTATTTGGAGGAGGGGACTATGACACATGAGCAGTTCTAAAAGGACACACTGGATAGCACAAACTGACTCCCTCCATTAGACCAGAATCCAGCTGTTTCTTCAGAGAGCTTTGCTGCAGGTACATCTCAGTCCCAGCTGCTGCCTGTAGAGGCTGGGCAAAAACCAGTCCATCACCTCAACACTTGCTCTGCAGTCCCTCAGATCAACCTCAGATTTGCAGATGGAATCCCTGATTTTACTAACAAGGGATCTGTTCTCAGCTGCACATTCACATTACCCAAGTTCTCAAGATTAACGTTTAAAACCCCCAAGTTAATCGAATAGTTGTCAGCACAGAATCCTCAAACAGGTTGGACTTCTCTAACTCCAAGTGACTGGCACTTTCTCTCCCTATCAACAGCCAGGTAACATTCAAAGTTCATGTGATGATTAGATACTCAGAGCTGGAGGAGCTGGAGGAATCAAATGCTCAGCAGCATCAAGATAAGACGCATCAATCTCCTACTAACAGATGGTCTAGCCTCATATTTCTTAAACGTCATTCAGGGACATTCATATGACTTTGTGTTATACCTACTGGTACTATTATTTACTACCTTGATAAGGGAGTCCTGGACAATCCCTTTGTGAGGTGGGGCAAGGAGCCCCCAAACTAACACTTTTTTATGTCAAGAGTTTTTTTTTTTCTTTTGTCACCAGATAGCTCTCAATATCACCAACGGCTATAGGTATTCTCTAAATATAAAACTGGATTTGCAACTTATTTAATCACATAATGATTGAGGGGAGATACCAGTTGTATATTGAAATGTAAGAATGTGCTTGCCTTTCATAATTGTGTAATGTTAAAAATTGCTGTTTTTATAAGCCTGGTCAGCCCCATTCTGGGAATCTTAGACATCATTAATTAAGTTAGGTCTGCTCACATGGCCAATACTCCAGGGCAGCCAGAAAGAATGGATGCTCACCCAGTTCTTTCCATTACTACATAGTGGTTCTCTACTGAGAACCACTGATTGAAATTCTCATCTTCACTGAGTGGACACAGATAAAGTTTTATTTATTTTTGAGACAGAATGAGTGCAAGTGGGGAAGGGGTGGGGGGGGGGATAGAAGATCCAAAATGAGTTCTGCGCTGACAGCAGCAAGCCTAATGTAAGGGTCAAACTCATTAGCCATGAGAGCATGACCTGAGCCGAAGTCATGCTCAACCTACTGAGCCACTCAGGTGCCCCAGTGTTGGAATGGTAAGTTTGAAGATCAAAAAATTATAGCTCTTTACTCTCTTCTTTGACTAGGGAGTCATACTCCCATACCCAGTCCTACTGGGTTTAGGAAAGTTTGGGTATCATTAAAGTTCACACATATTTAATCTAATCCTTACACATCTGCATTCCTTGTGCAAAGCCCATTCATTTGGTGAGAAAAGAACCTGCGTCCAACTCCTCTGTTGGTACTAGAAAGTTAGTCCTTAATCAAACTGATGAATTTACATGACTTTTTAAAGGTCAACTCTCTTGTATATTACTTGAATACACTTATTTTTTAAATAAAACTTTATCCCTCTAATCTATAATTATTTCACAGATATAAACAAGTGGAATATCACTTGTCAGAAATAGAAGGCAAAATAAATACAAATAAAATAAGGCAATACCATTGAACTCTAAATAGACACCATGGTTTGCTAAAGGCACTGAAACAGAAATCTGCCTTCTTTGTTAAAAAAAATCACTTCATGTTAGAGAAGTGTTAAAGATATAGTATCACAAGACTGAGACTTACTTATTGATATAATCAGAGTAACTGAAAAAGAATTTTGTGTGAGAAATAAAATCTTGCCAGTGGAAGAGTGGGATTCGGGTGTTATTTCATGCTACTATAATGTACCTTGTCAAGTCATTTCACATGCCATGCATGGACATGTTCCACCCTCCAGGAACTTTACTGTGCCAATGAAAACAAAATACTCAAATGGCTGTAATTTCTTTACATCCAACCCCACATTAGAGATGGTCTTATCAATATAAAATCCACTGGTCACCTCAACATGATAAAGGCCATTTATGAAAAAGCAATGGCTAACATGAAACTCAATTATGAAAGACAAAAGCTTTTTCCCTAAGATCAGAAATAAGACAAAGATTCCCTCTTTTAGCACTTCTATTCAAAATAGTATTGGGAATTCTAGCCAGAGCAATTAGGCAAGAAAAAGAAATAAAAGGCATCCAAATTGGAAAAGAAAAAGAAAAATTATTTCTGTTTGCATATGACATAATCTTATTTGTAGAATGCCCTGCAGATTCCAGTACACACAAAAGAAGTTGTTAGAGCTAATAAATTCAGCAAAGTTGTAGGATACAAAGTCAACACACAGAAATCAGTTGCATTTCTATGCACTAGTAATGAACAGTCTGAAAAGGAATTCAGAAACAATTCCACTTACAATAACATGAAAGAGAATAAAATATTTAGGAATAAACTTAACCAAAAAAGGTGAAAAGACTTATACATTGTGTTAAAAAAGAGACAGCAGGCCCCAAACGGAGTCATTGTGTCAAACCCCACATCAGCAAACTAAGACATAACACCTAACCTAACTATAGTTTCAACCCCCAGGAATGTAACCTTTAACCAGTCAACATGGAATTACCTGGTCAGCACTGATGAGATAATCTAACCCATTAAGAATGTGACCTCATCTGAAATAATACACTCTTTGGTAATAATTTCTTTTTTTACCCCCTTTCTACCTTTAAAAACCTTTCCTTTTCTACAGCTCAGCAGCACTCCTTTTCTACTTGCTAGATGCGATGCTGCCCAATTCATGAGGCACTTTGACCTTTAAATTTGCTCAGTTGAATTTTTGTTGTTTAACAGATTTGGTGGTATCAGTGGTACCAAAAGAGACTTTCAAGAGCTTCAGATACAACAAGAAACACAGGTGTGGTACTCCACAAACCCTCTAACTTCACTGTCTTTCTCATTGTTTCCAAGGGCTGTGGGTAGGTTCATACTTGGTTCTGAGCTCTGCTCTCTGTGTCAAGTTCCCGGTCTAATTGGCTTTCCAGTTAGCTTTCCATTTGTCTGAAATCACTAGTTCCATGTTGGAAGCTGCTGGTAGTTCGGACCATAATTCCCCTTTTTATTGGAAGCCCCAGCTCCTGGTTCTGCCCTCAGATTCCTTGTTGGGAACGGTTGGTGGCCACTACAGTTCCTCATTTATTTGAAATCGGCCTGAAGTCTCCATTACATGGGGTTTGCTCGTTCAATTTTTTCCCAAATCTCCAGTTCCACATTGGGACTTGCTGGTGGTACCCACAAGGCCTTTTCTTGGCCAAGACATGGTATCATCTCTTGGCTACTGCTAATACATTACAGTGTACATATTAGTTTGACTTATTTTGTGTGGATAGAGGCTATTGCTAAAGGGGATCTCGGGGACCAAAGAGTTGCAAAAGTTAGGGGCCACTGGTCAAGCATTTAACAACTGTTAGAGCACTTACCAACAAACCAGAGACTCCAGTGTTGGGATACACTGGTCACAGAACAGGTTAGATTGACACTAGGTCACCAACCAACCTCACACAAGTTTCCGTGCAGGTACACTGTAGAATACTGCACAATCCCCAATCTAGTAGCACACCCCTTTTAGGTATTCATTCAGAACCTAAAAACCCAAAGGCTTAGCTAAGGGGATCTTTAAACTAAAAAAAAAAAAAAAAAAAAAAAAAAAAAAATGAAGCATGCCACCTTCCGGTACACCTTCTTATTTTAGGTCTAAAAACTGTGGCCCTGGAAGCTATAAATATCTATAAAAATGGCTAAACCTTACTAAAAACAACATAGAATTACAATGGCCATTATGGGGAACATTCCAATTAGACAAGATTGTTCATTTAAGAAGCGCACTTGAAAGTAAGGGTTCCCAAATTAAACAAACAGAATGGGATACCTATTGTAATTAGTATGCAGAAGCTTCCAAAAGGCTTCAAGATTCCAAAATAGCTTCATTAAATGACTTGTTACAAAAGGCTAATGAAATATTAAAGACACAAGAGGTTCTTAAAACAAAAGATGATAGGACTGACATGACTCCTACTGTCCCCTTTTACCCTTCTCTACCTGAGTACTCCCGTTTCAATAATTCCGTCTGAACTGTCTTTCCACTCTGAACAGATTATTAAAGTTACCCTTTATTTTATTTTTTAAAATTGTTTTTAATGCTTATTTATTTTTGAGAGAGAGAGAGATACACACACAGTGTGAGCGAGGGAGGGGCAGAGAGACAGGGAGATACAGAATCCAAAGCAGGCTCCAGGCTCTAAGCTGTCAGCACAGAGCCTGGAGCAGGGCTCAAACTCAGGAAACATGAGCTCATGACCTAAGCCGAAGTCAGACGCTTAACCAACTCAGCCACCCAGGCACCCCAAACAGTTAACCTTTAAAATAAAACCACCTGAGGTTACAGGCAATCCTCCTCATATATCTTTTATCCTCTGGTCAAACTAAGAGCTACAGTTAAAGAATTTCCTAGGCCCAGGGAGGATCCCCAAAACTTTTCTAAAGAGTTTAGAATCCTTATCAGGGCCTATGATCCCAGGCTGCTAGATCTTCATCAGCTTGTGCACATGCTGGTAGGATCTAGTAAGACCCAAAAAGGGATGCAAGAAGCAGAATGGCATAATCCCGATGATGATATTCAAGACTCTCGATCTCCAACAAGGTCCTCTAATGGACCAGAAAACAATCATGCTATATAGCAACTAATCTGTTAAAAGCCATTCCTAGAGTCTTTTCTGCCCACACTGTTTGTTCTATTATTCAGGCAAACAAAAGAAAGATGAATCTGTGCAGACCTTAAAACCCATTTGGAAGCTCTCTTCCTACACCATTCCAGATTCCATACAATAAATGCTCTAGCTTCTCTAACTGTAAATGGATAATCTCCTGAGATTAATGGGTTAATAAAAAAAGGCAGAAAATGGAATGGGAGACCACTGATCTAACTCGAACTCTTGACCACAGCTGAGCAATCTGAAAGGACTTTGGAACAAGATCAATAAACAAAGATCTGCCAAACTATTGGCTTTACAGCTACAATAGCTCCAAGGCCAGAGACATGAAATAACACCTGATCGTTTCCCATTTCACCTTGCTAGGGGTCCATCACTAAATGCTGGGCTAAGGATTGACATCTCATTTCTAATCAACTGGGGCACTGGAAAAAAAACTGTCCTCAAAGGTCCCACAGAAATTCTTTACTACCAACTCGAATGTACCCCAAGGGAGAGCCCACAAAGGAGCCTCTATCAGAAATTATGGGGCTCCCTGGGACCCTCTGGTAAACTGCTACTAATAATAACCTTGAACAGCCAAGAAGAAACTAAAATTAAAATTAATGAGAAATCTTGCCAAATTCTGATAGATACCAGAGCCACACTTACTATTTTGAATCCTGCTCTCATAGGACAACAAATCTCTCAGAGTGAAAAAGTAAAACAAAAAGTCTCCATAGTGGGGGTATCTAATAAAATTCAAACAATATGCCTATGCTAACCAGTACAAAAGACTTTGGGACCTTTAACTGAAAAACATTCTTTTTTGCTATGTGATATAGCCTTGGTCAATCTATGAGGTAGAGATCTCCTTTCTAAATTAAAAGGGCTAATTTGCTTTCCTTCCAGGGGAGACCTCACCTTAAAATTTCCTGACAACCTGAACCTGACCTTTGATGTTCTTTACAATCTGTCCTTGATATAGAAGAGGAATAATTCCAACAAAAATTCCCTGATGTAACTGAGGTGCTTAAAAATCTGCAGGTTCCTTTCTAATACTGATCTTGGGAGAATAAAAAGTACAGGGCCTAGAGGCACCTGAGTGGCTCAGTCAGTTAAGTGTGTGACTCTTGATTTTGGCTCAGGTCATGATCTCTCATGGTTCATGAGTTTGAGATCTGAGTCGGGCTCTGCGCTGACAGTGCAGAGCCTGCTTGGGATTCTCATTCTCTCACTCTCACTCTCTCTCTCTCACCCCCCCACCCCGCCCCGCTCACATGTGAGCACAAGCGCACGTGCACTCTCTCTCTCTCAAGAAAAATTTAATTTAAAAAATAGTACAGGGCCTATAAAAATTCAGACAAATATAACTAACCCTCAATACCCATTAAAGCCTCAGGCCATACAAGGCCTCACACCAGGAATAGAAGACCTAATCAGGCAGGAGCTAATCATTCCCTGTGCCAGGCCCAGTAAAACATGCAGATCTTGCTGGTCTAGAAACATAATGGGAGGGGATGGCAATTTGTCCAAGACTTGAGAGCCATTAGCAAGATAGTTGTCCCAAACCCAAATACCCTGTGGTCACAAGTTAAACCAGACTCAATGGTTTGCTGTTGTAGACCTCGGTTCAGCCTTTTGCCAGCACTCCTATAGATTTCAACAGTCAATACCTATTTGCTTTTACTTGGAACAATCAGCAACATACCTGGACAGTCATGCCTCAAGGGTCCACTACGGTCCCTTCTTATTTTCCCAAGTGTGCCACCAAGATTTAAGTACCCTCCAGTTCTCCAGGAAATCCACCCTTTTACAATAGTAGACCATCTCTTGCTATGGCCAGTTACCAAGGAGGAGTCTATAAAATATTCCATTTATTTGCTGTACCAGTGAGCTGAAAAGGGACATAAAGTCTCTAAGGAAAGATTACAATTATCTCTAGATACTGTTCATTACCTAAGGCGTAATCCAAGCACTGAAGGAGCCCAGCTATCTCCAAAAAGGATTAAACTAATCCAAGAATTTCCTAGGCCCACAGCTAAGTGACAGATATATGAATTTCTAGACCTAGCTGGCTACTGCAGACTATGGGTTCCTAATTTTTCCTCTATCAGCTTCCCCACTCAACGAACTTGCTAGAATTTCAGTCCATGAACCCCTTCCTTGGGAAGATAGACATGAGCAGGCTTTTATGAGACTAAAGCCAGCAGTACAAGAACTACCTGTCCTAGGGCTACCTAGCCAAAACCTTTCACCTTATTTGTACGTGAAAGAGATAACCAAGCCCTGAGAATGCTCACACAAGAACATGGCATTACACATCAGTCTACTACCTATATAGAGCACACAACTTGGTTGTTTGTGGCCCCAGATGCCATAAGGCAATAGCTGCAGCTGTGAAGTTAGTAGAAGTCTCAGAGGATTTAAACTTAGGAAGTGATATTTATTTACAAACTCCACAAGTTTGTTTAAAGACTTCTTCATTCTGAACTGACTCACCACTTCTCTGTAAACAGTCTAACCTCCTATGAGATTCTCTTCTCTTCACCACCTAACCTGCATTTTAAATGCTGCAACAATCTTAATGCTGCTTGGTTACTACCAATGCTTGACAAAGCGACCCCCATGACTGAGAGGTTGTAACGTCCCATTTTGTGACATTGTGTCCTGATTTATGAGATACCCTTTGACTAAAACCCTGATCTAATTTTGTCTGTTGATGGGTAGTGCTGTAAAACTAAGAAAAGGAATTTCCGAGCTGGATACGCTGTTACTACCTAATACAAACTACTCCAGAGGGGGAGCCTCCCAGAGCTGAATCAGCCCAACAGGCAGAGCTCTGTGCCCTCTACCAGAGCAGGCCAGGTATCAAAGGGACAAATTGTTTTTATATATTTTTTATTTTATTGTATGGAGAGAGTGAGAGAGAGCATGCAAGCAGGGGAGAGGGGCAGAGAGAGAGAGAGAGAGAGAGAGAGAGAGAGAGAATCCCAAGCAGGCTCCATACTGTCAGCACAGAGCCCAACATGGGGCTCCATCCCACAGCCCTGCGATCATGACCTGAGCTGAAATCAACAACTGGGTGCTTAACCACCTGAGCCACCCAGGCACTCCAGCATTTATACTGATAGCCCATATGCCTTTGGGGTCCACTGGGACCCCAATAAAAAATGAACAACAAGTAAACAAACTTCTTACTGCCAATCTTTACTTTCTAAAATTGCTGTCATCAAAACTGACACTAAAAAGACTTTACCCTGAATATCAAGGAAATTCCCTAGCTGACTTTCATGCAGAGTCAGTGGCATCAGAATCTGTAAAGATTGTGGCACATGTGAATGAAATTCACTCTCTGCAAAAATTGACCTCTTGTTGCCAGACTTTTGCCATCCTGATGTCCTTGCCAACAAGGCAACAGTCTGCTCCCAAATCAGAGAAATTAAGATGGACACACAGTGGTTGTATTTTCAATAAACAATGTTATGGGAAAATCAAGACGGTTACTTCGTTCTTCCAGGCTCCCTGGCAAACCCCATTTTTCAGTTTTTGCATTCCTTCATGGTGCACTTAGGATGATTCAAATTATAAACATCGGTGGGGAGACTTCTATAAAATTGCAAAAACAGTTTATCATCAATGTCTGTCTTGTCAGGTCCAAAATCCTGGAAAAACTGTTTGTTCCAGAGGCCGCAAGCCTCCTCTTTCAGGACCCTTTGAACACCTGCCACTGGACTTCATTCAACTGCCACTTAATATGGGTTATCAATACGTTCTTGTTATTGTATGTGTGTTTTCTGCATGGATTGAAGCCTTTCCCTGCCACAAGGCTGATGCCTTTACAGTAGCAAAGAAAATGTTAGAAAATATGTTTCCCGATTGGGGTATACCTTCCATAATCTTCAGTGATTGAGGCACTGGCTTCACTGGGCAAATCATACAAGTCTTAATGAAAGCCTGGCAATGATCACTGCCCCCATCACCCTGTTATCAGGCAAGGTTGAGAGAACTAATGGGACCCTCAAACTTAAAATCTCTAAACTTGCTGAAAACTACTGGACCCCCTTGGCTTAAGCTGCTGCCTCTGGACTTGCTGACTATTCACAGTTCCCGCTCTGGAAAACATAAACTTACTCCACATGAAACAGTCACCAGTAAACCGGTGTGCATCAGTATACAACTTTCTGCCAACCCCTTGTCATTCCACGTTAGTATTCCCAGCTACTCTAAATCTTTAATGTGTCATGCTAAAGCCTATCATCAACAGGTTAAAAAAAAAAGCCTTCCCAGATTCTAATTCAAAGGATTCTGTTGGTCATAGTGTGGTGCCTGGTGATTGGATATTCTAGAAACAGCATCAGAGGAAAATAGCCCTTGAACCCTGTTGGAAAGGATGTCACGAAGTGCCTCTGACCACTGGCGCTGATGTAAAACAAGAAGGCATTGCACTCTGGGTACACATTTCACAGCTAAAGAAAGCTACACCTGACATCTTATCCAATATGGATACTGCAGACCTCCAAATAAAACTGAGGAGGAAAAGAAGTAGCTAACTGCTCCTGCCCAAGACTCCGGAACAAGACTTCATACCCTAACTGAGCATGAAACCTTTTTTCTTCTCTTTCCTTTACTCTTGCATTGGCCTGGAAAGATAATGCCCTCCTCCATATTCCCAAGCCCTTGCTAAGGTGGGTAATTTTTCAGGCTGCCAGGTTTGTCATCAAAGATTTCAATCTAGGGGTGCCTGGGTGGCTCAGTCAGTTGAGCATCTGACTCTTTTTTTAAAAAAAAAAAAATATGTTTATTTTTGAGAGAGAGAGAGAGAGACAGAGACAGAGCATGAGCAGGGAGGGGCAGAGAGAGGAAGACACAGAATCTGAAGCAGGCTCCAGGCTCTGTCAGCACAGGGCTTGTCATGGGGCTCAACCTCATGAACCACGAGATCATGACCTCAGCTACAGTCAGACAGTTAACTGACCAGCCAGGTGCCCAAGCATCTGACTCTTGATTTTGGCTCAGGTCATGATTCCAGGGTCATGGGATGGAGTGCCATGTCAGACTCTGTGTTGACATGGAGCCTGCTTGAGATTCTCTCTCTCTCTCTCTCTCTCTCTCTCTCCATCTGCCCCTCTCCCCTGCTCATGTGTACTCTCTCTCTAAAAAGAATAATAATAATAAAAATAATAATAATTATTATTATTACTTTAAAAAAGATTTTGATCTATCCATGATGTTAGAGACTTCCTAGTTCTCCCTGTGACGAATTTCTCTCCTATTCCCAGTGTCACTGTGAATCACAAGAGACACCCCCACACATACACACTTAAAAGTCTTTTACAGAGTTCAACCCTCATGACCAGAACATCCAGTGCCTTGTTTCTTCTCTTTCTTCAATTATAACTGCACATATCCAATTAGACAAAAATACCTACATAAATCTTAGTACACTCACACCCCCACATTCCTATGATTATCTAGATCAGATCTGCCCCCACTCACTAAAACTCCTTGCCATCAGCACCCATCCTTTCAAGGTATTTAGAATGACCCTTCACTTTGAGATAGAAGATTTTCTTCCTGAATGCCCTGAAAACCTAACTAACCCCTGGTTTGAAAGGGTAAACACAGTAATCCCTATGAATGAATCCACTAACAGTAACACCTTAGTGGGAATTGTTTGTGCCCCAATGGAGTTGTCTTTGTCTGTGGTGGTTATCATTCTCCTTGGGTTCATGAATGTCTAGATGGCTGGTGTACAGTCAGGCAATGTCTCTTAGGTTGCCTGTGCCCTTAACTTTCCATAAACAAAGACATCTCATTGGTTGACTCCCTTGGATTTATATCATTGAGTCAGAAAGGAATTACCACTAGGCATTCATGACTCAGGATTCACTTCCTTTGACAGGGACATACTTCTCTAGTTAGGAGTAAACACATGAGATTATGATCAGAAACCTCTTCCTAATTCTTGAAGATATTGCAGAATCTGTTGTTAAGACAACGGCTGCCCAACAAAGATCCTTAGACTACCTGGCCAAAGATGTACACTTTTTTTTTGAGAGAGAGAGAGAGCAAGTGTGAGCAGGGGAGGGGCAGAGGAGGAGAGGGGAGAGAGAAGACAGAGAGACAGACTATTAAGCAGGCTCCAACTCAGCACAGAGCCCAATGTGGGGCACAATCCCATGACCCTGGGATCATGACCTGAGCTGAAATCAAGAGCCAGATGCTTAACTGACTAAACCACCAAGGTGCCCCAAGTTGTTCTTGATAATAGGATAGCACTTGATTATCTTTTAGTTGAGCAAGGAAATGTTTGTGCTGTAGCCAACACCACCTGCTACACCTGGATTAACACTTCTGGGGAAGCTAAAACTCAGTGACATAAGATCACTGGGAAAGCCGCTTGGATTAACAAGGTGACTCCTTCAGCAAGGTCTTTGACTTACTTGATTTTGATCGGTTTGGGTCTTGGGGACCATGGCTCCAAAGTACACTCCAAACACTGGGAATTATCCTACTTATAATAATCATAGTAGTCTCCCTGGTGCATGGTATTCTCTCAAAAGCATTAAATGCATGTTCATAGCCACTAATCACCAAGAAAATGATTTCCTTAAGACTAGAATATCATAAATGGAATGAAAACAATGACCAACTCAAAAATAATGAACCTGAGGTCATAATATGTGAATATCACAGAGATTAAGCAAAAATGTCATGACCTATGACCACACAAAGGATCAACAAAAGCTCTGAGAACTACACAGAAGTAGTGGAGACTGGTACTAATACCTTAAGTTTTGGTCACATCTCTCACTTAAGCTGAAAGTCTGATCAAAAGGAGGAAATTGTTAAAAAGGAGATAACAGGCCCAAAATGGAGTCACTTGTGCTAAACCTCACTTAATCCCTAATCTAACTGTAGTTTCAAAAGGCCAGGAATGTAATGTTTAACCAGTCAACATGGAATTACCTAGAGGAATCAAATTCATAGAGACAGAAAGTGGAGATTCTCAGAGGCTGGAAGGAGGGGACAATGGGGAGTTATTATTTACGGGTACAGAGTGTCTGTCTCAAGTGATAAAAATTTCTGGAAGTGGATAGTGGTGATAGTTGCATAACAAGGTAAATGTGCTTAATGCCACTGAACTGTACACTTGAAAATAATTAAAATGGTAACATTTATGTCATATATATTTTACTACAATAAAAAAATCCATTGTTCAATCACAAGCAGTTGAATAGAAAAATAAATTGTAGTATTTTCATGCAGTGCAATGCTAGCCAGCAATATAAAGAAACCACTGATAAGCCCAACAGCATGGGTAAGTCTCAAAGACATTATGTAGTGAGAGAAGACTCACACAAAAGGATATATACCAGATGGTTCCATTTATGTGAAGTTCCAGAACAGTCTAAATTATTCCAAAGAGAAAAATATCAGAAGGTGGTTGTTTGGAAGGGAGAAGGGTATTGATTGAAAAGAGGCTTGAGGGAATTTTCTGGGATGAAGGAAATGTACTATATCTTGCTTTTGGTGGTTGTGTATAATAGTCAAAAATCACTTAATTGAACACTTAAGATTTTAGCATATATAAATTATACCTCAAAGAAAAAGGAAATTTCTATTGGCTAAAATTTCCTTTTAGCTGGACAATGCTAGGCTGAATATGGCAATAGTCCCAAGCTTTCTTGTCTCCATGGCTATCCACTCTCCTACCCATCTCTTTTTGATTGACATGTTCTTTATTTGGCTCTGTTAATACACTCAATCCAAGTACATTAACATTCTACATTCCTGATACCTATTCAGTCTTTTTAAGATGATTTTTCACATCACCTTTCTTATTCTTTATGAAGTTATATGTCTTCCCCACAATGACCTCTGAAAGGCAACCCTACCACAATCAAGATTAAGGATATACTTCACTACAGTCCCAATACTAGACTATGATATTATTTCCAATATAAGATCCCAGGGTTAAACAGAACAGTCCAGTATTTTAGTTTACAGTCATGTAACATTATTAAATTGAACCATATTAAATTACCAACATTTCATTTATTTTTACCAAAAAAAATGGCAATTACATAGGGCTCAAAAAGTAAAATTTCAAAATTAGATAATCTCACATTTTCCTCAACATAGAGTTACTATAAAGTAAATATGACTGTTTCTTTTAAAATTTTTTAAAAACTTAATAAACAAGCACAAATGACTAAATAACTTAGAAATTATTGAAATAATAACGAACTGATTAATTAATTACATTACAATTCATTAAATAATTAAATAATTGGTTAAAATGATTAGTTAAGTATGAAAAATATTTTAACTATAATTCACATACACACATGCTCAAGGTGGCCCGATATTTTGCTGAAGGTCATCTTGCAACCACAGAGCACATTTCCAATGGCCAACAGAGTACCTGAAATATAGTAGGTGCTCAAGAAACATCTGCTAAAATGAGCAAATAAGCATGAATTTTGGCAAATGGACTGTCTCACTCCCAAAATATATATCCCCAAAGTCTTTCGCCTATAAAAATAAGGTTCTAGATACTTTCATTGCATCTTTTCCTATGTCCATATCATATCCAAATCAACTTTCCTGCTTCTTTTAAGTTTGTTTGTTTGTTCATTTGTTTGTTTTGAGAGAGAGAGAGCACATGCACACACATGCTCACATGAGCAAGGGAGGGGCAAACAGACAGGGAGAGAGAGAGAATCTCAAGCAGGCATTACCCTGTCAGCACAGAGCCCAATGCAGGGCTCAATCCCACGACCACAGGAACATGACCTGAGCCAAAATCAAAAGTCAGACACTTAACCGACTAAGCCACCCAGGCATCCCTCAGCTTTCCTGCTTCTAACCAAGACATACAACTGCACACACCAAAAGGAAAAAAGTGGGAGTATCAATAATCCAAATTTCTTTCAAATCATGTCTTGTTTGTGACTAGAATAAAAACAGACTCACAGGATTTTAGGTTTGACAGTAAGAGAAACTTCCAGGAGAGATACAAAATGCAAGCAGAATATATCTTTTGCCTTCAAATGACTAATTTGCTGAAGTCAGTATGAAAATCTGTTAAGAGCATGAGGCTTATGATTTGGACACAAATATCTCCAAAGCTCAGCTTTTCCCTTTTCTAGACACATGACTTTAGCAAGTTACTATTGAGCACTTACTATACTCCGGGCCTTGAACTAGGTTTGGGATACAACAGTGAACAAAATAGACCAAACTTCCTGACCTCATGGATTTCACATTCTGGAGAGAACAAGAGGCAGCAAATCAGGTAAGTAAATTGTAGAGTGTGTTTGAATATGGGAAGAATTTCATGAGACTAAGATTCTGGGTGGGCTAGGAAGGCAAAAACTAACGAGTCTTGAGTTATTATTGGCAAAGGGATTAATTACATGTACCAATGGGAAGCTTAGAGCCATCACCTAAATAGATTTAAGAGAGTGTAAGCACTACCAGAATAGGTGGGCACTTGGATAGACTAGTATGATGGATAAGCAAAAACAGTGACAGATGCATGAATTAGAGTCAGGCAGACAAAAAGACCTATGCAGATAGACACAAATGGTATCTCAAGGTGCTCTAACAAGAGCATCCCCCGCTGGAATCACTGACTGTTGATCCTATACTTCTGACAAGTGAGGTGGGCATTTGTCTCTCCCTCCCACACGGGGCCCCAGACATCCTTGAAAAATCCTCTCCATCCTTGAGGATAAGCTGGAAGAGGCTGGCCCTCTCTCCAGAGAGTACCTACATAAACCCATGCCAGGCCTTCATAACTTTCTATTGCAGAGGGCTGAGTATGGACTGAGTATTGAAAGCTATTGGAGAATTATTTCTGGTCTTCTGGGTGTGCTAATGGCAATGTAGCACTATAGAGAAAGATAGGTCTTTGTCTTTTATGTTAGCAGTAGAATGATACGGTATCTGGGATTGACTCTGGCAAATTCCAGCCAGGAAAATTAAAAAAAAAAAAAAGAATCTGGGGATTTAGATGGAACAAGCTTTGGCAACATGCGTATAGTTGTTGCGACTGGGTGTTGGGTTGCATGGGAGGTTATTAGATGATTCTCTCTCTACTATTGAGTGTGCTGAGAAGTCTTCGTAGAGAAAAAAATTAAAATAAAATCTTTCCATTTATTTACAGAAGGGAACAAATACACACAGGAACACATATATGCACTCAGAACATTCTTCCAGCTTTGGGGATTATTCTGTTTGCCAGAGGAAAGCCATTCTGTTAAATGGTTTATGGTATTTAAAGAGCAGTTTGGTTCCATTTAATTGCTACCTTAAATTAACTGCTGCCTGAGTCTACAGAGGTTATTCGTTAGGGCCAGGGTGGAGGAAGAGGTGACAGTGGGCTTCCAGTGGGATTGAGTGGTTTCAAATGTGACCAGCTTAGGGAAAATCACCCATCCCCTGAAATTCCCTGGTAGAAGGCAAAACTCCCCGAAAACCAGTGATGTCAGTGACTTGTTTTCACTATTTTCAACAATCTGTCCCCATCTAAGTGAGGTTGTTTGAATTCCTTCCCAACTGTTCCCAAACTGAGGGGTTTGGAAATGAAGAGGTTTCTAAATAATTGAGCCTACCTTTCAACATCCACTCACTATGTATTTATTCAATATCTACTCTACGGCAGGCATTGTGCCAGGATTACGGGATATGTGATAGTGGGTATCCCAGAGAAGGGTGCTGCCCTTATGAAGGCAGACATATATGTCAGACATCCTCAAGAACTAAATACACAGTAAATAATGAGTTACTGCCTAAGTGCTATGAGTGAGAAGTACAAACTGCTAGGAGGGTATCTTAGTCCATTTGAGCTGTCATAACAAAATGCCACAGACTTGATGGCTTATAAACAACAGAAATCTATTTCTCAGAGTTCTGGAGATTGGATGTTCAAGATCAGGGTGCCATAATGGTCGAATGAGAGTGGTCTTCCGAGTCAAAGAGTTCTCACTGTGTCCTCACATGGTGGAAGGGGCTAGGTAGTTCTCTGGGGTCTCTCTTATAAGAACACTAATCACATGCATAAGGGCGCTACCCTCATGACGTAATCACCTCCCAAAGGCCCCACCTCTTGGGGCGCCTGGGCGCCTCAGTCAGTTAAGCATCTGATTTCAGCTCAGGTCATAATCTAATGGCTTGTGAATTCTAGCCCCACCCCCACTTCGGGCTCTGTGCCGACAGCTCAGAGCCTGGAGCCTGCTTCAGATTCTCTCTCAATCTCTTTCTCTCTCCCCCAAAAAATAAACATTCAAAAAAGGCCCACCTCTTAACATCATCACATTGGGCATCAAGATTCTAATATGTGAATTTGGGAGGTGGGGTGTGTGGGGGGAGTGGGTAGACACACATTCAATTCAGACCATAGCAGAAGGCTCATAACAGAGGGACTCCATGTAAAATAGGAGCCAGGAAATGCTCCTTGAAGAAATGTCACTGATAAGTAGGGTCCAGCTAAAGAGGTAGGGGAATGCTGTTGGAGGCAGAGGGACCTGCATGTGCAGACTTTCTGAAGTAGGAAAATGCATGGTGCATTCAAGAAAATGAAAGTCTGGTGTAGCTATAAAGGTGAGAGGGGCAGATCACACAAGAAGTTTTTAGCCATTTCAAGGACTTGGAGTTTGTTTGAGCAAGAAAACTGCAGTCCAAAATGATTACAATTTTCCCCAACTCACTCAAGTCCAGGTGACACTGGAATTCAATAATAATAAAAGCAAACATTTATTAAGCACAAGACACTGGTCTAAACGTTCCACAAGTAGCAACTCATTTAATCCTCCTAACAACTTTCTGAGGTACAATTATACCCCTTCTACAGATGAAGAAACTGACCCACAAAAAGGATAAATAACTTGACCCAAAATCATCAGATATTAACCAGCAGAACTTTGATTAAAACCCCAGAAGATTTGCTGCTGAGCCTCCCCTCCTAATCACTCTGCTATCTTGCCTCTCAAAGCAAGGCGCTTATTACATCTTTATTGAGGATCCACTGTGTGTCAAGCACTATTCTTGGCCCTGGGATAAAGCAGAAAACAAAGTTCAAAGTTCCTGCTCTCATGGAGCTTTCTTGGGGTTGTGGAGGGAAACAGTGACAAACACCTAAATGTATAATATGCCAGAAGGTTGTGTAGGAATAAACCATAGAAGTGGCTAGAATGTGACTGGGGACTCTTGGATAAGGAGATATTTGAGCAGAGACCTAAATGAAGTCTTGAGGTCATGTGGGAAAAGAATGTGCCAGGAAGAGGCAATAGCATACACGCCCTGAGGCAGGGAAGTTCTTGGGAAATCCAAGGACCCTCCAAGAAGGCACCAAGATCCAAGGAGTGAGAGAGATGTGAGGGGAGCTTCAGTCAGAAGGTATCAGCCTTGTAGGTCAAGGTGGGCACCTGAGATCTTCTTTTGTACAGGTGAGGAGCCTGGGGGCAGTCAGCAGAGGAGTAATGAGAAATGCCATTTTTTAAGGGTCATTCTACCTTTAGGAAGTGGAGGTGGAAGCAGGGAGACCCTTTAAAAGGCCACTGTAACAATCCAGGGATTCGTAATGGTGGTTTGGACCAGGCAATGATGACAGGGAAGATGAGAAGTGGTCAGATTCTGGATGTGTTTGAAGGGAAAGCCAATAGGATTTGTTGACAATGAACACAGGTGTGAGAGGAGAGTACAAGGTATTTGGCCTGAACACCAATAAGGAAGGATCTTCCTTGAATTAAGAGACAGAAAGAGAAGGGGAAGGGATGGGGGGGGAGGGGAGGGGAGGAGAGGGGAGGGGAGGGGAGGGGAGGAGAGGAGAGGAGAGGAGAGGAGAGGAGAGGAGAGGAGAGGAGAGGAGAGGAGAGGAGAGGTTTCTCTCCTGACTCTTGGGGAGGCTTGGCAGGGTGGAGAAAGGAGAATGAATAGGTCTCCTCATCCACTGGAGGTACATATACAATGCATCAGGTCAAGGCCAGATGAAGAAGAATAAGGATTAGGACTGGTCAGAGAGGATGAACAGAGGGTGGTCGGTAGGAATCCTGGAACCAAAGTGCCTGTGGGATCTCCCACCTGGGTCATTTAAAGAGGCTGAGGTACTGAGTGTTTGGTATTCAGCAATGAAGAATGGAGAAGGCACAGGGAAGCACGGGAGACATCCTGGCAAACGTGCAGGTAGTGGTGCAGAACGAGGCATGGCCTTGACATGTGGATGACACTGTCAGTGCCACCTGCGATCATCAGGTCAGGTTTCCAGGACCTCATTTTCAGCACTGCCCAGGGAGTAGTCAGGGGGACAAGCAGCACAGAGTCCTTCTCCGGGAGTTTTCCAGGAAGACACATTAAGCCTAATGGAGAAAAACAGATGGTCCAGCAGCAACAACAAGCCACCCTTTCATGGCTCAGCTGTTTGGATTGTAAAATTATTGATGGAGGCTGAGCAAGTGGAATCTGGGGAGACACAATTCAGTTTAGTGATGTCGCAAGAACTTGCACAGACATAGTGATTTTGAGAAAAGAATTGAGACAGTCTCTTCGCTGTGTCTCCCCACATCCCTCACTACTCAGCCTAGCCAGGCCAGACCATAGGTGCTAGAGAAGCTGGGTAGGGGCAGTACAGCCCAGTAGTTAGGAAAGTAGTTCTGCAGCCTCACTACTGGATTTGAAAAGCTGTTCTACTACATCCTAGCTCTGTGACCATGGGCAGGTACTGGGCTTCTCTTTGCCTCATGCTCTGGAATGATGATCATAGTGGCTCCTCACGTGATGCTTGTGAAATGAAGTGAGTTAATCCATATAAAGTGTGTAGAACCACTCTTGCCTGTACTAAGTACTCAGTGAAAGGCCAAAGAGATATACGTGCTCCCATGTTTGTTACACAAATGTTCACAATAGCCAAGAAATGGAAATAAACTGGGGCGCCTGAGTGGCTCAGTTGGTTGAGCGTCCAGCTTCAGCTTAGGTCACGATCTCGTGGTTCATGAATTCGAACCCCCATGTCAAGCTTTGTGCTGACAGCTCAGAGCCTGGAACCTGCTTCAGACCGTGTGTCTCCCTCTCTCTCTGCCCCTCCCTCCTCTCTCGCGCGTGCTCTCTTTCTCTCTCTCTCTCTCTCTCTCTCTCTCAAAAATAAACATTAAAAAAACAAGAAATGGAAACAAACTAAGTGTCTGTCAAAGGATGAGTGAATAAAGATGTAGTAGATAGATACAATGGAATACTGTTCAGCCATGAGAAAGAAGGAAATTTGCAACAACATGGACAGAATTTGAGGACATTATGCTGAGTGAAATAAGTCACACAGAGAAAGACAAACAATGTATGGTACCTCTTATACGTGCAATCTAAAAAAGAAAAAAAACCAAAATTATAAAAACAGAGCAAAATGGTGGTTACCAGGGGCTGTGGGGTAGAGAAATGGGAGAGGTGTTGTTTAAGGCACATATTTGTAACTGAGGGATAAGCAAGTCCTGGCAATCTAATGCACAATACGGTAATTATAGACAACTATCTTATGAACATTATACTTGCTAAGAGACTAGTTCTTAATTGTTCCCAACTCTAGAAGAAATAATAATTATGTAACAAGATAGAAGTGATAGCTAACATTACAGTGGCAAGTGTACTGCAATATAAATTTATCAGGTCACCTCAAACATACACAATGTTACAGGTCAAATAAAACTCAGTAAACATAAATAAATAAACTGTAGTTATTATCACACAATTCTACTTCCACAGAGCTGAGTATATAGCCTCATCCATGTCTGGAGTTCTATAAACATTTATTATAATTTGAGGTGAACACCACCATCACCACCAACATCATCACGGGAGCCCTCATAATGCCCAGTTCTTTGTGAAGCACTTTACAGACCCTTGAGTTTCTTGAGTTGTGGTGAAGGAAAAACTCTAAGAACATATGTCCAGCACCAGTTTTTCTCAGAGACTTAGTACTTTAAGAAAAGCAGATTTTGGTCTTGCAGTTGGATATGGACAGTGGTAAAGCAAAGGAGAAAGGAAGAATGAACTGGGAGAGAAGATTTCCGCAAACACAAGGTCTGAGATTTTTGATATGTCAGGAACTGTCTATGTCCAAACTACATCTTTTTCCTTTTACATTGGAGCTAGGCAGTTGTTAGTTGGTCAATACAGCAGTTAGTTTTACCTCAGGGCTGATGGTCCTTCCTTTCTCCCTCCTTCCTTCCTTCCTTCCTTCCTTCTTCCTTCCTTCCTTCCTTCCTTCCTTCCTTCCTTCCTTCCTTCCTTTCTTTTTTTCCCCTTCCTGACTCTTTTCTTTCCTTCTTTCCTTCCTTCCAAGGGAGAAAGACCAAGAGTTGATGAGCTATGAGATACAGAACCAGACCAACAGACAAACCAGTACACCAAACACCAATTTAAAAACAACCAATTCCCTGAAAGTCAGTTTGCTAAACTTCCCATTCAACAACTGAGTTTCCCTAAATTTCCCTAACCCCCTAAGATATAGCTGATGATGGAAAAATAGAGACAAACACAGGCAATGGGGCCCTTGGAGAATGTAAGGCATCAAGCATTGTTTGGAGAGTTGTCTAATATAAGGTACATGTGACTGAGAAGAAAGTGGGGGTGGGGGAGAATTTGTTCTCAACAGAGCCAAAGGGAAATGGACATTGGAGGCTTTAACTAGGAAGGGCAATAAAGGGAAGAAGAAAGCCTCAAGACCTGGAGACTGGATATCCCCTCAGAAAACACACAAATGTGGCAAGAAGACCAGCATAAATAACTTAGACACACCCCACACAATGAAAGAGGAGACAGGCAGCAACATAGGTGGACTTTCCCCCAGAATGAGGGGTGCAGAGGGTCACAACCTCTACATGGGAGATTTTCCCCAGCTGAGTTTAAATTCGTGTTTCTTTTTTAGATTTATTTACTTTTGAGAGAGAGAGACGGGGGGGGGGGGGGGGGGCGGAGCACGCACAAGTGGGGGAGGGGCAGGGAGAAAGGGGACAGAAGATCTGAAGCAGGCTCTGCACTGACAGCAGTGAGCTTATTGTGGGAATTGAACTCATGAAACATGAGATCATGACCTGAGCCAAAATCTGATGCTCAACCAACTGAGCCACCCAGGTGCCCCTAAATTCATGTTTCTTAAATTCTACACAACTGGTATAAAGTGACTTAGCATCCTAGCAAAGCATAAACTATGGAGACTGTCTTTTTTTCCTGTTTTCTGTGTTGCCATCTTCCCCAGATAACACTTAAGTCTTTTAATTGACCCACAGCAACAGAGACATGTAGCCTAGTGGTTAAGAATGTGGACTCAAGAGACAACCAATTTGTGCTCTTGGCTAAATCACTTCATCCTTATGTGCCCCAATTTCCTCATCCATAGAATGGGAACAAGGTAATAAGAGCACCAACTTCATAGGATGGTTGTGAGAATTAAACAAATTAACATCTGAAGTTCTTAGAACAGTCTTTGGCTCATATCAAGTGATCGACATGTGAAGCAATGATTATTACTAATAGTAGTAGTGGTAGTAATACTACTAGTACTACTGCTGTAATTATTACTACTGTTATTCACACAGTCGAATCAAACTACCCAGACTAGGACAAAGCAGTGTTAAAACTGGGAAGAGGAGAATTTCAGATCTTAACTTCTTCGAACTCTATAAGGAGAAAGGGAGTTCCTTCGGAGGAGTTATATGGTTTCCATTTGGGACAGAGTACAATCACAAAAAAACCTATGTCACAACATCACTGGGTATAATCTGAGGTGGACATTGGAACAGACAGAGCGTTTTCAGCCTCTCCGTGCAGAGAGCCTTCACTGAATGAATGATCTGTTTCAGAGAATTCTGGTGGGCAAGGGTTGAACCACCCATTTAACTGATTCCGGTAAAACACCCAGGATGTGTTAGGAGGGAATTCTCCTGAAAGTTAAAGCAGAATTGCCTAGTTCTGCCTCTGCTCCTCCCCCAAGGAGGAGAACTGGACTCCAAATGACCATTGGGTTAGCCTTTAATGCAATAACCGAGAAGAACTAATCTGGACAATGTTTCAAATAAAACTGTGTTTCTTTCTCCCCCGTCTCTGCTCTTATTTCTGGACTCTTTCTCAAGGAAAAAGAGAATTCTTTCCTTCTGTACCCCATCATTTGAATGTCACCCAATCCCAGGAGTGGAGAAGTTGTTAATCTAATATTCACTGGACCAAGCATTGCTGCATGACACTACACTGAAAGGCAAACTTGCCTTCTTCTGTTTTATGCAGTAAATTCAACGGACTGGTCCTAGCACTGCTTTCTTTCCACGTTCTCTTATTCCCTCTGCAAGATGCATAATGGCTCTTACTTGTCAGAGCAGGCTGGATTATACTCTAGCCTCCGTGGAGAGAAGCACAGACATTCCCTATTCCCCTTCTCATTTTCTTTTTTCCCTGTGCCTCCATACGGCCAGCGACCAGGCAGAAGTCAAAGCCAGCCTCCAAGCCCTATCCCAGCTCTGCCTGCACTCATTGTAGAAGACCAGCCCACAATCCCCATCCCAGCAGCTCTCTGTGACCTCTGCCTCTTCCCTGCCCACCTCTCTCCCTTCCAATTGTCCTTTGGCTCTTGTTCATTGTATGTAGAAACACTTTGTTCAGACCACATGCAGTAAAGTAGAGATGAGGGAGAGCATCTAGTTACTCAGAAAACTTTGGATATACCTAGAGAACAGCTTGTATAATTCTCACTTTATGGATGGGAAAACAGAGTCCCAGGAGATTTAAAGGGCTTGACTATAGAAAGCAGGTGCCAGAGCCAGTGTTCTGACTGGTCTTCAAATTCTAAATCCTCCTACCCTCTATCCATATTCATTATTTTCCATTCATATAACTTCATCAATATCTGTGTGTGCATGTGGTAAAGTAAAAAACATCTATAAAAGAAAAATATAACATATGTATATAATATAAAATAAAATCATATAATCTCCCATCCAATGTCTAGGTGCTTGGAAGAATTGTGAAAATCAAATTATGTTATCTACCACCTTGACTTATTGGGCTCAGAGCTCCTTCTCTACTTCCTAATTCACAGTAGACTCTCAAGACACCAGCCCTGCTTCCTCTGATTCCTCAGTCTGGCAGGCAGGTTCTGAGCAATGTTCTCATTAGAGCACATTCCACCTTCAATGCCGCACAGCCTTTGGATGAAGGCTCTGTGGAGTTCATGATAATAGACTCTGCCAGCAGTTCCAATCAGGTAGACATGACTTAGACGCCTGCAGTGCTCAGCTCAGACTGTGAGTGGAAGACAACAGAGTTGAACACGGAACCAGCTAGACATAGATAATAGTCGTGCCTTGTACAGACTGGGCAGCCGTAGTTTCCTCCTCCTCCCTGGATCTGGGAGAAGGCAGATGCTGAATGGGGTGTTGAGTAATGGGTGCAATAATGCCAGCAGGATCACCAGGTGCTCTGGGGTCGAGTCTTCTCAATTAATGAATTAATGCTTGTAACACAGGGACAGCATGTGCACTTTGGTGCCAGGTGAGAGGCAGTGCCCTTCTCTCATTTATCCTGGAAAGGACTTTCTAATCTTCTGGACCTGAGGGCAGGGGTTTGGCAGGTGTCTGAGCTGGAGGCAGCTGCACTAGAGTAAAAGGAGTCAGAAAAAAGCTTTGGAGTCAGAAATCCGGACTCTAATCCCAAATTTGTTTATGTATGAACTATAGGGCCTTGGGCAAATCGCCTCCTTTTCCTGGAGCACAGCTTTCTCATCCTCATCAATATGTAAATACATAAATAATATATAAATACATATAGACATATTGTATAATACAAAGCAATATATGTAATACAATGTATACTATATATTTATATTTATTTATATATTTATATATATTTATATATTTACATATTTGTATAATATGCATTCAATATATCTTATATATATTATATGACATATGCACTAAATACACATAAAATTAAAATATATTTATACAAATATATAAATATTATATACACACATATATACATACATATATGTATATATTTGACCTTGAGAAAAGTGTCCTCTGAGACTAGATCTCCCCATCTGTAAAACAGGTCTCATATTAGTCTCACATAAGAGGGTTGAGGTGAAGATAAAATGATACTAACTACAAGAGATACAGAGATACTCAATAAGTGGTTACCCATTTCCCCTCCACAGAACTTAGGTTAATTGTAATATTAGGAAATATTTATCCCATTATGTGTTTCATGTCTGTCGCCTCTGCCAGATGTTGAGTTCAATGAGAGCAGGAACTATCTCTGCCTGTTCATCACTGTCCCCAAGTCCCCACAAGAGTAGGTGCCCAATAAACTGTGCAGCCTGAACAAGTAATTAAAATAAAGACACTAGCTCCTATCTCCAGGAACTGCTGCAGCAGTAAAGGAAATCGCATGCAGTATAGGGTATTATAAGCCATGAAATACCATGAAAACAAGAAAAGTGGTTGCTGCAATACTCTGTGAGGTGCAGAGGGGACCACAGACCCCTTAGTGGGACAGGGGTGAGAAAGAGGAGAGTTACAATGGGGGCAAAGAGGGGATGCCAGGAGGAGCTGTTAGGAGGTGGCCTGAGGGAATGGAAAAAGCCCTAAGCAGGGGCTGAGAATCAATCTATCTATGCCAACCATGAAGCTGAGGTGTTTGGGCATCTTTTCCTCCTGAACACTGACTTTCCTCAGGAAGCTTTTTTTATTCACTTCCCACTAAGTGCGCTTACTGAGAACTTACTAATTTCACTTCAAAGTAGCAATGAATAAAATGGACCAAGCTCTCCTGGAACCTATATGCTAGTGGAATTAGACAAATAGTAAGTAAATAAGCCCCTACAGATATCATGTCCAGGATAAGTGCCATGAAAGAAAATAAAACTGCAGAAAGGTATAGGGAATGATGGAAATTAAGGCTATGTTATTAAGGGTAGTCAAAAAAGACATCTCTGGTAAATATGAGCTGTGAGGAAATGTGACGGAACAGCATTCCAAGCAAAGGGAACAGCAGGTATAAAGGCTCTTGAGTGAGAGAATGGTTAATGGATTTAGCTGAGGTGGAGTGCTCAAGGGAGAAATAGAAAATGGAATCAGGGGCGCCTGGGTGGCGCAGTCGGTTAAGCGTCCGACTTCAGCCAGGTCACGATCTCGCGGTCCGTGAGTTCGAGCCCCGCGTCGGGCTCTGGGCTGATGGCTCAGAGCCTGGAGCCTGTTTCCGATTCTGTGTCTCCCTCTCTCTCTGCCCCTCCCCCGTTCATGCTCTGTCTCTCTCTGTCCCAAAAATAAAATAAACGTTGAAAAAAAAATTAAAAAAAAAAAAAAAAAGAAAATGGAATCAGAGAGGTGGTAGGGCACCTGATCATGTGGGGCCTCATTCACCATGACAAAGAATAAGAAGATGAGTGCCATTACCTGCCATAGTCTTTTACACATCACTCTAGCTGCCTTGTGGAGAACAGATGGAGGGCAAGAATGGGAGGAGGAGACCACTGAAGGGAGGGGATTGGTGTTGTGCAGGTGAGGGAGGATAGTTCCTGGGACTAGAGCATCATGGAGGAGGTCCCTGAAATCTAAGACTTTTTTCTATCTAAGGGGGCATCAGATTTGTCTGAGAAATCAGAGATGGAACTAAAAGAGACCTTGAACTTCAGTTGGTCTAAGCACCCAAATCTTAGGTCACAGGAGCAGAAACTGGACAGAGACACCTAAGCACAGGCCCCTAGTTCAACACTTTTCCACCATATGGCTCCTTTTTGATAATTGTCACTACCCTTTGTGTCTCTGTGGCTTTAGAGAAACAGATCCACAAAGAGCTACCGCACTTTAGAGGTTGAGAGTAAAATTAAGAACAACTTGCTTTTCATTTATAATTTATGCATTATACACCACCTACTTCCCAAAAGGATTTGAGACAGCTTACAATAACAATCATCTTTAAACCATCTGCACAGCCACTGAAAAACATGTTTTCAGAGAATCCTTAATGGCACAAGGAAATGTTCAAAACATAACTTTAAATGAAAAAGACATGGCACAACACTTTATTTACTATAATATTGTTACATAATATAAAGATGACTAGAGAGAGGAGAGAGGGAAGAGAAGGATAGGGTGGGAAAAAGGAAGGGAATGTAAATGGGGAAGGGAGGGGAGGGAAAAATAAACTGGAAAGAAACACTAATAGCTGTTATTACCCTTCTTAAAATTACCTGGACAGACCTCATTGTTAACATGGTTCCCGGAGACGATGCAACTGACATGATTTTGAAAGGTAGTAACATCTTTTTAATGTTAATAGTTATACAATCAGTCAAATGTGTATTTTTAAAATACAGCTAACACATCAAAACCATGTGTGCTGGCTCAATCTCATTTGTCCCTCCATATCCATTCTCCACTCCTCTCTGCCCTGCTCTGTATAGAAGAGCCTTCTTTGTTCTCTAGCTTTGGGCTGGTTGGGGTCAACAGGGACTCCAGTGCAAAATCAGAGGGCAAAAGAGACAGATGTGAGAGTATTTTCCCCACTCCCCTAATCTTCTTGCCTTATACCTGCTCTGGACCCATTGTGTCCCTCAGCTGCCTTCCAGGGCTCCAGCTGTCCTAGTGTCCCACTAATACTGGCTGGTTTCTTCTCTGCTTCTCTGGTTTCCTTTGCTGCTTCTCTTAACCCAGCCCTCAACTCTACAGCAGTCCCTTTATTAAATTCTCTTTAGTACTTCTTAAAGTTTAATGTGCATAAGAATCACTTGAAAGGCTCATTAAACTACAGATTCCTGCTCAACCCCCCACCCCTCAACCCTCACCCCCAACCTGAGATTCTGATTCCATAGGTCTGGATGGGGTCTGAGAAGTTTTTCTTTCATACAACCTCTCAGGAGATACCACATTTTGAATAACAGTCCCTTGGTTACTCAACACTCTTTGAGTGTGTTGTCTACTTCCTGCCTACTAACACTTGAGGAGGGAAGTCAAATAGAAGTTTCTGTGGTGGTGGAAATGCTCTATAATATTCTGCATTCTCCAGCAGGGTAGCCATATATGACTTGTTAAGTACTCATAAGTCATAATGTGACTAGAGCAATTGAGGGAATGGATTTTTAATTTTATTACATTTTGATTAATAAAAATAATTAGTGCTGAGCTAGTAAAAGTAGTTGCCACTTTCAACATTCTACCTGGAAATTTCCTTCACCAGATTGATAGGTTCATTAGGCTCTGTTTCTACCTCCATGTTACTGAAGGGGACATTTTGCTAATTGTTCTGGCAGTTCAATATTCAAGTTCCATTTTCTCCTGCCTCCACTAGCAATTTTCTCACTGTCCTTCCAGCCTCTGTTTATAGTCTCCTTGAGGTGCTTCATCAGGCCTCTAGCCGTGGCCTGGTTCCAAGGCCATTGCCACATGTTTTACATTTATGTTACCTCAGCACCCTACATCTAGGTACCAATGTCTCCTTCAGTTATGTATTGATACATAACAAACCACCCAAGATTTAGTGACTTCAGTCAACAACCATTTGACTATCTCTCCTGATTTTCTGGGTTGACTGGGTTCTGCTGGGTGATTCTTCTGCTCTGTATTATGTTGGCTGGAGATACAGTTATCTGGGGACTCAATTGGGATGGACCATCCAAGATGGTTTACTCACCTGGTCGGTGGCTGGGGTCAGCTGGATGCTCAGTGAGACTGCCTCAATTCCTGTCCATTTGTCTTCTCCATGCAGCACGGCAGCTGGGTTCTAAGAGGCAAAAATTGGAAACTGCTCAGAAATCCCAGAACATCATTTCAGTGCCTTCTAGTGGCTAAAATCAGTCATGGAACAGTATGGATTTAAGAGACACAAGTTCCACACCTTGATGTGAGACGTAGCATGTGCACAGGGGGAGGGCATGGGTTGTTGGGGCCATCTTTGGAGACTAGCTGCTACAGTGCCTCTGTCCTTTGTGAGTGTCTTTCACAGCCAGGGTGAACTATGCAGACCACTGCTTCTCAAACATCAGCGTACCCACAATCCCCTGGAGATTGCATTAAAATGCAGCTCTGATTCAGTAAATGTAAGTGATCATAGAAGCAACGTTTTAACGAGTTTCAGGTGATTGCTGATGCTGCTGGTTCCAAGATCACACTCTGAGTAACAGAGATACTGCTTATATAGTGGCGGTAGCCGAGGGGTTAGGATCACAGACCTAAATTCAAAACCCATCTCTACCACTTTTTTGCTGTGGATCCTTGGGTAAATTATCTAATACCATCTAGCCTCCATTTCCCCTTCTGTTAAAATGGAATAGTCAAATAAGTGTGAGAACCAATAAGAAGAGGTACAATATAGTACCACTGAGTCTCATATTAGCTATGTGTCTTGGGGCACTTAACTTGCCCTCTCTGAGTTTTAGCTTCTTCAATTAAAATTAAAGTGGGAATGGAAATGAGAGTACCTACCACATATGATGGTTGTGAATGTTTGGGAAAACCTGGAATTAACATATGAGAAACATGTGAGAAGATGTGGGATACATACTTGTTTTCCTTTTCCCTGTCCTCCTCCTCAACCCCGTCAAACATATCCCAGCAGGTCAGCATTTTCAGCTATTTGGTGGACAGACAGGGTAGAAGGAAGCAAGGGTGGGCTTCTGAGTTAAGCGAAGTTTGAAGCTAATCCGTGGTCTGCATCTAACAACAACCTCCTCCATGGGAAAGCAGGAGTTTGCATCTCCTTCTCCCCCTAGTGGGTTGGAACCAACGATAATAAAGCAAGAACCCTATTTGTCATAGATGCCTGGCAAATAGCCTCACCTCCGTTGTTTGTGATATCAGTGGCTGGTGTGATTAATGATCCCTGCTGGGAAATTCAGCTGCGGAATTCTCACAATGAGGCAAGTCATGAGGCACTGAGTCCCAGAATGCTCCTGAGCTAGTTGCATGTGGGCTGTGCCCCCCCCAGGGATCCTTGGACCATTACTGGGAATCGGATGCTCCAGACCAATGAGGAAAGTTCAAGTCCGTTTGGTTATGTATTTGGGCTTTGTTGTATTCACTGAGATCTGTATAGAAAACAAAATAGCTCTCAAGACTTGAGGATTATGTCAAGATGTGAACCAAAACTATCATACCTGAGAATAAGGCTACAAATGACAAGGTGAGAAACAATGGTTAATGTTCATGTTGCACTTACTCCATGCTATGTTCTGAGATAAGTGTATAAATATGTATTATCTCATCTTTACAACAACCCTAGGAAGACACCATAAAAATCCCCATTTTACCATATAAGGAAACCAAGGACACAGAAATAAGGTGATCTACTCAAGTTCATACAGTGATGTGGCAGCGTGTGGACTTCAATTCAGATAAGCCTAATGACAAAAACTGCTGAAATGATTTTTGAGGGCTGATGGAATTTGGTTGGGATAGGAGGCAGGTAACATCTCACAAATAAAAATTAGGTTTCTCTCCTGGTTCAGTGACTAAGATGTTGGTTCCTTGTTCCAACACATACACACCCCTTGGGAAGAGAGAGCAGTGATAAGAAAGCAGGAGTTTAGGAAGCTAACTCATGTGATTCTATTGACCAAGGGAGAACTCGAAGAATCTGTTGATCTGATCTGAATACACTGATCCATGGGGTGCCTGGATGACTCAGTCAGTTAAGCGTCTGATTTTGGCTCAGGTCCTGATCTTGCAGTTCATGAGTTTGAGCTCCAAGTCAAGCTCTGTGCTGACAGCTCAGGGCCTGGGGCCTGCTTCAGATTCTGTCTCCCTCTCTCTCTGCCCCTCCCCCTCAAAAAATAAATAAACATTAAAAAAAAAAATGAATACACTGATCCATGCATATGTGACTCAGCACTATATACCTGAGTGACCAGGTGTTCCAGGCTTGATGCTCTGTGTGTTTGAAGCTTGGCACTGTACCGCATCACTTTGCCTCCCCTGCAGGCCTCCCCTTCCCCAGTGAGCTGTCTTCCTTAAGGACCCAGACCTTACCACGTCCTGTGTGAAACCCCTTGCATTGCCCGCCATGGTCCCTGAGACAAGATCCTCCTCCTCTGTGGTCACTCTGTCTCTACTTGAGTCCTCCTCCAGCCTATCCTCCAGAAAGCTCTGAAAACATGTAAGTTAAATGATGTCACTCCTAGTTTAAAAATTCCTCAGGGACTCTGTCTTTTGGGTCAAATCATCCAAAGACCTTCCTAAACTCATCCCCTGCCATTCACTTACCCACACCTGGCTCTCCAGCCAAGCCCAGTTACCCACAGCATCACAGCTGGTTCTTCCCCACTTTTACTCAGGCTGTTTCCTACTCCTGCAGTGTCTCTTCCTCAATTTACTAGCCTAACAGTATAGCCTTCAGCAAGTCACCTCACCTCTCTGAGATTCAGATGACCCATCATTACAGTAAGACTAATAATTATGCCTCCCTCACAGTGGTTGGACAATTAAGGAAGACAAGATATGCAAAACAGCCAGAACAGTCACAGCCATTAGTTACTCCAGTTGACTATGCTGGGAAGGAGGTCTAACCTTGGCCCAGAATCTTCCTCACCAATAGCACCTTAGTCAATTTTATACTTTTCCAAGGAAGCTTATTTCACTAGCCTGTCCTCTACCCTACGGCTTTTTCCCTCCAGAAAACCTAACTCTGAATGATTTACAGGGAATAAAGAAAAGGTACTTTTTTTTCCTCCTATGGCCAAGAGAGAAAAGAGAGGGAGAGATAGATAACCCAAGGAAGAGACAACTTTGGAACAGTCACTGGAGTTGGAGAGATTCAGACCCAAACTTGGGAATGGGGGACAAGAGGATTGATCACTTCCTTTTCTCTTAGAGAATAACTTGAAGTGTAAGGACAGTCTCATTCAAGACCATATACAGCACTTTCTTGGCAAACTACTACCAATTTGTTGCCCTTTGGGAAAAGTATGAGCAGAAGGGGAAAAAATATTAGAAAAGTATTTTACCCTAAAAGCCCCACAGACTTTTGGATGAATTGCCTGCCACAGCTAGAGCCACAGGGAGGTTTCAAGCAGTTACTCGCCCAAGATTCTCATAAATTGTCAGCTTCAACAGTCGGATGCTAAAATGAACTTGAGGGAGAAGAGAAAGACACATAAACATTAAATACAGAATCTTTCAAGTGTGTCCCTTCATTTCCTGACTGTTTCTTCTCCAAAGAGAATCATTTTCTCTTTTCTTTCTCCTTTTTTTTTCCACTTGACATTGCACAGAGGAGTAGAAAGATAATCAGTTAGATTTCTGATTTACCACACTGACAAACAAGCTCTAAGAGAGAGAGTAGTTCAGGAGAAAAGCATAGTGTGGGAGTCCGCAGTCTTGGTTGCTGATCCCCACTCTACCACCTTCCAGTGACATGTCTTCTGGTGAGTTGCTTAACCTCTCCAAGCCCCAGTTTCCTCATCTGCAAGATGGGTAAAACCATGCCTACTACTCAGGATTATTGTGAAATTTAAATGGAGGTATACATCTAAAAGCCAGTATGTAGTATGCACTCAACAGATGACTGTTATTGCTGTTCTTATTGCCGTTATTTCACTTGAATATACTTAAAAGACTTCCATAGTCACCTATAAGAGTCCTAGCACCCTCCTCTGTGCCTCAGCACTCTTAATTCCCTGCCCTGCTTCATTTTTCTTCCTAGCCCCTATCAGTACCTGATATACAACATGTATTTCCTTGTTTGTAAGTATCTCTTTCCCTCATAAAGAATGTAAGTTTCTTAAAGGCAAAGATATTGGTCTACTTTGTTTTACTACAAAAAAGCCAACACTTCTCAAATGCTTAGCACACAGTATATGCTCAATAAATATTTGTTAGATGAATGAATTGCTGAGCTGCAATCATCTGAAAGCTCAATTAAGGCCAAAGATGGTTTCAAGATGGAGTACACACATGGCTGGCAGTTGACGCTGGCTGTCAGCTGGGAGCTCAGCTGGGGCTGTCCCCAGGCGTACCCTCCATGGCCTCTCCAGCAGGGTAATCTCAGGGTAGTCAGATTTCTCACACAGCAGTTGGCTTCCCCCCAGAGCAAGTGCCTCAAGATGACAAGGTAGAAGCTCTGCCTTGTATTGACCTAAAGGCTCCAAAGTCACAGAGTGTCACTTCTCCCATATTTTATTAGTCAAAGCAGTCACAAGCCCACCCAGGTGCAAGAGGAGGGGACAAAGACCTTACTTCTTGAAGGGAGTAGTGTTAAAGGATTTGAGCCATGTTTTAAAACCTCCACAGACATGATCTCAGATGCCTAGAGGTACCAGGTATAAGAAGTAAGTGAAATGGATGTGGATGAGAGATTAATTTAAGAGAGTGGTGGGGAATGTAGGGGATTAAAGCCTTTTGCCCTGTCTGGAAGGAACATCTGTAACTCAGTTCAAGTGAAGTATGGAATTTCCCAATTTTAAAAACACTGTGTAAGGGGCACCTGGGTGGTTCAGTCAGTTAAGCATCCATCCAACTCTTGATCTTAGCTCAAGTCATAATCTCATGGTTTGTAAGATTGAACCCCACATTCAGCTCTGCACTAAGAGCATGGAGCCGACTCTCTGGGCTGAGAGGGATTCTCTCCCTCTCTCTCTGTCTCTCTGCCCCTCTCCAAAACAGGAAACAATGGGAATCAGATAAAAGACCTCTTTGGTAGAAATGGGTTGTTCTGAGAGCTGGAAAAAAAAAAAAACAAATAAATGGAATAAAGTGAAACATTTCTTGACACGCCTCCCATCATGTGCCAGGCATTTTACATCTATCATTGCATCTAATTCTCACCAAAAACTTCATGGAATAGGCAGAATGACTTTCCTGTCACAGGTGAGCAAATTGCCCCTCAGGGTGATTAGGTCCTGAGTCACACAGGTAGAAAGGTGGTAGAGTCCAGGTTAGTAGGCCCCAAGAGCCAAACACACAAACCCTCCGCACCAGACCAGATTCTTGGGAGTTACGCCCAGATGGAGTCAACCAAGCATGAGATGGGAACCAAAGGGCCTTGAAATGGGCCAAAAGGTTTACCATCTTCTACCTGGGCATCTCCTGCTTGGTAGTCTTTATACCAGAAGAACTTCCCTATGATAGTATTAACCAAAATGTTTGGTAATAATAAAAATATCACTTATAGAATGCTCCCCATATGCCATCTCCTCTTTGTATGTGTGTGTGTATACATATTTTTCACTTAACCCTTAAAACAGTCCATTTTACAGGTGAGAAAACTGAGGCATAGGGAAGTTAAGTAACTTGTCTGAGAAAACACAGTAGCACATGGTAGAGTTAGGGTTATAATCTAAGGCTATTTGGCTCAAAGCCTGTTCTGTGAAAACCTAGGCTACCCTGTCTATAAATTCTTCCTATATGCCACCTTAATCAATGAAGTTTGAACGGGCTGTGTCCATTAGCATAGGGCTCTCCAGGAGAGGATGGCAAGCTGCCTCTCAAGGGGCCCTGCTGGATTCATTCATTCCTTGTGCCTCACATACCTAAAGCCTGAGGATCCTGCAGTCAGTGGTGTTCAGAGAGACTGAGCCATGCTGGCAAAACTCACAAGAGACTGGCACATATACCAGGATGAACTCACAGTAAATGTGTTCACTTACAATGATTATTTGAAGTGCCAAGAATACCAGAATGCCTCTGCTGGCATGAATAGCACATTCTTCCTTGTCTGGAGCCAAACTGCAATAATTTATCCATTAAGCAAATAATTGTGGAACATCTGCACAGGGGTGAGCAAAAAGTAGGCATAGCAAACAGGTAGTTAGGTGAACATGTAATCAGCCAATCTATGCCAAGATTCCTCAGGCTGTAGGTGACAGAAGACCACTTCTATTTGTTTAAGCAGAAAGTTTATTACATAAAAAAAATATGGGGGGGGGGGTGTCTCATAGAATCCATGGACAGGAATTAAACTTTGGTCTCAGGAGGGATAGATATTAAGAACAGGAAAAACAGAAATCATGGGATCCTCTTTCTCTTTCTCTCAAATATATTATAAATTGTATTATACATATAAATTACATATATATTTTTATATATGGATTTCTCCGAATTCTCTCTCTCTCTCTCTCTCTCTCTCTCGCTCCTTCCATGGTCTGTCATATCAGCTTTTCTCTATACATCTCCTTCATTCTTTCCTTGTATTAGTCAGAATCCTTGGCTTCACAGAAACTGATTCTGGGTGATTCAAACAGAAAAGGAATTTTTTGAAAGGGTTTTAGGAAGCCCAAATAACAAGACAAAATCAATCAATCAATCAATCAATCAGTGAAGGGATAAGGAGAGGCTAGACAGCCAGACACAGCCCAATCATACTATAGAGAGCCTGGTAAGGATGCCACTGCTGTGGACTACTTTTTGAAAACCAAACATCTCAGCTTGTACACCCTCCACAACTGCTGGCACCAGGTGCCATGTGCTGCTGTGGCACTGCTGCCAGAATATAGTCTCTTCTTCACCTGTATCAGGCTTATAAGCTTTTGTCATGGAAATTTATAATTGCATATAATATACATACATACACAAATATATACCCATATACATATATATACTATACACACACATGAACAGATACATACATACATACACACATATACACCCAACTAGAGAGTATAGTATAAGGAACTCTCATCACTAACTTAAATAATTCTCAACTCATGGCCCATCCCCACATCTCCCATAGTATTTTGAAGCAAATACCTTTATTTTAATGTTTATCTATTTACTTTGGGAAAGAGCGCACACACACATGCATGCACATGAACACAAGCAAGGGAGGGGCAGAGAGAGAGAGAGAGAGAGAGAGAGAGAGAGAGAGAGAGAGAGAGAGATGGAAGGAAGGAGGGAGGGAAGGAGAGAGAGAATCCCAAGCAGGCTCCACACTCAGTGCAGAACCCGAAGTGGGGCTTGATCCCACGACCCTGGGATCATGACCTGAGCCAAAATCAAGAGTCAGGCACTCAACCAACTGAGCCACCCAGGTGCTCCAAAGCAAATACCTATGTCCATTTTGTTCATAGCTACTTCAACATGTATCTCCAAAACAGGGTGTCACAACTTTGACATTCCTAACATCTTGGGTCACACCATTCTTTGCTGAGGGAAAGATTATTATTTCCATTATTACCATTATTATGCTGAGCATAATAGGATGCATAGCAGCATCCCTGGTCTCCATATACTAGATGCTGGTAGCTTTCCTCACTCCTAGTTATAACAAACAAATGTGTCTCCAGACATTGCCAAAGGTCTCCTAGGGAGCAAAATTGCCCTTGATTCTCACACACACACACACACACACACACACACACACACACACACACACGTATGTATCTACAAACTATCATCACATTTTAATCTTTAAAATAATTTCTGTCATTAAATGTCAAATCAGAGTTTAAATTTATCTGGTTGTCACATAAATATTTTGACAATATTTATTTATTATTAGAATAAGACCTATACCTTGCAATTGGTAAACAGGTCTCACAAGCCTCTTCTAATACTAAGCTTCATTTTCTTCTTTCTCTTTTTTTTCCCTTGCAGTTTATTTATTTATTTTTTTTTTTTTTTTTTTTTTTTTTTTTTTTTTGAGAGATCAGGTCTTGTAGAGTTTCCCACAGTCTGAATTTTATTGATTATATACGATGGTTGAATTTAACATGCTCTTCCATTCCCTGGATTTCCTGAAAATTAGTAGTTAGATCTAGAGGTTTGATCTGATTCAGGTTCTAGTACTAACTGTTTCATGGTTACAAAGCACATCTTCTATAAGAAGATCATGATGCCAGTTTGCCTCTTTTCTTGGGTAGTAACAGACTTGGCAATCACTTCCTAAATCCTTTATTTCATAGGTATTAAAACTGATGAACTTGTATCATCCCCTCTTCATTAATTAGCTGGAAACTTGACTTCTCGTTGTTTGGTTACCTTAACAAACAGTTTGTAAAGGGAAAGTAGAATGCTTGATCTGTTCCCTTTACTTGCAGTTTTCAAAATAATGCAGTGATAAACTAGCATTCTCCAAACAGAACCTGTGCATTTTACTGTTGTCATAATCTTGAGCTCGTGAATTAAAACCTATTAGAAAATTTTTCCAGTCCATTTCAGTTCATCACAGTTATATTCCTTTTGATGCTCCATTGTTCCATCTGTAGCCAGTGGTAGCCCTTTCAGGTTGGCTCCTGAGTTCTTTGGAAGCCCCCAGTGGTCTTGAGTAGCTTCCTGCTATAAGAGAATATTCTAGTTTTATGGTGTACATTTCCTGCTCATGACCAGAAGTCAGTCATTTCTCCAAGGAGCCCTAGCTCCTTCCTGTGTGTCTCAATTTCCTGGCAACTCTGGCTGCAGACTCATGCCCTAAGCTGCTGAGCACATCTGGCCAAGAATCACTTGCCTCTGCACCAGTGGCCAGGAGAGCTAGGAAACAAAGATTTCATCTTCTGGACATTTGTGACGAGCTTCTTTCTTCCCACCAAGCTGACAGAGGAGGAAACTTCCCAAATATTGAGAGGGGGCTAAGACAGCAGACAGCCCCTCAAATGACAGATGCCTCCATATCCCTCTCCTTCTCTAAAACAGACTTCTTCAATACGTCCTTTAAAACAGACTTGCTCAGTACACGTGGCTGAATGTGGCTGTCTGACAGCTTGTGGGTTCATACATCCTCCCAGCTCAAGCACCAATAGAAACTGAGTCCCACCTCTAAATTTCCAGGAGCTTTGGTCTGATTGTTCCAATCAATAAGCTTTTGCCTAAGGGTAGGGTCATGCAACACAAACTCTGTTATAGGGACTCTCCACAGAACATGGAAAACAACAAGCCTCAAAAAAAGAGAGACCTGCCTGAGTAGGCACCCCAAAAAGACATCCGCTGCTCAGAACCAGCACTGAAAACTAGATAATGACTCAAACTTTGTAGGCTTTGCATTCTGCAAACTTAATGGACCCCTTTTTGGAGTTCCCAGTATGTGAGTTCCAAGCACCACACCCTAAGCCTCCTACAGTCTTACCTGGCCCCTTGTCTCAGTGACATCAGTTACCAAAGCTAGCTTTTTTCAGTAGCCAAGCTTTTTTCAGTAACAACCACAGCATGCATTCACAGAGCCCACATGTGTGCCAGTCACACCTGTTACCCATTGCACATTCCTGGTCTCTGAATTTTCAAAGCCTCCTGTGCTGGGCACTACCGCCCTCATCCCTATTTTTCTGATAGACAAACAAAGGTTTGAAGACACAAATTCCTCCAGATTTTATCACTCTACTCATAAGAGGTAAAGACAGGATTTGAACCCAGGTGGTCTGACACAAGAGCCTGTACTGTTTAACTGGACACCATTTGCCTCACCAGCCTTTAGGGACACTCAAGTCTTTCCCTGTCCTGTAACTGTAGGGTCTCACGAAGGTGATTATTTCTTTAGTTTCGTTAAGTGTCTTCCTCCTGCAGTTATCTTAAGGATCCACCCGACTTTAAAGTCAATACCCACACACAAAAAATAAATAAATAAAAAATAAAGTCAATACCCACACAGCAACTACAAAATAAATTCAATAGCCAGACTGCTGTCACAACCAAAAGGAAAAAAAAGTCTCATTATAAAACTTGTACCCATTAGCATAGATAACGTGGGTTTGTATGGACAATCCAAAAAATATAAACTCACTGCTACAGACTGAATGTTTGTGTCCCACCTTCCCCCAAATTCGTATGTTGAAACCTAATCCCCAGTGTGACAGTATTTGGAGGTGGGACCTTTGGAAGATGCTTAAGGCATGAGGGTGGAGCCCTATGAAGGGGATCAGTGCCCTTATAAAAGGGACTCCAGAGAGCTCCCTTGCCCTTTTGCTATATGAGGACACAGCGAGAAGACAGCTGTCTTTGAGTCAGGGAGTGGGCTCCTACCAGACACGAGTCTGCCAGCACCTTGATTATGGACTTCCCAGCTTCAGGAACTGTGAGAAATAAACTTCTGTTGTCCATAAGCTACCCAGTTTAATGTGTTTTGTCATAGCAGCTGAATGGACTGATATTCAATCAGCCAAGAAATATTTGTCAATTACTGTTTTAGACATGAGGGATAGAGTAGTTAATAGAACAGATGAACAGATAAAGTGCTGGAGGTGGTGTGAGATAGTGAGACAGGCAATAAATAAAAGCAAGAAGTATACGATATGTTAGACAATAAGCGATATAGAGGAAAAATTTAAAAGGAAGATAATAAAAAGTACTGAAGGCAAAAATTTAAATTTTTAGATTGGGCAGAAGGAGACCCATGGAATAGTCATTTGAGTAAAGTACAAAAGTGAAGTAGTGTGTAGCTAGCTATCTGAGGAAACAACATTCCAAGCAGGAATATCATGTGCAAAGGCCCAGAGGTAGAGCCTTGTTGCAGGTGTATTCAAGGAACAGTGAGAAGGCGAGTGAGGTGGGAGGTGGGGTAAAGGAGAAGCAGAGCAATAAAGGGGAGAGAACACAGAAACAGTCCTACAGACACTTAACAGTCAAGGTGAAGACTGTGGTTTTTACTCTGGGTGAGATGGGAGCCAGTAGAAGAGCAATATGATCTGACTTATGTCTTCACAGCATCACTCTGGCTATTGTGCGGCAAACAGACACCTCAGTGAGGAAACTGGGAAAGCTGAGAGGCTGTTGCAATAATCTGAGTATAAGCTGATATGGTTCAACCAGGTGGTGGTAATGGAGGTGGATATATTGATCTTCCTTTCTCACAAAGGTGGAAGTGACAAGATTTATGGTGGGTGTGAGGAAAAGAGAGGAGTCCAGAGGACTCCAAGGTATGGCCTAAGCAAGTTCTTCAACCTTTAGAACATCCAGATGAGACAGAATGCCACTCAAGTCACCTCCAAGTTGACCATGCTAGCAAGCTAAAGATATTTTTTTCCTTTCCCACTGTATTTTTTTTCTTTAACAAGGCAGCTTGAAACCCATTTGTTTGTAACTTAAAAACACCAGAGGATCTCTGCAGGTAAAACAAAACAAAACAAAACAAAACAAAACAAAACAAAACAACTGCCTCCCTCCCCCTAAAAGATGGCCACTGTATTTCAGACCACGGGCTACTAGTAACATCTTCTCTCTGCCTGTCCAGCTTCTGCCCCAGACATACAAAGACATTATTTACCTGAGAGCCAAGTTCAAGTAAAAACATATTTTTCTGGCTTACTGTCCCAGGCAAAATTCCAACACACTGCTGAAATACTGTCAGCCAATCAGTCAAGGATGTGTAAACTCACACTACGAACTGGGAGTGCATGAGAATATGTGTGTCTGTGTGTCTTTAATATACACTTTTTTTTCCAGAGCATACTGAAATCTGGAGAAAACTGGAGTAAGAAAAAAACAGAGATGGGAAAGGAAAGCATAGCTAGGGTGAGGAGGTTAGACCTAGGGATTTAGGATCATAAATCAACAAGCTGTTGGGTACTGAGAAAGAACTACAAACAAAAACATCTATTTCAAGTCTGCTTACACACACACACACTGAACACTTGTCTCTAAGAATACATCTTTATATATTAACCCATTCTCCATCAACCTGGAATAGATTTCTCCTCCAGTACATCTGCAATGCTGTTTTGCAGCATTCTGAATTTTTCTTTGGAACTAAAGCATTTGTAAAGACTTAGGTATGTCCTTTTACAAAACAAACAAACAAACAAACAAACAAACAAACGTGGTTTCTAATCACAGATGACCAAGAATTCTGAGCTTGATGCATAAGATCTCCTATGAACTAACATATTTCCTGGCCAGGAGGAAGCTTAGTGGTGTGGTTGAAATCTCTGAACAGAATTGGGTTCAAATCCCAGCTCTGCCCCTGTAGAAATCTTGCATAAATGACTTAACTTCTCAAAGCCTCATTTCCCTTATCTGTAGAATGGGAATCATTCTATCTGCCTCCTAGAGAAGCTGGGAAAATCGAATCAGGGAAAACATAAACTTTAGCTTAGCACAATGCCTGGCACAGAGTAGGATCTCAAGATACACTGCTTATAGCGATTTCACTATTAATAAAAAAGGCCTCAGAGTATCAGTGGTAGGTTTTGCTCTGCATGTCCAGATTCACTGACTTAGAGTACCCCCCTGGTCTGTTGTGACACCCCATCAGTGGGTTGTGAATATTTAATGGAGCACAGAAGCTTATTTCAACAGCATGTTTTCCTTCGTCGGACTGCAATTTCTTAATTGCTGTAAAGCAGATGTACTTGGGTTTGCCAGCCAAGTTGCAGGAGATCAGTTTCAGGGTTTAGGTTTCAAAACATGACATTGGCACTGGGTTGTTTCATGTTTCCAAGACAATCCCTGGGAATGATATGAGCAGGGCTGGGGGCAGGAGTGGGAGATGGTATTTTCTGACTTAATTAGGACAGGCTCTGAACCCTTGGCTTTCAGCAGACCTAGTGACCTCCTTGACACAGACTGCAGGATGGGGGATGGAGGGATATGGTGGCTGCAATGAGCCCCAAATAAAGTGATAGCAGAGGGAGAAACCTCTGGGTGTCATTGAGGCCAGAGGTTGTTAACTGGGCTCCACAGAACTCTGAGAGGGGATCCATAAACCCCATCATGCTGCCCCCACCCTCCCTTTTCATAACATTAATTATCATGATAGGAGCCAACATATATTGAAAACTCGCAATATTCCAGGCATACTTCTAATCAGCTTGCACAGGTTGACACATTACATCCTTACAACAGCTCCCAGAGGTAGGTGCCATTACAAATCCCCTTTCACAGAAAAGGCAACCATGGCTCAGAGAAGTTAGGTAACAGGTCCAAGGTCACTCAGCTTGTAAGAGCAAGGCGAGGACTCTGACCAGGCAGGCAGTATGCAATTGGCACTCAGGCTCTTAAACACTCAGTCTTCAACATCATTATTTTTGCAGGTTTCATGTAATATCTCAGTTTGTTGTGTATGCATGCACATACACCCATGGAAATCACTGGTCTAGACTCAAACAAAAGAAATTACTTTAGACAATGTTCCAGGAGTGTTAGGACCCCTTGCTCTCTTAGCTGCTCCTTGCTAGAACTCAATTGTTCTTTCATTCATTTAACAATTATTCATAGAATAGCTTGTGAGGAAAGGAAAGAGATAGAGGGACGAAGAAGGAGGAAGAAAGAAGAAAAAGCAATAAAACAATAGGAAAGAATCAGAGAACTATGAATGTCAACTGAATATTTGATGATATAAAGGAAAGGGAGCGCAGCTCTGTGGCTCACAGCATAGTCTCTAGGACCCTGGCTGTGAAGCATTCTTCAGGACACAGACTGACAAGTGGGGAAGAGGTTTGTTGGTCTGTCATGGGGCAGAAGAGGTCTCGGAGCCATCACCACTGAATGCAATGGGGGACTCTCATGCATCTTGATTTGAAAAAACCAGAAGACATGTTTGAGACAGGAAATATGAATACAGATGGATACTAGATGATATTAAGGATTATTGTTAATTTTGTGAGAGTGCTGATGGCATGGAGAATATGTAAAATATGACCTTGGTGGCCTTGTTTCTCTAACAAAAAAAAGCAAAGGAAAAAAAGAGAGAAAGAATCTATAGATTAAAACAGACTTTAGAGACATTTCAACCAGTTGCAACATATGGACCTTGTTTGTATGCTCATTCAAACAGACTGTAAAAAGAAAAAAAGGAAAGAGATGGAGGGAGAAAGACGGAAAGAGAAGAAAAAGCAATAAAACAATATGAAAGTTCAGACAACTATGAATGTCAACTGAATATTTGATGATATAAAGGAAATTACTGTAAAATGTTTAGGGGCGATCATGGCATTATAGCTATGTTTTTTAAAAGAGTCCTTATCTTTTATAGATACATGCTGAAATATTTACAGATAAAATGATAAAAATGCCTGAGACTTGCTTCAAAATAATTGGCAGGGGAGAAAAAGTGGAATATAGATGAGAGTCTAATGCACCAAGACCACCCCAGAATTGATAAGTGTCAAAGCTGATGATGTGTGCAAGGGAAGTTATTACATTATTGTCTCTACTTTTGCCTAGGTTTGAAATTTCCACAATAAAGTTTTTTTTATATTCACATAAGTCAGAGATATAAACTGACATATTTGTAAGTGAGAAAACATTATAGCTGGGATTCACTTTAAAATATTCTAAGAGATGAGGTGCCTGGGTGGCTCAGTTAGTGTCTGACTTCAACTCAGGTCATGATCGCACAGTTCATAGGTTCGAGCCCCGCATCAGGTTCTGTGCTGACAGCTCAGAGCCTGGAGCCTGCTTCAGATTTCTCGTCTCCCTCTCTCTCTGCCCCTCCCCCACTTGCTCACGTGCACGTGCACGCTGTCTCTCTCAAAAATAAATAAACATTTAAAAATGTTAAATATTCTAGGAGAAACGCTTAAAATGTAGACAGGGTTAAATAATATGGCCATGACTTAACTGCTGGAGCTGAGTGATAGATCCATGGGTCTGCATTATTCTATTCTCTCTACTTTTGTTTACATTTGGGACTTTCCTTATAAAAAGGAAGGGAAAAAGAGCTTGGTCTCTGGATCTACAGTAGCTCAGTCCGCATATGGCTCTGCCATTAATTAGCTCTGTGGCCATAAGCAAGTGATATATTCCCTACCTTGGCTTCCTCACCTCCAAAATGAGATAAAAAATAAATAAATAAAACCGATATCCATAGCAGTTTTCTTTGTAATAGCCCCAAACTAGAAGCAACCAAATGTCCATCAACAGGGAGGTAGATAAATAAATTGTGATGTATCCATACAACGGAATACCTCTCAGTAATTAAAAGGAATGAACATTCATGCATGCAACAAAATGGATGAATCTCAAAATAACTATGCTCTGTGGATTAGCCAGACAAAAAAGAGTTCATACTGCATGATTCCACTTACATAAAATTTTAGAAAACGCAAACATCTCCACAGTGGTAGAAAGCATAGCATGGTTACTTGGGGAGGGGTTAGCAGGAAAGCAGGGATAGAAGATTTATAAGGGGGCACAGGGAGTACTTGGGGCTGATGGATATGTTCATCATCTTGATTATGTTTTTTCCCATCAGTGTACATATGTCAAAATGTATCAAATTGTACACTTTAAATATGTGTGGTTTATTTTACGTCAATTATATTTCAATAAAGTTGTTAAAATAGAACTTATCTCAGAAAGTTATGTGTATTAAACAAGTCAGTATATATAAAATATGTAGAATTGTATCAGGCCCCTGGGGGGGCTCTCAGGCACCAATTACTGGGTGTCAGATTCTGTGCTGGGTGTTGAGAGTATAAGAAAAAACAAGGCAGATCAGGGTCTTGAACTCTACCCTCACGAAGCTCTCAGACTTCTCAGGGAAGGAGAGAAAAATTTTAAGACACTGCAATTGGAAAGAACCACAGGGAATGGGGAATGTAAGTCAGTGAAGGCATCCTGGAAGAAGCAAATTATCAGCTGCAGGCTAGACGGTAAAGTAGGAGTTGGCCAGCAAAGAGTGTGAGAGAAGAATGTTCCAGTCAGAAAGAAAGCACATGCAAAGGCCATGAGGCAGGGGAAAGCATGGCATAGTCAGGAAGTACAAGTTGTTCTACTGGGTGGACTGCAGACGGCATGAGGGTCTGGGAGAGGAAGTGGCAGAGAAGAGACTGATGAAGAACAAGAAGGAGGGGTACCTATGTGGCTCCGTCAGTTAAGTGTCCAACTCTTGATTTCACCTCAGGCCATGATCTCATGGTTAGTCAGACTGAGCCTTGCATCAGGCCCTGCACTGACAGCACAAAGTCAGCTTGGCATTCTCTTTCTCTCTTTCTCTCTTTCTCTCTCTCTCTCTCTCTCTCTCCCCCCCCTCCCCAGCTCGTGCTTGCTCGTTTTCTCTCTCTCTCTCTCAAAAACAAATAAACATTTTTCAAAAAAAGAACAAGAAGAAGGAGGGAAAAAGAGAAGGAGAAGGGGGAAGAACAGGGGTAGAAGAACCAGTAGCATTTGCTATTTACTATGAGCCAGGCTCTGTACTAAGCATTTTCCATTCATGAAGTCATTTCCACTTAACAAACCTACAAGGTGGGTACTATTATTCTCTTTTTACATGTGAGGAAACTAATATACAGAGTGGTTAAACCACTTTATCCAAGATCACACAGCTAGTAAGGATGGCAGGGGGATTCAAATGCAAGCCTGAATGATTCTAACTCTCAACCATAACCTAACACCCTAGCACCCAGGGAAGGATCAGAGTTTTTCAAGTATTAAAGACAGTCTAGTACCAAAATGAGTCCTTCTCCTTAACCTACTGAAAAGGATTAACAGGAAATTGGGAAGAGAACGACTTTCTCTGGAATACCATGTATGGGAAACACTGATGGGGCAAATATTACCATCCTCTATTTAATGGATGAGGAAACTAAGTATCAGAGAAGTCAAGTAATTGGCCCAAAGTCACACAGCTGGTAAGCTTCAGAGTCTGACTCCAAATCCCAGGCAACACCCTTAAAATTACTTCTCCCTGAAGGTAACATGTCACCCCATTCCTCTTTTGTCCCACTCTTAACAGGCTATGCTGCTACAGAGCTCAGGACTTCTATTTTCACTTCATTGTCAGCCTGGTATCCAGCAAAGCTGTCTGAGGAAGGTCATCATGACCACTGTGAACAGAAAGGGACATCAGACTTCCACTTCTTGAAAGTGGGTGTCAGAATCCTATGACACAGCACTCTCAGCCAGCTCCTCTTTCTTATTGAATTAGCACTGCTTGACACAATCTCTCTTTTGCCATTTTAATGTGATAAGTGGCTAATTTGATTGGGTTCAATGAGATGTAAATGATTGGATTCAATAAAGAACCAAGGAGTGTTCCCTCTACCCTGCTGACCTCATTTCTCATTAGAGGTGCAGCTCTCTGCCCAGAAACACCGAGAGAGGAGACAGAAGCCCTTGTTTGCACCTTCTTGATGAGGAAGACTCCAGGCTTCCCTCTCGTCCAGTTCCAGGGATCTTGCTGAATAGGGAAACCTTGATTCTGTAAAATGGAATCACCACATTTGCAGATCATTACCATACCTGATCATTACCATACCTGTGCCTCCATCAGCGGCACCCATCCCAAAGGGCAGCCTCAGGATGTTTTGTCCAGAATGTATTATGCCACTCCCAAAGCACTATCACCCAGTTTGCACTAGAGTGCAGTGATCGTAACACTCCCAGGAGGCACAGGTACAGAGTACTTACTAAATTCCCTGAGGACAGTGTGGCATCCAGAGGGTTACCAGATAAACTACAGAATGCTATTATATACACAATTTTTAGTGTTAAGTATGTCCCAAATATTGCATGGGACATACTTTTGTTAAAAATTACTCATTGTTTATCTGAAATCCAAACGTAATTGGATTCCTATAGTTTTGTTTGCTAAATCTGGCAACCTTAGATCCAAAACAAATATGGACAGATTAACCTTCAGGAGGGGACAGAATACTCCTTCCATTTTAAGAGTAAAAAAATGAATGGTGGTATGACTTGTGATTTGTGCAAGATACTTAACCTAAGCTTCATTTCCTCACATGTAAAAAAAAAAAAAAGAAAAAGAAAAAAGAAAAAAAGGAGATGATAAGAGTACCTACCTCCTAGAGTCTGGTGAATTAATACATGTAATGTAATGTATTAAATGGGTTAATGTATATAAAAATTGCTTGGAAAAGTCCCTAGCATGGGTGCCTGGGTGGCTCCGTCAGTTAAGCGCCCGACTCTTTTTTTTTTTTTTTTAATTTTTTTTTTTCAACGTTTATTTATTTTTGGGACAGAGAGAGACAGAGCATGAACGGGGGAGGGGCAGAGAGAGAGGGAGACACAGAATCGGAAACAGACTCCAGGCTCTGAGCCATCAGCCCAGAGCCTGACGCGGGGCTCGAACTCACGGACCGCGAGATCGTGACCTGGCTGAAGTCGGACGCTTAACCGACTGCGCCACCCAGGCGCCCCGAGCGCCCCACTCTTGGTTTTAGCTCCGGTCATGATCTCATGGTTCATGGGTTCAAGCCCTGTATCGGGCTCTGTACTGACCATGTGGAGCCTGCTCAGGACTCTCTCTCTCTCTGCCCCTCCCCCACTTGAGCGCGCATGCACACTTGTGCATGCACTCTCTCTCAAAATAAATAAACTTAAAAAAAAAAAAGTACTTAGCACATAGTAGACACAATGTAAGAAATTGTGATGGTGATATTGATAACAAAGAGAAGAACGAAAAGAATGAAGAGGATGTTAAATCTCAAGATGGGTATAACCGCTACTTCCTGTTAAAACAGGAAGTAAAGATAATGCCTACCTGATGGCTTATATTTTCTCTTTGAAACTTCCAAGTGTAGGAGCCATAACCCTACCATTTTGTTCACTGCTGATTCTCTAGTGCCTATCAATACACATGCCATGTGCTAGGTGATCAGTATTTGGTGAGAGGAAGAAGGACAGCAGGAAAAAAAAAAAAAAAAGATGGTAGAGAGGGAGATTTAGGACAAGTTAAGAAAGTTGGGAAAGAAAGGCAGCTGAATACAGTAACACGAGGAATTTAGGCTACAGTGAGAATAGATCCCTTGAATTGCAGTGGTGCCAATATAGAATACTCCGGGATTTAATCCAGGAGAACTCCCCAGAACAGATGTAGGTGCAGATAGTCAGAAAGATGCATGGGTCCAGGATGGGGGATTCACCAGTGGTATAAGAGAGGAAGAGTGGAGTGAGGCAGTTGAAGACACTGCTAAGAAGTTAGCTCAAATGATGGACTACGATTCCTAGACTTGACAAGGAAAGGAGTGAAGACACATGGGGGCTGGCAGAAATAAAGAAAATTGAAGGTGCAGTGGCCATCTTTGCGGGGGGTGGAGGGGGAGGGTAGTAAGTGAATGAAAAGTTCGAAGGACAGGAGAGTGTGACCTGAGTATGAAGTGTCTACATTTAGGATTTCAGTGATGGAGCAGTTCTGGGTGACCACGAAGTTCAGGTTATGGCCAGAGAGAACAGAGTCCAACTTTCTTATTTAAAATGTAATAGCTCAGACTTATTCTGGAACACCTGCTTGTGTTAAGCTCTGTGACAAGCATGTTCTTTACATCCACTATCTTTTCCATCATTACCTCATTTGATCCCCACAACACTCCAGGAAGTAATCTATCCTTGTTTTAACAAAGGAGAAACTGAATAGAGGATAAATAATTGCCCAAGTTCTCAGAACTATTTAGGGGTAGAACCAGGATTTGCACCCAGGTGAGCTCCAGTGCCCATGGTCCTAGCATCCTCACTATACTGCTTAGGTGGAGAGCAAAAAGGGGCTATAACTCACTCAGAGTGAGGAAGTCAGAACATAAACCATTTTTTTTTTTTTTGACCTTCAAGGAAAGTGCATTTGGTAAAGTACTCTGGCACACAGCACGAATCCACTTCCTGGGATGTTAGTTAGCCTCCAAGATGGTTCTCAAAGCGTCCTGCCTCCTAGTCTCCATACCTTCTTATACTATACCAGCCTTGGTCTGTGTGACCAATAGAATGTGGCAGAAGTAATGATAAGTCACCTCCAAGATTATGTGATAAAAGGTACTATGGCTTTTGTCTGGGTTTACTTAGATCATTTACTCTGCGGGAGTCCAGGTGCCAGAGTGTGAGGACACTCAGGTACCCAATAGAGAAGCCCACATGGCAAGGAGCTGAGGCCTGTAGTCAACAGCCAGCCAGGAAGTGAAGCCACCAACAACCACGTGAGTGAACACGGAAGCAAATGCAACTCCAAGCATCACTTGGATACATTGCTTAAATTCTCTGAGGTTCATTTTCCTATTCTTTAAAATGGGAATAATAATGGCATCTGGGTGGTTCAGTCGGTTAAGCATCCAACTCTTGATTTCAGCTCAAGTCATAATTTCACGGTTTGTGGGACTGAGCTCCACAATGGGTCCTGACAGCATGGAGACTGCTTGGGATTCTCTCTCTCTCTCTCTCTCTCTCTCTCTCTCTCTCTCTCTCTCTCTTCCCTCTCTTTGCCACTGCCCTGCTCATGTACACATTTTCTCTCTCTCTCTCTCAAAATAAATAAATATTTAAAAATTAAAAATAAAATGGGGATAATTACTCACCTCTGAGAGTTGTTGACAAGGATAATGACTAGCACAACCATATAAAAACCTGACACACAAGTACTTAATAAACATTGGCTATTATAGTATTAATGCTATTATTAGAATTAGTAGTATTAAAGCTGAGTAAGAACGGCAAAAAAAAAAAAAATGCAAGAATCTCTGTTACCTAAAGTATCTGTTCAGAAACTACACAGAGTTTTGAAATAAGATAAATAAATCTGCCAGTGCAATGGCCTGCAAAGAACACAGACAAGTGTTGATTGTGTAAGGCATGGAAAACCATCACAAATGGTGCTTCTGGGTATTCCCATCTCAAACACCCAAATGTGTACCCCTGGCATCAGGCCTAGGTGCTGGCAGGTGGCTGACTTCCAGGCGCTGCACATTTCATCTGCGCTGGACTCCTCAGGCCATCAAAGAAGTGAGTCAAAGGCTTAGTCACTGTTGGCATGTAGCAGAGGTTAGATTAGGGAAGGAATTGAACTCAGAAGCAGAGCCTTGTCAGGAAAGACCTCAACCATGCCATCTCTCCCTGGCCACTGGAAAGCCCTGGTTGCTCCAGAGATGCCCCCACTTCAGGGGAGCACAGGCAGGGAATGGGAGCCTGAGATGAAATCAATCCTGTATTTAAAGGAATCCTACCGGGCGCCTGGGTGGCTCAATCGGTTAAGCGTCTGACTTTGTCTCAGGTCACGATCTCACTGTCCGTGAGTTCGAGCCCCGCGTCGGACTCTGTGCTGACTGCTCAGAGCCTGGAGCCTGTTTCAGATTCTGTGTCTCCCTCTCTCTCTGACCCTCCCCCGTTCATGCTCTATCTCTCTCTGTCTCAAAAATAAATAAACGTTAAAAAAAATAAAAAAATAAAGGAATCCTGCATAGGAGCTTATTTCCAAATCTTAGTGATAAGAACTAGGACTCCAGGGTCAATTCCAGCCCCAGTTCAGCCACATACTAACTAGTTGCATGTCCTTGGGCAAATAACTTTACATATCTGGGCCTTGATTTCTTCACTGTAAAATGGTGAATGTCACTGCCTCCCTGACAGGGTTTGTGAGGTTAAAGCAAGATAAAACATGCAAATCAAGGGACCTAGCACATAGTAGGCCCTCAATTAATGGTATCTAGACATTTGCCAGGGTTTGCTCCGTGGGGATAATTAAACTGCCTTCAGGTTGTTTCTGTGAGGACTAAACAAGGTGATAGGAGTAACAGGCATGCTCTGCACATAGTGGGTCCCCAACAAGATGAATTCCATTCTTTCTAGTAGTTCCTAAAATCTCTCCTTCTTCAAAGAGCCTTCCCAGGCTAGTCAGAAAAGGAATGGTAAATACCTCAGGCTTCTTGGCCAAATTTGAAGTCCCCTTGACATGATCACTAAGGTAGAGATTGGCTAGTTGGTCACCAAACATGTTCTCTTCTTCTTGGGCATATGACTAAACCACATTTCCCAGCATCTTTTGTAGTATGTGTGGCCATGTGACTGAATTCCAGGCAAAGGATGTGGACAGAAGTGATGGGAGCTGCTTCCATGCCTCGCCCTTGAAGATCTCACTTCCCCTTCATGTTCTCTCCCTCATTCTCTGGTTAGATGTAGAAGATTTCAAGGCTCCAGAGGAGGGAGCAGAGCCACAAGATGGAAAAAACCTGGGTCCTGGAATCACAGCACCCCAATGACCAGAACAACCACAATGACCCAGTACATGAGTGAGAAATAAACTTTACAGTATTTGCACTACTGGATCTAGGGACTGGTTTGTTTCAACAGCTGGCATTACAATCAGCATCTGGAGAATCCCACTCCAAATCCCTACTGCAAAGAAGACCAAATGGATTTAATGAACTTGGCTCTCCCAGAGATCTGAGATTCATAAATTCCATCTGCAAATATGAATGCTTTTGACTTCAAAACTGTCATAAAAGAAGAGCTCATGGGGAATTAATCTAGAAGGTACTACCCATAATAAGATCCATCATTTCTCAGAGTATGCCAGCCACTGTTTCAAGTACTACATATGCTTGATCTCATATACTCCTCACAATAATGATAGGCAATAAATGTTATTAAGCCTATTTTACCATGGAGTGACTGAGGATGAGTGGAATTAAGTCACATTTTCTCATTTCACAACAGAGAACTGCTATTATGGCATGAGACACTGATGTTTCCATTGTATCAGGAGCTATAAGAGGAAGAGGTCTGCCCTGGGGTGTCGGGGAGCTAAGAGGGAACAGGAAAGTTCCTGGGGGGTATGGGGAGATGACAATGCTGTTATTTCCAGATCATGAGAACAGACCAATGCCCAGACATTGATACATTTACCCTAGGTCAGCCCTGCCCAGTGTCACATATTTGATGTAGACATTTCATTTGTCTATTACCAGTATCCACCAGAGGCATATGCACATCTGTGGGTTTGGAAGCTTTCCACTTACCTTTCCACACCAACCATTAAATGGTTCTCTTTTGAATTCTCAGGGCATTTTGTACCTCTCTCTGTGTGAAGTCAGGCAAGTTACTTAATGCCTCTGGGAATTAATGTTTTCATCCACAAAAGAGACAATAACAGTGCCAACTTCCTTGGGTGGTTGTGAAAATTAAATAATATATTTGAAGTGTTTAGTATATACTAAGTGGCAAACAATTGGGCGTATACACATATGTATGTGCATAAACATACTTTCTGTCTGTCTGCCTATCTTCTAAAGATAATATTAACTCCTCTGGTGTCAGGAGAATTTACTAAAATAACATATTTCCAGTCAGCACAGCAGCTATACAAAGAAACATTCAACAAATCCTAGCTGGTGTTATTACTGCAAGCCACCCACCATCAGCATTGGATTGGGATGAAGAAGTCCCTGGTTTAAGTCCTGGGTCTCCCTAAATAGGCAACTTTGGCCAGGGAAATACATCTTTCTATGCTTCAGTCTTTATGTCAACAACATGAAAATAATGATGCTCACCGTGGGGAATTTTTTTTAAAGTATTGAACAGTATATAAAAATATTCTATAGATGGTAATAAACTTTTTAAATGTGTATAATTACAGTTATTTGGGGACATGCCCTTTATAGTCTTGTTAACAGGAAACAGATTTTGCTTCTTTAGCCCCCCAGCACCCAACACGATGACTGGCACATAGTAGGTGCCCAACAAATGCTAAACAACTGAGTGAATGAACAAATGTATGAATGAAGAGTTTGTATATCTGTTTTTTGAGCTTCCAAGACTCAAGTTTTTTTTTTTGTCTCTGATGTAAATTTTTCTTGGAATAATAAGCTATGTAACCCACCAGTCCAAGGCCTCAAGCTTGATTTTCGATAATAATGATGAGGACTTTCCAAACACTTCCCGATAAGCATAACAATAATAATAATTGAATGCTTTACTTTCAAAGTGCCTTTACATCTGTCATTGCATTTTATTCTGTCAGTGCCCTTATAAAAGTAAGAGTTATTATTTTCATTTTGCAAATGGAAAAAAAATTGAGGCTGAGAGAGAAAATGCAATTTTCCCAACTCTGTGAGCCAATGGCCTCTCTGGAACTTCTAGGAGAAACCTGATTTAAGTTATTCTTTCCCCTCCTAAGAAATCTGAGTGGTCTGATTTAAAGATTTGGAAAAATGCCTTCATTATCGGTATCTTGCAGAGCTCATTCTAGGTTGGCTATTTGCTCAACTGGCTAAATGGCATCATCTTCTACACAATTGGCCAATCTAGAAATTTGGAAATTATCCCAGGTTCTTCCCTGTCTCTTGTGTCCTTCCATTCCATAACCCCAAATACCTGCACACTCAGACATATGCATGTACAAACCTGTTTCATCCATTTTCCCTCTAAAACATCTCTACAACCTTACCTATCTCCACTACCTATACACTAGGTGGGGCCACCATCACTTCTCACCTGGATGACTGCAAAACCCCTGAATGACCACTTTGCCTCCATCCTGGCCCCTCTGACCATCCCCCACAACCTGAGTAATCTCTTAAACATACAGATTATATTCCATAGCCTTAAGATGGAACCCAAACTCTTCACTATGACTCAGCCAGCCGTTCAGGATGTGCTCTCTGCTCTCCTGACTTTCTCTCTGGCCACCACTCCATCTTACTCACATTCCCACCAGAGGGAAGTCCTTGAAATTCCTAGAATTTCCTGCTCTCTCTGGCCCCTGGTCCTTCACACATATTGTCCCCTCCCTCTTCTGGGAAGACCTGTCTCTCCTCCTTACTTTCTGTTCTCCAGGACATGACCTAAACATCCCAGCCTCAAGGAACCCTCCCTTGTTCTTGCAATCCCCTGTGCTTCCCTTATCAATACACTTTGTCATTTCTGTGGCCCCACTACCAGCTGTGAGAGCTAAGTAAAACTGTATTCAGCCATCATTTTCAAATGAATTCCACTCCTGTCCAAAGTTCTCCCAAAAACTGTGATTGCAGGGCAAGAGAGGAACTTCACAGTCTCCTCTGGCTGACCACATTATGCCTAATGGGAAACTCTAGGCCTTCTCCAGCTTTCACATTAAAAACCACTCTCACCATTACAAAGGGGATTGTTTGACTTTCCTATAATGTTTGGAGGTTCCCAGAACAGTATCAAGATACTTTACAGAAACACATATCCTTCTCCCATTTTGTTGGAACATTCCATTTAGATGCTTCTACCATTCCCCCTTCCATATCTCCTACAAAACAGCTTAGCAAATCCTTGGGGTTTCACTCTCTAAACCAATAGTGTAGCCAAGAGCCACATGGGGGTACTGAGCACTTGAAATGTGACTAGTCCAAATGGAGACCCATCATAAACATAAAATATACACTGAATTTTGAAAACATAGCACAAAAAAAGAATGCCAAATACCTCACCAATAATTTTAATACGATAATATTTAAATATAATAAATAATTTCACTTGTTTCTTTTTAACTTTCAATGTGGCTCCTTGAAAATTTTGAATTTCATATGTAGCTCACACTGTATTACTACTGGACAGCACTGGTCTAAACCACTGAGCTCACATGGGTGAGTTAGGCATGTTTCTTCAGAATAAATTCCAGTGCCAGGTTTTAAGATGATGTTTAATATCTATTTCTTCATACATCATAGGGTGAAGACACTATAGCTCAGAAGTTCATCTTCTCTTAGTCTGTTTCCCAGTGATAAAATGAGGAGAGAGTGGTTCATTTTACAAACTATTCTCAAATAACACAAAGCAACTGGCCCTGGGGATACAGATATGAATAAAAGGGCATGGAACCTACCCTCAGGGATAGACCAAGGGGAACTTTATGATCCCTAAAATTTCCACATCACTTCAAATTTCCAATTTTCAGTTGCACAGTCTAGGATTCCTCCACTTGGGGGTCTAAACATGAGGAAGTCAGGGTCTTGAAACTTGAAAGGTATTTTTCTACAGAAACGGCATTATAAAACATGTAATATAAGGTCCCAGACTACCTCTGTACAACCTTTTTTAATTGATAATTATAGTAATATTTATTCCGTACAAAACATTGTGCACTGTCTCATCTAACTTTCCTATCAACCATGAGAGTTAGACGTTAACATATTGCCTTTTCAGATTAAGGACCTGAAGTTCAGAGAAGTTTAGTAGTTGCCTGAGTGCACACAGTTGGAAAATGGTAAAACTGGTATTTCACAAAGATTTGTGTAGGTGTGGAGGAGAGGGGGTTGAAAACCATGGCATGTTTCCTTAAGTGGAGATAAAAGCTCTTCCTACTTTCTCTCTACCAGAGACTCCATTAAATTTTCTTGCTGGCTTTCTTGGAATGTGTTCCAAGCATGAACGCTGGAAGAACCCTGAAATAAATGGAACTTTTTTCAGTTGCAATTTGTAACTTACAAGGGACAGAAAACCCAATATACACAGTTTCAGCCGAACAATGACAGGGATGGAGTCAGAATTATTGGCTCAGCAATTTCAAAGTTAAGGGATATTTAGCTTCCAGCACAACTTTCAGGGGCTCAACCCACACCATCAGGACCTGGTATCTATCCACCTCTTTTCATCTTGTTCTCCTGAATTATCTCCAGGCTTTTTGTTCTCTTGAACTCTAATCTCCTACAATCTCTATCCTTCATAGCAGCAAGATTCTCTTCCCTGGAGGTATCACAAAAAGTTCCATAATTTTCTCTAGTTGGTTTTAAAAGGGTCACATGTCCACCTGCAAACCAATCATTGTGGTCAGGGGATGGAATGCTCTGATTGGCCAAAGCTAGGTCACATACTCACTCTTGAACCTGGGGGATATGGCCAATCCCACCCAAACCACCCACCTGAGATAAGTGGAAAGTGTTTTCCTGAAGGAAATTTGCTGTTACCAGAGTAGGCAAAGAAATGGATGATGGACAGGCAAACCCCACAAATATTAACTTTAGTATTTATGGCTAGTGGTATGCAGGTAAACTGGCTCTCAGGAAAAGAAACAAACCTTGGTTTGTAACATTTGAAGATGTCACTGATGTAAATAATCCCACCATGACTAAACCACCAACGGTTTAACAACTGCTTCCAAAATTCTTGACTATTTAAGAGTCTGTTCGCATTAGCCAGTGGGAGCTGGATTCAGCATAATACTGCATCCTCCAAAGGAAGAAAAGGAGAAGAATCCTTGCAGAGAGGAGGTATTTATAAGAGAAAAGAATTTTTTTAGCCCCTTTGTGTTTTCAATTTTATTAACTGAAAGTCTAGGGCTCTTATAATCTCAGAAGACCTCCTTCCTCAAATCCCCAGAGCTAGAGGAGAAGCAAGGGACAACTCCAATGACCTCAGGGTAGCCAGTTACAATTCTTGAGATAGTGTAGAAAGTTCCATCACTCACTCACCCAGAATCTCTAGCAAAAGCACATATGGCCTAAACTAAAGCTCTTCTTTCTACCTTAGGATTTGTGTTTAATGTTATTATCAAAACACTGATTCAAAGAAATTCTGCCTTCTGTGAACATCTGTTGCCACTGATTAGAAACCACTTAGCACCAAGCCATTTTCCATTTGCCCAATATTAACTGCAAACAGACACCATGGCCAAGTTCTTCCAAATAACTTGTAATAAACTGGGATGTTTCCTTAAATGTACATGCAGATGAAGACTCACCATAGCAACTAGGAGCGCCAGGAAGCAAAATGCATTACTGTGAACATGAAGGTAGCTGCATTAGTCTGGATTCTCATAGAAACAAAACCAATAGGAGATATATACACAGACACAGATATAGAAACAGATATAGATATTTACTATAAGGAATTCGCCCACATGATAATGGGAGCTAAAAAGTTCAAGATCTGCAGTTGGCAAGCTGGAGATCCAGAAGAGAATCAATGGTGGAAGTTCCAGTCCAAGTCTTTGGGCTGATAGTATAGTTTCAGTCTGAGTCTGAGTTCAGAGGCAGGAAAAGACTGATGTCCCAACTCAAAAATAGTCAGGTAGGGAGAAAAGGTTCTTTCTCACTCAAGTTTTGAGTATATTCATGCCTTCAACAGATTCATTGAGGCCCACCCACATTAGGGAGGCCACTCTGCTTTCCTCAGTGTAAAGATACAAATGTTAATCTAATCCAGGAACACCCACACAAACACACTCAGAAATGTTTAATCAAACATCTGGGTACCCCAGGCCCAGTCAAGTTGACACATAAAATTAACCATCAGAGTAGCCATTTCCACTATATTCCAAGTGTCCAAAAATGGTCTAATAATCTGAGATCTTATATTACACGTTTCATAATGGAATGTCCATAGAAAAATATGCTATAAGTTCAAAACTTCTGACTTCCTCATATTTGAATATGAAATTAGTGGAGGGAATCCTAGGCCGAGCCACTGAATATTAGAAATTGGAGGTGAGGTAGATGTTTCTCAAGCTACAAGGGATCATAAAATTCCTATTGGTCTAGACTTGTGGGTGAGCATAAGAAAGTGATTAAGAACTCAGCCTGTGGCTTCAGATAGACCTGGTTATACATCACATCACTGTCACTTTCTAGCTGAGTGACCCTGAGCATATTTTTTTAACTTCTCTGAGCTTAAGTTTCAATCTCTACACTGAGAATAATAGCGCCTGCTTCCCATATAAAAATAGTTTGTGAAGACACGAAGAGTTTTAGCAATGAGTCTAGGACTCCCAGTTGATAGGCTCCCAAATAGTAACAAATAATTTTTTAATAGATTTTAAATTTCAATATAGTTCCCTAATTCAAAATACCCCCCATGTACAGCAGATTCTAAATTATTGAAGAGAGAAGGGTGAGAAATGGATGAGCTATGTTCAAGTGGTCTAGAAAAAGGGTTGTTTCACAGCCCATTTGCTTTAAAGAATGCAAGACTTCAACACAAGTGAGTTCTGAACTTCCTTTGCTTATGAAGTACTTCTTTCTTTCCATCAGCATTTAGTATAATCTATTGTACTGGTTGCTACAGGGTTCACAAAAAACAAATAAACAAGCAAACAAAAAACAGAAGACCTGGAAGATCAGGAAATGTAGTGACTAGTGTGTGGACAGGGAGAAGACAGCCCTGGATTCAAAGCCCAGGTCTGCCACTTTCTGGCTGCGTGACCTTGGCAGGTTATCTAACCTCAATGGATTGGATGAATGAAAGTTGTACTGATCTGACAGCATCATTCTGAGGATTCAGTGAGCTAATGACTGCAAAATATCTGGTACCTAGTTAAGAACAGTGTTAGACCCTTCTTCTGCCCACAGGTGGGAGCTGACTTTCTGGGAGAGAAAAGAGGATACACAGAGATGCCATAGCTACCATTTGTGTTATGTTTTCAATGAGCTGAGGATTCACATGTTGATTTGTCAAGTTCTTCACAATGTTATAGAAAACTAAGAAAGCAAGGTAATTTCTCTACTCTCACCAATGCTGGAATAAAGGACCCTTGTTGGAAAAAAAAATAGCCCTATCAAGGAATCAAGCAGAAGTTACCTGGAAGAAGGTGGAGGAAGAGAAAATAGAGCAGCAGAAGCAGAGAAAGAGGTACCTTGAGATGGGGAGCCAGTCCCATGAGGAAAAGAACCCTGGACCCTGTTGCCATCCAGGTCCAAGAAGTAAAGATCCAAGTTGGCAAAAACACGATTTCAGGGGTCCATTTCCTTGGGCAAACCTCGGCAGGCTGAGGGAACCCTTGAAAGAATAGGAGCACCCCCCCCCCAGAGAGTGGGGGACAAAAGATCAGCTGGGGTACCCACAAAAACAACTGCAAGGGTGGAGAACTGAGGACCAAGGATGGACCCTTTTTCAGTCTTCTTGAGACCATGAGGTCCTTAATAAGATTCCAGTAGGAAGCAGGATGGAACCCCATCAACTAAGTAAATGACCCCAGAAATCAATTTAATTTGTTTCAGGAAAAAATGATATATTTCTTGAATCTGAATGTCATTCACGGGATTATAAGAGCTTGTTAGGGACTTTCATATTCTGTCTAGCAAGTATTCATCAAGCACTGAATCCTGCAAGCCATCCTATGAGGTAGTCTTCATTAATTCCACTTGACAGAGGAGGAAACTGAGGCAACAAGGCTGGCAACAACTTGGTTTTGGCCACAGTTAGTTAGGATTAATGAATGAACATTCATAGCACCAACTATAATATCTGGCAAGTAGTAGGTGTTTAACACATATTTGCTGAATTGATGACAATAAACAAAATAGGTAATTTCTCAACAAAAGCCAACTGAAAAAGCAAAACTGGGTAAAAATAATAGCTGACAGGTGCCAAAACCCTTTTAGAATTTCCCAACTCATCTAATCCCCACACAACCCTAAGATGTTTTGTCCTCGTTTTACAGATGAACAGACTGAGGTTGGAATGATTTGGACATTTGCTTCCAGTCACATATCTGGAAAGAGACAGAGCTGACATTTAAACTCAAGATGCCTGGCTCCACAGGCCAGGTGTTTAAGTATTATATTATTCAGTGTGTGGATGGGATGCAGTGAAGGAGCAATCCTGGAAGGTGGCACAACAGGGCCTCACTTTTCTCTAAGATTGGGAAACTGGTAACATGAAGCTAGGGAGAGAAAATTAACCTCAAACTCTAGCTCAACTGCTTTCTAACTCTGTGACTTCAGGCAAGCGACTTAGCCTTTCTGAGACACAGTAAGATGGAAATGACAAGAAATTGTGGAGGGGGGGAATGAAATAATAGGCATACAGCCCCCATATCAATGTTCAAGGATGGTAAAATGGAAATAAATGGTAATAAACATAACGATTGCAACAGTAACTAGAATGGCAGCTATAATAATGACTGGCAGCTATATAATAATCACTGATGACACCATAGATGACAGAGGAGGAGGAAGAAGTTGGAGAAGGAGGAAGAGGAGGAGCTTCCAGGAAGAAGGGACTTCTAAAATGGGTTTTGAAAACAGGGAGGAACACTGAAATCAGAGCAGAAAATATTCCCCAAATTGGGTGCAGGGTGGGGGGCTTGGGGGGACCAGCACATCAAGAGACACAGACATAAAATCTTGAAGCCCACTCTTTCCCAGGCCATGTGGTAGACATCAAGAAGGAGAGGAGAGCCCCCAGACAGATGCACAAAAGAGGCAGCACTTGCCAACACAAGGCCCAGCAGACCAAACCCCTACAGCCACTTTCCAGCAAATCTGAGGTTACAGCCCAGATGACTTCACTTGGGGACAATGGATGGCACACGCCTCCCTCAAATCACCACAAGATTGAATTTCCAGCCACATCTTCCAGACACATCCATTTTGGCAGAGATACTATTTGCAGGGACCAATCCGAAGCCGCATCTTAAATGCAATTCACCTAATCGGAGTAACCTCCTCCTGGTGACCTGAGTCACACCCAGACAGACACCACTTGTGTTTGAAAGGTTAGGTTTGCCTGAAGCAGTTGAGCGGAAACCCAAATTCAGAGAACAATTTGCTGCTCATAAGGAGCCATCACTCAGAAATGCACTGACTGGACTCGAAAAATCAGGCCATCACCCGTGGCTCCTGTGTTGCTCTACCTATACTGGATGACCTTGAGGTATGAGCCCTCCAAGACTCAGAGTCTGAGGAAAATTTCTCTTATTCAACAAAGACCCCAGAGAAGCCTGAATGAGAAGCAAAATTCTAAGAGAAGACAGACTGAGTCTCAGACTTCTTCCCTCTTCCATTAACAGGGCTTGCACTTGTTGGTTCCTTACAGACCTTGGCCAGGCTACTCAAAGTGTCATCCATGGACCAGCACTGGCAGCATCACCCAGGAGCCTGTTAGAAATGCAAAGTCTCAGGCCCCACCCCAGACTTGCAAAATCAGAATCTGCATTTTAACAAATCCCCACATGATTCCTGCACACATTAGTGCAAGAAGTGCTGTTTGAAAAGAATCACAGCTTCTGAACCCATGTAGTTAGAAATCCATCCCTTTGGAGAAAGCAGGAAAAGACCTCTCTGACCTTAGCCCCAGCAATTTCTTACTTGTCCATCAATTGATGAATGGATAAAGAAATTGTGGTTTATATACACAATGGAGTACTACGTGGCAATGAGAAAGAATGAAATATGGCCCTTTGTAGCAACATGGATGGAACTGGAGAGTGTGATGCTAAGTGAAATAAGCCATACAGAGAAAGACAGATACCATATGGTTTCACTCTTATGTGGATCCTGAGAAACTTAACAGAAACCCATGGGGGAGGGGAAGGAAAAAAAAAAAAAGAGGTTAGAGTGGGAGAGAGCCAAAGCACAAGAGACTCTTGAAAACTGAGAACAAACTGAGGGTTGATGGGGGGTGGGAGGGAGGGAAGCGTGGGTGACGGGTATTGAGGAGGGTCTTGAACTAAGACAGTGACATAAGGAATAAGAAAGAGGAAATAAATGGAGATTCCACAAAAGAATAATCTGCCAGCATGGGTTATTATTTAAATGAGGAAGGCAAAGATGACATTAAAGGTCATTCTGAAATTTAGAGTTGACCACTGTTAAGCATGATCAAAACACTCATTATCCCTACCTAAATAATAAAATGTTTAGGGGTTAATTCCTAAATGTTCGAGAAAGATACTGACCTGTTCCATCATGTGTCATCCTCTTCCTCCATGCCCTTCTCCCGAATGCTTTCAGTAATTTCCAGAGGGAACTAAGTGAGACCAGAGGCAACAAACTCCAAATAAAATAGCTCTTGTCCATGGGGAAGGAGTGCCCATGGAAGTCTGAAACATCTCCCACCCATTGGAGACGCCTGGGATGCCCCCAGATGATGCTGATGTTCACCTGACGTCTACACACACACTTTCCTCCTCTCATCTCACCACCTCTCCTTCTGTCCCCTCATGGAATTGGCCATTCATATTAAGTCATGAGGGAATGGAGAGGAATTCCTCCCACTTCAACTCCCTACCTCCTCCAAAGATAATCCTTTGAACCAAATATTTAAAGAAGGGCTTTTCCCTAAGTACATAAAAGTCTTTAAGCCTAATTTCCAACTGAAAACAAATCCAAATGAATGCTAACATGTCCCCACATAAAGAACCCCAATCAAGGCTGACACGTCTACAGAAATACAGAATCTTGGATGTACAAAACTATGGAGATGACCTTCTAATTGCTCAGTTCCTATTGAATGAAAACTCACATCCACTATTGCCTCATTCAAATCCCTCTTCCACAAATCTCTCAAGAGTGAGATTTTAAAAATCCAAATCTGATTGTCATTTTTCTGCTTAGAACCTTTAAATGGCTTCTCATTGCACATAGGATAAAATCCGAACCCCTTCATGTGGCCTGTGAGGTTTTACATGATTGGGCCCTGTCTACTTCTTGCAAATTCTCTGGTGCCTCTTTCATCCTTACTCTGTAAGTCAGTGTCACCCTTAGATCTGAAAAAGAAGGGTCCCCATGCTGGGCCCACACAAGTTAGACCATCCACATATCACAAACACACAGAAAAATAAACATATTGCAGAACACTAGGACAACTCTTAAGAAAACTTGAGATCTGGCATTAGTACCAGCACAGTGGGCGCTATACCCTAAATAACAAGCCTCATGTCTAACATGATTCAAGCCACAAGGAAATGCTTCTCTGCATCCTTTGCTCTGTATCTTTAAAACAAAAGGCAACTGCATTCAAATGCCATGAAGTGTCCCTGCTCATCTTGAAACAAAAAGTGCCTTGGAAAGCAAAGATTTTAGCATTGAAAACACTTAGGTAAGAGAAAAAACGAATTAATTAATGTGCCACATCCTTCCTCTCAGATAACACGAATGCAAAATAGTTCTACAAAATGAAGCAATGTTTCCTAGGAATACCAAGCAACCATTTTCTTGCTTCCCTTCATGTTGTAATGCATGGGTCCAGAGGCACTCACAAATTAGCACAATATTTGCAATGGATCTGACATGGCAGCTGAGAAATATTTTGCAATATTAATTTATATTACTCTGAAGTTTGTATGTATGTAGGTCTAGATTCCATTCATGACAAGCATGAAGCATGATATCATTCTTTACATTGACAACTAGCTGAACTTTGAATGCTAAAATTATTTAATGAGTTTAAGTTTAAGTTCTTAGATCTGAAATAAACTTCAGTTTTATTCAAATAATCTGGATTTGGATTTTGACATTCATTATCATTTAAATTTTACTTTTTACATGTAACAGATAAGAGACATAAAGGATGTGGGTCTCCATTTGTACCCTCAGGCTCTGAATAGGTTGGTATCTGGGCTATTCTTTACTTCCAATCTCACTGGAATTCTTCGTACCTTCTGCTTTCTTACCTTAGGGCCTTTGCACGTGCTACTCCTTTACCTGAGTCATACTTTCCCTGAGCACCTTTCACCTGAATAACTCTTCCTCACACCTCATATCTTCCCTTCAACTTCTCATTTACTAGAAAGCCTTCCTTAATTCCCCTGGCCAGCTTAGGTTCCTTTATCATGTGTACCCATCATACTTATTATTCTCTTTTGTATTTTCTTATTTTATCTGCCTTACTAGTAGCCTGTAAGGTCCTTAAAGGTAGAGATTGTGTCTGTCTTATTCATACCTTTCTCTCCAGCACCTGGAAAAGAACCCAGCATATAGTAGATGTTCAATAAATATCAAGTGATTAAATGAATAACTATGTGGAGTGACAGCTCTGATCACACTGAATTGTAATTACTTATTTAGGTCTCTCCAGCTGGACCATGAGCCTGAGGCCAAAAACTGGCAACCCATGGGCCATACTTGGCCTACAGTTTGATTAGTTGGCCAGCAGAATATTGTTCCCACCATGCCTTTAAATTTTTTAATTGACTGCCAATATTTAAGAACTGGGAGATTACACTTAAAAATCCAGATTTTCAGATTCTCTTGAAAAAGCCAAAGATTTGGCAATACTTCCCACATGGCAGCAATCCTCTAAACTGAGACACATCTGCTGTTTTCAAAGAGCTCAGTTGTCCTGCCCACCACAGTCCTAATCTAACCCACATCACTCACTTCCACTGGACTCCTATGGCAGAGACTAATATGCAGTCACCAAACCTTCCTCCTTTTCCTAAGTTCACGGCTAGATTACTTTCCACAGCCCACCTTGCTGCTAGGCATGGCCATGTGACTAAGTTCTAGCCAAAGAGTGATGAGGGCCACTTCTCGTCCTGGCCCATAAAAACCTTCCATGAAAGTTCCTCTCTCTCTTCCCAAATATGCAAAAGCCACCATCGGCCTAGGTTCCTGAATGACTGCATAGAGACCTCCTCACCTACTCTCTGCCTACGAGGAACAACCACAATGGACTATTATTTCACTAGACAGTAAAAATTCTTACCATGTGAAAGCCACTGAAATGTTTGGTTTTGTTTTTTACAGTAGCTATTACCCTAACACAGCATCTGTAGACATTTGAACTTGGGATCGCTGCATGAGCTCTGGGAAGACAGATGATGTCTTGCTCACACCTTTATCTGCAGTACCCTAGCACGGCACTGGACCCATGATGGATGCTCAAAACACGCTTGTTGAATGAAGGAATTACAGGACCAGAAAGAATCCATGTAAGCCACAAGCAGAGAGAGCCATGCAGAATAATTCTACACCTCCACCCTCATTAATTCCAGCACCACCCCTGCCCATCACCAACTCTCTGGCCTCCTTTGAAGCGGAGGTTTCTCCTCTGGAGATCCTCCCCAGTTGGCCATAGATTTTCTCTACTACCTTCACTGTCAGGACTCACACCTGTGCTGGGGACAGCAGGAGATGGCCTGTGGAATTGATACAAGGAGGTAAACCATGAAGTTGAAGCAGTTGCTTAGAAAATAAATCACATGTAATCACCTGCTATTCCAATTCTAACCTCATCTGGAATCTGCTCTCCCAACCTCTCCTTCTGCTCCTTTTTCTCTTGGAGGCAGAATGCTTTGGAAACAGAGCTCCACTGGTTAAGAGGAAGAACAAGAAAAAATTTACCTTCATGATTATACATTACCAAATATTACATGAATAGTTTAGACAATAGTGGATGCTGAGCAATTTCTGTGCACACCTTCTTATCCAGAATATTAGTAACAACTGATATTTTATGTCACATCTTAGAAACTTGCAGACTTTCACTCTCTATGTGCCAGGCACTGTGCTAAGGATTTGACATGCATTATTTCATTCAAACCTCAAAAACAATCTCTGAGGCTATTTCTATTATTATTGTGCCTGTTATAATAATGAGAACTCTAAGGCCTAAAAGGATTAAGTGACTTGCTCTGGCCCATGAGTCAGTAAGAGGTAGAGACAGTAATTGAGCCCTGTCTATTTGACTCCAAGATGTTAACCAGCTTACTATTATACCCATTAGCTCTTGGGTTGTATTTATTATGCATACGTCTGCCTCCTCTAGGAGCTCCTAGGCAAAGAAAAAGCATATATCCATAGCACTCTTCCCAGCTTGCACAGTTCCTCATACTTTGAAGTACATATATGATGAATGAGGAAAAAAAGTAAGAAGGTAAATGACCTATCCACAGCCACATATCTATTAGCAGCTCTCTGATTTGAGACTCAAAGGCAGTTCTTCTGAATACAAAGACTTTTTAACAGTAATAGTAATAGAAACAAAAACATCAGCTCTCATTTATTAAGAACCCATATAAGGCCTTTTTATACATATACTATTTCATTTAATTCTCAAAATAACCCTGCAAAATGGGTGTAATAATACCCTTACTTTGAAACAGAGGCTCAGTAAGATTAAATGATTTGCCTAAGGTCACCCAGCTAATTAATATAAAAGACTAAATTTGTCATGTCTGGGTTATTAATGCTTGCCACCTTCCTTCTCTGAAAATTGATCCCAGTCTCTGTATCTGTCACAAGCTGAATGAATCCTAAACCATGATCCCACCCATCTGACTACAAGAACACCATTGCTCAGACATCCCAACAATGGGGCCCCACCTCTAGAGGAGGCCCCTTACATATAGGAGATACTCTTCCAAGTAATACCAGAGGGACCAGAAGCAAGGCTTCTGCATCACACAGACCAGGCTCCAATGCTCTGCTGCTTTCTAGCTGCAAAAATGGTTGAAGGAAATAGAGATGGGACTTACTAGAGATCACTAGTTCTCTGTTAAGTGTAGCTTGGGCTCCCTCACATCTTATGCCCCCATGACATATTTCAGGGTGTTCCATCCATCTATCCACCTATCCACCTATTCTTTATCTATCAATCAATCCATCAATTCTGCATTCTTTCTTGTACCCATCCTTTTACCAATCTACCCTTCCATCATCTTTCCTTCTTCTGTCATTCACTCCTTCTTCTTCCAATCCATCTATTCAGCAAACATTTATTTTTTTTTAAGTTTACTTATTTATTTTTGAGAGAGACAGTGCACATGTGAGCAGGGGATGGGCACAGAGAAAGGGAGAGAGAGAATCCCAGGCAGGCTATGCGCTATCAGTGCAGAACCCAATGTGGGGCTCGAACTCATGAACGGTGAGATCATGACCTGAGATGAAATCAAGAGTTAGATGCTTAACTGATTGAGTAACTCAGGCACTCCAACAAACATTTATTGACTAGGGGGTGCCTAGCTGGTTCAGTCAGAGCAGCGTGAGACTCTTGATCTCAAAGTCATGAATTTGAGCCCAAGTTGAGTGTAGAGATTAAACAACAAAAAAACTTTTTTTTAATTTACATCCTAGTTAGCATAAAGTGCAATAATGATTTCAGTAGAATCGGTGATTCATTCCCTACATATAACACCCAGTGCTCATTCCAACCAGTGGCCTCCTTAATGACCCTTGCCCATTTAGACCATCCCCCCACCCACAATGCCTCCAGTGACCCTCAGTTTGTTCTCTATATTTAAGAGTCTCTTATGTTTTGTCCTTCTTCCAGTTTTTATATTATTTTTGCTTCCCTTATGTTCATGTTTTGTATCTTAAATTCCACATATGAGTGAAGTCATATGATATTTGTCTTTCTCTGACTGACTGATTTCGCTTAGCATAGTACCCTCTAGTTCCATCCATGTAGGTGCAAATGGCAAGATTTCATTCTTTCTGATTGCTCAGTAATAGTCCATTGTATATACATGTACCACATCTTCTTTATCCAGTCATCTTTTGATAGACATTTGGGCTCTTTCCATACTTTGGCTATTGTTGATAGTGCTGCTATAAACATTGAGGTGTATGTGCCCCTTTGAAACAGCACATCTGTATCCCGTGGATAAATACCTAGTAGTGCGATGGCTGGGTCATAGGGTATTTCTATTGTTACTTTTTTGAGGAACCTCCATATTGTTTTCCAGAGTGGCTGCATCAGTTTGCATTCCCACCAACAGTACAAAAGGGTTCCTCTTTCTCTGCATCGTCGCCAACATCTGTTGTTGCCTGAGTTGTTCATTTTAGCCATTCTAACTGGTATGACTGGTATAAGGTAGTATCTCATTGTGGTTTTGATTTGTATTTCCCTGATGACGAATGATGTTGAACATTTTTTCATGCATCTATTAGCCATCTGGATATCCTCTTTAGAAAAGTGTCTATTTGGGGCACCTGGGTGTCAGTCGGTTAAGCATCCAACTTCAGCTCAGGTCATCATCTCACAGTTCGTGGGTTCGAGCCCCGTATTGGGGTCTGTGCTAACAGTGCAGAGCCTGGAGCCTGCTTTGGATTCTGTATCTCCCTCTCTCTCTACCCCTCCACTGCTCACACTCTGTGCCTCTCTCTCTCTCAAAAAAATAAACATTAAAAAATTTTTTTAAGTGTCTATTCATGTCTTTTGCCCATTTCTGCAGTGAATTATTTGTTTTTTGGGTGTTGAGTTTGGTAAGTTCTTTATAGATTTTGGATACTAACCCTTTATGAGATATGTGAATTGCAAATATCCTCTCCCATTCTGTCAGTTGCCTTTTAGTTTTGCTGATTGTTTCCTTCACCATGCAGAAGCTTGTTATCTTGATAAGGTTCCAATAATACATTTTTGCTTTTGTTTCCCTTGCCTCCAGAAACATGTTGAGTAAGAAGTTGCTACATCTGAGGTCAAAGAGGTTTTTGCCTGCTTTCTTCTCTAGGAGTTTGATGGTGTCCTGTCTTACATTTAGGCCTTTCATCCGTTTTGAGTATATTTTTGTGTCTGGTGTAAGAAAGTGGTCCAGGTTTATTCTTCTGCATGTCGCTGTCCAGTTTTCCCAGCACCACTTGCTGAAGAGACTGTCTTTATTCCATTGGATATTCTTTCTTGCTTTGTCAAAGATTAGTTGGCCATATGTTTGTGGGTCTATTTCTGGGTTCTCTATTCTGTCCCTTTGATCTAAGTGTCTGTTTTTGTACTGTCTTGATGGTTACAACTTTATAATACAACTCGAAGTCTGGAATTGTGATGCCTCCAGCTTTGGTATTCTTTTTTCAGGACTGTTTTGGCTATTCAGGGTCTTTTCTGGTTCCAACAAAACAAACAAACTTTAAAAAAAAAACATTTATTGACAAACTACTCTAGCTCCAACACTGCTTTGGGCTCAGGGTATACAAAGATGGAACACAGGACATGCCATAGTACAGTGGCTGGGAATGAAGGTCAACAACAGATAGAACTAAGTTAACAATCTGGGTTCTGTCACTCATACACTGAATACTCTTGGGTAAGTCCCTGAGCATCTGTGAGCCTCAGTTTCCTCCTGTATAAAATGGGCTGGGGCGGGGCGCCTGGGTGGCGCAGTCGGTTAAGCGTCCGACTTCAGCCAGGTCACGATCTCGCGGTCCGTGAGTTCGAGCCCCGCGTCGGGCTCTGGGCTGATGGCTCAGAGCCTGGAGCCTGTTTCCGATTCTGTGTCTCCCTCTCTCTCTGCCCCTCCCCCGTTCATGCTCTGTCTCTCTCTGTCCCAAAAATAAAAATAAACCTTGAAAAAAAAAAAATTAAAAAAAAAAAATGGGCTGGGGAAGCAAATGTAGTATATAACTCACAAAGTTATTTGTAAGAACACAAAATCAAGCACATCGTGACTGCTCAAACAGGCTCAGTTGTCAACGTTATTATTAAACCAGTTCCTGTCTTGAAAGAACTCCGTGTATTTGAAAGATATAATTATAAACAAGTTAAGACATGAGATAAGAGCCCAAGAAGCAGGAGGTAACTAAAGTCCACCTGAGGCATCAAGCAAGTCGCAGGAAAGGGGAAGACCCCAGCTCATTTTCTCATAAAAAAGGCATCTCTTCTGAGGGAAGACTTATCTCTAATTACTTGATGACTTTGAAGCATTCAAAGGACTTCATGGATAATCACCCTTTCTTCCATTTGACCAAGGTCTTTGGCAAAGTACTTTCAGCTCTTCAGTTCTGCATGAATGTCTTGTGTGTCTGTTTCTGAGTTTAATAGATCTCCATTCTCTCATATATTGCATCTAGGATGTCCTTGGAACATAATATGTCTTCAATTCATCTCAAAATTACAGCAGTAAAAAGCACCTTAGGTACCATCTACCCTACACTTCTGCATTCACTGGAAGGGAAGTCCCAGAGAGGTGAAGTCACTTGTCTGAGATGACACAACTAACCTGGTGACCCACCTGGACCAGATCCAAGGTCTTGTGATGTCCACTCCAAGGTGATTTCCAGCCTACCATGCTGCCTACTCCTCTAATTTCTCCTGCCACCTAACACCAGACGTCCACCCCCATAGTCCTTTTTTTCTGTATTTCTTTATGTTTTCTTCATTCATAGTGGGGTGACAAGTTGAGGGCCAACTTGTCATGAGAAAATTACTTTGTCTCACTGAGTCTGTTTTCCCATCTGTAAAATTATGTTAAGACCGACTTCACAGATTTGATGTGAAGATTAAAGGAGAGAATTTAAGTGGAAGTAAGAAATGCTATATATTGTCTTTGATTCTCAGAACAGTTGTATGTGTTGGATTCAGAATTCAGACTTAGCTGGATCTGACTGCAATGAGTATGCACTTTGCACACATTTCTGGCATTTTATAGATGGTTAACAAATAAAAGAAATCAGCTTCCAAAAAGGTTAGGTAGATACTTTCCCTGTTCCTCCCACTAAGTACAACTAAAATCCCTGCACATTATGTATAAAACAAACATAAGTACAACTCCTACTCCCACCTGAAAGTAACAAGGAAGCATTATTTTCTTCTCCTGCCAGAAAGCAGTGTCAGACACAATCGGCCAAACCAGAACCAGAGCCTCATAATGCAATATAAAAATGTACATACTTCAACTGAAAATCACTTATCATACCAAGAATCAGGAATATCTCAAACTGAATTAAAAAAAAAAAAAACAATCAATAGATGCCAACAACAAGATCCCAAAGATGTTAAAAATAATCTGACAAGGAATTTAAGTTTTTTTAATGTTTACTTATTTAGAGAGAGGGGGACAGCAGAAGTGGAGGGGAGGGGCAGAGAGAGAGAGAGAGAGAAAGAATCCAAAGCAGGCTCCAGGCTCTGAGCTATCAGCCCAGAGCTGGATGTGGGGCTCAAACCCACAAACCACGACCTGACATGTCAGACACTTAACTGACTCAGCCACTCAACTGCCCCAATCTGACAAGGAATTTAAAGCAGCCATTGTACAAATGCTTTAGCAGGCAATTACAAAAACACTCGAAACAAATGCAAAAATTGAAAACCTCAGGAAATAAATGGAAAGCCTTAGCCAACAAGTAGAAAATATGAAAAAGAACCAAATAAAATTTTAGAACTGAAAAATGCAACAAAAAATTAAAACTCAGTGAACACACTCAACAGTAGAAAGGATGGAAGAAAGGAAATAATCAGTGAACTGGGAGATAGAACTAAAGGAATTATCCAATCTGAACGACAGAGAGAAAATAGACTGAAAAAAGAAAAATGAATAGAGTCTTAAGGACTTGTCAGACTATAAAAGATATAACACTTACGTTATTAGAGTCCCAAAAGGAGAGGAAAAAGAGGGTGAATCTGAAAAAGTACTCAAAGAAATAATGGCTGAAAATTTCCCAAATTTGGTCAAAGACATAAACCTACAGGTTCAAGAAGCTAAGCAACCCCCAAACCCAAAGAGAACCACATGTAATAATTAAACCTCTGGAAACTAATGGCCAATAAAGAGTCCTAAAAACAGCCAGAAGAAAAATATGACACCTTACCAATAGAAAAGAATAATTCAAATGACATGAGATTTATTATCAGAAACTATGGAGGCTAGAAGGAAATGGCACATATTCTCAGGTACAAAAAGAAAAGGACTGCAATCCAGAATCCTATACACAGTGAAAACATCCTTCAGGAATAAAGAAGAAATCAACATGTTCTCAAGTGAAGGAAAACTAAGAGAATTTGTCACCAGCAGCCTAAAGAATGGCTAAAGCTCTCTAAACAGGAAATCATTTTTTTTAATTTTTTAACATTTTTTTTTAATTTTTTTTTTTTCAACGTTTATTTTTATTTTTGGGACAGAGAGAGACAGAGCATGAACGGGGGAGGGGCAGAGAAAGAGGGAGACACAGAATCAGAAACAGGCTCCAGGCTCTGAGCCATCAGCCCAGAGCCCGACACGGGGCTCGAACTCACGGACCGCGAGATCGTGACCTGGCTGAAGTCCGACGCTTAACCGACTGCGCCACCCAGGCGCCCCTAACATTTTTATTTTTTGAGAGACAGAGACAGACAGAGCGCTAGTTCCCAAAGGAAATAATTTTTAAAAAGGAACCTTGTAGGGGCACTTGAGTGACTCAGTTGGTTAAGTGTCCGACTTTGGCTCAGGTCATGATCTCAGGGTTCGTGGGCTCGAGCCCCGCGTCAGGCTCTGTGCTGACAGCTCAGAGCCTGGAGCCTGCTTTGGATTCTGTGTCTCCCTCTCTCTCTGCCCCTCCCCAACTAGCTCTCTGTCTGTCTCTGTCTCCCAAAAATAAATAAACATTAAAAAAAAATTTTAAAGGAACCTTGTAACATCATGAAGACAGAACACAGTAAACAAAACCCTGGTAAAAACAATAAGCTTTCCTTTTCCTCTTGAGTTTTCCAAAATTTGTTTGATGACTGGAGAAAGATAGATAAATCATCACTATAAGAAAAGAAAAATATTTAGAACTTAATTTTTATGATCCTTTCTTTATAAAAAAAACTTTTTTCCTTGACATATTCATTATTTAGAATCTCCAGGGGTGCCTGGGTGGCTCAGTCAGTTACCATCTGACTTCGATTCCGGTCATGATCTCACCACTCATGAGTTCGAGCCCCACATCTGGCTCCATGCTGACAGGTCAGAGCCCGGAGCCTGCTTTGGACTCTGTCTCTCTCTCTCTCTCTGTCTCTGTCTCTCTCTCTCTGCCCCTCCCCTGCTCACACTCTCTCTCTCTCAAAAATAAGTAAACATTAAAAAATTATAATTAAAAAAAAATAATAATATAAAAAATAAAAAGGTCCAGATCGCAAGATCTATCTGACATATATCACTTGTCCTTTGTCAAATCCTGCTCAGGTAAGGCACAATGCACCTAGCACCCAAAAAATTCTCCTTTGTCTAAGAACTTCCCTTAAACGTGGCTAAATCAGAATTCTTTGATTGCAAGTGACAGATACTCAATTTGAAACAGCTTCTAAGAAATGGCTGGTATCAGTGTCTGCGATGCCATCAAGCCTTTCTTCCACCTCTGTCTCATGCTGGCTTCTTCCTTCTGCACATCAGTTTCATGATCATTTATCTGAGCTTTCTCTGAGTTTATATTCTAACAGTCCTGGGGCTAGAGTAGAAAAAGAATTTTCTCCTTTACCTCCCATTTGGGGAAAAAAAAAAAAAAAAAAAAAAAACCTCCCAGGGAAGGACTCTGGTCATTTGTGGGTCTTTTCTTCCTCTTTGACCAATCTCCTCGACCTGTGTCTAGGGGGTGGGATCTGTTAGCAAAAGAGAGTCTTGAATGCTGAGCAAACAAAACCTGTGACCTGAAACCAAAATAAGGCTTGGCTATTCTCTTCCCACTGAGTTGATCTTCCTTAACTAAGAATCCTTAAGTAATCTGATGATAGCAGAGCAGGGTTTCTCAAGCTCAGTCCTACTAACAACATGGGCCATATCAGACTGTAGGGGCTCTCCTGTGCACTGGAGGATGTTCAACAGCATCCCAGTTCTCTCTACCCACTACATGCCAGGAGCAATGGTCCATCTCCCAGCTGTAACAACCAAAAATATCTCCAGACATTGCCAAGACTTCCCTGGGAAGCAAAACTGCTCCCGATTGAGAGCCAGTGAAATACAGGAACATGAGATGAGAGAGCAGAGGACATTTTCCCAGAAATTATTATCAATGTGGACATCTTGGGGGATGGAAGAGAGGATAAGGAGAAAGACATGGTATAAGTGAGGGAAGGAGAGAAGGAAGAATGGAGACTGTAGCACTTCCAACACCTCCTATATCATTTTCCCATTAGCCCCTTGGCACCAATTAATTTATCATATTATCTGTTTGTCAACTCGGAAGAAGAGCTAGGGTCCCAGGGCATTGCGAAGCAGAATGAGACATATTAATACTTCAGCCTGAGGGCATGAGGAAGGGAGAAGGGACTAAGGTTTCAGACTCCTTAATGGAGGAGGTAGATGGTGATAATTCAGCATCAGTGATTCTAACCTGGGGTCGTTGGATCGTGTTTCTTGTGTCTACTACCAATTGTTATCTTGCTATTGTGTCTACTACCAATATTAGTAAGAGTGATCTCATATAATTTAGAGTTTTCAATGGGTTTTCTCAGACTCAGTCATATTTGATTCTCTCCCACAAACCCTGTGAAGTGGGCAAGGAAAGATCTTGTTATGCCCATTTACAGATGAGGAAACTGATATCCATAATATGGGAAATAGAAGCACTATCATGTGGGCAGTAAAAGTGTGGGGCTTTTAATACAAACAAACCCAGCCTCAATTCTTAGCTGCATCACTTACTAGTTATTTAATCTTGTCAAGTTACTTAACCTCTCATCTGTAAAATGGATTCAATGCCTAGGTAATACAGGTTGTCATGAAAATTAAATTGGCTAATGTAGGTAAAGAATTTATTATGGTACCTGGCACTTAGCAAGCATATACTAAAGGATAACAAGTATTAGTACCATAATTATCACCTATCATCACTGAAATTCTAAGAAAAATTAAAATTAAGCAATTTAACCAGAGTCTCACTGCCAATAAATGATGATTCTGATCCTTAAATTCATTTTCTGTAATGACTGAGACTGAGTAAGGGGTTGAGACTGAGTATCCACTAAGGTGTGTGGTACTTTACATAACGGTACTGAATATCCCTGTAATATTGAGAATCAGTCATTGGTATCTCCATTTCACAGATGAAAACATCTGAAACAGAGAAGTAACTTGCCCACTGTCACTCAGGTTGAAGGTGGAGGCAGATTATCAGTTTTATATTATGAAGCCCTCCCACTCATTCTTTTGCAATTCTAGTGACTGGCTGGTGTATGTGATGGCAACATAACTCTGGCTACAAAGACCTGAGAAGTCTCAGGCAGTATGGGAGCTTTTAAGAAAGCTTGTCCTCACTGGAAAAAAAAAAAAAAAAGATTCACAGGGGGAGAAATGGCCCCTTTTGTGTGGTATGCACAAAATAGCTGCCACCATCTTGCAAGCGTGAGAAGAACAAACTGGAGGGGAAAAGAGAAACATCAAAGATAACAGAGCAGAAGAAGACAGCAAAAAATCTGAGCCCTTGATCATATTACTCAACCAATTGCTGATTGAACAGCCCTAAGCACCTCTCTCAGGACTTGTTTTCATGTAAGAAAACAAATCTTTTTTGTTTCATCCATTTGAATCAGGCTTTCTGTTACTTGCATCCAAATGCACTCTGATACAATCAACACAAATAATAATTCCTTTACTACTGATAAGAATAGGATTCACTGTACACTGACAACATTGGAAATACTGTACTAAGCTTCTTAGATTTCATATTGCATTTAATATTTCATATAGCAAATCATAAAGTAGATACTACTATTAACTCTATTTTACAGATATGTAATAGAGCGGAGTAAAGAAAACTAACATTTGTAGGTTGACAATACATAACCTCTTGGGACACTGGGGAGATGGCTCAGAATGCACACTCTTGAGTCAGACCATCTTGTTGAAATCCATTGTTATCACTTACTGGCCATGTGATCTTGGGCAATTACTTACCAAGTATTCTCTTGGAGCTTATTTCTTCACCCTTAAAATGGATAAGAAAATTGCATCTCTAAGTGGTATTAGGATGAAATGAGGTTCATCCGATCAACAAATGTTGTGTGCATGATTTAATGTTCCTCATAGTTCCTCATAGTTCCTCATAGTTCTGCAAATGGGAAATACTACCCCCTTTTACATAAATGAAAAAACTAAGGTTTAAAGAGGTTAAATCAGTTGTCCCACACCACACTACTAATAAGCAGGGTGTTGGGATTCAGATCTAACTAGGTTTCTTTTAGTAGCAAAGAACTGGGTGTAGTTACATGACAAACGCTGTTTGGGGCCGGGGGTAGGACAGAGAGGTGGAAGGACAGATTAAGCTCAGGTTGTGAAAAGCCCTTTGTGCTTTGTCAAGGAACATGGGCAACATGTTGGGTGAACTGTGAGAAGACGGAGGCTGTGGGGGGCAGGAAAGATGGGCAATACCAGATGGGTGACCCTCAATCTACAGAAGTGCAGCCAGTCTCTAGGCACACACTCTCCAAGGACGGTTATGGGATCACCAACCCAGGTGGCCCTGTTAATTATGAGATTTGCCTTGTGCACTGTGGTATTGTGATTTATAATAAGAAATATATGTTAGGTCTTTGCCCCATTCCTGGCACAGAGCTTCTAAAACCGTAGGAATTTCAGAAGTATAGAGAGCTACAGAGATGTCTTTGCTATGTTAATTTCAAAAGTATAGAGAGCTACAGAGGTGTCTTTGTTATGTTATGTTATGTCTATGTTATGTTAATGCCTTTGGATTGAGCCTATCAATGGGGGCTGATTCACCAGGATATCCATCCCTGTGATTCGAGGGTTGGAACTTTCAGTTCCTCCCACTACCACTTTAGGGAAGACAGAGGGACTGAAGAATGAGTTCAATCAACAGCAGTCAATGATTTATTCAATCATGCCTATGTAATAAAGCCTCCAGAAAAACTTACCTGGTGTGGGGATTCAGATAGCTTCTGGGTTAGTGAACTCAGAGAGGGCATGGAAGCTGCATGCCCCTTTCCCCATACCTCGCCCTATGTATTCCTTCCATCTGGCTGTTCCTGAGTCATATCCTTTTATAATAACCAGTAATCTAGGAATTGAAACGTTTCTCTGAGTTTTGTGAGCCGCTCTAGCAAATTAATTGAACCCAAAGAAAGGTTCTTGGGAACCTCTGATTTATAGCCAGTCAGTAAAAAGCACTTGTAACAATCTGGGCTTATGACTGGCATCTGAAGTGATTGGGGTGGGGAGGGGAGCAGTTCTGTAAGACTGAGCCCTTAATCTGGGAATATGATGCTATCTCCAGGTAGATGGTGTGAGAATTGAGTTGAATCATAGGGACACCCAGTTGGTACTGGACACTTGCTGGTGTAAGGAAAAAAAAAAACCCCACACATTGGCATTCATATCCAAATATTATACACTCTTGTCATCCAAAATCTATGTCACTGATGGTTACAGTTCAGTCACCTCTCCATCAGCTGACATGGGCATAAACTGACCTCAAGCATTTGGGTAATCAGGGCTCTGAAGTCCGAAACTCCCTTATTCCAAAAAGCAAATGAACTAATAGCTACAGTAGGGCATTTGGATTAGAATCCTTAGTGTCTAGGTGATTGAAGCACAATGCCTAACTCTTGGGAACTCAGTATAATCGTTCTGGAGTCAGACTACATGGGTTTAAATCTTGGGCTGTGTAATCTCAGATAAATTATTTATAAGCTCTCTGAGGCTGTTTCCTCATCTGTAAAATGGGAAAGATAGTTTTACTTACCTGTTAAAATGATGGAGAAGAAATTATGTAAGTCATACATTCAATAATAGTCAATGAAGACTTTCTATATGTTAGTCAGCTCTGGTGGTGACAAGACAGACAATATCCCTGTTCTCATGGAGCTCTCATTGGAGTGGGAGGGAAGAGATGATACACAGATAATTAAAATAACAAAATAACATCAAGCAGTGATCAAACTATATCTGCTTTGACACAGAAGAGGAAATGTGAACAGAGAGGTGAATAATGGTTGAGCAGGGGGAACAGCAAGTGCAAAGGACCTGAGGTGAAACAGAGTTTGGCATGACTGTAAAAGAAAATAAAAGGACAGTGTGTCTGGACATACTAAGCAAAGGGTAGAGCAGTGCAAGAGGTAGTCAAGGGCTGGATCCTGGGAAGCCTCTTTACTCTTGCTGGCACTTTGGATTTTACTCAACTTAAAAAGAAAAGACATTAGTGGAGGTTTTTAAACAGAAGTTCTTACCTAAGTGCCATCTGTTCTAAAATTCATATGCAAGATTTGGTTTAATCAGGTATGGTAAGACACACAGACATGGAAATGACTGTCATAAAGGAAGTTTATACTCACAGATCCCTAGAAATAAAAGGCATGTCATGCAGGGCCACATGAGGAAACACCAGAGGAAGTCAGGAGGCGGAGGTGGGAGAGGGCAAAGCCCAGATCCTGCGTGGGAATTCTCACAGGAAGAAATGGGTCAGGCAGGGTAGGTACAGTGAATAACTTTGGATTGGATAGTTTAAGTAATTTCAATAGGCTCTGGGCTGTAAGAGTGGTCCCTAGTTGTCTGGTACCTGGCCCTGGGGTGATTTAGGGCAGGGGGAACATTGGCTGGTATGTAAAGAGTTTGATAAAGGAGATGGTTGGGAGTGTGGGCTCTGAATTAGTTGGTTTGCCTAGCAAAAGTGTGCCTGAACAGAGTTGTTTGCTGTCTCTAGGAATTAGCAAGCCCTGGGAGGGACAGTCTCTCTAGAATCCAGGCCCCAAGTGCGAGGACATCAAGAATACACAAAATCAAAATAAGAAAATACAATCAACATGCTATCACATAACAAGCTTTCCATAAATGATATCTATTAGTATTACCTCTAAGATGAGGGCAATGAAAATTTCTGGTAATTATACAGTTATTCAAGGTATACAAGGAACTGAAAATGTAGGAAGTCCATAAGAGTTTTATTTCTAATAAAAGTGGTGAGAGTGGACATCCTTGTTTTGTTTCTGAGCTTTTCCCCTAAGATCAAGAACAAGATAATGATGTCCACTCTAACCACTTTTACCTAACTTGGTACTGGAAGTCCTAGCCACAGCAATCAGACAACAAAAAGAAATAAAAGAATCCAAATTGGTAAGAAAGAAGTAAAACTTTCACTATTTGCAGATGGCATGATACTATTAATAGATAACCCAAAAGACTCCACCAAAAAACTGACAGAACTGATAAACAAATTCAATAAAGTTGCAAGCTACAAAATCAACGTACAGAAATCTACTGCATTTCTATAGACCAATTATGAAGCGGCAGAAAGAGAAATTAAGTAATCAGTCTCACTTACAATTGCACCCAAACCCGGGGTGCCTGGGTGGCTCAGTCGGTTGAGCATCCGACTTCAGCTCAGGTCATGATCTCACAGCCTGTGAGTTCAAGCCCTGCGTCGGGCTCTGTGCTGACAGTTCAGAGCCTTGAGCCTGCTTCTGCTTCTGTGTCTCCCTCTCTCTCTGCCCCTAACCCACTCACATTCTGTCTCTGTCTCTCTCAAAAATAAATAAACATTAAAGAAAATTAAAAAAAAAAAATTGCACCCAAACCTGTAAGACATCCAGGAACAGACTTAACCAAAGAGGTGAAAGACCTGTACTGTGAAAACTATAAAACAATGATGCAAGAAATTGAAGATGACACAGAGAAATGGAAAGACATTCCAAGCTCATGGATTGGAAGAACAAATATTGTTAAAACACCTATACTACTCAAAGCAATCTACATATTTAATGTAATCCCTACCAAAATATCAGCAGCATTTTTCATGCAACTAGAACAAATAATACTAAAATTTGTATGGAAACACAAACAACTCCCGAATAGCCAAAACAATCTTGAAAAAGAAAAGCAAAGCTGGAGGCATCACAATTCCAGACTTCACGTTATAGTACAAAACTGTAGTAATCAAAACAGAATGGTAATAGAACAAAAATAAACACATACATCAATAGAACAGAATAGAAAACCCAGAAATAAACCCATAATTATATAATCAGCTAATCTTCAAGAAAGAGGGAAAGAATATCCAACAGGAAAAAGACAGTCTCTTCAACAAATGGTGTTGGGAAAACTGGACAGCAACATGACAAAGAATGAAACTAAACCACTTTCTTGCACCATACCCAAAAATAAGCTCAAAGATTAAATGGATTAAAGATTATAAATGTGAGGCCTGAAACCATAAAAATCTTAGAAAAGAACACAGGCAGTAACCTTTATGACATGGACTATAGCAATTTCTTTCTCCTGAAGCAAGGGAAACAAAAGCAAAAATAAACTATCAATAAGACTATATCAAAGTAAACAGCTTCTGCACAGCAAAGGAAATAATCAACAAAACTAAAAGGCAACCTACAGAATGGAAAAAGATATTTGCAAATGACATCCAACAAAGGGCTAGTATTCAAAATATATAAAGAACTTATAAAAGTCAACACCCCCAAAAAAAACTAAATTATCTGATTTTAAAATAGACAGAAGACATGAACAGACATTTCTCCAAAAAAAAGACATACAGATGGCCTACAGACACAAGATGTTCAACATCACTTATCATTAGGGAAATGCAAATCAAAACTATGATGAGACATCACCTCACACCTGTCAGAATGGCTAAAATCAACAACACAAGAAGCAACTGGTTTTGGTGAAGAGGTGAAGAAAGGGAAACCCTCTTGCAGTGTTGGTGGGAATGCAAACTGGTGCAGCCACTGTAGAAAACAGTATGGAGGCTCCTCAAAAAGTTAAAAATAGAACTACCTTATGATCCAGCAATCGCACTACTGGGTATTTATCCAAACAATATAAGAACACTAATTCAAAGGGATACATGCACTCCTATATTTATAGCAGCATTATTTATAATACCCCAGATATGGAAGCAACCCAAGTGGCCATTATTGATGAATGGATAAAGAAGATATAATGAAATATTATTCAGCCATAAAAAAGACTGAAATCTTGCCATTTGCAACAATCTAGATGGAGCTAGAGTATAATGGTAAGTGAAATAAGTCAGTCAGAGAAAGACAAATACCATATGATTTCATTCATTGTGGAATTTAAGAAACAAAACAAAGAGAAAAAAGTAAGAGAGAGAAAGAGAGAGAAATCAAGAAACGGACTCTTTAAATACACAGAACAAACTGATGGTTACCAGAGGGGAGATGGGCAGGGAGATGGGTTAATTAGGTGATAGGACTTAAGGAGTGCACTTGTGATGAGCACAGGGTGATAAATGGAAGTGCTGAATCACTATATCATACACCTGAAACTAATATAACACTCTGTTAACCAACTGGAATTAAAATAAAAACTTAAAATTTTAAAAAAGGAAAAAGAAATAAAGCAAACTATATAAAAAAGTTTTATTTCTTTCCCCTTCCTGCTATAACATTTTGACCTCAGTGCTACATTTAGACCAGAAAACACCCCATAGCATATGGATTCTTACCTGCATTTTAAACTAGAACAAACTTCCCATCCACCCTCCAAAATGCAAGCCAGCCCTGGCAACTGATGGATTGATTGATTGATTGATTGATTGATTGATTGATTAAATAAATAAATATGTATTCACCATTGGAAATGTTGCCACCATGATTAAACCTCCCAACAGTCACTTTAAAAGCAGCCATGACAAAGAATAAGGGAAAAAGAGTAAATGTATTGCAGGTATCCTATGGACCAAGCACTATGTAAGGCATATACACCATTGCAGTATTTCCCCCAGATATAGTTACAGGAGATGCTATGTCTAAATGCTGTGCACCCCCACCCCCACCCCCACACACACTAAATTCATATGTTGAAATCCTAACCCCCAAAGATGATAGTGTTAGGAGGTGGGGCTTTTGGGAGGTGATGAGGTCATGAGGGTGGAGCTTCATGAATGGGATTCATGCCCTGATAAAAGAGACCTCACACAGCTCCCTACCCCTTCCACCATGTGAGGACTCAGTGAGAATACTCTGGCTATGAACCAGGAAGTAATCCCTCACCAGCCACTATATTGAATCTGCTGGCTCTGCCATCTTAGACTTCCCAGCCTCCAGAACTATAGAAATACATGTATGTGGTTTATAAGCTACCCACTCTGAGGTATTCTGTTATAGCAGCCTGAACAGACTAGGACAAGAGACCATGGAGAATATAATTTTAAGGGTTCCTAGACCCAGTATTAAATAACATTGGAACACATGGTGAGCAGTTCATCCCTCACCCATCTTTCTAATTACATCAAGGGAAAGTCTCAAGTGGGTGCTAGCATGTCTTTAACACTTCTCTACCACTTGCTAATCTCTCCTTTCAACAAAAAATGAACAAGCCTTAGACTCAGAGCCGTGGCAGGCTACAGTACTAGCTAGAATTTTAGTGACTATTTTTTTTTTACTCCATGATTCTTTAAATGGTTTCCTTTTTTAAAGAACGAGAAACTAGTCTGCTTATACATGATAAAAATTAATTTTAAAATAAAGTTTAAATACCTACTAAAAAGCAATATCATGTTAATGCTAGTACATGTGGCAAAAATCATACACACAGTACTCAAATGGCTAAATTTCAGGAAATGCTGACTTACTTCTTTTATCCTAATAGCAACCCTGTGAGGTAGATGCCATTTTTATCTCTAGTTTACATGTTGGAGTCTGTGACGCAGATAGGAAAAGTGAGGCAGCCAAAGTCAGATAGGCCTCTTCAACCCAATTCTACCTAGCTGCAAAATTTGAAATCTCACCACGCTGACCGATCATAGTGTTTGTTATCAGAATCAGAAGTTGTCAACTTAGGAAAACCTCCGATGCTTCTCTTAGGAAGGCTCCAGGGGTGCCTGGGTGGCTCAGTCAGCTCAGATCAGGAGCTCAAAGTTGTGAGATCAAGCCCCGCATTGGGCTCCACACTGAGCTTAAGATTCTCTCTCTCCCTCTCCCTCTGCCACTCCCCTGTGCATGCATGCACACACACTCTCTCTCTCACTCTCTCAGAAAAAAAATTAAAAAAAATAAAAAGTTCCAGTGAGTGCTGGCTTTAGAAATTAGCTTCCAGGTGTATGGCTAACCCTCACCTGCAAATGCTTGGGCAAGCACTAAATTCTCTCTCCAAATCTCCAGCAGCTTCTCTTCTCACAGCATCAGCTATAGAGAGGCAGAGTGGTACTAGAACCCAATGTTGCACTGTTAATTGGTCTCTTAGGTCAGTAATGTGGAGTCCCCGGGATGACAGTGCTGTTCCAGGGAAGACAGCATCTGGTGCTCAGGTATTCAGGACATTCTGAAACTTTCCTGATCAGGACAGTTCACTCCTCTGCCCCTACCTAGTGTGGCCCAGCCACTAGATTGCCTATCTGCTGGCCTTTCTAGCTGCTCTGCTTCTGTCTTCATTGCTGCTTGGCAGAACCCGCCTTATCTGTACATTGATGAGTCATGCTTTCTGTACATTTCAATGTTTTATCCCTGCAGGGAAGATTCTGGTAAGTACCTTCACTCTCACTGCTCTTAATACTCCATGCTTCCCTGTTAGGACTATTTCTGAGGCTCTTAAAGAAAATTGAACTTTTCAGCAGTTGGAGTGCAGTGGCTGAAAAAAAAAAAAAGGCTCCAGGATGGGGGGAATGTTCTTGTGATAACCTGGCTAGAAAGAATATTCAAACCTTCTCTCATCTACTAGTTTGACAACTTGGCCATCTATTCTAGGTGTTATATAGTATATGAGAATTCTTGGCCTCTGAATGGATACAAATCAGAAGAAACTCATATAACCCACAGACAGGATTTCAACAACAAGTTACTGTTCATGCCTCTTCTGGAGCCAGTTGTCAATTAATGCTGGGAGTGGCATGATACTAAATGTTGTCAAAACTGCCTTTGTGTTCCAGCTGTGATATCAATGCAGTGTGTGACCATGGGCGCCTCACTTAACTTCCCTGGACCTCAATTCTCTCATCTGTAAAATATAGGAATTGGACAGAATCATCTCTGTGGGTATCACAATCCTCAAACACTAGGTAATCATGTGGGCACTGTGCTTGCTGTCTCCAGGCCATGGATTTCCCATGTGTAAAATGAGCTAATTAAGCTCTGACCACTTCACACAGATAATGATGAGGATTAAAATAAAATGGTGTACACAGCTATATTTGTTAAAAGTAAATTTCCATCAGTTTTGAAGTGTTACTGTAATGACAACAAAGATCACTGGTTGATCGACGCATGCCCTTGAGTTGCTAGGAACAAAATCCTTCCCTAACTTAAACAAATGGGAGGGTTTTTTTCTGTTTTCGTTTTTGTTTTTGTTTTTGTTCTCTACAAAGCCTTACCTAGATTATCTTTATGTTTTTTGGATTTTTAAAAATTGTAATAAGAACATTTAACATAAGATCTACCCTTTTAACAAGATTTTAAGTGTGTAATGCAGTATTGTTAACTATAGGCATGATGTTAACGGTAAGATTTTGAGAACTTATTCATCTTGCATAACTAAAACTTTATGCCCCTTGAGTAGCAACTCTACATTCCCCCTCCTCCAGCCCCTGGCAATCACCATTCTACTCTTTGCTTCCATGAGTGGGCTATTTTAGATACTTCATGTAAGTAGAATCATGTAGTATTTGTCTTTCTGTAATTGGCTTATATCACGCAGCATATTATCCTCAAGGCTTATCCATGTTGTCACATTAGGCAGAATTTCCTTCTTTTCTAAGGCTGAATAATATTCCATTGTATGTATATACATTTTCTTTGTCCATTCACCCATGATTGGACATTCAGGCTGTGGCCACATCTTAATGATTATGAATAATGCTGCTATGAACTTGGGAGTTACGAGGTACTCAAGGGCTCACAGGGAAACCGGGAGCCATAGATTTGAGAATGGGCAGGAAACAAGAACCACAACAATGGCTCCAGAGCAGTAGAATCCTGCCAGACAGTCCTCATAGGACAAATGAAATCCAAACTCTTCTCCTGCCCTTGTTTCACTCATTCAAGATTCTGACCCCAGAAGACAGAATCTACTGGCCAAGTTTAAAACACCTGCCTTCCCACCCATGACAGTCCTGAGCCAGAGGATCTGGCCCCTTCTGTCTCTGTAAATGAGTAGCAGACACGAGAATTCGCTGAGACCACACCAGGTAGAGAGGATCACTCTCCAAAAGGAAATCAAAACTTCGGGGAAGGGGAATAAGATTCTGCACAGCTCCTGAATATGAAATAATGACCACCCAGAGATTACTTAAATGCTTAAATAATCACAGTATGTTACCCACCAGTATGACTTTTTTTTTTTTTTTTTACTTTTCAACATTACATGTTCCCCTGCCTGATAGGAGACAGGTAGTTTGGTTAGAGTGGTTTTATTTCTTTCCTCCATATCCTCTCTCTTTCCTCTTCCATCCCTACCCCCACCCCTGTTCTTTCTGTCCCTCTCCTCCTCTTTTCTCTTCCCCAACTCACTCCTGTCCGGTAAGGTGATAGGAGCAAAGGCGTAAAGGATACTTATGAGTCTCCTGGGTCTCTGAACCAAAGAGAAAAGACTGTTTTCCTCATGCTTCAACCTCCTGGTCAATTACCCCTCCTTCAATCTGCCACACGGGTGCGTACACATAAGACACAGACACACGCCCCAACCCTTGCTTCCCTCTTCCTCTCAGGCAGAGGCCCTGTTTCCTTCACCTCATCCTCTGTCATTCCTCACCTCCTGATGAAATTTGCCCACGTGCAATTTGGACCCTTTCTTCCCCCACCAGGCTGCAGGGTTGAGAAAGAGGCATGCAACTGTGGAAATAATTCTCTTCCTGCTCTGTGGCAATCACTGACCACCTCAACAGGTCAGTGACAAGCAACAAAAGACTTTACCCAAATTCTATCAGAATTGACATGCCCCTCAAAGAACTGTAGTGAATGGTTGTTACAGAGAGCACTGGAATGGATGGATTCTCAGCAGCTCACCAAGACGCCCTCAACCACAAGCCATGCGTGTGGAGTCAAACAAACACAGCAGAGAAACGCAATGCTACAGTTCTTATTGGAAAGCAAACAAGAGCCTGCAGACAAAGACAAACCGGTAAAAGCTCTAGTAAAGCTGGCCAAGGTCAGTGGAGAACCAGGAACATCAGGGGAAATGTCAGGTACTATTTTGACAGCCTAATAGCAAGGAAGGAATGGTCTTCTGCAACAACTCCCAAGGCTGAATTTGTCAAGAACTGCAATACCACCAGAAGGTGCTGGTTTTGACAATAGCTTGTAATAACCTACATGCCCAAGACAAAGTACACAAGATATTTTTTCCTATATTTTACTAGGAAAATTTTCAAGGATACATAAAAACTGAAAGAAGTTTATAGTGAAAACTCATATACCCATGACCTAGATTCTACTATTAATATTTCCCTGGGTTAACACATATTTATCCATTCTTTTATCTACTCATCAATCCATCTGACTTTTTGATACACTTCACAGTTAGTGGCACGCAATGGTACATGTCACCTCAGAGTTTCAGCATGCAGTATTTGCTTAGGGCACATGCAGAAGATATTTCTGATATAAAAAATAAAACACAGGGATTAGGGAGAGGGAAGGATGAATGGATGAGGCACAGAGGATTTTTAGGGCAGTGAAAATACTCTTTATGACAGTGTAATAGAGGACCCTTGTTCTTATACATTTGTCCAAACCCACAGAATGTACAATACCAAGAGTAAACCCTATTGTAAATTATGGGCTCTGGGTGATAATGATGTGTACATCCATTGTGACAAATGTACCAGTCTGCTGGGGGACATGGATAATGAGGGGGCCTGTGTATGTGTGTAGCCAGAGGTTTTATGGGAAATCTCTATACTTCCTGCTTGATTTTGCCATTAATCTAAAAATGCTCTTTAAAAAGTCTATTTTTTCTTGTTATAAATAAAGTCTATTTTTTAATTAAATAGATGATTGAAAATTAAATAAAACCTATGACTTATCTCTAACAGAGGATCGGCAAACTGGCATCCCAAGGGCTGAACTTGGCTTGCAGACATGTGTTGGTTTTCCCTGCCCAGAATCTATTCTCATTCCTCCTGTTACAGAATCCCAAGCTTCTTTTGAATAAATGATCCACCTCCTCTCATAATCCATGTGTTTTGGGAAGAACGGATTGCTTCTCTTGGCTCTATCACCAGGCCCATGAGCCCTACCTGGCCGATCAATGCAGTGCTGATTGGCTACAGAAATCCAATTCAAATGGTGAGTTGAGTTGAGATGGGCACATGGATCCCATTGGTCCATTGAGAGCCTTCCCGAAGACCCTCACTGAAATTCTCTTTCAGTTCAGGTTACTAATCCAATAGGATAAACCTAGGGATGCTGGTGTGCTGGTGTCCACCTTTTTTAAGATGTTGTAAGAAGCTGCTTAAAAATGCAGCTAATCCAAAGCAAAGCAGAGCCCATAGGTAGAAAGGTACAGGTAATTTATGCTCCTGGATCCAGCCAGGCCTAAAGTCCAGAAAACCGTATTTTTCAGTTATAAGAGTTAATACATTCCTTTTAAAAAACTAAATAGTTCAGGGGCGCCTGGGTGGCGCAGTCGGTTGGGCGTCCGACTTCAGCCAGGTCACGATCTCGCGGTCCGTGAGTTCGAGCCCCGCGTCCGGCTCTGGGCTGATGGCTCAGAGCCTGGAGCCTGTTTCCGATTCTGTGTCTCCCTCTCTCTCTGCCCCTCCCCCGTTCATGCTCTGTCTCTCTCTGTCCCAAAAATAAATAAACGTTGAAAAAAAAAAATTAAAAAAAAAAAAAAAAAAAAACTAAATAGTTCAGGTCGATTAAACACCTGACTTTGTGGCTCAGATCATGATCTCACAGTTCATGAGTTCGTGCCCTGCACTGGGCTCTCTGCGGTCAGAAAAGAGCCTGCTTTGGATCCTCTGTCCCCTTCTCTTTCTGCCGCTCCCCTGCTCGTTCTCTCTCTCTCTCTCTCTCTCACTCTCTCTAAAAATAAACAAATAAGCTTTTTAAAAAGAAAAAATAGCTTGAGCTCTTTTTCTATTCATTTCAATAAAAATAATCCTGGCGAATAGTTACTATGGGTTTCACACCCAAGTCTGGGTTCAAGTTCTTGACTGTTAAGTTACGCTACAGTTAGGTCATGCACTGAAAATTCAAAGAGGAGGGAAACTTACCCTGCCCAGTAGGTGATGTGAATCCAGAAAGCACAGGTAACAAGTAACCCTCTAGTGGGAACACAATGTGGTAAGTGGTATAGAAGACAGATCTCAGTGTCAGGGAGGTGCTGGGGGACTTGGAAAAGCTTGGAGGACAAGGTGACCCTTAAAATGAGCCTTGTAGGGGCCCCTGGGTGGCTCATTCAGTTGAGCATCTGACTTCACCTCAGGTCACGATCTCACACTTCATGGGTTTGAGACCTACATAGGGCTCTGTGCTGACGGCTCAGAGCCTGGAGCCTGGACCCTGTTTCAGATTCTGTGTCTCCTTCTCTCTCTGCTCCTCCCCGACTTGTTCATTCTCTCTCTTTCTCTCTCTCTCTCTCTCTCTCTCTCTCTCTCAAAAATAAATAAATAAACATTAACAAAAAAAATTTAAAAAAAAAAAAAAAGAGGAGGCTTGTAAAGTCAGGAGAAAACAGAGCACAAGTTGCACTCTTATGGGAGGTAGGGAACAGAGCGGGTCAGCAGAGTGGTCCTAGGGAGCTCTAAGCCCTTTTCACCAACCTTCTGAACCAAAACAATCTCAGTCATAATCTGTGTGTGTGTCCCTCTATCAATCTGTCTATTCATCTGTCTTCTCTGTGTCTCTCTCCACATCTCTGTATCTCTTTTTCTTTTCTTTTTTTTAAATTTTTTTAATGTTTACTTATTTTTGAGAGAGACAGAGACGGAGCACAAGCAGGGGAGGGGCAGAGAGAGACAAACACACAGAATCCAAAGCAGGCTCCAGGCTTCAAGCTGTCAGCACAGAGCCCAACGCAGGGCTCGAACTCATGAATTGTGAGATCATGACCTGAGCCAAAGTCGGATGCCCAACCAACTGAGCCACCCTGGCACCCCTCTTTTTCTTTTCCTGTCTCTCACTGTGTGTCTCTCTCTGCGTTTCTCTCTCCGTATCCCTCTCTCTCTCTCCCTCCCCTTCTTTCTCTCTCCTCTCTTCAGGCACTCACTCGCCTACCTTCTGGGATGCAGTCCACCCCATCATCAATACCGCCCTAGTCTAAGCCACCATCATTTCTCACATGTCCAACTTGGCAGCCTCATAACTTGTCTTCCCACCTCCATTCTTGCCTTGCTTCCATCAATTGTCCACCTCTCTGACAAAGCAAATATTTTAAAATGAAAATCTAATCATGGTACTCCCCTGCTTAAAACCATGGATAAAGAAAGAACTCCTCAACACAGCCTACAAGACCCTTCCCATTCTCCAACCACATCCAGCTCCACGTATCCACCCCACTCACTGCACCCCAGCTTCCCTGGTCTTCCAGTTCTTCAAAGAGTCCTTCTCTATCCCATCCTAGAGCCTTTGAATTTGAAATCTCCTTGAAATGCTCCTCTCACCCCCAGCCCGACATCCCTTTACCTAATTAACACTTACTCGTCTTTTACTTCTTATCTCAGATTCAAGTATCACTTCCTAAGAGAAGCCTTCCCTGATTGCCAGACCACATCAGATCTCACTGGTACATGTTCTCTCATTTGTTTGACTTTTTCTTTATAGCACTTATCCAAGTTTAGAAATGTGTGTATGTGTGTGTATTTGATGGATTGATTCATGCCTGTGTCTTGTACTTAAGACCCAGGAAATCAGAGACCACGTCAACTTCTTAAAATAACTTCATACCCAGAATTCAGTACAGTGGCTAGTGCACACTTCCATTTTGTTACAGTCCCCACCACTCCCTGTTGCATTCCCAACTCCAAGTTGTGTTAGTTACAATTTATGTTGTTTGTGCTACTGTTTCCCTAGAAAAAAGAATTATTCCTTTAGACTACTGCCTCTATTAAAGGGTAGAGAAATAGAGGCTATACCCAGAGGGCCAAGTGTTTCCAGGAAAATGGGAGACTGCATTTTTCTTTATGGAAGTAGAAAATGTACAATAAATAGTTCTGTCTCACTTATGTTTATTTCCTGTCCAGGCTCGTAGGCATTTGAATTTTCAACACCTTCCCCTAACATTATTCATATATTTCTATTACTTCTTTATTTATTTATTTAAGGTATCTGACTCTTGATCTCAGCTCAGGTCATGATTTTGCAGTTTCGTGAGTTTAAGCCCCACATCAGGCTCTGTGCTGGCAGCATGGACCCTGCTTGGCATTCTCTCTCTCTCCTCTCTCTCTGCCCCTACCCCACTCATGCTGTCTCTCTTTCTCAAAATAAATAAATATACATTAAAAATTTTAAGATTTATTTCTGAACACCCACCTGGCACTAGGTATGTTCTTGGCACTGAGGATACAGCGGATATGCCAAATGAAGTCCCTGCCCTCAAGTCATAGTGCCTGAATTACAGTGTGACAGTTTCCTGTTGTATACCTGTCCTTCCACTAAGCAGAAGTGGTTCCAACACCAGCTCTGGAGCCAGACAGCCTTGGACCTAATCCCAGCCAGGTGGCCTTGAGCAACTTACCAAACTTCTCTATACCTTGGTTTCCTCACCTGTAAAATTGAGCTAATAGTGTTATTGTGTGCATGTAATGAGTTAAGACACAGCTGGCTCATCATAAACCCCCATATCTTTTATTTCCTACCTCTGTACCTTACGCAGGACTGGCTTCATGGGTAATGTGACCTGTGCAGCCACACAGAGCCCCATACTTAAAAGGGCTCTCCACTTGGTTTAATGCTCTGCTGTTGCTGCCCCCCAAACAAGGGGCCCTGTATTTTTATTTTCGTATCAGGCCCTGCAATGATGCAGCCAGTCCTGATCAATACACATTAAATGCTCAGTAAATGTCTGTTGAGAGAATGAATAAGTGAGTGAATTTAGCCAACCACAGTTGATGCTCAAGAACACCATTATCTTACAAAGCCAGTCAAGTGGCTCAGCCCCTGAGCAAAATTCAACAAACTTCGTTGTTGACTCATCCTGTCCCTTCCCTGGTACTAAAAGCCTGACCCAAGACCTTAAATTTCTTCTCATCTAACCCACCCATTTCCTAGGAAACTTTGACCTTGACAGGCTGCCAGAGTTCTCAGTGGAGCCAGCAGCGAACCCCATCCCATTCTCCATTCTCCAGATCAGAGTCTGCACGGTTTCTACCTCTCTACTCCCTCTCTTCCTGCTCAGCATCCCTGGAATAAGATGCACCTGGTTTCCTTCATCCCATTTTACAGATGGCGAAATAGAGGCTCAGTAAAAATAAGGTCCATCAAGATTCTCCATGCAGCCCTGCTCCTTTGCCTAGCCAAGTTTCTAGTTTTATAGTTTCTAACAAGATCCCCAGAACCAAATCACACAAATTATTTTTATAGTGGCTAATCAGACTTGATAATTACATGCTAAATCTGAGACTGAGCCCCACAACCCTAACAGTATCCCATGTTCTGACACTCTGGCCTGCAAAGACAAGCAAAGATAAACTCATCTCCCCATGCCCTGCCTGCCCTAAGTCAGCAGGTGCTGGGGCCTTTCATTCTCTCAATGTTTAATGAGAATCTGCAACATGCAGGCACCATGTAGAAACTGGTGATGCAACTGTGAACAAAACAGACAAAAGTCCCTGATTCTCTAAGAGGGGAAACAGATAAGAAACAAACTAATTCAATAAACTGTATATGGTATGACCATGGTACTAAGCATGATGGAGAAAAATTAAGCAGGGGAGGGGCAGAGGACGTGAGCATTTGGGAGGGTAGGAGTGGAGATTTCAATTTTAAATAGGACTGATTTGGAAAGACTTGAAGAAAGTGAAGAAGCTGGTTAATACAGCTTTCTGGAGAAAGAGCATTGCAGGCAGAAGGAACAGACAGTGCAAAGCCCTGAGGCATTATCCCTGACTCATAATGTTGAGAGATACCTGAATAGACTGGAGCACTTAGCCAAACCATACACACTCCCCCTCCCAGCCCCAGCTTCTCATCTCAGTTTTGTTGCCTATAGACAAATCTAATCTATAGGGTTTTGAACCATTAGGTATTGAATTTCTGCAATAGTACTACTTTCTTTATCAACACAGTGGGGTTTTCATTTTGTTTTTGTTTGGGGTAGTCACATTTAAATGAAAGAGTTCACAACAAAATTTCAATATCCAACTTGGCTTGAGATATCAGACCTGTGCTCACTGGGCCCACATGACTCTTTGTAATAATCTGTCCCTTCAGGGGGGCATAAGCCCCCCTATTCACCACAAACCCAGCCAGAATGCCTCCCTTATGCAGAATGCCTGGCCCTGAATGCATTGTGGTTTACCACCAGCCCCACCCCCAACGCCTGCCTTGGAAAGCCCCTAACAATGATGGAGATTGGACACATGCCCCTTGCTGGGCATGAGGAGCAGGGGTCTCCTCCATCTTGGGAGACTGAAAGAGGCTGGGGAGATCCCTGTCAGTTCCTTCTCCCCAGGAATAGATAGATGTGAGTGGGGAGGGGCTGGGAAGCCAAGAGAGAGGTCGAAGGCTTCTCTGAGCTCATCACATGCTCTTGCATTGATCCCCCTGGAAATGCTTCTCCTCCTATTTCTGCAGAACCTAATTCTCACACATGCTGTCTTGAGCCCTGATTTCTCCCCCTGCCCAAATCTGTTGTGGCCTCTAGAAGAGCTACACTAGGAACTCTCCACCCTCCTACACTCAAGAAAAAGGGGGGTGTCTATGCACCAAAAATTTCCAAGATTGCCTAGGTCCCACCTGTTTACCTCTCCTATACTTCACTCAACTTTCAAACTAGACCACTCTCAAATGACACCCACGTGAATTTGTATGTGTTTGAGTTGTCACGTGAGTGTGGTCTTTGTGCATGTTGATTAGGGTGCTCCTGTGTTTTCATGTGTCTTACTGAGGGATGAGAGGGCCTCCGTGTGCCTGTGAGTGTGTGTGTGTGTGCGCCCGCATAACCGGGTATTGTGTGTCTTTGTGTGAGCGTGGTTGAGTCTGTGTGTGAGTGGTTGCAACATCTTTACTCCCGACAGAAGGTCTTTGCGGCACACTTCTCTCAGCCAGCCTGCATCCTCTTCAAAGGCACTCCAGCTCAGGGACAGTCCACCTCTGGCCTTCCCCAGAATCAACACACGCATTGAGACGCACGCACACTTCCTTTCAAGCGCTGTTCCTTTGGCCCAAGAGAACCGACAAACCTTGAGCATCCTCGCTCCGACAGCCTCCTCCCCACCCCCCAACCCCACCCTCCGATGCCCTGGCTGAAGGATTCTCTACATGGAGATGGACTCGGAGCACTGGCAACGGGGAAGAAAAGTGACTGGGAGGAGAATCGAGCAAGGCAAACTGAGGACACGCTGAAGGAGTACGGAGCCAGAGCCACTGCGGGGAAGCAGGTCCCACCCACACCACGCCCCTCCCGCAGAGGGATAGTTGTTCCCACCCCGGTCTTCCTCTGGGGCTTCCAGGTCTCACTCTTCTCCTCAAACCGGAGCTGTGAGAGGCAGCTGGGACCCCCTCCTCCCATGCATCCCCCTCGCCCCACCATCCGCGTCCAGGCAGCTGCTGATTGGCTGCGGGGAGCAGCGCCCCAGCTCCCCGTCTCCGAGGCGGGAGCGGAGCGGGTCCGAGGTGGGAGGCGCACGAACCGGCTCTGGGAGCCCCTCCCAAGTCCCTGTGCCCAGCGCCCTGTGCCCTACGCGACGGCCGTGCCAGGACTCCAGGAGGGCAGGTGTAGAGGGAGCAAAGGGGACCACGGCCAAAGGTAGAAGCAAGTCCTGCAGAAAGAAAGGCGCTGCTGCTCTGGCTGCTGCCTCCGCCACTGCCGCCACCACCGAACCAGCGTCCAGAGCGGGGCTGGCAGGCCAGGCACGGAGACAAGAGGAGCGAGGGACGAGCTCATGGAGCACACGCACGCCCACCTCGTAGCCAACAGCTCGTTGTCCTGGTCCCCCGGCTCGACCTGCGGCTTGGGCTTCGTGCCCGTGGTTTATTACAGCCTCTTGCTGTGCCTCGGTTTACCAGGTGAGGAGCGTGGGGGAGAGGGAGGAAGCCGGGACCCCCGAATGCGGAGCGACCCTGTCTAGAACCCCCAGGCCTAGACATCCTCGGCGCGTGATCCCTGGCACCCCTTCTGAAAAAGTTTAAGCCTAAGGGCAACAGCGGACATTTCCAGACTGGGGAGAAAGGAAGTTGCTGTGTCTGTCAGGGACTCGTGTGTGTGTGTGTGTGTGTGTGTGTGTGTGTGTGTGTGTGTGCGCGCGCGCGCGTGCGCGTCTCGAGCGTGCGTGGCAGGTGATGGGCATGGTGTATGTGTTGGTGTGAGTGTGCGCGTGGATTCGAGTATTTGCATGAGCATCTGAAGCGATCCGCGTCCCTGAAGGTGTCCAGTGGGGGCTGTGTGTGTGACTTGACCGCACTTACCCACGGCTTTCTGGGGTTTCACTTCTCTTGTGGCCCCCCCACATACACTCCAGCCTGAGAAAACCTCTGCCCCCTCCCCCACCGCGCGTGTCACCCCTGATTGGAGGTGAAGCCAGAGATTCTGATGCCCAGCACTCTTTCTCTGGGGCTGCTGGGATGGAGCAAAGGATGAGCCCCTGTGACCCCTAAGCGAGGAAGGGGTCTCCAGGGAGGCTAGGAAGAGTCTGGGTGGGTCTGGGACCATGCCTTGGCCAGGGTAAGGGTCCAGAGACACCCACAGGCTTCAGAAGCCACCACTTCAGGGGGTCACAGTCTCCTTGAGGACATGCCTTGCCCCCTGGCTTTGCTTCCCTGTCCATCCATTCTGGGCAGCTGATGACCGCTGCGGATGTCTGGCTGGTCCCACATCTTAACGTCCTCTCCAAAGTGTGACTGAGACTTCTGCTGAATTCCTGAAGAGAGCTGGGCTGCTGGGGGCTGGGGGTGCTTGCTGTTTGTGAGACAGGGGGGAGGGGGTTCCTGGGGCTCCAGCTTGAGATAACCCCTTCTTCCAGATAGTCTCTGAGATGGTCTGTGTGGCAGAAAGATTCCTAAAGATCACTTGCAAGCAGACAAGAGAGGGACAAAAGGAAACAGAAAGAAAAAAATCCAGCATACAGCCTAGAATCACAACATCATCTACCCTGCCATTCCGCATCCTGGGAACTTGGGAGCTGGATTTCTGAAAGCCTTGTTGACATTTCCTTTTCAAAACATTCAACTTGGTGGTCAGGGCCCCTGATAAGGTTGTTTATATAAATTCCCCCTCCCAAATTTTCGAAGGAATGAGAAAGCATAAGTTTACAATCACCAAGCCTCTCTCCCAGCGAGTGATGAGGTTTTTATTACTAACTAATCGTTCTGGCTGCCCTGGGAGAGACGCTCAGCCTCTGATTCACCCTGCTGGGGCAGCAGCACGTGTCCTATAATTACCTTGAGCAGGAATTGATTTGTCCAGTCCCCACCTCCCCATCAGCCCCCCTGAGCCTCTCCCAGAGCTCTCTTTTAGGGAGTGAGTTTTTGAGGAGGTTGGTTATTGGTGACACTTGCTGAACCAGAGAAGTGATAGCCGCCCCTTTTCCCTTCGGCTTTCATAGCAGAATGTCTGACCCCTCAGCCTTCAACCCTCCATCTCCTCTGCTGACTAAAGAAGCTATTCTCTCAGGCTTTCCTTCTGAAAACCCTTTAAGGGACAGAGACATAAAGACGGGGAGGCTCCAAGGGCCCAGAGCAGGGACATGAAGATGAGTAGAACAGGGGAAAGCTCAGACCTTCAAACACCTCAAGGTGGAAAACAAGATACCTCACATCTTTACAGCATAACTCCTATGCCAGACATGGCCTTCCTGACCCATAGCATTGGCACCTATTGTGTGCCAAGCAGTCCTAGGCACAGGCTCATCATGGCTGAGCCCAGGGTTAGGAGACAAAGAGAGAGGGATTAGGATGAGAACTTGGAAGGCACTGATAGGTTCTTATGCTCCACTAAAAGCTGTGACCACCTACTGTGTGTCAAGTGCTAAAGAGGTGCCTACAGGATTCAAGGAGCTCACAAGTGGAGCTTGTGGTGGATGCAGAAGGACCAAGCATTCTGGAAAAGGATGATTGAAGAGGGCAGGCTTGCAGGAAGATGATAGGTTGATAAGTGTTTTGTTAATTGCTTGCAAGGTGGTTCAGAAGGTGAAATCCTTAAGTCATTCTCTTAGAACCATAAGGGCAGGCAAGTATGTCCTAGTGACTAAGAATGCAGACTGTAGAATGAAGCAGAGCTGGTTGTTAACATGTGGACCTTCTGTGTTTCTGTGCCTCAGTTTCCACATCTGTAAAACAGGCATTAGGACAGCAGCCACCTCCCGGAATGATGGCAAGAAGGAAAGACGTTGATGGAGATGATGGTGCAGGTTAAGCGCTCAGCTCAGTGCCTGACACACCACACACTGACTGATTGCTGCTGTGACACTGCAGTTGTGGTCATCATGAAGCTGATCTGGTTGTAAGGAGGGGGACTGCGTGGCATGGGAGTCAGAGAAGGGACTGGGAGCACACAAGAAAAGCACTTAGCTCAGCGCCTGAGCTCACTACAGTATTCCCCTCCCCACCCCTAGCTACCGGCAATTAGCAAACCCTCATTACCCTGCTACTGACCAGGATGCACAGCTATGCTGAGTGTGAAGTAACAGACCACAGAGCTTGGTCTTATTGTTGAAAACTGAGATTTTAATTGAATCACTTTTCCTGGCAGTGAACTCACCCCCATTTCCAAATTCTCACAGTGATTGGAAACTGAGGGGTGGATGAGGAGTGGCTATTTGGCAACAAGGGAGCTAGTGACTAGGAGAAAGCACAGATGTTTCTTAACTCCTTCAGTATCTAGACTAAAAGGAAGAGCTTGGGAAAAGCCATGTGGTCCAATCCCCTGCCTCTAGGAATCACCTCAGTCTAACTTAAGTGCTTTGGAGTGGGACCCGGGGGTCCTAATATGAAGTATGGGCACAGCTCTGCCACTTAAGAATTCTTAACATTTCTGTACCACAAATTACCCCACTTGTAAAATGGGGGTAACAGCACTACCTACTACCCACACAGATAATATATATTAAATAAGATCATCCATATAAAAATGGCTAAGCACAGTGCCTGGACTGAGGAAAACACTTGTTAGTGCCTTCTCTGCACGGGATCTTTTTCTATGCTAAATGCTTAGATTATTGCACTTAATCTTCACCACATCCCTGTGACCTGTACATGTCCCTGAACCCATTTTACAGATGAGCAAACTGAGATTCTGAGAAATGGAGCATCCTGTCCACAGTCACACAATCAAACCAGTATGTAAACACCTGCTCTTTCCATTGTACCACGGTGCCTTCATTATTGCCAGAAAGTTCTTCTAACTAACCCCAGTCCTTTATGCTGTGTACTCAGTGGAGAACATTGGTGTGTCCCAGCTGTTCCTAAAACTATGTCTCTTTTCTCTTCCTTTTAAGTAAGCAAGATGTTTCTAGCTTTTCCAAATGCATACAATAAGCCAGTAAAGCTAACAAGGTGCAGTTGGGGACCCTGATGGGGCCAAATGGGACAAGACAGTCCAAAGCAGAAGGCAGTACAGGAAGAAGAGATGAGCCTGATGCCTGAGGGAAGAGAATGGCAGGGAGGACGGGTGAGCCTGGCTGATAAGGAAGGAGCAGCACGAAATTAAACTGAGATGTGAAAGATATATTTTTAAATTTTACCTTCTAAAAGGCACCAGGGATGTTACGGGAGACAAGGTAAGGAAGACGATAGCCTGACACCACACACAGCCCAGCAGATAGGAGCATTTCTGGAACTGCCATGTGAGGATGGTAATACCTGCCTGTGAGGATCGGTGCACAATGAAGGAGATGATGAGTCTGTCACCTGTCAGATAGTGCTTTGACACATGGTGGTTACAGTTGCTGCTAACAAGAGGTGAGAAAATGGTGACTAGCAAGCTGGACTGAGCCCTCAGATGCATTCTCTTTTGAGAACCTATAAACATCTTTTGAGAAAATATAGTAAACAGGTTAACAGTACAAGGTCTGGAGTTAGACCTCTGGGGTTTGAGTCCTGGCTTTGCTATTTATATGCTGTGTAACTTAGGCAAGTGACTTTACTCTCTGCCTCAGTTTCCCCATCTGTAAAATTGGATGATGATAATAATGGCACATACCTCATAGAGTTGCTGTGAAAATTCAGTGGGTTATATATTTAACACAATGTCTGCCACACAGTAAGCACTCCATAAGTCATATTTTTCATCATTTAAAAATTGGGAAATTAGGGGCGCCTGGGTGGCTCAGTCGGTTAAGCGTCTGACTTCAGCTCAGGTCATGATCTCATGGTCATGAGTTCGAGCTCCGCGTCAGGCTCTGGGCTGATGGCTCAGAGCCTGGAGCCTGCTTCCAATTCTGTGTCTCCCTCTCTCTCTGCCCCTCCCCTGTTCATGCTCTGTCTCCCTCTGTCTCAAAAATAAATAAAAACGGTAAAAAAAAAAAATTAGGAAAATTAAGGAAAAATTCTCAACTTGTCTTATGACACCAGCTTTACACTAATACCAAAGCAGACAAAGATATTACAAGAAAACTACCAATCAATATTCCCCATGAACATAGACACAAAAGATCCTCAATAAAATATTACCAAATCTAACTCAGGAATATATAAGAATGATAACAAATCAAGATAAAGTTGGGTTTATCCCAGGAATGTAAGGCTGGCTCAACATCTGAAAATCATTCAGTGTGATCCACCATAATAAAAAACCTAAAAAAGGAAATCCATATGATCTTCTCAGTAGATGTAAAAAAGTATTTGACAAAATTCAACATCCATTCATGATAAAAATTCATCACACTAGAGAACTTCTTTAACCTGATAAAGGTTATCAATAGGTAACCTATAGCTAACATCACATGTGAGGATAAAAGATGGAATGTTTCTCCTCTAAGATCCAGAACAAGGCAAGGAGATCTGGTCTTGCTACTCCAATTCAACATCATACTGGAAGTTCTAGCCAGGAAAGAAAACGAAATAAAAGGTATACTGGAAAGGGGCACCTGGGTGGCTCAGTCAACTGAGGGTCTGGTTCTTGATTTCAGCTCAGGTCATGATCTCACAGTTTGTGAGTTCGAGCCCCAAGTTAGGCTCTGCACTGATGGTGCAGAGCCTGCTTGGGATTCTCTCTCTCTGCCCCTCACCCACTTGCACTCTCTCTCAAATAAACTTAAAAAATTGTTTAAAAAAAGGTATACTAGAAGGAAGAAATTAAACTGTTTCTATTCACAAATGATACAATTACCTTCATAGAAAATCACAAAGACTCCACACAAAAAAAGCTCCTCAGAATAAGTGAGTTCACCATGTTTGCACATGTTGCACCATGTTCACACTGTTAATATGCAAAAACCTACTGTATTTCTATGTATTAGCAATGAACAATTTGAAACTAAAAATTGGAATTAAAAAAATAGATTTCCAAGTTTCCTTGAAAAGCCAGAGGAACTAACATTAGGCACATATTCCCAGATGGTTGGCTGCAGATGAGGAATGGACTGCTTTCCTATGTAGCTGCTTTTTGGAGAGAGAGAGAGAGAGAGAGAGAGAGAGAGAGCCTTAAATAGGCAATGACATTCATATTATTCAAAAACCTAGTAATATAAAAAGGCACACATTGCAAAATCTCCCTCCCATCAATTTCCCCCGCTCACCAATTCCTAAATCCACCCCATCATCACTACTACACAGATAACAAGGGCATCAGTATCTTGGTTTCTTATTTGTTCTTTCAGAGTGTTTTAGTTTATATACAAGCAAGTATGAATAGAGGATCTCAACTCTTCATTTTTTTTTTTACTGTTCTCAAAATGAGCACATTATACACACTGTCCTCCATCTTGCTCTTTTTCACTTAATATATTAATCATCCATCATGGTATATTGAAGTTTTTTCATGCTTTTATGAAGCTGCATAGTATTCCATTGTATATTTGTACCATAATTTAATGGGTGCCCCTTTCAAAATCACATAGGCACTCTTATGTGAAAGTCCCTATATGCGACACCTCACTGTTTTCTGTAACATGTATGGCCCCTCTTTATGCACATTTGGCCCTAGGATCCCTGTTATAACAGTGGGAGAAAGAGCACTGCATGAGGAGTCCTGGATTCCAGGCTATTCTCTAGCAATAACTCACAGTGTGGGTCTGTCAGAGGCCTGAGAGAGCTGGGCTCTGCTTGTATAGCTCAGTTGGAGACATGGCCCATAAATGGGACACAAGCGTTGACCAGTGAAGTAGCTATGCTGGAGGCTGGCCGGGTTGGCCTTGGGCTGGGGTCCAGAACAGTAGCTTTGTTGTCCTTGCCCCTGCACAATTTCTGTAGTGATCCCATGTGTAATTTCTGCTTTTGAGGTTGTGTATAAAATGCATTGCACTGGAACTGAATGGACATGGATTTGGATCCTGTATCTTACCCGTGTTTGTTGTGTGATCTCAGATATGATACTGTACCTCTGAGTCCCAGTTTTCATTTGTAATAAAATAATCAGCCAAGTTCAGCATTTAAGAAAGAGGTCTCTGATGTTAGACTGAATGGGTTTGAATCCTAGCTTCCCTACTTACCAGTCTGTGACCTTCAGCCAATTTCTCACCCTCTATGAGTCGCAGCCTCATCAATGAGGTGGGGCCATACTAATACCTATCTCATAGGGTTGTTGTGAGGGTTAAATTAAAATGTAAAAATACTTAGCACCATTCTTGGCACATGTTTGCTCTTGTATAGAGTAAGAGTTCAGTAAGTGTTATTAACCTTCTGTGCCCTGCATTGTTACTGTGGTGATCCAAAATAAAATATGCAAAGGCTTCTCACAATCCCTCAAACATTGTAGGAGCTCAATAAAGAGTGCCTGGTGTTGTTTTTATTGTTTAACATGTCAACAAGCCTTGTTGACCAAGGTCTTTCCCATACAATTCCACTCAGAGTGCACCCACCAGGAATGAAACTCCTTGCCCTGGAAAACTAAGAAAGAATTATCCAATGGATTAAACAATCAATTCCATCATAAGCCTAAGGAATTTGTACCTCTCAAAGAGTTGCCTGTGGTTCAGTGAAACCTCCAGAAATACCATCAGTCCAGAACATGAAACCTTCTTCAGCTAAAGTTGATAAAGGGACTGACAAGCACCCAGAAGAGTGCCCTGCATTCTGCAGCCAGGATCATAAACAGAAGTGATGCAGGGAGGTGAACACAGATCCTGCCACTGAACCTCCATGTGATCTGAACTGTGTGGGCAATGCTGATAGGGGATGCTAGCCCTGCACAGGGTGCCATGAAACGCTGGGGGCAGGGAAGGGCAGGTGTCTTGAATTCAAATACTTGCTAGAGGCAGTCAGATAGCATAAATAAACAAAGTGGCCCAGTTTTAAGAAATATTTCACTTACCCAAAGAATCATCCTTCCCTGCTGTTTTTCTGAAAACATGTGGCCCTTTTGGTCTCTCTAATCTTCCCTCAGCGATAGAGACGTATGTACCAAAACCACTGCACTCTCCTCTTAACAACTGCTAGCACGTTTGTTGCACTTACTATGTACTAGGGATTCTCCAAAGCATTTTACAGGCACTAGCTCATTTAATTCCCACAATGACCCTTTGAGGTGTGCATACTTATCATGCCCATTTTTCAGATGAGAATGATGAGATGCCCATGGTCACATAGCTAGAAATCAACAGAGTGATACTCATTACTGCTATCCAGCTTTATGATAAGAAAATGGCAACACACACACAATGACAGCTGACAAGCAATACTTGGACTAGATCACTAGGGACAGGGGTAACAAACAATAGGGAGGAGTGGGGAGGAGTAGGGACTGGAGGAGGTTACAAAGTACCATCACCACTCAGCTCTCTAGCCAATGCAGTGTTGCCAAATTCTTCCAAAAATCTACAAATGTAGATTTTTATATGAAATATCCTAACGTTTCAATGTTGGCAACTAATTCAAAAATTTTAAAAAACACTGTGCGAGCCAGCACTGCATGAGCCAAACCAAACATATCTTCAGGCTTGATACAGCCCACCAGGCTGCCAATTCACAAACTCCAGAGTGGGTAAAGCTTTAAGAGGTACCAAGAAATGCCAACACGGGGCACAGTGTGTGGAGAATAAAAACAAGAAGCTAGGGGGAGGAGTAAGGAATAAAAGAGAGGGAGACCCAAAGAAACACATGACTAAAAAAAAAAAAAAAAAGCATGCCAACTCAGGAAACCAGGGGTTTGTCATGACTAGAAGAAAGGGCTCCAAGTAGTACCACAAATTGCATGTTGACAATGTCCTGGAACACAAATCCCCCCTTTTTTTTTTTTTTTTTTTTTTTTTGTAAATGGGAAGAGCCCTTAGAACCTGACAGCATGGTGGATTAGGATGTGGGCTCATGGTCTCCCACTGACCTGGATTCAAGTTCCAGCCTTGTGACTTCCTAGTGGCAGGGCTCTGGCAAGTTGCTTAAGCCTCTCTGAGCGTCAGTGATCATCTCTGCAGAATGGGTATAACAGTGCCTTTTTCACAGGGTGTATGTACAGACAAAATGAAGCAATTCATGGCTAGCAGGGGTCCCAATGTCTGCCACTCCATGGCTGCTGTTTTTTAATCACTGTCAGCACCATCATTTTATAACATGAGGAAACTGACACCTTAGCCAATGTCACAGAGCTAGGAATGGCAGAATCTAAACCAGAACTTAACTTTTCCCACTTTAATTTAGTTCCCTTTTTATAAAATCACACCGCTAGTGATTTCTTGAGGAAGCAAAGTGATAGGAGTAAAGGAGAAACAGGCTGTGGAATTTGAGAACTCAGAGTAATCATCTAGATTTGGGGGCATTTTGTTGTTGTTGTTTTATGTAGGATTATTTTAGGTGGCTAAAGACTGCATCATTATTTAATCCCTTTTCAGTTTTCTCAACCTTTCTGATTCTATCAAAGGGAAAGTCTCATCTTGGTGCTAGTATGTCTTTAACACCTTTTCACGCATGCTAAACCTCCCTTATTAACAGACACAGAGCAGGCCTAGAGCTCGGCCTTGGGAAGCAGCAGTATCTAGCTAAAATTTAATGTCACCCTTGCACTGTCATTATATTTATGTTTAAGGCTATCTTCTGTTTACAACAGGGAGGTGGGTTTGGGATTCAGGGTTGCTATATATGCTGTCCAATATAGTAACCACCAGTCTCACATGGCTATTGAGCACTTGACATTTGAGTAGCACAACTGAGGAACTGATTTTTTTCATTCAATTTCATTTCAATTCATTTACAATTAAGACCTGATACTTGATTCAGTTATTGGACAATAACTGTATATTGGAACAACTTGGGTATGTGAATCTACTCTGAAATTTTCAACTGTATATTTTATGACATCTAAACAGAAATCAGGATTTCCACTGAAAAATTTAGCATCCTTAGAGAAATGTGCTCAGAATGTAAAACACATGCCAGACTTTGGACATTTAGTATGAAAAAAAATTAAATATCTCATTAATAATTTATATTGATTACATTTTTGGATGAACACAGTTAAATAAAATATATTTTTAAAATTAATTTCACCCGTTTCTTATTTTGTTAATGTGGCTGCTAGAAAAATCATTGCATATGTGGTTCACATTACATTTATATTGGACAGCAGTATTGTATAAAGTATAAATTCAGGGGAAAAAAGACAAGTCACTTTAAAACAAAATGTTAATAATAGCACAGGGGACACAAGAATATGGCAAAAATGATAATATTGGTGGCCAATCACTAAAATCTGGGGAGCCCTGATATAGTACAATGCTCTTAATACAAAAACTGAAGCCCTGGAGAGGACAAGAAATTTCTCCAAGGTTACACAGCTAATCGGGTGTGATCTTGACCCCAAATCTTCTAGATTCTGAATCCAGTGTGCTTTGGCCATTGCAACAGCCCTACCATCTGTCCCCCACCAAGAGAAATGTAAGGAAAGGGGGTTGGGGCATGGGGAGGATGTGGCTACCTTGAATCCCATTGGTATTCAAACGGAGAGGACTTCTAAGTATGGATAACCCAGGATCTTTGCTTTTCTATCAAGTGAAGCTGAATGACTTGGGCTCCTCTTGAGTAAAAGTCATGACCAGCTGAACTACAGTGAGAGTTGTAACTTTCAACCCAAATACATGTTTTCATTTTGCCCTATGGCAAAGAAGGATGAGACAAGAAACCAGAAAGCACAATTAGGCAAATGAATCTGCATTTTTAAAAAATTGTTTTTAACATTTATGTATTATTGAGAGACAGAAAGAGACAGAGCATGAGCATGGAGGGGCAGAGAGAGGGGAAAACACAGAATGTGAAGCAGGCTCCAGGCTCCGAGCTGTCAGCACAGAGCCCAACGCGGGGCTCGAACTCACGAACCATGAGATCATGACCTAAGCCGAAGTCAGACGCTTAACCGACTGAGCCACCCAGGAGCCCCTGAATCTGCATTTATTGATTCACTTATCCCTCCCTCTCTCCTTCCATCCATCTATCCATGTGCCTGGCACTGCCAAGTAGGCTCATGGCAAGTCTGTGGTAGGCTCATGGCAAGTCTAAAAAGACCCATTCGATGTCTGCATGTTCGTGTGGGGAAGACCAGCATGATCAGAAGCCTGAATAAATGTAAATAGTCCCATGTGAGAAGAACATGAAGGAGAGGCACAGGGTGATAAGAGAGCTTTTTGTGGGGGGACTTGCCCAGTGTGGAAGACCCAGAACCTGAAGACTGAGGAAGGAAAGAATGGAAAGAAGAGGCAAGGGGGACAGGCTTCATGATGACTCTTAGGCAAGAGAGGACTGGTGCACCATATAGGAACAAAAAGAGGACAAGTCTGGAGTGCCAAAAGGTGGTCTGAGGACAGGAGGAAAACAAGGCATGAGATGTAAGCAGAGGAAACAGGAAATCAGAGCTTTACAGAAACCACACAAAGTGACCCTGAATTGGGAGAACACATTCTACAGTGTTGACTCCTTTTGACTTCTGGTATTAACCAATGATTTCTTTTCTTTCCCTCTTTGTTTACCAGACTATTTGGCAGTTGAAGACCTGGGGCAATTGCTTTTCCACCACAGACATTTCTTATCATTTACAGCTAAGTGCAGGGAAAACTATCTACCACATGACTTCACAGGAGGGACTATCCACAGACCCACACAGAGAGACACGCGCGCGCACACACACACACACAGAGATGCATGCATGCGCATGTGCACACACACACACAGATGTGTGCACACAAACATACACAGGCATATACACAGACACCACATAGACACACAGATGCACAGACATGCAAACACACAGACATACACCCACAGGGATACACACACAGAGACATGCACACACACACACACACACACACACATACACACACACTCCTCCCACAGTCAAAGGTATAGAATGGTCTGGTCCTTGCTATAGCCTTTTGCTGTTAGTATTCTGGACCTCACCACCATGGTTCAGCTCCATAGAGCTGCTGACAAGAACCATCATCTGCCTCTTGAACGAAAAGCAGTGGCCTCCCTGGAAGGTAGCAGAATGGAGCAGTAACTGGAGAGAGAACTCAAGAGGGGCTGGTGCTATGAAAAGGGTAGAGATGGGCATTCCTTAAAGGAATCACAGGCCCACATTCTTAACCCTCACAGAGCCTGGCTTCCACATCATGTCCACCCTCCACACCCAGGACCCTTCCAGAATACCACCTGTCCTGGCTGAAAGGCTGAACACCACCTTTCCTATCAGGAAAGTAACACTGGCTTAGGAATTAGGCACACCTGGGGGTTTGAATCCCAGCACTGCAACTTTGCTAACTGTGAGGTCTTGAGCAGGTAATTTACCCTTCTTGGAGCCTCAGTTTCCTCATCTGAGAATGTGGGTGATAACAACTTTATTTGGCATATATGTGGCACTCCTTTCATATGCCAGGCACATATGTAGGCACTGGAGGAAAAATAAAGAAAATCTGCACAGGTGTACATTCTACCAGGGAGACAAGTGGTAAACAAATAAACAAATGCATACACAACACTCTTTGAGATATTGATACATGCTATCAAGAAAACAACGTGGTAAGGAGATAGGGAACTATATTAGATAGGCTCAGAGGTGGGAAGGAGGTGGAGTGAGGGCAGACTTGTGTGGCTGGAATACAATGAACAAGAGGGAGAGTGGCAGGAGATGAGAGGAAGAGGCGGACACTGGCTGGATCGTGGGGCCTTTTGGTCCACAGTGAGGAATCTGGATTTGCAAGAAGAGACCAGAGCTTTTTAAGCAGGTGATATGACCTAATTTGAGTTTTTCAAAGGTCTCTCTGGCTGCTGTGAAAAAAACAAATGGAAGGTGGTTTAGGAGGAAAGCTCCTTTTCTTAGGAAAGAAGAGGAAGCTGTTGCAGTGTGAACGATCTCTGGTTTCCAGTAGGAGAGAGTGCGCAATACCTGTAGAGTGGCCAACACAGTGCCCGGCACACAGTAGGAGCGTGGGTCAAGGGTCATGTTCACAGACTCTCCAATCCTACTCCCACCCCATCCACCATCACCTCGGTCTCCAAGTGAAACAGCATCAGACATGTGAAGTGAGCAAACTAACAATGTCCTCAGACATCAAGGACATCTGTGCCTGGCTCTCCAGGCACCATGGCAAAGCGCCCGCAGCACAACAGAGAGCTATCATCTTGGTTGTGGCAGTGGGCAAGTCCTGCTAATGATCCAGCTGTCAATTGCGAGAGTCCTGAACAGAGAGAAAGCAAGTGTCTGGACAAGAAGAAAAGGGTCACCTTCAGCACTGTCATTTGACAAATGAACAGGATTGAGTTCTGGCTGGCATGGTAGAGAGACATTATCATCGTGACTGCATTCAGTTCTAAAGACCCAAGGTATTACAGGAAGAAGGGAGTAATGCCCCCAGGATTGAGGTGGAGACTCCAAGGACGTCCTGAAAATGAGAAGAGAATGCTCATGGAAGAGGAAAGAAAATGGTAGTTTGCCTCTTGGATCTTCTCAGCGTTAGACCTTCTGGCCAGAAGAGAATGGCTCTAAGAAATAAGAGGATTTTTTTTCCTTAATCACTATCGGTACTGAATAATTTCCTCAAAATGCTATTCAGATACATGCTGGTTAATACCTTTCTCAACCAACCTCATATAACCTCCTGAAGAGGCCTGGACTGGGGGTCATAGCCAGCCAACAGCCAACAACCAACCAGAAACTCAGACCCCTTGGAATGTGAAAGAAGCCTGTGAAAGGTTTTCTCAAAAGGCAGCACCATGCCTATTAACATTCAGAGGCAATCTCTTAAAAATTCAGGTTTCTCATGAGTCTTGGAAAATTTCAAAGGCTGGAAAAACTGAGCTTTCCCTGTCACTAAGTGCCTAGAACCAAGTAGCCACAGCCTTCTTTAGGTGGCACTTGTGCTACCCAGTTCATCGGAGTTATGGTGCCCCAGCACAAAGATTTTATACACACACACACACACACACACACACACATCCCTGTGTTTCTCTCACTTCTGTTCCCTACCTTGCTCCTATAGGATTTTAAATTTACTGTCTTACTGTCTAAAGCTTAACACATACGTACATATATCCCATATCCATTTATACCACCACACTTTTAGCCGCATCTATGCTTTCCAACCACACTATATGCTTTCCTGCAAGAAGGGAAGTTGGTGAAAACCTGGGTTTGAGATCCACTGGACTTTCCAGCTGTGTGCAATTAGCTTCCCTGAATGTCTATTTCCATATCTGTAAAATGAGGATAAGTAACAAGGATGCACCCCTTGTTGAGGGGAATACACAAGACAATGTACCTGGCACATCGTAGGTTTTTAATAGAGGATTTTTTTCTTAAGACTGACAAGGATTTCCTATCAAATCCTCACCTGGACTCCTTAGGCTATGTTAAAGATCCGGCTCCATTACATGAGGCCAGATTTCTTTTCATTTCATACTTTGTGCCAGGAATTCTAGGGGATAAAGATGAGCGAAAGACAAAGATAAACATGGCATGGCCCTTGCCCTTAAAGAATTCACAGTCTAGATGGGTAGAAAAGCAAGTCAATAATCATAATGTGATATGACAAGTTCTACAACAGGGGTGAGGGTGAAGCATTTAAATTCCTGTGGGACCTCAAACTTATCTTTGCCTAAGGGCATTGAAAAATGCAGACTTAGGCTTTGAACTAACCATGCCAACAGGCATGGGATCTGAGTCATCTCCATGATGCCAGTACCCTCTGGGGGGCCTTGGCACATGATAGGGGGCTTAGCAATACTGAATGGATAGGTGGGTGGATGCATCACATGAATAGGTGACTGCCTTCTTTATCCCATTAATGTCATGTCCACACTAACCTTGAAGAGACTGAAGAAAACATCTTGATCACCACTATCATCATCACCACCACCACCCTTTATCAAGCACTTAATCCAAGCCAAGCATTGAATCAAACACATTATCCCACACTGCCTCATTAAACCCCAAAGTAATGCCTGTGAGGTGGTACTTCTATCATCCCCATCTGGTAGATGGGGGAACTGAGGCTCTGAGAAGTAAAATAACCTGCCCAAGGCAATTCAGCTCCTGAGGAGCAGAGCTAAGACAGAGTAGGCCTGTGTATCACTGCTTGTACTCCACTCTTACCACTGGACCTGCTGCAAACATTGGCATTCAGAGCATCAGAAAAGACAAATGCTGTTGTCTACAGACCTCTGTCTTGGTTCACCCTCCCAGCCTGGTCTTTGCAGGCATTTAAAGGGACTATGTCCTCCTTCCTGATTGAAGACTCTCCCAGTGTCCCCGTTGCCCTCTCCCCAAGCAGATGGTTTAATTACTTGAAATTATTTTTGAGCAAGGACAGGCAGGTGAATTCCCTCTCCACCTCATACCTAACCTACAAAATGGAAATTGAGCTGTTTTTTTTTTAAGAAGCATATTGTAATGAAACAATTTCTGTGAAAACTCTGTGGTCTTCCAAATCCTTCCAAGGTTTCTGTTATCAGCCATAAATGCGCTTAGTTTCAGTCAAGTGCTCAAAATTTCAAATCCAGTTCATGTGGTGAATGTTTATTGACCACCTATTATGTGCCAGGCTCTATTCCTCATGCTTAAAAAGAATCATCGATAACAGCCATTAATGTTAATATAGTGCTGGCCAATATGCAAAGTGAATTAAAATTTACAAAGGGCTTTCTCATCCATTATGAAACTGAAGCTCGGAGGAGTTAAATAGCTTTCTCAAGTTACTACTGGTAGGCCAGGCTGAAAAGCAAAGCTAGATCCTATACAAAGCTGTCAGAAGTAGGAATGATCCCCAAAATGGAGCCTCCCCTATGAATTCTGCCAGGACTTTCCATTATTCATTCATTCATTCGCAAATTATGTGTTAGCTATTAGTGACACAAAGACAAACAGATCTGGGTTCCTGCTCTCAGGGAGGACTCAATCTAGCTGAAGAGATGAAGAAGCAACTCACAGTAGCATGAAAATTGGTAAGATATGAGCAAGAGGGAAGCCCATGTACCATGGGACAAAGAAGAAGAAATCAACCCCAGTCTTGGGTTGGGTTGCTGGGAATGCAGCAGGGTCACAGGGCAGACTTTTTTTGCTCCTACTATCTGGAACTCACCTTCCTCCTATATGGTACCCAATACGCAATGTGAATTCTGACCACAAATCTCTTTCTTCATCATACACATGTATGGAGCATCTCCTTCACATGAGAATCTTTGTTAAGAACTGGGAATGAGAGAGATGAATGAACTTTGCCCATACTTTTAAGATGTGTACTGTCCAGTGGGCAAAACAAGTAAATTGAAAACTGTAAGGTTGTACTATATGAAATTATCAGCATTTGGCCATTTTTTACCTTTTAAAATGCATATGTTCATTTTTTACCTTTTAAAATGTATACCTTATAGTGTAATAGTTTGCTGTTCAGAAAAAAAGCTCAGGATGATGTCAAAGCCCCAAACCAGTGATCTGACACCATACTCATGCATCTACCACCGCATCCCCCATGTAGCAGTATCCATGGCTGAAGCTTGGAGAGCACAGTTACTGAAGACCTGATGATAGAAACTAAACTAACAGCTATTTACCATAATTGTAACTAACATGAATGGAATGCCTATGAGCTGTTGGGCACTGTTTCAAGCACTTCCAATGAATTAACTAACTTAATTCTAACCCATGAAGTCGGTATTATTCTATAATACCTAATATTCTATAATAATAATAGCTATTATTACCCCATTCTACAGATGGGGTACAAGAAACTGAGACACATGGTAGGTTGTGAGGTGGCTCAAAGTCATGCAGGTAGTGCTATGACAAAGCCAGGCTTCTAACCCAGACATCAGGAGTGATGTCATCTGCTCAGCTGAAGCACTAATCGTGCTTTTGGTCAGAACAGTTCTTTGGTTCCAGGATCATCCAAGTGGGGCTTTCATTAAAGCCATGATCTCTTCCACTGAAATGGATATGGGGAGTTGAGGCACCTAACCTCTGGGGTATAGAATTGTAAAGGCTGTCTGTGTTGGAGGTAGAATCAGGTAGGAATCAGGAATCAGGTAGAAAATCTTCCCTGAGGGGATATTGGCAAGATAATTGGGGTGGCATCTAACTCCCCCATCAGGCCAACTGGATTTAAGCCTTATTTTTTATACTGTTAAGAACCAGAGCCAACAAAACAGTCTGGTGAGAGATGCTGAAAGACTCTGGACTCAAGCAGGACTGGTTGGGGATGCAGGAGACAAAGTGCAACCCAAGGTTGAAAAGGAAGCCATTCTCTTCACCTCTGCTAGGAATATATAGCCTCTGAGGGTGTTGGCACTTAGAAGCTTGTGAATGGAATCTTCTTCCCATTCCATTGTGTAAGCAGCAATTGCTATTACTTTTGGGCTTTGGTTCTCTTGAGGATTCTCTTGCTGGTTCTAATAACATTCCAGCTAATTCTCTTGAGTTCTCTAAGCATACCATTATACTATCAATAAATAATGATGATGATGCCTTCTTAAATAGTTACATAGTTATCCTCCTTATTTTAGTTTCCCACTTTACCATTTTGGCTACACTGTAGATTTGGATTCTTTGTTAGCAGCTTTAATATTTAATATTAAATTAGTTTTACCAATAATATTTTATCAGAATGAAGAGAATGGATTGAGTTTTGCATCAAATGCAGACAGATTGCTTTGGGAACAGAACTAAGTTCCCTCAGTAACTCAGGTGTAATATGATGACATCTAGGCTCAATGCTGCACTAAACATCTATCAAGTACCCACCATGTACCATCATGTATCAGGTACTGTACTAGTGACTGGGAATATGGCCCAAAATGAGACAGGCCTTCCCAGGGCTCCCAGGATCAGGATGACCAAGGAAAGAGAAAAGACAAGGTGCCTCTAAAGGTATTTGGACGAAGAATTAGCTGATGTAGTTTTTAGATGGGCAACAAAAACATTACTGCAAGTCTCAAAACCTGGCAGTATCATTGATAATAACCAAGAAATTGACTGAATTTTTATTAGCTTCTGAAATCTTTTACAATCTATTCAGCTGAAAAAAGGAGATGAGAGCAGTGACATTAGAATTTTTCATTTATGAATGCTTTTGAGAACGTGGATTCAAGAGAAATTACCAGATATTTTAATTTTCTGCTATCTCGCCCCTGATACCAATCAGGCTACCTGTGAAACAATTTGTGATAATTAACATTTGTCTAACGCTTTTCCAGTTTGCAAAGCCACTTCCCATGTGTTGTCTTCTTCAGTCCCCACAACAACCTTGGGAGTCCGCAGAGCAATTTCACTGAGGTTATCACCCTGGATTCTTGAATTCTTATCCCTCATTTCCCTCTGGTCCACACGCCAGCCAAGCCTGGCATTTTTTACAGTGCTGCAAACAAAGCATGCTTTCACACTTCCTTGATTCTGCACTTGTGGTTCCCTTCTGCCAAGAAAGCAGCCCATCCGTTCCTTGTTCAAACAAGGAGTATCCTATTCATTCTGGGAAACCATGGGCAGGCAGGGAAAGGCCTTTTTTCCCTAGGGCAGCGAGGAAGGCCCAGCATCCTAGAGTATAGAGTAGCCAATGATGGTGCCCACGTCAGAGGAGACCAGAAGACCAGTAGGGCACAAGTTGTCCTGCAGGTGATTTAGGTGTCATTGGAAGCAATGGCCCCCAGGCCTTCTGCCTTCTTAAAGAGTGTAGCAGTTAACACTTTGCAATTAGACAGACTTGAGTTCAAATCCTGGCTGTGTGACTTACTAGCTGTGTAACCTTGGGCAAATCTCTAAACCTAATTCTAAATTCCCTCCTCTATAGAAAGGATCTAACAATACCCACCTTTAAAATGACGGGAGTTGGGGCGCCTGGGTGGCGCAGTCGGTTAAGCGTCCGACTTCAGCCAGGTCACGATCTCGCGGTCCGGGAGTTCGAGCCCCGCGTCAGGCTCTGGGCTGATGGCTCGGAGCCTGGAGCCTGTTTCCGATTCTGTGTCTCCCTCTCTCTCTGCCCCTCCCCCGTTCATGCTCTGTCTCTCTCTGTCCCAAAAATAAATAAACGTTGAAAAAAAAAAAAAAATTTAAAAAAAAAAAAATAAAATGACGGGAGTAGCAGTAACTAAGTGCAAACCACCCACCACAGTTTCTAACATACAATAAGGGATTGCGAAGTGGAAGCTATTATTCATTAGTAAGACCACTTCCCTTGTGGCAGAAAAAGGCACACATTTATCATCATCATCATCATCACCATTACTGCTACTGCTATTATTTACATTTCTCTCATTTCTAAAAACCCACTTGCTTTTCCTAGTAACATTCTCCTTGTTCTCTCTTAGAAATGATATTTCTGCTCAGAGGAGAAAGGGAGGCGGTTTGTTTTGTCACAGGCAAGGGGTACAGCAAAGCATAGGGGGTATCAATGTGGGGGCTGGACAAGCTGGCTCATGAAGAGTCAAGAACAAGAGTCATCCAAGACAAAGCAGATGGGGGAAGTGTTATAGAAAAGGGAAACTGCATAGGCAAAGGTCAAAGTCTGGAGAGAATGTGGCTTGTTGGGGGGCTTCACGTGCAGTAGTTCCTCTCAGCTGGGACATCCCCTCAGCAGGGATGATGAGTGAGATGGGATGCAGAGAGGAGCAGAGGGCACAATTCCAGTGGTGTCTACTAGGCAGCCTATATTCTTCTAAGCACTTTCTATGCATTAACTTACTTAGTCCTCACAATCAGATCCATTTTACAGATGAGCAAATATAGGCACAGAGAAGTTAGGTAACCTGCCCAAGGTCACACAGCAAGAACATGTCAGATCTATATCCAGTGCCCAGGCTCATCACCAGCACACCAGAAGGCAACGATTCTTTTTCTCTATGACACTCAGGCATGTGTCCCAAAGCCAGAAAAGAAACAGACCCCTCCAAAGTCATGAGAAAGTAAGGCATCCTTCACCTGCTGAATTCAGCATGGGCAGAGGGGAAGCTACTCTCTCTCTGGCACCTCCCAGTGTGCAGAGGTGGGTTTTTAGAAGTTCCCAAACATAAAGCCATTTCCATATAATTATGCCTCCTTGACCTACATGTCATTCGGCTGTGTGCATGGGCTTGAAGCACAAAACAATTTCTGCAGCCAGAGAAAATTGCTTCCCGAGGCCCCAGGGTAATTAGACATTGTCTTCTGGGCATGGCCTGTTCCCTGTCCATCCACATCCTCTGACATAGGTGCTGCCACTTCAACCCGGCATCCACTGGGAGAATGCAGGTCCCGTGGTGGAACAGAATGTCCATTAGGACAGCGGCCTTGGAAAGCGTGCAGCAGGGCTGTGTGCATCAGGAAATTTTCCAATGTTCTTGAACATTCAGATCCTGTGGAACTTTCCTCTGTTAGCCCAAGCAGGGAAAGGGGGACACATCACATGGGGAGATGTTACTTCTCAAGCATTTGGTCTATGAGGTCTATGAGGAAGCTACAATACCAATACCCATGTCTGGAAGTTTCAATGAGGTTTATAAAGGACCTTCTGTTCTTTACTCCCCCACCCACCCACCCCATCCCCACCTGGATATCTGTAGTTTGATACAGAAATAACAACCATCTTTTAAAAAAATTTTTTTTAAGTTTATTTATTTTTGAGAAAGACAGAGACAGTGCAAGTGAGGGAAGGGCAGAGAGAGAATCCTAAGCAGGCTCCATGCTGTGAGCTCACAGCACAGAGCCCAGGGTGGTGCTCAAACTCACGAAACTGTGAAATTATTACCTGAGCCAAAACCAAGAGTCGGACGCTTAACCGACTGAGCCACCCAGGCACCCCACAACTGTCTTACCTAGTAAAACCCCTTAAGGATGAAAGCCCTTCAATGACTCTCCATTTCCTCAGGACGAATTCAACTCAACCACGACTGCAAAACTGTCTGAATCATTAGAGTCGGGTGCTACTACTTCTCTACCACTTCTCCAACCAGGCCTCTCTCCCAGCTCTCTCTCCAGCAAGGGCAGGCAGATAACATAAATGAGTGAGGTCTGGTGGGGACTGGTTCAGCTGGAGAACACCCCGCCCCCATGAAAATGTCACCCAGGGTGCCCTCTCCTTCTGATTTTCAAAAGAAGCTCAAATCTTCCATTGGCCATGAACTACTTCAATTTGTAGATATGACAAACTGATTCAGAAATCCTAAAGACACATCTGCAGCCTGGTATCTACCCCACAAGCCTCTGGTCTGTGACCTCCATTCTATGCTGAACTTTCAGCTTCTCCAACAGCCATTCTCTTTTTCTTGTCTCTTGACCTTTGCACATTCTGTTCTCTCTTATTGGCATACTTTGCTCCCCACTCAACTGGTTCTTACTCCTCCATGTCACTGCACACACATGCCACTTCCTCCCAGAAGCCTTCCGTGATCCTCTAGTTTAGATGGTTACCCACTCTCAAGTGCTCCCAATAACATGCTGTCTTCTGCTGTTATGGAGCTTCTTTCTGGGTATCTATCTGGCTTCTGCCAGGCTAGAAGCTCCAGGAAGGAAGAAACCATTTCTTCGGGTTTACTATGACATCCACAGCTGTGGCACAGTGCCTGAACACAGCAGGGAGTCAGTATCGGTAATAGAAGAAAGGGGAGGGAGGCTGGCCTGAGTTGTCTGTGATAATGCAAAATCCTTCTCACTCCAGAATCTCTTGGGTTGGGCTGTGAGCAACAAAAATAACATCTGTTGAGCACTCACTATGTACGAGGTATTCTTCTAAGCATTTGATGTAGTTCCTACAAGAACCCTATGAAACAGGTAATACTATCCCCTTTTTACAGATAAGGAACATTAAGGCACAGAGTATTTAAGAAACTTAAGATCACAAAACAAGGAACTGGCAAACTTGGGGTCCAAGCCCATGAAGCCTGATTTCAGAATCAGTGCCCTTAACCTCTCCACCTTTCAACAAGAGAAAGGGTTAGTGCTCTATGGAAGAAACTGTCTATCACACTCGGTGGATAAATGAATAATATTTGAGAACCGACTACATGCAAGGCATGGTATAAATGCTCAGTCTTCTATGGGAAAATGTTATTGTCTGCCTTGCAGAGATGAGAAAACTGAGTTAAGTGTCATGTTCAGGCAAGGAAATAGGGAACTCAGATCCATCATCCATCATAGGAGGTAAGAGAAATAAGTTCCTAAGAAGCTACGTAGAGAGACTGGGTTTAGACAGAAAAAAACAGAGGGAAGGGATATGATCAAGTTATCATGTGTGTAATGGAATACCACAAAATTGACAGCAAGCAGATAAATGTTCCACAAAGAATGCCATGGGGAATCCATCCACCCATCCATCCATCCGTCACTCTTATTCTACAAACGTTGATAAAGTACATACTCTTTGACTGCCCTGCAAACCCTCAAGGTTCAGAGAAAAGAGATACAGTCCCCACCTCCCAGGGGCTCTCAGTGAATGGGTAATAAAGATTTTGAAGAAGAGCATTACAAAAATGTGTTAAATACTCTAGCCAATGAGATGCTTGACTCAGCATACTGAGATCAGGGAAGGCTTTAAAAATAAAAAATCTACCAGCCAAAGAGCTACAGGCAAGGAAGGCATTCCAGGCAGAAGAAATAGCCCATTCAGTGCTATGAAGGAAAGAAAGAGTGCTGTGCATTTAGGCAAAAGCTCACAAAGTGAAGAGCAAGGTGCATTTGCATGCGTTACAGAAGGGAGCTGATGGTGTGAGAGGTGTCTTGTTGGTCATGCAAAAATCCTGGATTTTGGCTACAGAGCAGAGGTCTCAAACTAGTTGCCCACAGGCCACACTGTGTGTGTGTGTGTGTGTGTGTGTGTGTGTGTGTGTGTGTGTGTGTGTGTGTTGTTTGAAAGCCTCTCCTAAAGCACTGGAAGACCTGGCCAGTTGGCTGTCATTCCCTCATGGAAAACCACCAGGAAGAACTAAATAGTGGCTGCTCTCTTGAAGGAGGGCATGAACTATTCAGTTCATTAAAGGTCCCTGCATGCCCACCTCACATATTGATATTACCTGCCTGGCCCTGTTGCCATTTGAATTTTCAAACCTTGGCATAGAGCTATTGACAGGAGCAGCGAGTTTGGAATGACTCCTCATGCTGCCTTGGTATGATTGATTCAGTAAGTTCTGAGCACCCTGAGCCCAAGGAATGGGTCTTGTACTCCCAAGAGCCTATTCCAGGCTTGGCACGTAGGTGGGCATCACTAAATTTATGTTGAACGAAACTGGATTCACGTGGAAGATTCTGGCACAAATCCTCTTCAGAGAAGAATGATAATCTCTCTCTCACACTGAACACTAAATTAATTTCCAGTTGCCTTTGATCATATCACCTGACTCATTTTCTGCAGTAAACCCTTGGTAAGCTCCCAGTCTATTCAAAATTGTTAACCAGAACTTCTGTGTGTCTGTGATGTTGTGTTAATCTATATTTGTAGTTAGTCATTCATTCAACAGTATTTATTAAGCAGCTACTGCATGTCAGAAACTGTGTAAGAGGTTGGAAATGTATTAGTAATAATAAGCAAAACAGACACACTTCCTGCCCTTCTAGAGTTCTAACCCCTCTAATAGTAATGATGGTGAAATTTATACAGCATGCATGGTACAAGTATGCATCGTACTTGTTCTAGGCATCTTCCCTATATTTATTTATTTAATGCTCATAGAAGCCTGTGATAGGTGCCAAATCATCATCCTTTTTATAGATGAGTAAACTGAGGCACATTATTAAGTAAATTGCCCAGGATGACACAGCTAAAAAGTGGTAAAGGCAGATTTGAACCCTAGCAGTCTGGCTCTGGAATCTGTTCTCTGTGCCCTTGTCTTTCTGGAATAACAGTGGGAGCCCCCGAAATGCCTCTTGAATCATCAAACTAGCAGACTTTAAAGTTGTGGTCAGTTCCAGTAGTGTTTATAGCAATGGAACCATAAGTAGACAGATTAATCGTAGCAATGTGCTCTGGAACCTAGTGAATGTTCAAGTTTTTCCTGACATCATGTTACTGCTTTTCTTTTTCCTTTTTTTTTTAAGTTGGAGACCCTTGATGCAGACCTAATACTGGAAAGCAGCTGGAGGTACAAAGTCGCCAGCTAATTGTCGCCATTTATACACAGTCTTAGCTCCAGGGCAACCAGCTGTCCCTAAGAAGTAGCCCCTTAGAAGAAAAGCCTTCAGGCTAGAAAGACAGCATGGGTCACTGGCTGAAGAATTATTTGTTTAATTTATCTCTTATATCTATTAGATTCTTAGTTCTTGACTGTGCTGCCCACAGGCCTGCCTCCCTAGCTCATACCATTCCTGGATGTTGGAGTGCCCAGTCTCCCCGGTCTCCTCCTCTTTCATGCCTCTGTGTAGCGTTCCCTGACCCCACTGGGGGGCCTTGTTGCTGCTCTCTCCCCATAGACCTGAGAAAATGCCTGGGGCAGCCTGAGTCACTCTTGCAGCTTGGTCATGCAAACTCTTTGCCATTCTTGCTAGCAGAGAGATCTACCTCCCCTCATCAGCAGCCTCAGCACTGTGAATGGCACACAGCACACGTCCAGCACATGCCTTTTGAGTGCAAGAAGGCCCAGAGAAATACGTGACTTACCCAAGGCCACAAAGCTAGTAGGTAGCAGAACATAATCCTACTTGGTCAACATACATTGTAAGCTCTGTGTGGACTTGATCTGCTTGTGTGTTTCCACATTACTGCATCACCCATGTCTGGCAAAGGGCCTAGTAATGGTGGGGCTCAGTAAATGTTTGTTGAATGAATAAGTGAGCACCAACTTCATTTAATTCTTCCTTTTTCCTTGCCTGCACTGAAGAAGACAGGCAACGGAAAACAAGGCTTTTTGTGTTGACTTTGTGTTGACTGTGTTTTGTATGCACAATTGATAAGCTATTTGCCCGAAGCTAAAAATACCTACCCCTGGCAGCCATTGGGAGGCAGATGGATGGTGCTTAGCACAAGATGTTTAATCAAACAGTGACAACCCGAGCAGAGCCACAATTAGCCTCTGACACCCCAGTGAACTCTAGATGAAGAGCCCGGAAGCCTCTGACTTCCTGTTGGTCCCCTGGCACCCACTGACCATCACCCTGGGTCCACAAAATAGCACAAACAAATGAGCATCCTGTGTGCAAGGCAGTCACCAGCTGGAAGTCAGGGTATGGGCAGTGTGGGCTGAAACTGAGCACCCGGGACAAATACGAGGGAGAATTAGCCAGTGGGGAGCATCATTCAATATTGGAAAGGGCAATGGAGAGTGCCAGCTGATACACATATTTAAAAAAAAAAAAAAGGAAAGAAAGAGAAAGAACAAACTGGCCTATTTCTATATAATGGTCAGTTCACTAGAGCTAATTACGGAAGCATCTGGACAAGCACGTGCATCAAATGGACTCTAAGTCTAATAAATTGTTTTTGAATCCTAAGTCCAGGACACACTTGATGTCTGTTTGGGCCAGTTTCTTAACCCACTGAGCCTCAGTGTTTTCATCCCTATAATGGGGATATTAATAGTACATATCTCCCAACGTCATGTGAGGATTCAATTTAATGTTAAGTAAAACCTCTAACAAGTGAGCCACATGGGGTAAATGTTTTAAAAAGGGAACTGTTATTAATACATGCATTAGTTATTACTAAATGTGCTCAGCTCTAATATAACAGGTATCCATAAACAGGAGAACTGGAAGAGGCATTTGATTCCTTAACAGCCAACTACTTAACCCTTCAGTCTTTCTTATCAATAAAGGGATGGAAAGAGTGCCTAGTTTATTCGTAAGGATTAAATGTTGGATATTTAATATTAGATACTATGATATTAGATGACATTTGATCTGAAACGTGCTTCATGTATATGAAGGGATGGGTTTTAGGGCCTGAAACACAGTAAGCGCTCATAACTTCCAGGGGCCCTGAAAAAATGGTAATGGGTCTTCTGTCTCATGCCTCTTTGCCTTGGGACATGGCAGTTCACTCTCCCTGGAGAGTCCTTCCTTGTCTTGTGTACCTGTCAAACTACCACTCACCCTAACTAGATGCGAGCTATGATACTATCTTTATTATTATTGCTTTATTGGTAACTGGCTCATTTTTGCAGCTCTGGAAGCTGAAGCCCTGAGAAGGGAAATGGCTTGTCCACGGGCACACACAGGTCTATGTCAGAACCTAATTGAAGCCTGAGGCATCTCCCAACAAAATTGGGATGCCTAGGCACACTTTTTCCCCCATCTTAATGAGATATAATTGACCTACATCGCAGTATAAGTTTAAGGTATAGAGCATAATGGTTTGGCTTACATTTATTATGAAATTATGGCCACAAGAAGCTTATCATCCATCACCTCAAACAGCTACAATTAAAAGAGAAAGCAAAGAGAGAAAAGGATTTTTTTTCCTTACAATGAGAACTCTTAGGATTTACTCTGCATTAACAACTTGCACATGTATCTCAGACAGCAGTGTTAAGGACACTTTCATTGACCGAGTATAATGAGCCAGAGGTCTTTTCTACAGCCAATTCTCCCATCCTCAAGAAATACAGCAGGAGAATCCCCTGCCTAGACTTGCCAGTGATTCTTCCTCCATGTCAAGCCTTCACCTCATTCAGATCATCTCCTTCACAGGACTAGTCATCACACTCATGCATACTAACTAATCGTGGCCATTTACTGTCCACTCTGCCCATGCCAGGCTCTGTGCCAAGAGCTTTATGCATGTGACCTCCTCTGATTCCCCAACAATCTTCTGGAAAACACATGTCACTGGTTCTCCTACTTTACTGAGGAGGATGCTGAAGCTTCTGGTGTTACTTGTCCAAGAATGACAGCTAGAAAGGAGCAGATCTGAGTGCAGTTCATCTATACTCCAAAATATATGCCTGTCATGTTAAGGAGCCTGTCCCTTCTGGTAACTCTTACATTCTATGTTTGCTGGAAAGACAGCTCAAGCTCTGCCCCTCTCTGTGTTTGCAACAAACCCTGGAGCCATAAAAACACAGCTGCATCTATCACTTGACCCAGGATGGTACCACTGAGTGCTTTCAAGATACTTCTTCGACTTACCAGAGTCCAACAACATGGACTGGTGCCTAACCCTCCCTTCATCAGTTTCCTTCTTTGTAAATGGAGACCAGAGCCTACATTCTCTTTGCACTGTTATGCCCTCACATCTTTCTTTAAATCAACTCATTTTCTTAATAAACTGAACTTATTTTATAAGCATGTTTTTAATCACTACCCTAAATGAAAAAATAACATTCCTCTAATTCCATTTAAACTAAACACATAACTTTTAAAGTAAAATTATTCATTGAGGAGGGCACCTTTTGGGATGAGCACTGGGTGTTGTATGGAAACCAATTTGACAATAAATTTCATATATTGAAAAAAAAAGTAAAATTATTCATCAGTGAATCACATAAAATCACCTCATCTCTACAGAGCCAAGAGGCTCATAGTAGGTGCTCAATGTATAGTAGTCATAAGAAAATAAACTTTGGCACCAAGCAGTATGGTTTGGAAACTTTTGAGTCTATCGGCCAACTTGAGACCTAGCAGTTGTCATGGTTACCCCAAGACGGTGCTCCTGGTCAAAAAGTCAGAAGGGGGGCGCCTGGGTGGCGCAGTCGGTTAAGCGTCCGACTTCAGCCAGGTCACGATCTCGCGGTCCGTGAGTTCGAGCCCCGCGTCGGGCTCTGGGCTGATGGCTCAGAGCCTGGAGCCTGTTTCCGATTCTGTGTCTCCCTCTCTCTCTGCCCCTCCCCCGTTCATGCTCTGTCTCTCTCTGTCCCAAAAATAAATAAACGTTAAAAAAAAAAAAAAAAGTCAGAAGGAATTTTGCAGTCAAGAGAAGACCAAATGATTGGCCCAGATAAATGTGATGACCAGTCCAGGTACTAATTCACTTTCCCCCATTGTCTTGAGTCAGACTACCCTGGCAACCATCTTAGCTCTTGCTGATTATTCATCTGCAAGGGTCAGCCTTACTAGATCTCAACTAGTTCTGGTCTACAATGGAAACCACTGCTTTGTTAGATTCTAGGAAAAGCCAGGAAGACTGCATCCTGTATCCAGGGCTCAAACCCCCGGGGCAAATCCACAGCATTTGTTCCACCATGGCAAATATGACTAATCCAACACAGCACTACTACTAAACTCAGGCATGGTTTTAGAACAGGGAACATGGTAGCCACTACCAAAAGACTGAAGATGAACCGTGTTTTGCCATTCCTGTCTCAGGCTGTGCAATCACCCTTCACATGAGACTGTAGAAATAGAGGAAATACTACCATTAGCTTTGAAAATAATCCACTCCAGTGCTAAATGCGGTGACAAATAGGGGTCTCCACAAGAAAATAGAGAAGAACATGATAGTAAAGCTACAAAGAAAATTAAAGAGCTATCAAAATAAAAACTAAGATTTTAAAAGAACAAAGGCTATTTCAGAGAAAGCAAGAGACAACTGAGTCATCGTGTAACAATGGCTCTTCAGGGCCCTAGATAACAGCCAGCGTTCCTCTCCACCAAGCAGAGAAACAAAGTGAGGAGTAGCCGGTGGAATACCACTGCAGCTAGAGGGATTAAGTTAGAGGCAATAAAGAATTTCAGGATAGGGTGACAGGATTATTAGTGCCTGGAATTATAGTTTAAGGGAAACTAGAATCTTCTCTGGGATTCCTGGAGAGCTCAGACTCTCTCTGACTCATCTCTGCTCCCAGCACAGTGTCTGGCCTCTAGCTCAATAATTGTCTGCTGAACTGCACTTGCCAGGTGTAAAATGTAACAATAGGTAACATAGGTGTAAAAAGAAACAACAGGTAAAATTTACTGAGGGCTCATTATGTGCCAAAAACTATGCTAAGCATTACACACACGGTATTTCATGTATCTTTATAACAACCAACGGGGGTATGTTTATTATGATGCCCATTTCACAGGTGTAGGAACTGAGGCTCAGAGAGATTAACACTACACTTCACAAACTCTTCCAACTAGGGTAGGTTCTTATGTACCTGGATATTTTGGGTGAGGTTAAGCCTGCAAAGAACAACAACAAACCCAAATGGCTCTTTAGAGCCCATCTGGGAATCTGGAAGCCATCCCTCAAGGACTGCCTTTCCCATAGGGTGAGGGTTGGGACCCACTGCCTGTCCTCACTAGTCCACAGTCAGTTTTGTGCCACTAATAACCAAAAGCAAGAAAGACTTTTGCATTCCCAAACTTCTGCCCTGGAGCAAGAGGAACAATGAAGAGACAGGATGGCCACTGGCCAGCTTGTAGTGCCTGAGGTTGGAACCACATGGCAAGACAGCTACCCTCAATTCCTTCCCTGCTCCTCTCCTAGAAGCCCTCAGGGCAGAACCACCTGAAAACCTTCTAGTGCCATCCATGGAGGCCAAAAAGACTGAACACCAAGTCGTCAGCATCATGCTTTATTCCCTCTTCTTCCCTACCCTCCAAGATCCAGAGTGGAACAGGTAACAGTGAGGAAGATGACAACCTCCAAGAGTCAATGCCCATCACACAATTCAATCTCCACTCCCCAGCTGATCTAAACAAAGGCAGTGCTGACTTCTTGCCTGGGAGGCTTAAACATCGCTTCTCCTAAAAATCTATCCTTGGGGCATCTCCCAGGAACAGCTAAAATAACACCATTGAAATTGCTTACAATGTTAGGGGTCCTTGTACTTCTGTAGGACAACAGGCCTAACTCTTCCAGTGCAAAAAACAGACAACTTTAAGGAGGAGAGATGCATTTAAGTCACCAAGGATGGTGAAATTCACAAGAACATAATTTAGGATGCAGAAAAAGAGGATTTGCAGAAGGGAACCTCAGGAATCAGCCCAGATAAGAAATTCTCTGTCCTTTTCTGAAGACCTCCACGAACCAAGCAACTGTGGTGTCTGGCCTGCTCTCGTTCACATAGCAGCCATTATAATCAAAAAGTTCTTCTTGGTGCCTAATCTAAATCCTTTTGTAGTTTCAACTTGAGTTCTTTTCCTTTTACAAATTTTCTTAGCTGCCTTTAGGAAGAAAGAGAGATATGGAAAGAGGGAGAGAGGGAGAAAGAAGGGGAAAAAACTGTGTTACCCTTTAAACCAGCATTTCTACTTTTGGGAATTTATTCTACAGATAAACGAAAAGACACTTAATGAAGTTCTACAGTGGCCAAACAAAAAATAAGATAAAATAAATAATGTTCAGCCATAGGTGAATATTTCATGAGTATTATTGACATGGGAAAAATCAACGATTTATTTCTAATTTCAAAAAAAATCAATTTGCACAACAGTTTTATTGTATGATCTCCTTGTGTAGCAGTAATTATTATTATTAATTACATTTATAATTTATAATAACTGCTGTCACTTGGGGTTCCACTGAGCTGGACATCAAAGATGGCACACTCAAATGGCTGACAATTAATGTTGGATTCGGCTATGAGATCACCTGGGGCTTTCAACCAGAGTCCTGCACACCTTTCCATCTGACTTGGGCTTCTCATAGCTGGGTTCCAAAATGGAACATCCCAAGACCAAGTATTCAGAAGGCCAACATATTACCTGCACATACAAGGTCACCCCTGTATGTACAGACCCATAGTCTATTGCTCAAAAGTAAATCACAGGACCAGCTCCAATTCAAGGGGAGACTACCCAAAGGCATGAATATTCAGACATGTGGTTTATCAAGGGCTATCTATGAGACTAGGCACTACAATACCTTTGGAAAATGGGATTTGGACAGACTTTCACATTCCAATGTCTAATGTAGTAGTTAAATATATAAACTGGGAGGCAGAAAGCCTGGTTTAATGTCCTAGATCACCACTTGCTTGCTGTGTGACCTCGAACAAGTTTCTTAACCTCTCTTGAGTCTTGATGCTCTCAAATCATAGTTCCAACCTCATAGGTGGTTGTGAAGAATTAAATGATATATGGTCTGTTAAGATGCTTACAAGTAAATGCTCAATAAAAATGAGCTAATAATAATATAATTACATGTCAATATAATGTTTAAGTTTTTATAAGTATATGTTTTACTTTTGTAATTGAAAAAACTAATTTTCAATGACAAAAAAAAAAAAAAAGAAATCCAGCAGAAATGAGAGAGATAAACTCAAAACTCCCAGTCAATGCTCTGTTCCAGCTACTTCTTCCAAGGAACCTACAGGAACCGTATACTCCTCACAGACACAGAAAATACCTCTGGAAAACTTTGACCCTTTACCTCTGCACCAGTAGGCCATTCGGTGGTAGGGTCTGACAGCCAAACCCATGTTGTTCTTTCAGCCACTCCCCAAATCCTCTCAGGTTTGAGCATAGTAAGCTGCAAAGTACAGGAAATTAATTCCCCCAAGAATATAACCAAGAAGCTTTGCAATCACAAAACACGGGCTTTCTATTACCCAGGAGCTTAAAACTGCCCTGTGACACCATTGACAGAAAGGATTTGCTTTTTTGAAGCATTGACATTTTGATTGTGAAGTTCACTGGGGCTTGCTTAGGTTTCCACAACAACAGAGTCTTGGGCTGGTTAGTTTGAGAGAAAACCTGAGAAATAGAATATCAGGCGGTGATGACTTGGGTTTCTTTGGTTGTTTTCTTTGTTTGTTTGTTTGTTTGTTTGTTTGTTTCACCCATTATAAATACGCACAGACCCTGTCAATACCACTCCTTTTCTTTGGGGGAAAACGTGCCACCAAAGAAATGAAGGGATTTCTTGATGTAATTACAGCAAATGTGAAACTTTAAGAGTTGAAAACTCTACCTTCTCATTTCTTTTTCACAAAATCAATACACAGGCATCTTTCCATTCCCCTCCAAGTTTCTGTGGCTCACACAGGCTCTCTCATCCCAAGGATCTCCTAAGTGTGCTTGATGTTGCCTTGGGGGCAAATCTATCTGTACAAAAGAAACGGGAGACTCAGTGTCTGCAGATTAGTTTCTCAAGAGAGACAATTACTAGAAACTTAAGGAAATGTCAAATAGGAATACATAGCAATTTCGTTTGGACTCAATGACTTGCCTGACTTAAAGCATTAATTAGATGGGGCTGAAATATTTTTTAAAGAGCTTGGATATGGAAAATTTTTAGCACCACACTTCAAATAGCATTCATCTGGGGAGTAAGAGACAGTGGTGAAGAGTCACTCCCTGCCGAACATATAGTAAGTTTTTTTTTTCCCCTGGGGAGACCCCAGCATTTATCCATTCCTGCTTCCTTATAGGGTGGCAGGTGGGGCAGGAACATGGGAGAGAAATGACAGCACTTAGTTCTAAGTCAGGGGCAACCCAGGAAACAGGAAATCACTTTCCTCCAGCTAAGAACCCTTTCCTGTGATCAAAAATAAACAACACAGAACTTGATATGCCATAAAGTCAGAAAGAACTAGAGTCACTTTCTGGCTCTCCCACTTACTCCGGATGTGGCTTTGGGCAAATAACCTAAAGATCCAATCCTCAGTTTCCTCATCTATAAAATGGGGATGATAATAGGACTGATAAGAGGCCTTCTTTCTGTTCCATGAATACCATATTCATTCCCACCGCAGGGCCTTTGCACTTGGCATTCCCACTGCCTAGAATTCCTTTCCCACAAGTCTTTTCATGGCAGATAACCTTCTTTTCACCCTTAATTAAACTCAAATGTCACTTCCTAACCTAAAGAATAATCTCCCATCAATTTGTCTCATCCCTGGGTTTCATTCTGGATAGTATGCTGTCTGAAATTCTCTTGTACATTTTTATATTTATTTATTGTCTGTCTTCCTCACCATACAATAAAGCAACTTGTGCATTTTGTTAACCCCTGCATCTCCAACACCTCATACAATGCCTGGCACATAGGAAATGCTCTGCTAAAATTTGCTAAAGGAGTGGACTCTCAGTCAATAGCTAACATTCATTGAAAACTTAACCACATGCCATGCACTGTTCTAAACACTTTGTAAAAATTATCTCACTTGATTCTCAAAACAACCCTCTCAAGGAGATATTCTTATTAACCCGATTTTATAAAGAAGGAAACTGACATGCAGAGAGATTGAATAAATCTGCCCAAAGGCAAAGAGCCAATAAGCAGTAGGGCCAGGACTAAACTCCAGCAGCCCAGCCCCAGACTCCACACACTTAATCCAGAGTCCTGACGCTCTTTGATACGTAACCATCAGACCTGATTTTACAGCTTGAATTTACGAAGCCCTGAATGTATACGATTAGATCAAAGTAGCCAGACTTTTGACCCACACCTTCCCCCAAATTATTCTATGTGTGTTCACCAATCCCTCTTAAATCACCTGTGTGTTCTCTCTCATTTATCTTTTTTTTTTAATTTATCTTTATTTATTTTTGAGAGACAGAATGAGACAGAGCATGAGCAGAGGAGGGGCAGAGAGAGGAGACACAGAGTCTGAAGCAGGCTCCAAGCTCTGAGCGAGCATTCAGCACAGAGCCCGACGTGTGGCTCGAACCCACAAACCGTGAGATCATGACCTGAGCCGAAGTCAGACACCTAACCAACTGAGCCACCCACGCGCCCCTCTCATTTATCTCTTTAATACTTAGTTACTTGTGTGTTTTTCTATACTTTCTGAGTGGAGACTCTGAATACCAATTTGTTTCTACCATGGGCTCATGCACACAGAAGGTAGATGCTAAATACTTTTTGAAAAGATTTCTAAATGAATAAAACATTTTGGAACATTTTTCAACACAATACAGCAAGAGTGTGTGGGTGCTTGGGTGGTTCAGTCGGTTGAGCATACGACTCTTGATTTCAGCTTAGGTCATGATCCCAGGGTCATGGGATTGAGCCCTGTCGGGCTCCACAGTGAGCATGTGGCTTTCTTAAGACTCTCTCTCTCTCTCTCTCTCTCTCTCTCTCTCTCTCTCTCTCTCTGTCTCTCTCTCTCTCTCCCTCTGCCCCTCTCCCCAACTTGCTTTCTCTCTACAATAAAAATAAAATAAAATGTGCATTCTATTAAAAAAAGAGAAGGGGCGCCAGGGTGGCTCAGTCAGTTAAGCCTCTGACTTCAGCTCAGGTCATGATTTTGCAGTCTGTGAGTTCGCGCCCCACATCTGGCTCTGGGCTGACGGCTCGGAGCCTGGAGCCTGCTTCAGATTCTGTGTGTGTCTCTCTCTCTGCCCCTCCCACTCAGGCTCTGTCTCTCTCTCTCTCTCAAAAATAAATAAACATTAAAAATTTTTAAGAGAAAGGGGCGCCTGGGTGGCGCAGTCGGTTAAGCGTCCGACTTCAGCCAGCTCACGATCTCGCGGTCCGTGAGTTCGAGCCCCGCGTCGGGCTCTGGGCTGGTGGCTCGGAGCCTGGAGCCTGTTTCCGATTCTGTGTCTCCCTCTCTCTCTGCCCCTCCCCCGTTCATGCTGTGTCTCTCTCTGTCCCAAAAATAAATAAACGTTGAAAAAAAAAATTTAAAAAAAAAAAAAAAAAATTTTTAAGAGAGAGAACAAAAATGTATACAAAGCAAGTAGAAAATTAACATTAGCATTCCTTGCCTTAATAAACCCAACTCTTCATGCTTTTGCTATCTCAGGGCCTTTGCATATGCCGTTTTCCTTGCCTGAAACACACTTTCTACTCTCACCCTTTTTGCCTATTTACTTTCTCCTGGTTCTCCAAATTTCAGCTTGAACATCATTTCCTCAGTAAATCTTTTATTTATCACTCATACCACTTACAGCTTCCAGTTACATATTTTCTACTGTGGCTTTTCAGTTAACTTTTTGGTTTTTTGCCTAAAAGATTCTAAACTCCATGAAGGCAAGACCACCCATGTCTGTTTTGGTCAACATCTCCTCCCAGGGCATAGCTCATAATCAATGCACAAAAACACTGTTGAATGCATGAATAAACTTTTGAAATTTCGTGTTTACAAATACAAAAAAACTTTGCTTTAATGGGACTTTTTTTTTTAATTTTTTTAATGTTTATTTATTTTTGAGAGAGACCGACAGAATGCAAGTGGGGGAGGGGCAGAGAGCAAGGGAGACACAGAATCCGAAGCAGGCTCCAGGCTCCGAGCTGTCAGCACAGAGCCTGATGTGGGGCTCAAACCCACGAACCGTGAGATCATGACCTGAGCTGAAGTCGGACGCTTAACCGACTGAGCCACCCAGGCGCCCCAGGACCTCTTTTCTTAAGTAGTGACTTCAAATAGAATTTACTCATTATTTTTCTCTTTTGTATACACTGTAATATACCTGCATGGTACCCCCACCACTACCTGGAATTATTCATATTGCAGAGTGGTTTAGAACATGGGCATTGGTCCTGGGTTTGAATTCTAGCTAATAAATATCATAAATGCTTAACTCTTCACTGCTTCAAAATATTATTTCAAAGTGCTTTGAAAAAGAGCAAGAATAGCACAGACTTAAAAACAAAAACTAACAGTAGGAAATACAGAGAGGATATGAGGAAACTAGAACTCTCATATGCTGCTGTTGGGAATGTAAGTTAGTAAAACCACTTTACAGACCAATTCAGCTGTAGATGGTAGAGATAGAGATGCACTTACTCTAGAACATAATAAATATACTTGTACATGTATATTACCCAAGAGAAACTCTCAAGTATCAAGCTGTTAACTACAGCAGTTTTTAATAGCAAAACCTTGGGACTAATTTAACTGTACATTGTTTTATTTTTTGTTTTAATTTTTTTTAATGTTTATTTTTGAGAGAGACAGAGTGTCAGCAGGGGTGGGTCCGAGAGAGAGAGAGAGGGAGACACCAAATCTGAAGCAGGCTTCAGGCTCTGGACTGTCAGCACAGAGCCTGATGCAGGGCTTGAACTCAAGAACTGTGAGATTATGACCTGAGCCGAAGTCGGAGGCTTAACCAACTGAGCCACCCAGGGGCCCCTAAATGTACATTGTTTTATACGCGCATGCGCGCGCGCACACACACACACACACACACACATATGTCTATATGTGTATATATGCACATATTATGTAGACATACATGTGTGTACATGCCTATACATGCCTATCATACAGAAATATATACAGACGTGTATATATGTACAGATTTGTCTCTGTACGTATATGTGAATAAGTAAATTACAGTAATTTTATATAATGGAATTCTAAATAGTCATTAAAATGAGTGAATGAGAGCTGCATGTATCAACAATATGGTCTCTAAAACATAATGTTGAGTGGAAACAGAAGCATATAGAATGGATGGTCCAATCTAAAGAAAAGTAAGGGTATGCAAATGTGGCCCTGAATATTACAGCATGGGGTTTGCCTCTAGAGACAGAAAGAAGGAGGGAAGGAAAAGAATGGGCCTGGGACAATTTCAAAGAGGACTTCAATTGTATCTACAGTGTCAGTTCTTTTTTTTTTTAAGAACTGAAACAAATATGTTAAAATGTTAAAATTTATTTAATCTGAGTGAAGAGTGCACCAGGATATGTATATTACAAGCTAATTTTACAAGTGAACTATTGTATAACATTTTAAAAAGTGAGATTAAGAGAGATTCAGATGCCAACTCTACCACCAGACTTCAGAAAAGAGACATAAATTCTCTGATACTCCTGTTTTCAAAATAGGATTAATAGTGTCGACTGAAAATTAATGAGATTCAATGTGCAGATTGACTTATAGATATTATCCACTGGAATATCATTTTAGAATGAGTCCCTAACAACTTTCCAGATGTGTCTTATTCAGAGAGACTTTTTTTTTAATTGATCAGAAATTATATGCATGCATGTCAAGGGGCACCCGGCTGGCGCAGTTGGAAGAGCATGTGACTCTCGATCTCAAAGTCATTCAAGCCCCATGTTAGGTACAGAAATTACTTTAAAAAAAAAAAAACAACTTTAGAAGAAGAAATTATATGCATGCATTTTCAAAACAAATCACACACCAAGAAAAATAATATATTGCTACTGTTTGTTCAAAAACTATATATATTATAAAGACATATATAAGGATAGACTATTTATTACTGTGATTGCCCTGAGGGAGGGGTATTTGGGTGGTTGGAGAACAAGAAGGGAAATTTACTTCTCCCTGCTATTATTTCTAATTATGTACCCTATTGTAGATTACAGCTCTTCCATGATACGATGGGGTTACATCCTGATAAACCCATCATAAAAATTGAAAATGCATGGAATACACCTAATCTACTGAACATCATAGCTTAGCCTAGCCTACCTTAAATATTCTTAGAACATTTACATTAGCCTATGGTTGGGCAAAATCATCTAACAAAGCTTTTTGAATACTGGACTGAAAGTGAGAAACAGAATGGTTATACAGGTACAGATGGTCATTAAGTATGTCAGTTTTAAGAGCTCATGATCACGTGATTGACTGGGAGCTCTGACTTACTGCTGTTGCCCAGCATAACAAGTCTCATACCGCACATCACTAACCCAGGAAAAGATCCAAATTCAAAATCCCAAGTACAATTTCTACTGAATGCCTATAGCTTTTGCACCATAGTAAAGTCAGAAAATCGTAAGTTGAACCATCATAAATCAGAGACCATCAGCATCTACTCTAAAAATAAATATAATTTATCTTTAAATTAATCTGAAGGTCATGATCTTCTCCACTCCATCAATACCAAACCTACATAAAAAGGAAAGGTCCTAAAATCCAGGTTCCAAAAAGGTTCTTAAGAGGTTAGTCTCCTACCTGAACACATGAAGCAGGGAACACCCCATATTTTCCTGCATGCATGAGGACAAAAGAAAGAGCATGGGATTTCGGATTAGGGGATCTAGACTTGGTTCCTGTCGCCAGCACTTACTGTGTGACTTTAAGTGAATTCCTTAAGCCCTCTGGGCCCCAGTTTCATTTCTGAAGTGAGGATAATGGCAACACCACCTCCAATGATTGTGAGGAATAGTTTATTTATTCCTACAATATTAAATTATGAGTATGTAATTTTGTCAAAATAGTATCCAGATGGCTGCATGAGCTATAATTTGTAGAGACTGTCTTTCAAAAGCACTGGTTTGGTCCCTTCGGCTTCCATGGAAGTACCCATAAACATAAGCCTAGGGCCCTATATTAGCCAATGAAGTCATCTGACTTCAGAGATAAACCAGATTCTCTTCTCTCCACAGCCAATATCCTGACAGTGATCATTCTCTCTCAGCTGGTAGCTAGAAGGCAGAAGTCCTCCTACAACTATCTCTTGGCACTTGCTGCTGCTGACATCTTGGTCCTCTTTTTCATTGTGTTTGTGGACTTCCTGTTGGAAGACTTCATCTTGAACATGCAGATGCCTCAGGTGCCCAATAAGATCATAGAAGTGCTGGAATTTTCATCCATCCACACTTCTATTTGGATTACTGTTCCATTAACCATTGATCGGTATATCGCGGTCTGCCACCCACTCAAGTACCACACGGTCTCCTACCCAGCCCGCACCCGGAAAGTCATTGTAAGTGTTTACATCACCTGCTTCCTGACCAGCATCCCCTACTACTGGTGGCCCAACATCTGGACTGAAGACTACATCAGCACCTCCATGCATCACGTCCTTATCTGGATTCACTGCTTCACCGTGTACTTGGTGCCCTGCTCCATTTTCTTCATCTTGAACTCAATCATTGTGTACAAGCTCAGGAGGAAAAGCAATTTTCGCCTCCGTGGCTATTCCACAGGGAAAACTACTGCCATCTTGTTCACCATTACCTCCATCTTTGCCACACTCTGGGCCCCCCGCATCGTCATGATTCTCTACCACCTCTATGGGGCACCTATCCAAAACCGCTGGCTGGTGCACATCATGTCCGACATTGCCAACATGCTGGCCCTTCTGAACACAGCCATCAACTTCTTCCTCTACTGCTTCATCAGCAAGAGGTTCCGCACTATGGCGGCCGCCACGCTCAAGGCCTTCTTCAAGTGCCAAAAGCAACCTGTACAGTTCTACACCAACCATAACTTTTCCATAACAAGTAGCCCCTGGATCTCACCAGCCAACTCACACTGTATCAAGATGCTGGTGTACCAGTATGACAAAAATGGAAAACCTATAAAAGTATCCCCATGACCTCACAGGTTTGGCACCTAGTGCCTCTGTCTAATCTATTTCCAGATGGGAGGGTAGCCCACTTAAAAGTGCTAACCTGATTTCCTATCTCCACAGACTGAGCAACCCTCAGACTGGTAGATGAGAAAAGATGGAAGAGAAGAAAGAAAAGCATCAATCTTGTTTTCATTTGTGCATTTATTTTCACAATGTCACTTGACAGCAGAATTTCTACCAGTTTGAAGATGTCTTTAGAGGTTGTGTCATCATCCTGTGGCCAATGAGGACACAGGAAAGAAATAGTCTATGACTTTGCCTTGGCACCATCCAGTCATTGGGAACCTCTCATTTATGTGACACACCAAGCCACAATAGCAGGTAGCTGAGTCCACACTCTTCCTCTAAGAGCTGAGGTCAACCATCGCTTCCCTGTGCCATCCCCAGCAGCTAATAATGCTGACCATTGGGATTTGGGATTTTTCCAAGGTGCCCTTTGTCCTAGAGAAGGTTGTGGTCTTGAAGTGGCCCTGGAACCCTAAGCTACAGAATGACACTGTAAGGGGACAAGCAAGTATTAATCCCATCCAAACTCTGGCCAGAGCTTCTTTGGAAAGGCTTCAAACCAACATAACTATGACCCTCAGATTTGGGTCTAAAATGCAGGCTTTCTATTTGTCATTATGTATAGATTTTATCTATCTCCTCCAAAACAAAGACCCCTGCCTGGTGCGTGGGGGGAAAGGAGGATCTCTTGAGCCCAGAAAAACAAAAAAATAAGCCCACTCTTGCCATTGTTTCGATCCATCCCGTGTCAGCTGTGTATGATCCCTTTACTCAAAATAGCTTCTTATTGCGGTGCCACTTAAGCTTCCTGGAGAAGCCTTTTACACGTAGAGTTGACAACCCTGCCTCCTTGCTTGCTGAAGCCCTCACCAAATTGTTTTATCTGAAGTGACTTCCAAACTGGACTTAATTTGCAAGGGTCAGGAACTGTAGCCCTCCAGGTGTGAAAGGAGACATTCTTAGCTCTGCCCCACAGTCTACCTGGTATTACTATTCAGCCACAAATGCAGATAAAATTCACATGGAAAGGTGCCCATGTTGTCTGCTTGTGTGCCCTTTGATGCATATGGCTCAAAAGGGTGGTACCAGTTTTCAGTGAAGCTACTTAATTCAGATCCTTTGCAAAATGATAAAATATGAATTTATTTAGCTGTTCTCCCCTTGCCTGTCCAAGGCAAGAAGAGCTCTCTGATGTAATTAATAGGGGCTTCCCTCGGATTTGCCACTCATGTGTATACACACACATGCCCACACATGTTTGATTATATTAGGCCTATATGTATCCAGTAATGTATTTTAAAAGGGAAACCATGCTGGAGTTCCACTTATTTAGCTTTTTAAAAATTTCTCTTCCAGATTACCAGTATTTGAAATTATCTGTGTTCTGGAAGAAATCTCCCAAAATGATTTTGGAATTGTATGGTGTTTTTGGTGAGCAAACAAAAAGCAAACAGTCCTCCTGGAACACTTGGTTCCTCAGGCTGGATTCTTACTACATTTTTAGTCCTAAATTGGAAGACATGTCTACCCTTTTTAAGGAAATCTGCAATAAAATGAGTATGGTAGAAAAGGCCCCAGTGCAACACAAGCCCTAAACAATTAGTCAATGCCCTCAATACTAAGTCAATATAATTTTAAGTCATGGTAGTCCTGATTATTCTAATTCCTACTCCTTTTAAATGACTGCAGTAGAGTCTCATCTTACCCAAAGATTAGATTCTAAAGTCAGTGGAAAAGAAAAAAATCTGGCAGAGCCGAAGTTACTTCTGCAAGGTCCTGAGGAAGGAACCGTATTGGAGACCATATTCTAATCCTTATAAAACCTAACTCAGCTAAGTTCTTCTCCAGCAATAGAACTGATTTCTTATATCAAGGATAAGACAAAGTTGGCATGCATTTAGAGACCTCCCTTCACTGTATGAATCTAATGTATCCAAGAACATTAAGATCGCACTGGTGCAGCAAGATGCTCCCACTAGAAGAGGTTCACGGAAGTTGTATGAGGGACAAACAGGTTACTATGTCCCATATCACACTCTCCCCAGCGCATATGTGCATCAAATGGAATGGTGGGCAGACTCTCCCACAACCTTTAAATTGCATTTCTCTTTCAGTTTCTTTTTTGCCAAGCACATGTAGTCCAAATATGTCGTGTTCATTAAGTGTGTGTATGATGCAATTCCACCACACCCCCTTATGAATGAACATTGACCAAAGCCTACCTACACTGAATATATATATATATATATTTTAAACACATGGCTCAAAAATGCTAGTTTGAGCTATATGTGAATGAGTCACAGTGCAATAGCTCTAAAGATTAAGCAATTCCTCTTTAAGAATGTATGCAAGATGGAAAATATGTGTGTAAATCTCAATGCTCCCTGCTCCACATTTTTAATTACATGTAAAAACTGTTGATGTTTAAAAAGTAAAAAACTGGGTGTGCATTTGGAATGTTTTCCTCATACACTCATTTATTAATTCTCTTACCAGTAGAGGTTGTACCACGTTGTATTGTGATCTTTTTTCCTTCTGGCTATATTTTATATTTTGATAAATAATATTTAAAAGAGGTCTGATTCTTGAAGGCATTCCAATGAGTTGTTATCTTCTGGTTAAAATGGATAAGAGTGCTCACTGGGTTAGGTTAATACATATGTCCTAAAATTTGTTTCAGATAATCTATGGACTTTTAATTTATTATTATTATTTATAGTAATAATTATGGACAATAATGATAAGGTTTTTAAGAAAAAAAACTTTTAAACCTTTTCTTTCAGGCCAGTTTTGGAAACAGCCTTGAATTTTAAAGACTGTCATGTAAAGAGCTGCTGTTGACGGCACTTAAGCAATTGCCTTATATTAGGTTTTTGTGAAAGACTGTTAACTAGCATTTCTCCTGTGTGATTTGTGTCCCTGGTTGGACATGCAGTGATGCTACACACGTCCATGCTGTGTCTTTTTATCAGACAGCTCAAGGACTGAACTGTCTCATGGGGAAAGAAATGAGGAACATGAAACACAAACCATAAAAGACAGACCATGAGAAGGTATGAACTTCCATTTTGCAAACATTCTGCAACTGGAAGATTACTTTGCACAGTTGGAGCCTACTGGTCCAACATGAGCCTATGTGAAGTGAATCAAAGACTCTAATGTTGGCTATTCCAGTTCAAAGAATGGAATAGAATGTTACCAGAGAAGAATAGTAAATGTTCATATTTTCTTAATTAGATAATATATTGTGTTTGGACTTGTTTGTATTATAATAAATTCTAATATGGTGCACACTTGGTGTTTGGAATTTGCATATATGTTCATGCTATGGCAGAACTCGGGCTAAAAATTTTTAAATGAGCTTTTTACTTATCCTTTGTGCTGGTGCTACAATGAGACCTGAATCCCACCTATCCCTTGGTTAGCCAGATATATTTCAGAATTTAACACCACTGAACTCTGCTTCCTATAATCCTAATTAGGTAGTTTACTGGGGATAAATCTGAATTCTCTTTTGACTTTATCCTTTACATGTCTTCAAGACAATGCTGACTATAATCATAAGAGGAAATCTAGCATAATGACAAAGAGCTTGGACTTGTTTTTCCCTCATGACTTAGCTATAACTGGAAGATTTTATCTTTTGACTCCCTTCACCCATTTTTCCCACGCCTACCCCCCATCTCTGGCAACCATCAATCTGTTCCCTGTATCTATGAGCTTAGCTTTTTGTCTTGTTTTTTAAATTCCACATATAAATGAGATCATACAGTATTTTTCTTTTCTCTGTATGACTTATTTCACTTAGGATAAATCCCTCAAGGTCCATCCATATTGTTACAAATGGCAAGATTTTATTCTTTTTATGGCTGAATAGTATTCTGTTGTGTGTATATACCACATCTTCTCTGCTCATTCATCTATTAATGGCCACTTAATTTGTTTCTGTATCTTGTAATAGCTTGGATGTTGAAGCCAGACAGTCATGGTTTCACATCCCAGCCCCACCATTTACTAAATGGGTGGTGGCCTTCAACAATTCTTTGAAGATCTCTGAAAGATGGTCCTCACATAAAAAATGGTACAAAATTTAATTTTTTGGTTGCCTTCAAGGTAAATAGAAGCTCTCAAGGTCAGGAAACCAAGATTTGGAGTCAATTTTGGCAGGCTATAACTTTGCAGGCTATTCCATTTCCTACCTGTGTGGCCTTGCACAATGTTCTCAATCTCTCTAAGTCTCAATTTCTTCTCCATAAAATATGGCTACTAGTAATTCCAATACATACCTCATAGGGTGATTATTAATAGTAGAGCTAAAAGGAGTCTCCAAGTGCACATCATTTTACAGGTAAGGATACTGGGTCAAAAGAGGTCAATGACTTTGTCCAAAGTAGTCACTACACACTTCATGCCTCCCACTTTACCTCACTGCCTTCTCTGAAAGATTCTGACTCATGCCCTTTTCAGATTTGAGTATATTGCATAGTTTTCCAACCTTTCAAGCCCAGGTCATCCAAGCATGAGATATATTATAACTGCATCGTAATTAAAACATTTTGCTTGACCTTTCCCTCTAAGGTAGATTTTTTTTTAAGTTGACTCTCTGGAATTCTAACCACAGCTCTTAAACTAGCTATGCATTTCCCACACAAACCACTATCAATTCTGACAGCCACCCACAAACTATTGTCACAATCTATCTTTGTGTCAACTTGGATAATGAAAGTAACTTACAAGTTGAGAGGGAAGCACAAAAAAGCAAAGAATTTGCTGAGAAGGTTGCAAGCAGAAGCTGTTAGGCATGGCTACAGCATTCTCATTAATTTTGTTCACCAACTCAGGAAGGCAGGATAAAAGTAAGTTGATGAAGGTTGAACTGTTAAATAATAATCCTTTTATTAGTGCACTCAGCTAAATGTGATGGTTCAGCTTCTATGGAGGGTATGCAATTAATCCACAAACTTGCCAGACACAACAAGGGGGATAAGAGGCTCATGTCTACTGGGATAAATAGAAACTGTGAATTTCCCAGGTTTATTGGGAGAATGTGTCACTGTAATGCCAGAAAAAGAAAACTTCTCTGATTAAAAAGGAGCAAAAGAGGGCCATAGGGAAGAGATTCCTTCCCATCAACTCTCTGCATGAGGAACTTACTATGTCCATAGAGCTTTGTTACCTAGTGAATGGTAATAATACAATATTTCTCTCTACTGGAGATGGAACAAAAAAGCACGTGAGACTGAAACTCAAGTATGAGAGATCGAGATCAAACCCAAAAGGGAAGTCTTCATAATGATGTCTACTCACTCCACAAATGGAGTTCTCAGAATCTGGGTATATTTTCAAATGGACTGTATATCAGAGTCTTGGAGGAAAACAAATCTCACTCAGACGGTTTCAATAAAAAGCTTTTAACAAAGGAGACCTTTAAAAATGGTCTCATCAAGATTAAGGGAATGAACAAGAGTTATTGAGATTCCTAGGAACTAGAAAAATTAGTGAAAACACTGTTACTGCAGCTCAGTGTGGCTGAACTTTGGAGGTAGGGCCTTCTAGCAAACAAGTGCCACACCATTACCAGAGATGTGAGGCCTGAGAGGAAATGGAAGATCCCCAATCTCTCTTTTCCTTCCCTCTGATAGCATGTTGATGCCCCCACCAGCAGAGCTCAAACAGAAGTCAGCCAAGAAGGGAGAGCTGGTGATGTAGTCCATAGTAGCCAGGACTCAAGGCATAAACAGTGAAAAATAGATCAAGAGTGAAGTGAGACAAGCAGCACCTGCAGAATAACCAGCAAAGCTTGGATTCTTATTTTCCTATCACTGAATGCTGGAGAGGATCATGGAGGATATTTCACTCAAATAAAGAAGAAAGGAAGGAAGGAGGGAGGGAGGGAGGGAAGGAAGGAAGGAAGGAAGGAAGGAAGGAAGGAAGGAAGGAAGGAAGGAAGGAAGGATGGAAGAAGGAGGAGGAAGAAAGGAAGGCAGGAAAGAAAGAGAGAGACAGAAAGGGAAAATTAAGGCCTAAGAGATCGCCTTGCCCGAGGTCATATGACCTAGATGTTGGTAGGTCCGCCTTCTAATGATTTTCTAGCACAATCCCAGGAACATGTACTGTAGACCTTCACAAACTTGCTTTCCAACCATCATACTTAGAATTTTCTTTCATTAATCCTCAGCATCTCCAGTTGTCAACATGAATATGTTTGGGAGAGAAATGAGGAAGCTGGGCACTCATTTAGTAACCATTGTGTCTCAGGCACTCCTACGATCACTCACTTATTTGACTAATATGTGTTGAAACATATGATGTCTATTCATATTCCAAATCTATTGTAGGCATAGTGATTCTCTGGTGAAAACACATAGGGCTTCTGACTTTGTGGTACTTACATTCTATCAGGAGAGACAATATGCAAGAATGCAAATAAGGTAATTTCAAGTAGTGGTAAGACTATGAAGACTTTCCTTTTAGGTAAAGGAAGCATAGGGGCGCCTGGGTGGCGCAGTCGGTTAAGCGTCCGACTTCAGCCAGGTCACGATCTTGCGGTCCGTGAGTTCGAGCCCCGCGTCAGGCTCTGGGCTGATGGCTCAGAGCCTGGAGCCTGTTTCCGATTCTGTGTCTCCCTCTCTCTCTGACCCTCCCCCGTTCATGCTCTGTCTCTCTCTGTCCCAAAAATAAATAAACGTTGAAAAAAAAAATTTAAAAAAAAAAAAAAAGGAAGCATAAAGTACAAACACTTTGAAATGAGAAAAACCCTGAGCACTCATAGTACAAATAGGAGACTAGCATTACCGAAACATAGTAATCCAGGGGAAGAGTGATACAGAACAAGGCATGGAGGGGCTGGCAGGAGCAAAATAATGCAGAGCTCTGTGGGGTCTGGTAAGGAACTTGGTGAAAAGCCACTGAAGAATTTTAAGAAAGAAATTGATGTGATCTTCTTAAGTTCAATTATTTGTTTTGAGAGAGAAAGAGAGAATGTGAGTTGGGAAGGGGCAGAGAGAAAGGGAGAGAGAATCCCAAGCATGTTCCATGATATCAGTCCAATGCAGGGTCCAATGAAGGGCTCAATCCCATGAACAGTGAGATCACAATCCAAGCTGAAATCAAGAGTCAGACACTCAACTGATTGAGTCACCCACGCACCCCTGATGTGATCTTCTAACCACATCACCTAACCATCATAACAACTCTTGAAGAAGAGTATTGTTACCTCCATTCTTCAGATAAGAAAATGAAGTCTCATGGGGATTCTCACAGGGAAGCCTCAAGGTCACAGTAAGTAATTTATGAGTGGTATTTAAGCCTAGTCCTGTCTGATTACAAGAGCCATTTCTTCAGGCCACCTTGACACAACTTCCTTCACATCCCATACTCTCTTCTGAATTAGCAGCTTGTTCCCATTAGCCTTTTCATCATCCAAAGCTGATATTTAGACTAAAGCTATCCTCTAATTCCAGTAATGAAGAGTCAGAAATCATCAGGTCATGATAGCATATGGTTCTATTTCATGACCTAATTCATGTGTCTGATGAAATCTGGCAGAGTAGAGAATCAGTCACACAAGTTCATGGAGAAAATAATATAGACTCTACTGGCAGGCAAAGCAAATATATATATTTATTTACCTAAGTGTGTGTGTGTGTGTGTGTGTGTGTGTGTGTGTGTGTGTGTATATATATATATATATATATATATATATATGTATATATATATTTATATTTACATATATTTATATATTGTGTATTATGTATATGTGTATATAATTATGTAATATGTATATGTACTGTGTAACATATAATTATATATTATAATATATGTAATATATAATAAAATATATATTGTTATATTATATATTAAAATTTTTTAAGGCATATATCTTTTAAAACAAACCTCAATAATATTTTCAATGACATTGTTTTGCAAATGCTCTTATACACAGATTTCAATTCTTGGTCCTTCTCCAGCTTAGTGGCTGGCTCTTCAGAGCAAGGGCCTTTGCTTCTGTCCAAGGTGCTGAAATCATTTGACCACGACTTTGATTTGAATAAGAAATGCAAAATCTGCTAAGAAAATTTTATGTATAGGGGTACCCAGATTGTTCAGTTGGTTAAGAATCCAACTGTTGATTTCGGCTCAGGTCATATCACAGTTCATGAGTTAAAGATGCGACTCAGACTCAGTGCTGACAGATTCATTCATTCTCTCTCTCCCACTCTCTCTCTCTCTCAATAAAAACTTTAAAAAAAAGAAAATTTCACTTTTAAAGATACATATTTGCTCCCTCTCGTTAAAAAAGGAATTGGTTCTCCCAAAACAAAACAAAACAAAACAAAAAAACAAGAGTCCAGGACCAGATGGCTTTCCACGGGAATTCTACCAAACATTTAAGGAAGAGTTAACACCTATTCTCTTGAAGCTGTTCCAAAAAATAGAAATGGAAGGAAAACTTCCAAACTCTTTCTATGAGGCCAGCATTACCTTGATTCCAAAACCAGACAGAGACCCCAATAAAAAGGAGAACTACAGACCAATTTCCCTGATGAACATGGATGCAAAAATACTCAACAACACGTTAGCCAACCAGATCCAACAATACGTTAAAAAAATTATTCACCACGACCAAGTGGGATTTATACCTGGGATGCAGGCCTGGTTCAATATCTGCAAAACAATTAACCTGATTCATCACATCAATAAAAGAAAGGACAAGAACCAAATGATCCTCTCAACAGATGCAGAGAAAGCATTTGACAAAACACAGCATCCTTTCTTGATAAAAACCCTCAAGAAAGTAGGGATAGAAGGATCATACCTCGAGATCATAAAAGCCATATATGAATGACCCAATGCTAATATCATCCTCAATGGGGAAAAACTGAGAGCATTCCCCCTGCGGTCAGGAACAAGACAGGGATGTCCACTCTCACCACTGTTATTCAACATAGTATTGGAAGTCTTCACCTCTGCAATCAGACAACACAAAGAAATAAAAGGCATCCAAATCGGCCAGGAGGAAATCAAACTTTCACTCTTCACAGATGACATGATACTCCATATGGAAAACCCAGAAGATTCCACCAAAAAACTGCTAGAATTGATTCATGAATTCAGCAAAGTTGCAGGATATAAAATCAACACACAGAAATCGGTTGCATTCCTATACACCAACAATAAAGCAACAGAAAGAGAAATCAAGGAATCCATCCCATTTACAATTGCACCAAAAACCATAAAATACCTAGGAATAAATTTAACCAAAGAGGTGAAAAATCTATACACTGAAGACTATAGAAAGCTTATGAAAGAAAGTGAAGAAGACACAAAAAAATGGAAAAAGATTCCATGCACCTGGATAGGAAGAACAAATATTGTTAAAATGTCGATACTACCCAAAGCAATCTACGTATTCAATGCAATCCCTATCAAAATAACAACAGCATTCTTCACAGAGCTAGAACAAATAATCCTAAAATTTGTATGGAACCAGAAAAGATACTGAATAGCCAAAGCAATCTTGAAAAAGAAAACCAATGGGGCGCCTGGGTGGCGCAGTCGGTTAAGCGTCCGACTTCAGCCAGGTCACGATCTCGCAGTCCGTGAGTTCGAGCCCCGCGTCGGGCTATGGGCTGATGGCTCAGAGCCTGGAGCCTGTTTCCGATTCTGTGTCTCCCTCTCTCTCTGCCCCTCCTCCGTTCATGCTCTGTCTCTCTCTGTCTCAAAAATAAATAAATGTTAAAAAAAAAAAAATTTAAAAAAAAAAAAAATTAGAAAAAGAAAACCAAAGCAGGAGGCATCACAGTCCCAGACTTCAAGATATACTATAAGGCTGTAATCATCAAGACAGTATGGTACTGGCACAAGAACAGACACTCAGATCAATGGAACAGAATAGAGAACCCAGAAATGGACCCAAAAATGTATGGCCAACTCATCTTTGACAAAGCAGGAAAGAACATCCAATGGAATAAAGACAGTCTCTTCAGCAAGTGGTACTGGGAAACCTGGACAGCGACATGCAGAAAAATGAACCTGGACCACTTCTTACACCAGACACAAAAATAAACTCAAAATGGATGGAAGACCTCAATGTAAGACAGGAAGCCATCAAAATCCTTGAGGAGAAAGCAGGCAAAAACCTCTTCGATCTTGGCCACAGCAATTTCTTACTCAACATGTCTCCGGAGGCAAGGGAAACAAAAGCAAAAATGAACTACTGGGACCTCATCAAAATAAAAAGCTTCTGCACAGCGAAGGAAACAATCAACAAAACTAAAAGGCAACTCACAGAATGGGAGAAGATATTTGTAAATGACATATCAGATAAAGGGTTAGTATCCAAAATCTATAAAGAACTTATCAAACTCAACACCCAAAAAACAAATAATCCAGTGAAGAAATGGGCAAAAGACATGAATAGACACTTCTCCAAGGAAGACATCCAGATGGCCAACTGACACATGAAAAAAAATGTTCAACATCACTCAACATCAGGGAAATACAAATCAAAACCACAATGAAATACCACCTTACACCTGTCAGAATGGCTCACATTAACAACTCAGGCAACAACAGATGTTGGTGAGGATGCAGAGAAAGAGGATCTCTTTTGAATTGTTGGTGGGAATGCAAGCTGGTGCAGCCACTCTGGAAAACAGTATGGAGGTTCCTCAAAAAAACTAAAAATAGAACTACCCTACGACCCAGCAAATGCACTACTAGGCATTTATCCAAGGGATACAGGTATGCTGTCTTGAAGGGACATATGCAACCCCATGTTTACAGCAGCACTATCAACAACAGCCAAAATATGGAAAGAGACCAAATGTCCATCCATGGATGAATGGATAAAGAAAATGTGGTATATATATATACAATGGGTATTACTCAGCAATCAAAAAGAATGAAATCTTGCCATTTGCAACTACGTAAATGGAACTGGAGGGTATTATGCTAAGCGAAATTAGTCAGAGAAAGACAAATACCATATGACTTCACTCATATGAGGACTTTAAGACACAAAACAGATGAACATAAGGGAAGGGAAACAAAAATAATATAAAAACAGGGAGGGGGACAAAACATAAGAGACTCTTAAATATGGAGAATAAACAGAGGGTAACTGGAGGGGTTGTGGGAGGCGGGATGGGCTAAATGGGTAAGGGGCACTAAGGAATCTACTCCTGAAATCATTGTCGCACTATATGGTAACTAATTTGGATGTAAATTTTAAAAAATAAAATTAAAATAAAAGGAACCGGTACAGCATTATTTACTTTATGAAACTATTTAAGGATTGGATTTCTTAGAACACGAGGTCCACTGGGGCCTTGCTCCTCAAACCATGGTCCACTAATGGCAGCATCACATCAGTATCACCTGGGAATTTGTAAGAAGTATGGAATCACAGGCTCTACCCCAACATGCTGAACCAGAATCTGAAGTTTAACAAGATCCCAGGTGATTCATACACACATGAAATATTGAGAAGCACTGCACTGTTGGACTTTAAAACAGTGGTTTTACACCCTTGGGAAGCTTTTTGAAAATCCCAATACCCAACATGAAACCCAGATGACAGTATTTTTTAAAGTTCCTTGGATAATTCTAATGTACAACCAAAATGGAGAACCACTGTTTTTTTTAAAGAAAACTTTAAATCACTATCATAAATGGAAAACCAGAATCACCTGCCATAATAGATAGAACCCATTTTAAAAAGGCCAAAGATTGTTAATAATTCTTACTTTATACAACTGTCTGAAACTAACATCTATTCTCTTTTTGTTAAAAAACAAAAGACAGCATCTTTTGGGATGAGCACTGGGTGTTGTATGGAAACCAATTTGACAATAAATTTCATATATTTAAATAAATAATAAATAAATAAATAAATAACAAAAGACAGGAATTAAGGGCCTACTACCACCATATTGAGACTTTCTCCTTAACCTAATCAGAAGGATTAATAACAAATTAGAAAGGGAAAAAATTTTTTGCAATGTGCTTCAATGTTACTGAAGCAAAGCCTTTGTCACCTAACTTGATTCACATACCCCTTGTTATAAGCACTGTACTTTAGAAGACATTGACCTATTAAACAAGGAGCCTTCAGCACCTTCCTTTAGTGATTTCCAGCCTTAACTTAAACCTATGGCCTGACTCTACACCCAAATGAATTAAATCAGAACCAAGGGCAATGGGCTCAAGACATCAAAATTTTCTAAAGCCTTCCCATGTGATTCTGATACAGAGCCAGGCTTGAGAACCACTTGCCTATTTGGTAACACTTGGTTGCCCGTAAGAACTGGCAAATTACAATACAGCTTTCCCAAATAATCTTTCATTTGGCTATTTCCCAATTTAGACTTTCCAGAATTGGTTTTCACGGTGTGTGTACTTCTCACTGTTGAAGATTAAGGAAACTGACAAATCACACCCTATACCCCCTTACTCTGAGTGTGGAACCTGCTGAGAAACAGATTCAAGAAACAGACTAGTGGAGATCAATGATCAGTTCTATTACTAGAAGGGTGGGTTGGAAAACCTGGTTGAATTGAGAGCCAATGGACTGCCTACCCAATCAGTTTATATTTTGGCTCAAACACTCATGAGAGTCTGGAACTGTATAGAAGACAGTTGCAAGCATAGTATCTGCCCCCAAGGAGAGTCCTATCAGTGAGGACAATTACAGACGGACCTCTAGACCCTCCTCTGCAAGCCACACCTGGACCACAACCCAGTTAGGATTCCTGTGTGGAAGGCAGGAGCATGGAAACAATTCCTCCTTTCTGGAGGCCTGAGAAATAGAAAGATAAGGTGGCTTTCTTACATATATGGTGTTCCTTCTTCCTCTGCTACAAATCAGTCAAGGCCTTCCCTCTCCTTTGGGGGCAGAGTGAAAAAGAAGGGTTGAGAAAAGTTATCTACCAAGTACCTCTGAGAGTAAAATCAACACTTCCTAAACTACAGGTTAAGATAGAACTAACAGATGGAATCTACCCCTGAAATCATTATTGCACAATATGCTAATGTGGATGTAAATTAAAAAAATAAAAAATAATTAATTGGATTAGGGGAAAAAAAGAACTATTAGAAAGAAAAAATGGGTCTCCCCTATACTCACATCCTTATGACCCAGGGAATTTTACAAATGTGGCTCAGTATTTCACAACGCACAAGGAGAAAAACAGTCAGGTGTGCTGCACTGTTAAAATACTTAGATAAAAGGCAAGAAAAGATCCTTCTAATCCTCCAGAGCCTCATGTCCTCAAATTAGGGCTATTGGGTGCCTCCAAAGGCATAATTCTATCTTCAAGGCCTCAGCCCTGGTCTATCTATCTCTCACTGCTAGCACACAGTTCTCTAAACGCTCTGAAATCAAAAAATAATTTTTTTAGTTTTTTTAATATTTATTTTTGAAAGAGAGAGAGAGAGACAGAGTGTGAGCAGGGGAGGAGCAGAGAGAGAGAGAGAGAGAGAGAGAGAGAGAAAATCTGAAGCAGGCTCCAGGCTCTGAACTGTCAGCACAGAGTCCGGCACGGGGTTCAAACTTGTGAACCATGAGATCGTGACCTGAACCAAAGTCAGATGCTTAACTGACTGAGCCACCCAGGTGCCCCTGACATCGAAAATAATTTTAATTGACTTTGATTAAAATAATGATGCCAAATAGCATTTTTAGGAGTGAACAAAAGTGGTGCCAGTATCAGACACCTTCACAGCACTGCAACCCTCAAAGGCAGCTTCCTGGTGTGCAAGAATGTGGGTCATGCAGATCTAGGTTCAAATCCTGACTCCACCACTTGCCAGCTACATGACACTAGAAAAGTTACTCCAGTCTCTGAGCTACTGTTACATCATAAGGAAAGTAGGAATAACAATAGTACTGACTTGAAAAGGCGGGTGGTGGGAGTTATTTGCATGATTTTTTTAAGTGTTTGGAACACACCTGTATTACTAATAAATAGTGCTATGATTATTTAATTCCCCATGATAGGGACAAGAGAACACTGCATATTCCAGAACTTCTCTGGGAAACTGGGTCACCTTTGCAATGACAAGGCCACACTCTTGAGAAGAAAGGTTTAGTTATGTCATGTTCCAGCTTTCTCTCTTTTTCAAAGTGGAGAAAGCATATCATTCATTGCAATCATCTAGTGACAGTCCCTGGAAAAGACAGAGCATCAAGGATTTGGAAGACTAGGGGCAGGCCATCAGTCACTCCACAGTCAATTTCAATACCACGAAATGAGGCCTCCAGTTACACCCGAATTCTTTCTCTCAAACCGTATGCATCCAACACTAATTGTTGGAGTGAAACTTCAGCCTTCAGGATGATGTGATGGCGGCTGCATAAAGGCCACTTGCCCATCTCGTTAGGGTTGCTATCATTTTGCACCAGTGATGAGAAAAATGGAAATAGTTCCTGCTGGTGGGTGAAGGTTGATACAGGTGACCTGTCCCCAAGATGTCAAGTATGTCTCCAGGGCTCTGAGAGAGGACACAAATATTCCTCAGCTAGAGACAAGGGCTTCTTGTTATTGCAAATTAATCTTATAAATATCTGATTTTTAAGAGGCTGTAAGGATATGACTCCCTGTGGTTATATGCGTGTCCCTCTTAGTGTATCTGATTTCTGGGGCATGGTGATGTGTTCTGCCATCACTGTCCCTGTGAAGTCTGCAAGGGAAAGGCCACAGCCATGAGAAGAAAGGACAGGGTTTTCCCCAAGAATGAGGTCATCATAGCATCTGTCATCTGGGGAAGAAGCAGGCCATTGGACAAGGCAAAAGGAATGGGCTTGGAAAAGTAGGAGAAAGAGTTCAGCTTCTTTGTCTTAACTTGGACAATTTATATGTTTACAAGATGTTTCCTGGGAAGAAGATGCTAAATGTGGGGCTTGAAGCCAGAAGAAAGAGAACTGGGATGGTTCATCTTTCCTGAGATTTCTATCAATGAGATAGGTCTACCTAGAGGCAATTCTACTTCAAGTTTGACTGCTTCCTTAAGGTTCTCTTTGCTGGTTTTCTGCTACATCCCATACCTTTAAAATATTCCATCTTATCTTGGTGGAACTGAAATATTAAATGAGACTATATCTCCAACCAAGTCCAGCACAGCTGTAGGTAGATGTGTAAGCCCCTTCCAAAGAGAAAGGATCATACCTTACAGTGAGAGAGACCCTGCTTAAGGAAACAGCAACACTTTTGGGAGGTTAACCTCTCCCTTTGGTTTATACATGTGCTGCTAAGGTTATAAAAGGATTTTACTGATGCCATATTATCTCAATCAGAAAAGGCTAAATGTATAATAATGCAAACGTGCCCCTGCCTCACCATCCTGTAGACATACAAAGAGCTATATTAAAAATGTTCTAGGGGCGCCTGGGTGGCGCAGTCGGTTAAGCGTCCGACTTCAGCCAGCTCACGATCTCGCGGTCCGTGAGTTCGAGCCCCGCGTCAGGCTCTGGGCTGATGGCTCAGAGCCTGGAGCCTGTTTACGATTCTGTGTCTCCCTCTCTCTCTGCCCCTCCCCCGTTCATGCTCTGTCTCTCTCTGTCCCAAAAATAAATAAACGTTGAAAAAAAAATTTTTTTTTAAAAATGTTCTAGGGCACCTGGATGGCTCAGTTGGTTAAGCGTCCGACTTCGGCTCAGGTCACGATCTCATGGTTTATGGGTTTGAGCCCCGCATCGGGCTCTGTGCTGACAGCTTGGAGCCTGGTGCCTGCTTCAGATTCTGTCTCCCTCTCTCTGTGCCCCTCCCCCAATTGCACTCTGTCTCTACCAAAAATGAATAAACGTCAAAAAAATTGTTTTTAAAGTTCTATTAATTATAATCTACCTAAATTTTTCTGTCTTGCCTCTGTGTGTTCCCTTGGGTCCCCCTTTCAATATTTCGAGGAGTCTCTGTGGTCACTTCACATATCCTCAATCTATTAGCTAGTGTGTCCACATGGAGGCCTCCCTGTTCTTCTTCCTCTATTGTCCCAGGTTCTTCTTGTTGATGTCTCCCAAACATGAAGAACTTCAGAGGACCTCACTGTTGCCATTACTGACAGAGGCCACCATGAAAAGGCCAACAAAAGCTAGAACAGGGCCACATTCCAAGCAGAAGTGGGAAATGGTCTCTCTTCCAGGTCAAGTCACCTGGCATATATTTGGGAAAAAATCATGAAGATTCTAACTACGAGTAGGCAGTAAGCAGTTCACAGAAGAGGAAATCTGGAAGGCGAATGAATGAATTAATGAATGAATGATGCATACATACATACATACCATGTCCAACTTCACTAAAAATCAGGAATGTGGACATTAAAACATCAACAATTTTCATACCTATTGGATTGCCAATAATTAAAAGAAACAGCCTCAAGTGTTGGATGGATATGGAAAAGACAAATGCCTGTGAAAAGAGAAAAAAATGGGTATAAGCACTTTGAGGAGAAGCTGGGCAACACAGAGAACAACTGGTGAGCAAGGCATCACCTTACCATCAAATAATTCTATTTCCAGATGCACACTTCAGGGGGAAAAATCTCATGCATATGCTCAAAGATATGGGTACCAGCATGTGTATGGCAGCATTGTGGCATTAGCAACAACTTGGAAATAGCCTACATGTCCACCAAGAAAATGGTCAAATAAATAGGATGCTACATCACAAAGGAAATGAATGAACTAAAGCTACAGGTGTCAAAAATAAACCTCAAAAGAGAATGTTAAAAACTGACATGTATATAAAATATGATTCCATTTATTTAAGTTTCCTTGGGTACATACATACATTTAGAGAAACAGTAAAAATATGAATGGAGATGCTGAATCCCAAATTTTTGATAGTGAATACTTCTTGGACAAGAGAAAGGAAATCCGAAGGAAACAGACACAAAACAGACTGCAACTGAATGGACTGATGTTTCATTCCTTTAAATAACTCTGAAACAAACAAGGAAAAATGCCAAGATATTATACAGATGAGTATATATACTCTGCATTTACTGTATTTTATAAGAATGTGGAAGGCAAAGGAATCCCCAATGAGTCAAGTCCTTATATAATCTCCTCTCTATGAGTGCAGACAGAACCTGTGACCTGATTCTAACCTACAGATTATGACAAAGGTGATAGGATATCACTCTCATTATTATGTTACATTACATGAGGCTTTGCCTTAGCAGACTGGTCTTGCTGGCTTTGACAAATAAGCTGTCATGTTGTGAGAGAGCCACATGGCAAGGAACTGTGGGTGGCCCTCTAGGACCTAGGCATTGCCCCAAGCTGACACCAAATGAGAAGCATGGCCCTCAGTCATAGAGCCACAAGGAAATGAATTCTGGCAGCAGCTTGATAAGCTCAGGACTGAATTTTCCCTCAGTCAAGACTCTTGATGTAAATGCCTTCTTAGACCCTAGCAGAAGAGCCAGGTAAGCTGTACCTGCACTCCTAACCCTCAGAAACTGAGATCATAAATATGTGTTGTTTTAAGCCACTAAATTTTTGGTAATTTGTCACACGTAAGTAGAAAACTAATACAAATAAAATATTCATGAAAAGAAACAGTCAGGAGTTCAAAGGAAAATCATAAAATTGTGATGTCATGATGTTTCAAGAAGAAGGAAGTAATTAGCTAGACAAATGCCCTCAAGGCTAAGTAGGGGACAACCAAGACATTTCCTTACACATAGCAGCTTCAGAGCAGCAGGCAGGTCAGAAGTCAAGGAGAAGGTGAGGAACTGGAGACAGCTGGCCAAGAAGTTTGTCAGGGAGGAAGACCGAGAGGGAGGGAGTTGCTCACTGCATGGAGGCGTGATGCTGAAGGAAACTGGTTGGTTTTATTTTTTGTAAACTAGGAGAAATTTAAACATGTTGACCTGGTGTCTCACAGGTTTGTTTTTTTTTTATTCATAATCAGATGGCTGAATGGATACATCAAGTCTGCACATTAGAATCACCTAGGATAGCCCACAGCCAGTGTATATCCATGCAACAGAATACTACCCAACAACAGAAAGGAACAAAATACCATTACATTACAAACTGTCCAGTTTCCCAATACCATTTGCTGAAACTTTCTTTTTTCCATTGGATATCCTTCCTTGTTTTGTCAAAGATTAGTTGGCCATACATTTGTGGGTCTATTTCTGGGTTCTCTATTCTGTTCCATTGATGTATGTGTCTGTTTTTGTGTCAGGACAATACTGTCTTGAGACTATAGCTTTGTAATACAGCGTGAAGTCTGGAATTGTGAGGCCTCCAGCATTGGTTTTCTTTTTCAACATTACTGGTTCCATACAAATTTTAGAATTGTTTGCTCTAGATCTGTGAAGAATGCTGGTGTTATTTTGATAGAGATTGTACTGAATATGTAGATTGCTTTGGGTAGTATCGGCTACAAAAAATGCCCATAACCACTGTATATCCATGCAACAGAATACTACTCAACAATAGAAAGGAACAAAATACCAATACCTGCTACAACATGGATGTACTTCACAAACATGCTAATACGTGCAGGAAACCAGACACAAAAGACTACATACTGTGTGATTTCATTTACATAAAATGTTTTTCTAAAGAACAAAGAAAGTCTATAGAGAGAGAAAGTAGATTAATGGTTACCTGAGACTGAAGGTAGGAATACAGACTAATTGTAAACTTTTTTTCTTACCACTGTTCCATTAAACAAACTTTCTCATCTTCTATGTCCCAGGTGTTGGCTTCTGGCAGTCCACCCATCTGCTGAAGTCACCTTCTCTCTCCAGATGATCCTCATGGGTGCATACCTTTTAGGATGACCCCTAGCCAGCTCCCTTCCATGGTAAGGTTAAGAGCAACCTTGCCTGTGTGACTCCGGGCAATGCAAAGGCAGCCTTATCTCCTCCTCGGCTTCCAGCTTGGCTTGGATTGGAGCTTGTCTTGGATATTTATGCGTACAACAGGTAACAATTACTTTATTCCTTGAGTTTCAGGGGATATAATTCAACCTTTCCAAGCAGATATCTTTAAGTCCACTGCCACCACCCCCTTCTGCCTCATGGTGGGAAGAGGATGCAGAAATTCATCAATAATCTAAAAACTCTCTCTCTAAAGACACTTCCACTCTTTGGTTTATTCACTCTATACTTTCTTCAGCTCCGGGATCAATCTTTAGCCGTCTTCCCATAGTCTGAAGTCTGAAGATGGGCTAATTCTAGAAGATCCAACCTGGGGGCCTGCCAAAGTCCTCTCAAAAGAATCTAACACCTCACTTTAGAATACGGGGATCCCTTGCCCCTCCCTATTCCTATCAGCTATGAGAACTCACCCAAAACTCTGAGACATGAAGACAAGCTTCAACCATCCATTTCATCTCACATTGGCCAACCACAGGATCCAGAATGTATGACGACCAAATTGTGATTTGAGTGCATGTGTTTCTTCCAGATAAAAAGCACACATAAATGAATGTGTTACATTGAAGGGAAAGGTGTGCTCAAGGTGTAGACAGATAGCATTAAGGCACTGGATTTTCACCTGGATATCATTCCACATGGCAGTGCTGTGCTTATCATGCTGAATGGATGTGTGCTGTTATGAAATATCATCATTGCCCAGCTTGCTCATCTAAACACACACTACTCCAATGAGACAATGCCCTCACTCACCGAGATCTTTTAATGTAAGCAAAAATCTAAGAGGTGGATGGATCAAAGTGTGCCACATCCAGTGTGCAATCCAGACCTTGAACCATCACTCTATGGTCTGTTCTGGCCTGTGGCCACATTTCTATTCAGACAATGGTTTTAAACATGTGTCAGTTTTAAGCAGCCCATCATTAATACTTATCTTGAAATATGAACTGGTTCTTCTCTAGCATAGAGTCAGCAAATTTTTTCTGCAAAGGGCCAGATGATAAATAATGCTTTAAAGTAATCTCTATCCTCACCATGGGGCTCAAACTCACAATTCCAAGATGAGAGTCACATGCTTACCGAATGAACCGGCCAAGCACCCCCTTTTTTTCAAGTAAAGGATAATAAATAATATTAACTTGAAGGCCAAACCATCTCTGTCACAGTTACTCAACTCTGCCATTATAGTGCAAAAGCAGACACAGACAATGCATAAACAAATGAGCATGCCTATGTTCCAATAACACTTTATTTGTAAAATCAAGCAGAAGCACAGGGCACCTGGGTGGCTCACTCAGTTAAGTGGCAAACTTGCGGTTTCGGCTCAGGTCAGGATCTCACAGTTCATGGGTTCGAGCCCACAGTGGGCTCTGTGCTCACAGGGTGGATCCTGCTTCAGATCCTGTCTCCCTCTCCCTGCCCCTCCTCCTCCTTCTCACTCTCTCAAAAATAAATAAACGTTTTAAAACATTAAAAAAAAAAAAAAAAAACAAGCAGGGCTAGAGTCTATCTATAGTTTGTCAAATGCCTGCTTTACCAGATTGAACTATTTGTCAAAAGACAGGTAATCGCTCTCAACAAGTATCGGAGATATTTTTTTCAAACAATCTTGTTTCCTTGGAGTCTTCCTTATCACCCAATAAACTGTCCATTTGTAGGAAAGAACTTCTGAGATACCCAAACAAATGTTGGTGAGGAGTCACTAGAGGAGAGAAACTGAAAATGCTGAAAAGACTAGGGATGATTGATGGAGTGAAGACCCTGAGAACCCAGGAGGGGATCCAGAGAACAGGTAAGATACCTCTTGAACCATAAAATAAGAAAAGGAGAGGCTGGATTGGAAAGGGGGACCTTCCCTTTGAATTATGGCTTCCATGACCATCTAGTCAGAGGATAGTAGCTGGCAGGAGGCATGGGAATGGAGAAGGTCTGAAATTGTCATTACGGATCCCAAACATAAAAGCTGAGCAGGGACATGGAAGGCCTGAGACCAACCACATTAAGGCCTTAATTAACTCATTTAAAAAATGAAACAATTCCATCTGCCTCACCAGGCAGCAAGAAGTGTTAAAACAGCTGGAGAATCTAGGTATTTAAGAGTCCTAAAATGTCCAAGCAAGAAGGGACCTTAGAAAACAGAGCACCTGGGTGGCTCAGTCGGTCAAGCATCCGACTTTGGCTCAGGTCATGATCTCATGGGTTCATGATTTCAAGCCCCATAACAGGCTCTGTGCTGACAGCCCAGAGCCTGGAACCTGCTTCAGATTCTCTCTCTCTCTGCCCCTCCCCTGCTCACACACTCTCTTTGTTTCTGAAAAATAAATAAACATTTTTAAAAGATTTTTTTAAAGAAATCATGGAGGTTTTCCAAAATGAGGGGTAATTATCACTCATAAGAGTGAGACTGGCTTTTATGTGGTACCCAGACATGAAAGTAAATAACATCAACTTATACAACATTCTATCTTCACTGTTCTCTATCTTTCTAATTACAAGTCTCTATGTGGTGTGCTGGCACATCTAGAACACCTTTCTAAAACATGCCATATTTCCTATTTAACAAATCATGTCAGGCCCCAAACTCAAAGCTTCTAATGGGCAATAGTATCTGAGCGGAACTTAGTATTGTGGGTTTGTTTTCCCCCTATTTATTTTCATGGTTGTCTCTTATTTATGGAAATTGATTGATAATTGGATTTTCATTCATGATATAAATATAGGACATAAATATTACATAAATTTTCCTTTTAAAGTAAATTTAAGGTAAGTCATTTTAAAGAAAAACAACTAATAAGTCTAGAGGTAATACACTGATACGGCAAAACAGTGGAAGTGCTATAAGAATCAGACATCACAGACAGGAAGAGTGATGCCAGAGAAGGAAGGCATTTCCCCTAGATCACATGGCATGCTACAGGCTGAGCTGGAATCAAACGCCAGGTCTCTCCATTCCCAGTTTTTTAGTCTTTCTGGAAACCAGGACTCACTCTCACCAAATAAGTCCCCTTATATGTACTCTATAGCCCAAGCTGAAACCCCATCTGTGACCGTTTTTTCTCCATCTTCACAGAGGGGCACGTTGCTAATAGTCGCCAGTCAGCATGGTAGGAAGCCTAGTCCATCAGCTCTGGCCTCTTATGCAGAAAAGTGAAGCAGAGTCCTGACATGCCTGAGCAAACAGCCAGTCAGGAGCCAGGGCTCAGGATGCTGTGTGCCTGCTCTATCCCAAAACTTCGTGAAGAATCAGGAAGCTCTAGTAGCCACTAGTGCTGATGAGAATATGTAAGGAGTCCAGGGAGGATGCTGAGGTTGAGAAGAGGGCAGCAGAACTCTATCCCAGCAGTAGGGGTTTCTGGAGGCCAAGGGGCCAGGTCTTCTCAGAACCAAGATCAGAGCCTGCACTGCCCATACCCTAAATTAAAACTGCTGCTGTGCCATTGGGCATGAGTGGTACTTGTGTTGTTCACTACTATATCCCCATGTGCTGGCACATAGCAGACACTCAATGAAAACATGTTAAATGTCTAATGAAGGTGGGTCTTGACTAACAGAGAAAGGAAAAGGGGGTGTTAGGGGCAGAGGACAGACAGAAACACAAAAGGGAGGAGAAGGGGAAAGGAAGAGAAAGACTCATCTCTGTGTAGACAGAGATTGTCTAACATCTTCCCTGATATTTCTTCAACTGGTAAAATAGTACATGGCACATGACAAGACTCTCATGAATACTTTTGAATAAATGAATGAATGGAAGGGAAATATGAAACACTCATAAATAACCATAATATAATTAAAAAGTGGTAACAGTCAAAACCATTCTAATAGTATTTATTGAGCACCTCATCTAAACATTCAATGAATAATAATGATGTTAAACATTGCTACTATCACTAGTCTTGCTGAGAGCTTTACATGGATTATCTCATGTAGTCCTCATTATCCCTCAAGGCAGGACCCTCTTATCAACCTCATTTTACAGGTGAGATACCCGAACCTCAGAGAGGCCAAGTATCTTGTTCAAAATCACTCAGCTAATAAAGAGAATGGTGGAGCCAAGACCATCATCAGGTCTGTATGTCCCCAAAGTCTGGGATCTGTCCCTTATATGACTATAATTAATAATATGACCTCCCCCAAGACTAAGAGTACACTTATCACGATGAGCACTGAGTAAAGTATACAACTGCTGAATCACTATACTGTACACTTGAAACTAATATAACATAGTATGTTAACTTTACTGGAATTAATTTTTTAATTATATAATAATAATAATAATAATATGACCCCCAAAAGGCTGGATAGACTTGACAGGTGTTTGAGAAGAGTCCATCAGACACAGAAAGTAGAAGGGGAAGAGAAAGGGAACAGATCATTATGGAGATACTATTGGGATTCATCAAGACCCTGAGGCTCTCTAATCTTTGTGAGCATACACCATCTTAAGGTGAGGCATAGACATATGGTTTTTTGGCCAATGGTATGTGAGCACAAGAGACCTAAACCACTTTGTGGCATTTGAGTGTCACTAAGTGATTGTGTTTCTTTCCCTGCCAAGAAATTGTTGAAAGAATCTAGGTTAAGCCAATACATGGAGGTCAGCCACCCAAACCCACAGTGAATTTTAAATGAGAAATGAATGTGTGTTAAGTAACTGTATTTCTGTGATGTTTGTTACTGCATTTCACTTTGCCTACCCTGAATAATATAGTGATAACTATGAAAGAGTAACAAACTAGCGGCACCTATAAAAATGAAATGGAGGAAAAATCGTATGCATAAAAGAATCTATTAATGGATGTCAAATCAAAGAGAGATGTTTTCAGTCTGCTTAAAAACAGACAACCAATATCAACCCTATTGAAAAGGTGATGCAATGTGCTAGATAAGTGGAGTCTGATCAGCCTAGATTTAAATCCTGTCTCAGACTCTCACCACCTGGATGGAGTCAGTCCTTCTACATCTATTTTCTCATTGGTAACATGGGATTAACAGTAACACTAACCTCACAGAGTGGTTAGGAGTTTTAAATGACACTACACACATAATGTGTTTGACGCAGTACTCAGCACAGGGTAAGTCCTTAAGAAATGTAACTATTATTACTGAAAAAAGAAGCAAGGTTCACTGGCAGAAATGAAAAGCTCCAGTTTCTCCATTCCCAACAATACCCTGTGAATCTTGAAGGGGTTAACCCAAGACACACGTGCATACGGGCACACTCATACACAGTCACACGCACAGGCACCCAAAGCCCACGCACTGCCCTTTGATTCTTCTCCCAAGGCAGGAATGGAGATGAAGTCTGACAACTGTGCAGCCCTAATTGCATTTTCTTCCTGAAAGAGGGTCTGGTGCAGAACACCTGCGGTCCAGCGCTACGTGACAGCAAGGCTGTCGTGCAGGCAGTGGTGGCACAGGCAGCATGCAAATCCGGGGGCTCTGGGACCTGAGACACAGCCAGACCTGGCAGATCCCTGGGTGCCTCTCCCAAGTGCTGCCCTCAACCCCAAAAATGTTGCTTCCTGTGCAAGGAGAGGGACAGTCTGGAATTTGCAATTAATCCCCTCCTCAAAGGCCCCCAGAGACTGGGAGCAGAGAAAAGAGGGGTCCAGACATTTTCCTGATGCCCTGGGAGGCAGAATACATAGCATGGTATTCTGTTGCATGGTGTTGAGTGCAGAGGGTTTTGAAAAGCAGGAGCCAGGCCCAGAATCAAGCTCTGACATCACTAGCTGTGTAACTTAAGCAGGTGCCACACACTCTATGAAAATCAGTTTCCTCAACTATCTAACAGGGTACATCTTCATGAAATAAAAAACAATACCAATATGGTGAGGTAAGTGCAACAGTTAAGTACATGTATGGCTACCAATTAGCAAAGAGAAAGGAGCAATAAACTCTATCTGGTCATAAAGGAACTTTCATATAAGACTCCTGGAGGAGAGGACACCCAAGATGGGGTTTGAAGGATGAATAGAAGTTTTTCCTGTTGGATATGGGATGGCTTTATGGGCAGAGAAGGAAAGTCAGCAAACTGTTGTGGTAGAAATCCTAATCTAGAAGAGATTATTGAAGGTAAAAGTTTAAGGAGGGAAAAAGCAAGAACAAACACTAGGAAAATAACATCAAGGCAGATGTTGGAGATCTCAAGCTTAGATTTATCCTACAGTCAATAAGGGGTCATAAAGGATTTGGAGTGGGAGTGAAACATAGTGAGATTTTCATTTTACAAGGACCACCCGTGGCAGCTTTGTGCAGGGGGGCATGGAGGTCTGTGAGGCTACTCCTCATATAGGTAAGTGGTGATGGTGGCCTGGACTTTAGACGAGTTAGAGCAGAATTTAAGTGATACCTTTATCACTCTGTGAACAGGAATCAGAACCTACAGCAGTGGCCCAAAGGTAAAGGAAATATTTGGAAACAAAGACCCTGGAATCACACGGAGTGGTCATTCCACCTGCTGTCCTGGCTTGCTGCAGTCCATTGTACCTTCTCTATTTGAAGGACAGCATCATTCCCTAAAACTAACTGTTCCCAACTTCTTTTATTCACTCACTCACTCATTCATTCATTCCATGAACAGCATCTACTCTTCATGTGGCACCGTCATTGGCATTGGCATTGAGGGTCCACAGCAAACCAGATAGACATGGCTCCTAACCTCCTATCACTCTCAGTCTAGTGGGGACATAGGTACAAAACTATCAAACACTATTAACTAAAAAATTCTGAATTGCCAGAAACTATAAAGGAAATCAGTAGGGCACTAAGGGAGAATAGTACCAGTTCAAACCAGGAAACAGGAAAATCCTCCCTGATGTAAACAATGATCAGCAGTTAGCCAGCTATCAGTTAGATTAGTGAGCATTAGAGGCAGAAGGAACTGTGTGTGCAAAGAGCCTGAGGTAGGAAAATGCTTGGCATGTACCTGGAACTCCAAGAAGATATGTGTTGCTGAAACAAGTGATCAAGCTGGGGAGAAACACAGAATGCACTGAAGAGAGGGCCGTATAGGCCTTGGTAAAGAGTCTGGATTTCATTCTAAGTGCAAAGGGAAAAGCCATTGAAGGGTATAGTTAAGAGAATAAATGATCAAGTTCACATTTTATAAAGATCTCTCTGGCTGCTGGATGCCAAATGGCTCACAGTTGTGCAAAAGTGGCCTCAGGCACACAGTGAAGGAGTGATTACAGTGGTCTGGGCAACAGATGATGTGGACCTTGGCCAGGCTGGTGAACATGGACATAGCCAAGTGGTTGCAACGAAAAATCATTTGGGGAAAGGGAGAATCTACATATTACTGAAACTCACTTTGAAAGGAGTAAGTTTACAAATGGCACCACCATCTACCCAGTTTCTTAAGCAGCAACTTAAGAGTTATCTTCTTCTAGAGAGGTGGCTCTCCATTCATTAGGAATTAATCACTGCTCATGGTCCCCTGTGGCCCTAATTTCTGATGGAGAAGCAAACAACACTGATCTTCCTTTCCTCTGTAGTGGGTTGAATTGTGTCTCCCCCCAAAAATATGTTCAAGCCCTGAACCCCAGGACCTATGAATGTGACCTTCTTTGGAAATAGGATCTTTGCAGACATAATCAGGATTTAAGTTGAAATGAAGTTAAACTGAATCAGAACAGACTCTAAATCCAATCATGGTGTCCTTCTAAGAAACTCAGACAAAGGGAGATTGCCATATGACTACAGAGGCAGAGATGTACTTACAAGCCAAGGAACACCAAGGATCACCTATAACCACTAGAGGCCAGAAGGGACTTCTCCTTCACTGTTAGTTTGCAAACTGGTTCCTGTATGGGAAGGGCAAGCAGAGACCAAAGAAAGAGGCAGACCACTTCAGATGGGTAGGAGGCAGGGTTAATAAGCGAAGGAATTTACAAAGCTTGTCTTTGGCACCTGAAGGTGAGTAGATCTCTATACACCTGCCAGAATCTTAAAAGTTTATACACAGGCCTTAACAGGGTTCAACGACATTGACCATCCACATGGTCTCAACCACACCTCACTCTCTAAAGGCTGCATCTTTGCAACAGCTCTTAATGGGTAGAACATATATTCGAAGGACAGGGGAGGATGTAAGGAGCCTCCAATTGCCCAATGCCAGCTCTTGAGTCAACCTGCAGTCACATCCTCTAGATGACCTCCTCCAACACTTTCCCAGGGATTCTACATCTTAGCATCCCTATCAAGCTTTGTCACAGCATTTGGACTTTAATCCATGGCAGCCTATACTCTCCCAGCTTTGCAAAATGCTAGGGTCTCCAACTTATCCTGCTCTCCCACCTGAGTCTACCAGCTCCAAAGCCCACAAAATTAGTAGACACTGCTTGTTCCTCTCTAACCTCGGCTTTTCTAACTTTCTCACTTGAGCTTCAGCCTCTAGTTGGGCATCAGTGGCCGTCCGATGTGCCCACAGTAGATGCCAGCCCACTGTGCAGCCATGCTCTTTGCTTCTCTGCCACAGGACACTCTGTGCAGTTCCTCAAACAAGTGCATCAGGCCCGCAGCATTTTCAGCTCACCCTATACTCACACAATGGTCCACAAGCATGTGACATAAAGGCCCTCTTCACACAGAGGCGATAGCCAACTCATGATATTCCCGATGGATACATCCTTCCCAAAGCTTGTTTCCTCCTTCTCATGGCTGGCTCACCAAGCACTGGTTTGCAAACCAGCCCCTATACCCGGACAGCAAGAAGAGAGGGAAGAAAGAGGCAGGCCAGTCCAGGTGGGTAGGGGGCAGAATTAATAATCAGGGAACTTACTTATGAGGCTTGTTCTGCATACCATAATCTTAAGAGTTTATAAAGAGGTTTCAACAGGGTTCAGTCACATCTGCCATCTACATGGTCTCAACACCTCACTCTCTCAAGGCCTCCTTGAAATGGCTATGGGAACAGTGGGCAGAGTGTACATTCCAAAGACGGGAGGGTGTTAGGAACTTCCAATTGCCCAGAGCTAGCTCATGGGTCAACCTGCAGTCACTTCCTCTCACTGACCTCTTCCTATACCCTTCAGAGCTCATAAGGGACATCGCCCACATCTTAAATATTAAGAAACTGAAGCAGAGAAAAGATATCATTAGACATCTTAATGTCTCTGAAGTCACTAGGATATACTATAATAGTTGCTACCAGTAAGAGTAAGGGGCTAGCAAACTATAGCCAAATTTGCCTGCCTGTTTTTGTAAACAAAGTTCTATTGGCACATAGCCAGGGGAAATGTTGATACAAACCTGTAACTTGTAGATAAATAAGTTCTGAAGATCTAATGCACAGGATAGTGATTATACTATCCTGTACTGTATTATAAACTTCAAAGTTGCTAAGAGACTAGATCTTAAGTGTTCTCACCACGAAACAGAAATGATAATTATGTGGTGTGATAGGTGTTAGCTAGTACTATGGTAGTAATAATATTGCAATATATATCAAGTCAGCACATTGCATATCTTAACTGACACAATGTTATATATTAATTTTATCTCAATAAAAAATAAATCTATAAATTTAAAAAATACACAGAAAAGTCCTTATTTTCCCTCTTTCCTGAAAGATAACTGCTATTAAGTTTCTCATAGGACCCAAATTACTTCCTATGCATAAATATCCTTTTACATATACACACACACACATGCAAATGGTATCATATCTGCTGACATAAACCTGCATTTTTCACAGAAAATGTTCCGGATATATTTCCTTCTTTAAATTTATTTTTAGTGTTTATTTGAGAGAGAGAGAGAAAGAGAGCACATGAGCAGGGGAGGGGCAGAGAAAGAGACACAGACACAGTATCTGAAGCAGGCTCCAGGCTCTGAGCTGCCAGCACAGAGCCCAATGAGGGGCTTGAACCCACAAACCGCAAGATCATGACCTGAGCCAAAGTCAGATGCTTAACTCACTGAGCCACCCAGCACCCCACCCACCCGGATATATTTCTATGTCAGCACATGTGGGGTAATCTCGGTTTGGGTTTTTCTTTTTAATGTTTATTTACTTATTTTGAGAGACAGTGTGAGTGCGGGAAAAGAAGAGAGAGAGAGATGGAGAGAGAGAATCCTAAGCAGGCTCCATGCTCAGTGCAAAGCCCTATACAGGGCTCGATCTTACAAACCTTGAGATCATGACCTGAACCGAAACCAAGAATCAGATACTTAACCGACTAAGTAACCCTGGCACCCCTAATATCTCATTGTTTTTAATCACTATAAAATACTCTCTATATTAAGGAGGTACCATAATTTATTGCTGGGATTTTGGTGGTTTTCAGGATTTTACTCTCCAAATGAATGTTGCAATGAACATCCTTATATAGATAAATTTTGATACTTAGGATAGACTGGTTTTTTTACATGACCTTCATTCAATGGCATTCAAACAAAAAGTAACTTAACACTTGATATAAGGCAGGCACTGTGTTAGGTTTATCCAGTGGTGAATAAACCATGGCCCCTATCATCAAAGAGCTCACAGTATCATCTAATGATGAGTTTGATGAATTTAATGAGCATCTACTATGGGCCATTCATAGTATGATGATATTTACATGTATTTTCTCACCCAATCTTCACAACAGACATACCTTATAAGGTAGGTACTATTATTAGCTCCACTTTACAAATGAGATTGGAGCTCAGAGAGGTTAAGTGACTTACCCAAGGTCACACAGCTAGCAGTAGATTGAGCTGGAATTCAATCTCAGACTCTTAAGCACCCTGCTTACACTCAGGAGACAGGATTAAAATTTGTGTAACTCAGAGACGGAAAGAAGGATTCAGCTGGGAGAACAGGGAAGGCTCCGTGAAGAAGTGACAACTGAGTGGCATTGAAAAGAACACGTTTTTTTCCAGCTGACAAGGAGGAGAGGGAATTCCAAGCAAATAGAGAGCAGAATGCACAAAGCCATGGGGCCATGTAGGCATGGAATTTCAGGGAACTGGTGTATACACAGCATGATTTGGGTGCAGAGTAAGGGAGATTAGGCTGAAGAAAAGAACAACAGGATCACAGACATTCTAGCTGAGGACTGAACTTTATCCTAAAAGTTATGAGGAGCCATTGTTTAATGCAGGAAGGTCAAGATCAAAGTTTCATCTTTGAAAAAAACATGCTGGCTATAGCGTGGAAGATGGATTCAGGGCTGGGGATGGGTGGTAGGGGTAGGTTCAGGGCAGGGACAAGGAGACAGATTAGGAAGCAGTCATCCAAGCCACACTTGGAAAGTTTGTCTTCTCGAGGCCAGCTTTACCATGTAATAAAAGACAGCAGGATGATATCAAGGGCAGGACACGCCAATCCAGTGAAAGCAGGAGTTCAAGGGCTCTGCAAATGCCAAAGGCAGACTCAGTCCCTGCTTTTCCCCAGGATGTGAGAGCTGATGGCTGACTGCCCAGTGAGGAAACCTGACGCAACCCCAGACCACTGCACTCCACATCCAGAAAGCTTCCGGCAGCTGAGAGATGTCCTCAGGTTGCCCCACCCTGGTGAGGGGAGGACATCTTGAGCAGTGGCCTCTCCCCTCCCACCACCCCCTCAACTGGCACCAAGAGGCTGTGGGACTGCAGAGAACCAAGCCGCGTGGCCACTGCATCATGAGTCATCCCAGCTGGTTCCGGCTATTTTCCCTGGGAGGCAGAGGAACTGGCGGAAGTGTGTCCTGGAGAGGCCAGGCAGGAGATCAGTAGCCACCCTGCCAGGCATGGCCATGTCCAACAGGCAGAATGGATGCCTACAGCCACCCCTCTGACCTTGTGGAGAGGCAGAGAGCTGCTGGCAGGCCTTGGTCACTTCCAGAAGGCGGAACAGCCAACAGGTCTGACACCCATTGTCAGAGGACACTGACCAGGGCAGAGTGGCATCAGGCATTAATAAAACACCTATGTGCCAAGCCCAGACTCCAGTCCAGGAACTATGCTATGTAATTTACCTCATCAATATGTCTGCTAAAATACTTATGGCTATTATTTTACTGAACCCACTACAATAGAAGTCAGCCAAATTCAGCTTGTGGCTTGTCTTTGTTTGGTCCATGAAGTAAGAATGATTTGTACATTTTTAAAGGGTTTTAGGGGGAAAAAACAAGAAAAAATATGTGATAGAAACCACCCATGGCCCACAAAACATAAAATATTTAACATTTTGCCCTTAACTAAAGAAGTGTGCCAACTCTTACACTAGAATATAAGCTCAAGGAGGGCAAGCAGAGTGAGTGTGTGTGCATGTGTGTGTATTCCACTTCTATATTCCCCAATGCCTAGCAGTTTTTAGTACATAGTAAATGCTCAATAAATACTTGTCAAGTGAATGAAAGAATGCATGAGTGAATAAAGGAGTGAATGAATTTTCGTTTATCACTCAATGAGATACTATCATTAACTCCATTTTACTGATGGGTAAACTCAGGCTCACAGTGCTAAAATGATTTGCCGAAGTCATAAAGCTAAAAAGTAACTGGGCTGTTATTCAAACTAGGGCACTTTGTAATTCAAGGCTTGAGTTTAGGGGGTTTAAATTTTTTTTAATGTTTATTTATTTTTGAGAGACAGCATGAGCAGAGAAGGGGTAGAAAGAGAGGGAGACACAGAATCTGAAGCAGGTTCCAGGCTCTGAGCTGTCAGCACAGAGACCAACACAGGGCTTGAACTCACAAACCGCGAGATCATGACCTGAGCCAAAGTCAGACGCTTAACCAACTGAGCCACCCAGGCTCCCCTCAAAGCTTGAGTTTTTAACTGTAGCAAAAGGGCCCAGGATCCTGGACAAAGCTGGGACTATGCCTTATAGTGTAATGGCTCTCAAACTTTCCTGTGCATAAAAATAATCCAGGACAATTGTTAAAATGTATTATTTCCAGACCCTACACCCTTGGGATTCTGATTCCAGAAATCAGAGTAGGCTGGGAGTTTGTGTAGGGAAGGAAGAGGGAAAATGTGGTGGCTACCAGGGGCAAGTAGTCTTGGGAGGAAGAATAGTAGGGAATATAAGTTTGTGATGTGAGGTGTATAATGTAGGTGTCCCTACAACTTCTTCAGTAAACAGTTGGTATTTCACAAGCACCTAGGAGGTTAAACTCTTAGGAATTGGGTGCAGGGTGGTGTATGGCCCTGACAGAAGACATCTGAGTTACAAAATTAACTACTGTAAGGAAGAGATTTGCCAATACCTTTAAAAAAGACTGAAAGCTAGACAGTCAGAGAAGGGAGAACCAATTCCTAGTAGAAGCACAATCATGTTAACATCTGGAAATCGAGGCTGCATCAGGCTAAAAATGAGACTCACCTAAAACAGGAGTTGTGCAGTGTAGATCTAAATCCACTAGGATGCAGAACTTTGCCTTAGAAGGACCTTAGAAGGAAAAAATACTGAACACCTTAAAGGAAAAAAACACAATCTGAGCCACACCCCACTTAAAAGCAAGCTGACTTAATTTATTGGGTTTCTTCTTCTTATGTCACTTGATTTTTAAATCACCAATAGACTTTTTTAAGTCATTCGGTCAACATAATCATAACAGGTAAGCATCTCTTCTTTCTACACCAAAAACAGTGAGGAAAAAGGAAAGGGAATCTGGAGAAGAAAGAAGAGCAAGTTGGGGACAAAGAATATAGAAGCCAACAGATAGAAAAATAAGTCAGCCCACCCATGTAGAGCTGACACACAGGAGAGCAGAGAGGGAAGGAGAAACCAGCAGAATCAGGAAACACAGGCCACACAGACCTGGGTTTTGCCACTGGCCAGCCCTGCGTCCTTGAACGGGGTGCTTGTTTCATTTAGGGCCTCATCAGAGAAGCAGAGCCACTAGAAGATGTACGGAAATTAGTGGAGATGTGCATGTGGATATAGAAGGTAGATACACATATGGATATTCCATATAGTTAGACAGAGGGGAAGAGAGATCTATGTTCAACAAACATTTAATATGCATCTTATATTCCTTCATCCAAACTAGTACTTATGAAATAACAGAACCATAACTACATATAAACTATTTTAAATGCAGTGGTAAAACTGTGTGCAGGGTGTAATGTGAACAGTGAACAGAATCTCTAACTCACACTTTGGACCATGAGAATAGTGAAGGCTTCTGACGGGTGGGGGAGAGAATATGGAGGCCTGCTTATTCTTTTTTTTTTTTTATTGTTTTATTTACATCCAAATTAGTTAGCATATAGTGCAACAATGATTTCAGGAGTAGATTCCTTAATGCCCCTTACCCATTTACCTCATCCCACCTCCCACAACCCCTCCCATAACCCTCAGTTTGTTCTCCATATTTAAGAGTCTCTTATGGGGGCGCCTGGGTGGCACAGTCGGTTAAGCGTCCGACTTCAGCCAGGTCACGATCTTGCGGTCCGTGAGTTCGAGCCCCGCATCGGGCTCTGGGCTGATGGCTCAGAGCCTGGAGCCTGTTTCCGATTCTGTGTCTCCCTCTCTCTCTGCCCCTCCCCCATTCATGCTCTGTCTCTCTCTGTCCCAAAAATAAACGTTGAAAAAAAAATTTAAAAAAAAAAAAAAAGAGTCTCTTATGTTTTGTCCCCCTCCCTGTTTTTATATTATTTTTGTTTCCCTTCCCTCATGTTCATCTGTTTTGTCTCTTAAAGTCCTCATATGAGTGAAGTCATATGATATTTGTCTTTCTGACTAATTTCACTTAGCATGATACCCTCTAGTTCCACCCACGTAGTTGCAAATGGCAAGATTTCATTCTTTTTGATTGCCGAGTAATACTCCATTGTATTTATGTATCACATCTTCTTTATCCATTCATCCACCGATGGACATTTGGGATCTTTCCATATTTTGGTTATCACTGACAGTGCTACTATAAACATGGGGTGCATATGTCCCTTCAAAACAGCACACCTGTATCCCTTGGATAAACACCTAGTAGTGCCATTGCTGAATTGTAGGGCAGTTCTATTTTTAATTTTTTGAGGAACCTCCATACTGTTTTCCAGAGTGGCTGCACCAGCTTGCATTCCCACCAACACTGCAAAAAAGATGGAGGCCAGCTTATTCTTAAAGGAGGAATAATCACAAAGGAGTCTTTGAACCTGCAAGGACAGCAACTCAAAGCATAACTGTTGGCAAGGAGTCGGGCTTCAGATTTATCTGAAAAGAAACCATGCTTTTCATCACATTGACACAAATAGGAAAGTCAGATGTCAAAGCTTTTTTTTTTGTCAAAGTATGTTGAATTTGAGATATCAGAGCAATATCCAATAATTAGAAAAGTCTAGCAAGTCCTTTGAAATCAGAAGAACACAACTGCAGGTAGACTTGAGAGGGCAGAAACAGTCTCCTGATTTTCTATCTTTATGATTATTCTTTCTCAATCCATTTCTTATTCTCCTCCTACCTATAAAATGTTTACACCTTTTGAGTTCTTTCCTTCTTTTCTTCTTATGTTAAAAAAAAAATGAGGATGGGTGGAGTAAAATTAAGAACAGGCTATGGGGCACCTGGATAGTTCAGTCAGTTAAGCATCTGACTTTGACTTAGGTCATGATTTCGCGGTCCATGGTCTTGAGCCCCATATCGGGCTCTGTGCTGACAGCTCAGAGCCTGGAGCCTGCTTCAGATTCTGTGTCTCCCTCTCTCTGTGTCCCTTCTCCACTCACTCACTCTCTCTCTCTCTCTCTCTCTCAAAAATAAACATTAAAAAAATAAAAATTAAAGAACAGGCTATAAGCCACAAGCACCTCTATCAGGTCCTATTGCCTGTCACCCTGGTAACCTTACCTTGGAGGTGAACACACACACCTGTCCAGGAAAAGGAAAAAATAAAGGAAGAGCCAGGGAGGGAAGTGGTTGCAGGCTCGAGCATTGCATCACACCAAGGAAGGGAGCCAGAAGATAAGCAGCAATGTGGGCAAGCTGTTTCACTCCTGCCCACCACAACCCCCACAAGAATCTCTTTGGTAGCTCACCCTACCCAGAAATATGGAGGAAAGAGGATTCTGGAAAATGTGGTTCAGTCTAGTCGACACATTACACAGCCACCACAGTCCTTAAAGAAGTTTCTTTTGTTTGGGGAGTTTGGACGAGACGAGGAAAGTTAAGCTGTGGTTGTTTTCTTTATGAAATGGAAGAAAAATAGCACAAACCATTAAAGGATAATGTTTCTAAAACAGGCAAAATAATGTCTCTCATATAAATATAAACACGTCATAGATTTTATTTAAGTCGTTTGTTAAGGAGTGAACCGTAAATATGCTACAACTGGTTTAAAGGAGAAGACAAAGAACACACACACATAGGTAATCAGGATTCCAGGAAATGAATTTACTTATTGGATGCAAAACTGGTGGACAGGCACAGTATGACAGTCACTTGTATTCTACGAGACAAAATTCATTTGCACTTCTATGGACAAGAATCATTTGCATTATTATCAGTTTTCTGCAACTTATAGAGTTGCAAAATAGCTCAAAGGCCATGAAAGGTAGAGATAAACCTGAGGAGTGTACTGGATAGGATACCCAGTTGTCTTTTTTGCCTGCTCAACCCAAGTCTTTCATAATTTCCCTGTCACTAAGAATGGCCAACATTTTTTTAAATGCTTCGTAACTGCTCCAAGCAAATGCAGACATTAACTCATATAAACCTACCAACATGCCATGATTTTGTAGAGTCCACAATTTACAAGTGGGAAAACCAAATACAGAGAGGTGAAGTAACTCACCCAAGATCACACAGCTCTTAAACACCACAGCTGGGATTGAAACCTGGCTGTCCCACTCCTAATTTAAACATTCTGCTATAACTGCACCCAACTTGTGATGGCAGTGGCATGTGGGGAGGGGGAGTAGTTTTTTATCACAGATAGTGTTTAAAATCTCTGGCCAATGCTTGGTGATAATAAAAAGTGTGCCTGCTCTTGGTCAGTTTTAATATTGATTTGAGTTCTCTCTGCAGGCCATGACGCCCTCTCCACCTGCCATTTCCTGCTGGGGCAGACTGTTCCTATTACCCCTCCCCCTTAGTAAATCATCTGCACCTCTACCCCTAACCTCTCTCAGATTAGCTGTAAAGGCCCTCTGTAAAGGGTGGCCTTTACAGCTAATCTCCAGTTTTTGTCCTGCTTAATGGGGGATGCTTAACTGAAGGTGAGAGTGGCATTCCCTGGGATGCCAGAGGGACTTCTGGAGGCTGCAAGGTTGAAGTGGAAGAGGGGGGAAGAAGAGAATACAGATGTGGAGAGACAAGTTCCCTGCTGGGAAGAAAACTTGGTGGGCAAAACCACAGTTATCTAACAGGGAATCTGCTCAAGTTTCTATGGAATGGTGTGCAATGTGAACTGCCTTCCCACATCCATGAAGTCTTCAGGAAAAATGGCATCACCGCTAATGCACTGAGGAGTTGAGTCTCTTTGGGGGCCTGCAGAGAGAAAAGACATCCCTCAGAAAGCTCCAGCAAGCCTGGGTCCCCTGCTTTCCAGAGCTGGGGAGAAGAGTCATGAGATTCAACATGTAAAATGGCTAGCCCAGAGCAAGCATTAAGTAAGAAGGGGGACAAGGGAGACTGGAAGACAGAAACAGGAAAACAGACAGAGAAACAGGAGATGTAGGAGCAAGAAGAACACTCAGAAAGTTATCTGTGCAGGAAAAAAGAGCAAAGGACAACTCCCAAGTGATCCACACCTTGATGAGGGAGCATAAGGCAAGTGGAGGGCAAAGTACAGGAACAGCATACACATAACACACACACACACACACACACACACACACACACACACACACACACAGGTGGTGTAATGCCCGATGTTCGAAAACCTCCCACAAAAGACCACCAGAGTCGTGAGTCAAAGCCAAGCGGCAAGGGTCGTTTATTGCAGGTTCGAACCTGGACCTCTGCGCACTCGTTGCCGGTGACACACAGAGGCCCCGATCAGAGTTGGTATAGGGTTTTTATAGACAGGGACAAACAGCATAGGTGAGTGAGGGTCCTGATAGGTAAATTCTAAAGTAAGGACATTTGTGGTTTTCTGATTGGGCGTCCTTTGTCTGTTACTTGTGGTGGGAGAGAGAAAAAAAAAGGGAAGGGGATAGGTGAGGAATGTGTTAAACAAGCAAGATTACAGAAGCGAGAGACACCAGTTGGTTTAAGTACAATTACTCATTTCATTACATATCAGACTACGTTTAGGAAGGTTTACAACCCATTCTACTACACAGCGGGTTACTTTCAGGAAAGGTCTCACAATGCTCATAGTAAACAGCAAGCAAAACAGACTTCTCAGCAATTGTATTCCTTATCAAAGATCCATAATAAGCAGAAAAGAGAACCTAGCTTTAAACTAAGGTAGGGCTGTCATTTGGATTGTTCCTTACAGTGGGATGTGTGTGACATTCCTCAGGCAAAGGAATGCCAAAGGACAAAGGAAAGGACAGAAAATAAATGATTAAACTGATAGAGTCTCCATCAGTTTACAAACATCTTAGTAAATTGCAAGAAAGAGGCAATTTTATGAATATCCTAATCTCCAGAAGCCTACAGACTCCTTTTCCTGGAGCCCCAACATCACCCTCCCCTTCACAGTGATGTGGTGTTGAACAAAGGCAAGAAGGAAATAGCAGATAAATTGAATTTCCTTATAACCTGCAGCCCATTGACAAATACTTGAGGCAGACAGAGTAAAAGGTTTCTCCAGGAACTCCCTACTGTCTTAATGTTAATGCTTTGCTAGAGGGAAAAAAAAAAAAACCTTAGCTTGATAATAGCTAGGCCTCCAGTAATCTGTGAGTCTTTAGCATATGAAAATCTTTTTGGAAGCTTCCCTTTTGACTTTACCTCCTCTAGCCCCATAGTATATAAGGAGCCACTCTTCACAATCCCAGTGCAGCTCTTTCTGCCCACAGGTCCTGTCCCCGTGCTTTAACAAAATCACTTTTTGCATCAAAGACATCTTCAAGAATTCTTTCTTGGCTATCAGCTCCAAACCCCACTATAACCCCCAAAACTTCATCACTCTGGAGACTCCTTTGGAGCAGGAACCAGCCCGTCTTATGCTGCTCTGAATTTCATCCCAAGACCCACCACAAGGCCTAACCCAGAATGGATACTCAGTGTTTACTTGAATTTTTAAAAAATACATGGCTACTGCTAAAAAAAAAAAAAATTCAGCTGAATGATGTGAAGATCTAATCGGCTTTACTCTACAATTCATGAATCAGGCTGCATCCCATCCAGCAGACAGAAAGGAGCTCTGAGGAGCTATGCAAGATGGAAGATTTTTATAAGCAGAAGGAGGCAGGGCAAAGAGTGGATTGTTTCAGACAAAGTCACCTTTCTTTGGAGGAAGGTCTATCAGGCCCATCAGCTCACTAGCGCTGACCACGTAATTCCAGGAGGAGACTAAAACTGCAATTGGGTTAGATCTTAAATCTTGGTTTGCTGATGTGGAGCATAGCACAAGTGACTCCATTTGGAGCCCTGTTGTTTTCTTGTTGTAAACACTACCCATTTACAAGAACACATATAAACAAAAGAATATAAACTAGACACATTAGAAATGTTATTAGGGGGGCGCCTGGGTGGCGGAGTCGGTTAAGCGTCCGACTTCAGCCAGGTCACGATCTCGCGGCCTGTGAGTTCGAGCCCCGCGTCAGGCTCTGGGCTGATGGCTCAGAGCCTGGAGCCTGTTTCCGATTCTGTGTCTCCCTCTCTCTCTGCCCCTCCCCCGTTCATGCTCTGTCTCTCTCTGTCCCAAAAATAAATAAACGTTGAAAAAAAAAATTTTTTTTTTAAATTAAAAAAATAAAAAAAATTAAAAGAAATGCTATTAGGTGATGAGGTTTTGGGGTGATGCAGGGTTTGTGGGGTCCAGAGCCACGGGGTTGTGAGGAGTGGCTTGTTATATACTTTGAAGTTGGGGAGGTAAAGTCAAAAGGGAGGTCTCCAAAGGGACTTTGATGTGCTAAAGAGGACTCCTAAGGTACTGGAGGCCTTGCTATTGTCAAGCTAAGGTGGTTTTCCCTCTAGTAAGCTGGGAGGGGAGGGGGGTCCTGGAGAAATGTTATACTCTTTATTTGTCTCAAGTATTTGTCAATGGGCTGCAGATTATAAGGAAATTTTGCCATTCCTTCTTGCCTTTGTTCCCCATATCACTATGGAGGGGTGATGATGGGCCCAGGAAACTGAGTCTACAGGTTTCTGGAGATTAGGCTATTGATAAGATTGCTTGTTTTTTGTAATTTACTAGGATATTTGCAAACTGATGGAGACTCATGTCCTGTACAACTGTGATCTCTATGAGTTAGCCATTTGTTTTCTTTCCTTTCCTTTGTCCTTGAGGAGCCAAGAGTGCCTGAGGAATACCGCACATATTCCACAGTGCGGGGGGGGGGGGGGGGGGGGGGGGCACTGCTAGCCTCCACTTTGTCCTCAGCCCGCCCCATGCTCCCTCATCATTAGGAACCTGAAGAGGGTGGAACAAAGGAGAATTAACTAATCAGTAATACAACAATAGGGGGCAAGAAGGAGGATGAATCCTTAGCCTCTGAAAGAAAGAAAGAAAGAAAGAAAGAAAGAAAGAAAGAAAGAAAGAAAAGAAAGAAAGAAAGAAAGAAAGAAAGAAAAGAACAGACAAAGGAAGGCTTGTGGGTTGGTAAATGAATGACAAAAATGATGGTAGGCTGCAGGGAGGAGGTGGGTTGGGAAATTTTCTCAAAGTCTTGAATTAGGATTAAGAATTAACCAATGATAGGGGCACCTGGGTGGCTCAGTTGGTTGGGCATCCGACTTTGGCTCCAGCGGGTCATGATCTCACGGCTGGTGAGTTCGAGCCCTGCGTTGGCCTCTGCTGATAGCTCAGAGCCTGGAGCCTGCCTCCGATTCTGTGTCTCCCTCTCTCTCTCTGCCCCTCCTCCGCTCATGCTCTGTCTCTGTCTCAAAAATAAATAAACATTTAAAAAAAAATTTTTTTAAGAATTAACCAAGGATAGGGGTGCCTGGCTGGCTCAGTCAGAAGATCATGCAACTCCTAATCTCAGAGTTGTGGGTTTGAGCTCCACATTAGGTATAGAGATTACTTTAAAAAAAAGTTTTAAAAAAATAAAATAATTGACCAAGAATAAGACAGGCTGACACCACTTGCCACCTCATCCTCATAGGAAAGCAAATGTGTGTCTGGGGGACAGAAGAGAAGGGAGGTTGGTCACTGAAAACCTTTTCATGTCTTTTGAATTTTAAACGAGACAGAAATGTTGCCTATTCAAATACAAAAATGTACATTTTCCTTTAAAATTGACCAGGTTAATAACTGATAAAGAAGAGAATTTCTAAGCATAAATACATTCCCTCTTTTGCAAACATTTGGGGAATTCTATGTTCTTTCCTTGTGAAGAACTAGAATGGTAGGGTTTGCATCCTTCTCAGACCCAGAAGTAATTAGATGAGGGTTCAATCCTCTCCCAGGAACCTACCTACGGGCTGCTACATGAAAACATTCCAACTGAACACAGCATTGCCCTAAAGGCTGCCAATCCCATTAGCTATAATATGAATGGGGTGGTTGCTCAGTGCCCAACCTGCACAACCTTATACAGTGACACTCTCCTCCTCCCACAGCCTAGACTTCTCTGGGGTATTAAAGTTTCATCAAATTCAAAATCCAAAACAGCTTTCACCAAAAGCATCCTATCTTTCATCTAAGAGGGAGTTTATGAATATTATTTGTTTCTTGGTTTCCAAAAGTGCAGAGGAAGCATGCAAGGCCTCCCCCTGATGAGCTCACCTTCCCTCTAGCCCAGCACTTGAGTTCCTTGACCTTGCTAACCATCTCTCACCACAAGTGAATTGACTCTGCCCACAACAGCTAACAATGATCCAATAGTTTTGTTTGCCTGCTGTGGGAATTCAATTTGAGAAGTGTATTCATACTAAGGGAGCTTGCAGCATCCTGACCGCTCAGGATATGAGGTTACTGTTAGGGGGTCAGACTACAGCTGCTTCTCCGGAGGCAAATGGGCAGGCAGCACATAGTCCTCCTGCCCTGCCTTCTGTCTCCAGCATAAAAGCCTCATGGACCAAGTCCAGCATGACTCAAATGTGTCACCAAGACTCTTCTCCCTTATAAAATATCTGTCCTAGACTTCGACGTTATAGTGTCTGTAACTCTATGTTTGGAGAGCAATGTCTACTGGTGGCCGTCAATCACAGGGTAAAGCCCAAACCTTGGCAAAGGCTCACAGGGGTGCAGTCCTGCTCCCTCCTTTCAATCCCCCAACACTAAATCAGTTTCAGGTCCAAATACTCTCTTGCCTCTTGGTGTTTGTATATGCTGGTCATTCTTCCAGAAACGTCCTTCCATGATAGGAGACTGTTAAATAAACTCTGATACACTCTCACAGTAGAGTATCAGGAAGCCATTAAAAATGATAATGGAAAAGAGTATCAGGTGTCATAGGGAAATGTTACAACATATTGAGAAAACCTAGTTATGAAATCATAATAGTAACTAATATTTATTAAGGAAATACTCTATACTACTGTTCTACTGTACCCTTAAATGAATTAACTCATTAAATCCTCAAAACAACTTTAGAAAGAAAGTATTGTGATTATCCACCATTTTACTGATAAGGAAACTAAAGTTCAGAGAGATTACATAATGTGTCTAAGATTATAAACCCAGGCAGGAGCAGAGCTGGGACTGGAACCCAGGCCATTTGCCTTTCATTCTTGCATTCTTTTTTATTAAGATAATTGACATAAACGTTGTGTATGCTGTATAAGTTTAATACGGTGTACAACAGGTTTATTTGATATTTTATATGTTGCAATATGATTACCAGCATTAGCTAACACCTTTATCATATCACTTAATTATCATTCCATTTTTGTGGTGGGACTAATTAAGATCTTAGCAACTTTGATGGTTATAACCCAATATTAATGCCTATAATCACTAGATTTCCAGGACTTCTTTATCACTAGTTGCAAGTTGGTACCCTTAACATATCCCCAACCCCCGACTCCTGGCCCTGGGTAACCACCACTCTACTCTCTGTTTTTGCAAGTCCAGCTTTCTTAAGTAAACATTTGTCCAAAGAAGACATCAAATGGCCAACAAGTACATGAAAAGATGCTCATTATCACTAATCATCAGGGAAATGTAAATCAAACCCACAATGAGAAATCACCTCATATCTTTTAGAAAGGCTATCATCAGAAAGGCATAGGTAACAAGTGATGGTGAGGATGTGGAGAAAAGGGAGCCCTGTTTACTACTGACAGGAATGTAAATTGGTGCCGCGAATCTGGAAAACAGTATGGAGATTCCCAAAAAAAATTAAAAATAGAACTACCATATGATCCCGCAGTGCCTGCACTCTTAAGCACTACACAGTACTATATCAAACAGAAAGAGTTTGTGCATTGTGATCCTGACTTTATAAAAACAAAACAAAAAACTATTATATATAGAAAGAGGGAGAAAGTTTTAAAGCATCACCCTGATATATGCCCAAATGTTCACAGCGGTCATCTCCTGAGGAGATTGATAAGGTGCAATGTCACAGGTACATTCGCCAGGAAGGAGCCTCTGAGATGAAGTTGATCATGAAGGATGTTTATTGAGGAGGGCTCTTGGGATCAACACTTATGGGAGGGAAAAACAGGAAGCAGGAAGTGGGGAGGGGGACAGCTTGAACTTCGATACAGAGAACTCTAGATCTAGACTAGTCCTTCAGAGAGTCCCGAGCTGGGCCAAGGTAACCAGAAATTTATGCTTCCTACGTCCATCAGTCACTGAATGTCGGCCACCCTCTGAGGCCAAGGTAGTCCCTGAAAGGGCCAACATACGTCCAAACTCTAGACAACAAGTGTTCCTAGAAGGGGGATCTGTGGGGTGTAGCACATGCCCTCACAGGAGATTTTAATTCTCTTCCTTATGTCTATATGTACTATAGTTAACACATATCATTTGTTATCCTCAATTACATCAATCCTCAATTACATTGGAACCAAAGGAAAGCTTGGCTCCACCTTTTGAACAAGACCAAAGTGGAAGATCAAGCCTATGTCACACAGTAAATGACTCATGCCTTCTAAGACTGCTTGGGCATAAATATTAGTTCAAATTATTGCACATGAATTAGCTGGGAGAGCTTCAAACACACAGAATTGCAGAAATTGACAGGTGTATGAGAATTCTGGCCAATGACCCAGTTGACCAGATTATCTAGCCTTATGTAGCAGCTACCTCCTTCTCCCCAAGATACAGGGATGGTAGACTATTCCATGGAGACCCCCAATGAACCACACCTTTTAATTTGTTCCCTTGACTCTATGGCCTACAATGGCCTACAATGGCCTATGGGACCATAGCACCTATAATGCAGGGACTTATCTTCTTAGAATAATCTCTCTTGGAACCCAGCCACCACACTATAAGGAAGTCCTGGGTATCATTCACATAGAGAGATCCTAAAAGATGAAACAACATGTGGTGGAATAAGCCATATATAGAAAAGCCCAGTAGAACTCCTGACTGAACACATCATAAATGGCCCCTGTCAAAACCATGTAGAGCAGAACTACCCAGTCAATTCACAGAATCCTGAAAAATAATAAACTGTGACTGGTTTGAGACACTAAATTTGGGGGTGGTTTTCTATTGCTGTAAAAAATGAAACAGCAGGAGCTGGGCTGTTAAAGGGGTCACTGGATTAAGTCCAATGACTGTGGTCTGTCCTGGCCTGGCCCTGCCCATGATCCATGTGCTCAATGTCTACCTTGAAACTAATCCAATCTGCCCTCCTACCACATAGCCACTGACACTAGAGGTCCAAAAAAACAATACCCCAAGGCTATTTACAGCTCTGTCCTTGAGCCCTTCTTCTGTGTTCCAGAGAAGCAGTTAAGACCATGGGCTCTGGAGTAAGTCTGCCTGGGTTCAGATCTCAGTACCCCTGCCTACTAGCTGAGTGACTTCTCTGAATCTCAATATCTTCATATGTAAAATGGGTTAATAATATATCAGGTTGAATATCATCCCCTTAAAATTCATATACACCCAGAACCTGTGAATGTGACCTTGATTGGAAGCAGGCTATTAGAAGATGTAATCAAGTTAAGATGAGATCATCCTGGATTACGGTGGGCCATAAGTACAATATGACTGGTGTCCTTATGAAAACAGGGAAATTTGAACCCAAATACACACACATACAGAAGAAAAATGACAAAGTAAAGACAGAGGCAGAGATTGGAGTTATGCTACCATAAGCCAAGGAATGCCCAGGGTTGCTGGCAACCTCCAAAAGCTAGGAAAGTAAAGAATAATTCTTCCCTAGAGTCTTCTGAGGAACATGGCCCTGACAACACCTTGATTTCAGACTTCTGGCCTCCAGGACTGTAAGAGAATAAATTTGTTGTTTTAGGCCACGCAGTTTGTGGTCATTTGTTATGGCAGCCCCAGGAAACTAATACAAAGTCCTGCTGTGTGATGACTGAAGGAGTTAATACAGGTAACCCTCTCTACCAGAACTCTTGCTATGAAAACTAAGGAACAAAACAGATTCAGATAGTGGGTACTACCCAGCACCCAGGAATGCAATGGTAACCATTACTAATGGAGACCAACTCCCCTTCCAGTCTTGTCACAGACAGTCTCTGAGCTGAGGGCTCCATGTCCTAAATCAATGATCCTAATCACCTGGAGGAGCTCACTAAAGTTACAGCTAACTGGGTCACACAACTCTGGATTCTGATTTAGTAGACTGGGTTGGGCTCCAGGAATGGTCGTTTTGAAGAAGTACTCCAGGTGCTACAGAGTAAGATGATCCAGAGACCATACTTTGAGAAATGCTGCCTTAGGACTCAGGGTATACATTCAGTCTCTGGGTTTACCTGTTGGCATGTCCTAAGGGATTCCAATGTGGACTTACCCACTCTGGCTCCAGTCTATCAAAGTAGCATGTCCCACCCTAGCATTAGCTAGATGCCAGGGGTTTGGTCAACTCTTCATTCCCCAACACCATCCACACCCTATCTTAGACATCAAAATTGCTTAGCATTTGGGCAAAAGGTTTGAGGCTGCTAAATAATAATAACAATAACAGTTATCATTTACTGAGCATCTATTGCATGTGAAGGCTTCACATATGGTATTCCTAAATCCCACAATAACTCTGAAAGTTAAGTTTAGTCATTATTGTGCATTTGAAGAAAACTGAAGCTCAGAGAGGCAACAGGATTTACTCAGAATCACCTAGCCAATAAACTAAAGATCTGGGACTTAATCTATATCTGACCCTAAGTCCACATCCTTTCCTAGATAATTTCTGCTTACTCAGGTCCTTCTCATTCTTGCCATGACCCTCCTTCTAAAATAGAGAACACCAGGCTGTGATAGTCAGGGTAATTAACACTAGCTACTATAACAAACATCCCCAAAATCTCAGTGACTTAACAAACAAGGGTTCATATCTTACACACATTATAGTCTGATGAGGGTTGAGAAGATCTCCTGGGAAACTCTTTCTCATGGGTCCTAACATATTCCATCTGTGGTACTATAATCTTCAAAATACACACACACACACACACACACACACACACACACACACACACACTCCCTTCATCTGTCTCCATTTCTTTATCCTTCAGACCCCTTTGTCAACATTATTTCCCCAGTGAAGTCCTCCCATATTCTCAGTCATATATTCCCACATCTCCCTAGTCTTCTCATGTTATAAGACACTGTTGTTGGGGTGTCTGGGTGGCTCAGTCAGTTAAGCATCTGACTCTTGATTTCAGCTCAGGTCATGATCTCATGGTTCATGAGTTCAAGCCCCACATCGGGCTCTTTATTGGCAGTGAGGAGGCTGCTTGGGATTCTTACTTTTCCCTCTCTCTCTGCCCTCCCCTGCTCCCTTTCTCTCTCACTCTAAAATAAATAATAAATAAACTTAAAAAAATAATTAGAAAAAAGACACTGTTGTCTACCTAACCAGAATCCAAAATCCTCTCTATTATTTCTTCCTAACAAAATCTGATCACATCAGGCATTCACACCTCCCACATGTTATAGGGCAATGGTAATGTATCCCCAGCTATAGCTTAATTAGTCTTAACTGATCAGAGTAATTTATGACCCTGGCAATTGTTATTGGTTCCAGAAAGACCATATTATCTAAATTGGCCAGTAAGATTGAAGGGAAGGGATACAGTCTAGGTATAGCATGGAGACTTTTAGCATCTCTCCTGAAAGAAGTGAACAATGAAGCATGGAGCCCCGGTTGCCTTTAGATACCATCTTGCACATTGGGAGAACCATGATGAGGCCAGCTCCAGGAAGGCAAAGCAGGGAGAAAGAAAGAATCTGGGTTCTCTTGACATCACTGAGCTGCTGATCATTCCTTGCTTAGAGTCTACCCTATATAGACTTCCAAATCTGCGTGAATAAATTTCTTATTCCTAAGCAAGTTTTAAGCAAGATTTTCTACCATGATGGCTTTAAAAGCCTAAGAGATACAACTATCATAATTTTCAACACACTATTATTTTTGCTTATTTAATTGCCTGCTGCCTCCAGATTTTCTCCACCAGACTATATTCTTTTTAAGGGCACAAACTGTCTTATTTACTATAGACTTCTCAGGGCCTAGTAGTGAGAATAACTTTTAGTAGATACTCAACAAACATCTGGGAATAAATGGATAACTTTAAGAATGAGAAAAAGGAAGTGGGCTCCTAACCAGCTTGGGACATAACCCTCCCCCCATCCCAACGGTGCTTCAAGCATCTACTGAATATTGTTACTAATGTACCTTGTAGCTGCTGAAAAATGCAATGGTGTTTTACTTAATCCATTATTTTTTTTCTAAATCAATGATTTTTAAATATTATTCAAGAAACATATATATAAGTATGTCATGCAAGGAAAGGCATTTGTCATGTGTGTGGTGGTCAACAAGTTAAAATTCACTAGTATTCCAGCTATGCCTCAATGCACCTCTGCATAAACCTCTCCTATAATCGGGCCTGAGCATTCAGACTTCAGACCAAGAATAATAACCCTATGATCCCAGAAAGGGACATCCACAACTGGAATAGACTTCCCAACTGCTTGTTGTGTAACAAATTACCCCAAACTTAGCAGCTTTAAACAGAAAACATTCATTATTTCACAGTTTCTGAGGGTTAGGAATGTGGAAAGGCTCACTTTTGGTTCTGGCTCAAGGTCTCTCATGAAATTACAGTCAAGCCATTGGTTGCAGCTGCTTCTAAAAGGCTGGAGGATTCATTTCCAAGTTTAATTACATGGCTGTTGGCCATAGAGCTGCTCACAACCTGGCTTTCCCCAGAGTGATCCAGGAGAGAGAAAGCACATGAATCCAAAACAGAAGCTGTAGTCTTTTTATAACCTAATCTTGGAAGTGTCATACTATCACTTCTGCCATATTCTATTCATTAGAAGTTAGGCATTAAAGCCAGCTCGCACTCAAAGGGAGGGGCTTAAGCTCTATGTCTTGAGGGGAAGATGTCAAAGAACTTGTGGATGTATTTTCAAAACCACAGTAACACTGAATCTGTTCTCTCCCCACTTAATACTCGTCTTCTGGGATTAACAACATTATGAGTGCTGCATCTTCATCACCGCCACCACCATCATCACCATCATCATCAACACAAGAGAATGATATTTTAATTACTACCATTTTCTACTATGTGCCAAGCAATATGAGCCATGTGCCAAGCAAACACTTTATATGCATTTAGTCCCCACAACACAATTAGGTAGGTACTATTATTATTCCCATTATAGTTGAGTGCATGAGGCTTTAGGGCAGTTAAATGATGTACTCAATGTAAAATAGCTAATAAGTGGATAAACCGGGATTTGGAACCCAGATCCATCTAACTGTGGAGTCCATGTTGTTAATATACACACCCTCCCGTTGGCCATAAAGGAAACTCCACCTGTCCCAACAATCAAGTCAGGTTCCCAAAGCCAACTGTCCCTATGAGGAACATTTTTTTTTTTTTAGTCAAAACAAACAAAAAACTTTGAAATCAGAGTTACATTAGGTCCAAATCAGAGGATGGAAGGTAGGAAGTTGGAATATATAGAGCACACTCAAGCACAGATCTAAGTGAAGAATTCAAGCACATCCCAAATGAATGCAAATCTATGCAGATTAATGCAAATGAATGCAAGTGGCTATGCCAGTCTATGTAAATGACCATGTCCTGAAAAGCAAAGTGGGTGGGGGAGTCAGCTTTTCAGAGGCAATACCCCCTGGTCTTGTCCTCTCTTGGCACTGGGGTCACCACAGGGCAAAAGGAAAAACCCTCCAGATCAAAGATGGTAAGAAAAGTTGACCTGGTGGTGACATCCAGAGCTTTGCAGGAGTTCAGATACCTGAGTGAAGGGAGGACCCGCTTATCTAGCTCCCAACAAGCTGCCAGATTCAATATATTAGTAAAAATCAGTAAGGAAAAACCCTGTTTGCAAACAAGTGTTCACTTTCTTTTCCCAAAGGTAAATTAGCAAAAACTGAATTGGAAATCTACCCCTCCAATGCAATAATTCTCAAACCTTGGTGTGCATTAGAATCACCAAGGGTCCTTAAAGTGCACATCCCTGTGCCAGTCCTCAGACCTCCTGAGTCAGTGTTTGGGGGTGGGAGTCAGGCCCACTGGAAATCTGCACTTTTAAAACACATCCCAGATGATTCTGAATCAGCAAGTGCGTGGATCACCTTTTTAGAAAACTGGCATTTAAAAACAAGTGTTTGGGAGCAGACAGACCTGGATTTGAATCTCAGGCCGACATTTACTAGCTGTGGGACCTTGGCTTGTTGACAAGGTGTCACAGTCCCAGTACCCTCATTTGTAAAATGGGGCTAATTTTATTCTTCCTCTCAAAGGATTGCTGTGAGGACTAAACAAGATAATTCATTTAAAGGGCTTGGCACAATGCCTGACACACAGTTAAAACTCAGTAAATATTTGGTGCAATTATGAACATTTGCTGACGAAAGGTGGGAACCAGAGTCTCCTCTCAGTGTCCAGTCTGGCTCATAAAATAGGGACTTGAACCATTATTAGGTGAATATTAGGTGAAAGCCTTTACCTTTCTATCACCCTCTCACTGACTCCTCCCACCGTGAGGCAGAGCAAAGATCTGATTGGTTAGTTGACCAGAGTCTGGGTTCCACTGGTCCATTGCTCCCTCCTGGCATCTCTGTCTCCGTCTTCATCCCTTTCTCCAGTCGTCACTCTTCTTTCCCCACTCCAGCCCTTCAGCACCTCTTCTCCCTTCCTTCACCTCCCTCTTTCTCCCCCTCACTCCCAGCCCTCCCCATAAGAATGTCTCAAGTTCTAGACCAGAGGACCAGAGGGATGATTGGGTCCACACGTCCAAGCCCTGTTCTCCAATTCGAATTAGTCAGCAGCAGGATACTTTTATCCCTGTCTTGCTCCTATGTCTGTTAATTTCTCAGTCCAAAACTCAAAGAGCAAAGGGGCAACCATCTGCCTGAAACCTGTCCTCAACCCACAGTGGGTAAGTCCCCTTGATATCCATTGTCTAAGTCAGCAGTTTCCCACTGAGGCCAGCTACTCAGTCACGATTAACCATGGAAACCATACTTATGCACTAATTTCACGGCTGTCAAGATTTCCTCTCATGGAGAATCCTTTATTTGCCTGAATTACGACTTTTGTTTTTCTATCAATGCTTAATCAAGTGGGTTAGTGTGTACAAAATCAACAAGGAGAATAGCCATCATAAACAATACCTCAGAAGGAGCACCCCAGATTCGGCCCAAAAACAATTAATAATCGGGTTTGGAAGAAGCTTTCAAAAGCACGTGATACATGTTTGTAAACAATACCATTGTCGACTAGCTCTCCTGAAAACAGCAGCTGCATGCACGCGGTGCAGGCTACATGAGGGGCATTCTGAGCAGCACTGTATATACACTCACTATCACATTTAATCCAGACAACAATCCCACTAGCAGAGGAGAACATGCAGATCACTGAACGCATTGCCCAAAACCATTCAACCAGAAGTTGCATGGCCAGGATTCAAATGTAGGTCTCTTGGGGCACCTGAGGGGCTCAGTCCGTTAAGTGTCCAACTTTGGCTCAGGTCATGATCCCACAGTTCATGAGTTTGAGCCCCATGTTGGGCTCTGTGCTGACAGCTCAGAGCCTGGAGCCTGCTTCAAGTTCTATTTCTCCCTCTCTCTGCCCCTCCCTCTCTCACACTCTGCCTGTCTCTCTCAAAAAATAAACACTAAAAAAACTTTTAAAAAATGTAAGTCTCTTGCCTAAAAAGTCTCTTTCCGTTGTACCAGGATGACTCTCTGTAACCCTCTCAACATGTACCACTTGTATTAGATTATGTCAAGACAAATCTCGGGGCAAAATGGCTTGTTTTCATGCTTAAACTTGTAGAATAATTCCCAGATTCAAATCCTGGCACTTCTTGCTGACTGTGTGACTTTAGGCAAATCACTTAAATTCTCTGAGTGACCCCCACTTTCTGGTATTCACACCCTACATAAACTCCTCCCCTTGAGTGTGCTTGGGACCTGTGACTTGCTTCTAATCAATAGAACAAGACAAAAGTAATGGGATGTCACTTCCATGACTAGGTTACATAAGATCGTGACTCCTGTTTTGCTAGCAAACTCCTACCTTTCTCAGCTTGCACATTTTTTTGTTTTTGTTTTTTTAATTTTTTTAATGTTTTATTTTTGAGAGCAGAGGAGAGGCAGAGAGAAAGGGACAGAGGATCCAAAGGGGCTCTGCACTGACAGGCTGACAGCACAGGGCCCAATGTGGGACTTGAACTCATGAACTGTGAGATCACGACCTGAGCCAAGGTCAGACGCTCAACCGACTGAGCCACCCAGGTGCCTCTCAGCTTGCATATTTTGATAAAGCTACCATGTTGGAAAGACCCATGTGGCAACAGACAAGAGGAAATGAGGCCCTCACTCCAATACCCATGAGGAATTAAATCCTAGCAACAAAAACGTGAGTTTGAAAGCAAATCCTTCCCCACTGGAACCCTGAGATGCCCAAAGCTCCTGACACCTTGACTGTAGCCTGGGAGAGAACTTGAGCCCCAGGACCCAGCTGAGCTCTGCCTGAGTTCCTGACCCATGAAAACTGTGCATTAATAAATGCGTGTTTTTTTAAATCACTAAGTTTTGCAGTAGTTTATTAAGCAACAACAGATAACTAACCATTCAATCATTGATTCATTCAAACATTCATTGAGCCACTACTACATGCCAGGCACAATGCTAGAGTTGGAGATACAGAAAGAGCTAGGGCATGGTCTGTATCCTCAGGTGGCTCAGTCAAATGCAGGATATAAATGAGAGCAAGATACACAGCCCACAAGAAACAATGTATTACCTGTGCACAAGGATGCAGGGTCAATATGCATGGCAATATCATTTGTCAAAATGTAAATCCTATGTGTTAAATTTTTCATTAAAATGTAAAGGTAGAATTTAGGGGGGCCTGGGTGGCTCAGTCGGTTGAGCATCCGACTTCAGCTCAGGTCATGATCTTGCAGTCTGTGAGTTCGAGCCCCATGTCGGGGTCTGTGCTGACAGCTCAGAGCCTGGAGCCTGCTTCAGATTCTGTGTCTCCCTGTCTCTCTGCCCCTCCCCCGCTCATGCTCTGTCTCTCTCTCTCTGTCATAAATAAACATTAAAAAAAATTTTTTTAATGTAAAGATAAAATTTAGTGTAAAATAAAAGACAAAGGATAAACTTAAATATGTCCATCAACAGGGAAATGCCAAAAATGAGAAAAAAAAGAAAACCAAAACACAATTATACTTGCAATCCATGAAGTCTATGAAATGCTTAACAGCCATTAAAGATAAAAGGGGTGCCTGGGTGGCTCAATCAGTTAAGCGACTTTGGCTCAGGTCACCATCTCCTAGTCTGTGAGTTTGAGTCCCGAGTTAGGCTCTGTGCTGACAGCTGAGAGCCTAGAGCCTGCTTCATATTCTGTGTCCCCTCTCTCTCTGTTCCTCCCCCACTCATGCTCTGTCTCTCTCTGTCTCAAAAATAAATAAACGTTACAAAATTAAAAAAAAAAAAAAGAAAGTTAATGATGTCTGTATTTATTCACATGGCAAAAATTCCAAGACATTGAAATTACAATTACACTGCTGGTTGAAAAAAATTTTTAAAGCAGGATCAAAAGGATTATTCAATACGATACCATTTGTGTTTTAAAAACAATCCACTCTGGGGGTACCTGGGTGGCTCATTTGGTTAAACATTCAACTTCAGCTCAGGCCATGATCTCTTGTTCGTGGGTTCAAGCCCCACATCAGGCTCTGTGCTGACTGACACTCGGAGCCTGGAGCCTGCTTTGGATTCTGTTTCCCTCTCCCTTTTCCCCTCCCCCACTTGTCCTCTGTCTCTCTCTCTTTCAAAAAATAAACATTCAAAAAAATTATCCACTCTGCGCGCACACACACACACACACACACACACACACACACAAATGGCATTTATCTTCAATGGATATAGAAGTCATGTATGCAGAGCATTTTGTGATGAGAAAGGAAGACAAAGGAGTCTTTAGAATGATCTTTAATTTGCAATTTTTTACAAGAGCAATGTTTCAGGTATTGTGTAACCAACAGTCGACATCAGTAAATAAATAGCCAAATACACACAGTGAAGCAGTACAAGTGCTCAAGTACTGTGGTGCACAAAGCTGGAAGTAGTCTTTCCCTCCAAAGGTGTGGATGGCGTCAACACAGGCTTCGTGGAAAATGCAATTACTCCAAAGTCACCTTCACCTCTCCTACTGACATTTTCCTATACACAATTTCTCTTCTGTCACCTCTCTCTGAACAAGCAGGCCACAAGGCCCTTCTGAAGTCCGCTACAAACTGAAGAAGGTCCTCCTGAGAGGCTGGAGAAGGGGACCTGGGGCTGTTTCCAAAGTTCCCAGGGACCCAGGGGGATGGCTGGGCCTTCCAGACACCCAATGAGCTCTTTGTACCCCACTGAGCTGTCCATTCATAAACTCATAATTATGAGCTATCTTCCAATTCAAGGACGCTGCTGCTGATTGCTGATATGGGGAACCTGTGTCTTGTGAAGGGTAAGGGTAATGGTAATGGTGATGGATGATGGCCTCCCACCACTTTCCCTTCCTCATCTGCCCTAATCTGCCAGGTCTCTGGTCTGACAGTGGCTGGCTGCCAAATGGAGTGAGGAAACCCACTGGAGGACTTCTGAATAGAAAAAACTAAATCCCCCAACACGCTGGAACTCAAACCACAGTTAGGATCCTGTTAACTCCACATCTTAACCAACTGAGCTAAATGCCCATAATGAACCAAGTATCTCCTTTCAAAGCAATAAACTCACCCAGGGAAAGCAATTAACTGGACCAATAAAGGTAGAAGGGAACAGAGAAGAAACATTTATCAACAGTCTCCTAAGTACTTGCCTATTTTCCCTCTCATTTAATTTCTCTAAAAATCTTTTTCTTATTTATTTATTTTTATTACCCACTAGAATTATAAAGTCTTCATTATTATTATTGGCCACTTTATGGATGAGAAAACAGAGGCTCAGAGAGGTTCTGTAACTTTCTCAATACTACACAGCTAAGAAGCTAATGGATTTGGCCCTTATATTAATGTGTCCATTTTACAGATGAGGAAACTGAGGGTTATGATAGAGATTAGGTGGCTTTCTCAGGGAGGGACATGTGGCTGAGAAGTGATGTGGTCATTATTTCTGAACTTAAAGGCAGAGTTCTTCCCCCCAGTTTGATGCCCAGAGACAGAAGCAGCATCTCACCCTCTTTATCACTCACTAGGAAGCTGGATCAGACCTTTCCTGATCTCCCTACATCACACTGCTTCTTGAAAGCTGGCCGGAGATTCATCCACAATTGAATCGAAATGGGGCTCCGCTGCATATGTTATAATGCATATTCCTGGGCCCTGTCCTTGGTCTTTGAGTCTGCATTTGAAAAAACACCCCTGAAAGAATTTTATGCACACTGAAGCTTGAGACCCACATTACAAGCATCCTGCCTTAACATCTGGCACATACATCTTGATCCATCAAGGACAAAGCAGTTTTTGAAAGAATGCCGTTTTATATAAGTGAGCCAAATTTTTTTAATTCATCATCATTTTACATTTATGAAATTCATTTTTGCCCCCCTTAATCAGAGGTCTAAAGGTAGCAGCTTTGAGTCATTCTTTGGCCAGATGTTTAGTCTCCCCACCCTGACACCTCACCCAGGGTTTTAAAAAGAATCTAGCTAGGGGGCACCTGTGTGGCTCAGTCAGTTAAACATCTGACTTCAGCTGAAGTCATGATCTCACGGTTAGTAAGTTCAAGCCCCATGTCAGGCTCTGTACTAACAGCTCAGAGCCTGAGGCCTGCTTTGGATTCTGTGTCTCCTTTGCTCTCTGTCCCTCCCCTACTCGTGCTCTTTTTCTCTCAAAACTAAACATTTAAAATAATTTTTTAATAAAATAAAATAAAATAAAATAAAATAAAATAAAATAAAATAGGGGCGCATGGGTGGCTTGGTCGGTTAAGCATCCGACTTCAGCTCAGGTCATGATCTCACAGTCCGTGAGTTCGAGCCCTGCGTCGGGCTCTGTGCTGACAGCCCAGAGCATGGAGCCTGTTTCAGATTCTGTGTCTCTCTCTCTCTCCCTGTTCATGCTCTGTCTCTGTCTCAAAAAATAAATAAATGTTAAAAATAATAATAATAATAATAAACAAATATAAAATAAAATAAAATAAAATAAAATAAAATAAAATAAAATAAAATAATCTGGCCAGAGCCCTAAAGACAGACCCCCTGTGTTCAAATCTTGGTTGCTCCAGCCACTCTGGAAAACAGTGTGGAGGTTCCTCAAAAAATTTAAAATAGATCTACCCTATAACCCAGGAATAGCACTGCTAGGAATTTACCCAAGGGATACAGGAGTGCTGATGCATAGGGGCACTTGTACCCCAATGTTCATGGCAGCACTTTCAACAATAGCCAAATTATGGAAGGAGCCTAAATGTCCATCAAATGATGAATGGATAAAGAAATTGTGGTTTATATACACAATGGAGTCCTACGTGGCAATGAGAAAGAATGAAATATGGCCTTTTGTGGCAACATGGATGGAAGTGGAGAGTGTTATGCTAAGTGAAATAAGTCACACAGAGAAAGGCAGATACCATATGTTTTCACTCTTATGTGGATCCTGAGAAACTTAACAGAAGACCATGGGGGAGGGGAAGGGAAAGAAAAAAAAAGTTAAGTGAGGGAGGGAGCCAAACCATAAGAGATTCTTAAAAACTGAGAATAAACTGAGGGTTGATGGGGGGTGGGAGATGGGTATTGAGGAGGGCACCTATTGGGATGAGCACTGGGTGCTGTATGGAAACCAATTTGACAAAAAATTTCATATTAAAAAAGAAAGAAAGAAAGAAAGAAAGAAAGAAAGAAAGAAAGAAAGTAAGTAAGTTAGTTCCCCAGGTACAAAGTCTTTTTCTTTTCTTTTCTTTAACTTGTACCTCTCCTAATGTTCTCCACATCCACATCCAAAATAGAGCTTGCTAAAAAGTAAGTGCTCAAAAAGGTACAGTGGTATGGTGATTAATTGCTTGGGTGTAGGAATAAAAACTAAGCCCTGAGTTCAAAAAACAAAAAAAACACAAAAAGAAATCTTGGTTGCTCCAGTCTCCAGCTGTGCCACTTACACACTCTGGATTTCAGTTTCCTCAACCATCAAATGAGGTAATAATAGTCCAAGCCTCATAAGTATGTAAGAGTATTAAACATGCTCATGGATAGAAAGCTTACAGAAGAGTGTCTGGCATAGAATAAATACTCCGTAAAGATTAACTATATTAAAATGTAGACTTTTAGATTTTCTTTTTCCCATGGCAACACTTAGCTGGATTCAGGTGGTGTCTGCCCACTTTGGCCTTGGTGATGCTGTCACCCCACACACAGCACTTAGTCACCTTGCCATCCCTCATGGGATTCTCCAGGTGGGGTACCGCAGGCCTTTGTGGCAGTGACACTAAGAACTTAATTAAAAGCACATGTCATCACTGCTGCTCCCAGGAGACAGAGGTTCTAATACTCTCATCCCATACACCAGCCCAAACCACACCCAGCCAGGAGGCCACCTCAAGACTCAGCACCCACACTCTTGGGGATGGACGTGGAACAAGAGGCTCCACCAAGCCTTTCAAGATAAACGCCTGCCTTCCTGCCCAGTCTTATGTCTCACTCTCTCCTCCAGAAGGATTGTTGCAGGTACTCAGTGATCCTGCACCATCCCATGCTCCAGGAAATTACAGGCTTAACAACAGCTCCAGAATGGTCCTTCTAAGATCTTGTCTCCTGGCTAATTCACCCTCTCTCCCAGTTTCAGCTTAAATGTCACTTCCTCTAGAATGCCTCTTCAGCCTGCAGAGGCTGGATTAGCTGCCTCCCTGTGTGTTCCTAGAGTCCCCAGACCTCCTAATCACAATGGATTTGAGTTGCCTGTTTGTTGTGTCTCCCCTTGTAGACCTGGAAGTCCACAAGGCCAGAGGCTGTGTCTTGTTCACCACTGAATCCTCAGTATCTCACAAAATACTTAGCACATAGTTGATGCCCAATAAATGTTTGCTAAATGGATGACTACAAACAGGGATTCTGTTAAGATTCAGGAAAAGGGACCAGAATTCTGTTTAAAAGAAAAAAGAGAGAGAGAAAACAGCATTTATTGATCACCTACTGTATGTGAAATTTCATAACCACCTTATGAAGTAGGTATTACAAGACCTTTTGGAAATAGGATAACTGAGCTTCAGAAAGGTTAAATGATTTATTCAAGGCTACTGAGCCAGAACAGAGGTCAGCAAGGTTTTTCTGTAAAGAGCCAGCCTTTGGATATTTTAAGCTCATGGGCCATGTTGTCCTTGTACAACTACTCGACTCTGCCACTGTAGTAAGGTACAATATGTAAAAAATGGGCTTGATCATGTTGCAATAAAATTTTATTTACAAAACAACTGATTGGCAGAATTTGATACATTGGCCATAGTTTGTGAGCTCCTGAGCTGGGCACTGATTTAAGGAAGATTTGACCCCATGTTTGTCCACTATTCACTCAAATCTTTCAGACAAAATTTGGAGTAAGAGGAACAGCAGAAATGGCAATGACCCAGGAAGGGATGCCTGCTTTGAGAAAGGCTAGAGGAAATTTAGTCCATCTGATCATAGAAACTTATGTCATTTACTACTCAAGTAAACATTCATTGAGAACCTACTATGCACTAGGCCTTTGCTAAAAATTCAGGAGACCCAAGTATGAATAAGGCTACATCCTAGCCTCTGTTAGCCTACAGAGTAGTAAATGAAGTGATATGTATGCACTTTCCTTTAGTCATTAAATACTTAACACCTACTATGTGCCAGGGGTGAGACAACAGCAGTGAACAAATTGAGGCATGGTCTCCTGCTTTTGGGTTACGACCCAGATGCAGAAAGGAAAATGAAATAATAATTGCACAGATAAATATTTAATTACAAATTGGGATAAATGCCATGAAGGAAAAGAACATGATGCTATGAGAGAGAATAACAAGAGAAAATGCATCTAAGTTGGGGGGCAAGGGGCAAGTCAGAAAAGAATTCTCTAAAGGAATGATAAATGCCCCAAAACTGCAACAGCAAAGGTAGAGGCAGTTCAGAGAAAGAGTTAAGAGAGGGTTCTAGAAAGCTGTGACATTTGAACTCTACCTGTAAGGATGAGTGGGACTTGGAAGTGCAGGAACAAGGCTGCCATGTGCAGCTGCATAGACTGTGCACTGCACAAGTCCAGGGGACATCATCACATAATCACAGTGGGAATAGCACCTCCTATGGTTGGGAAGTTGTACAACTGTATGCAACAACCTGTGCTGGGATGAGAAAAAAAAGCCTTCATGAAAGAGGGAAGAGGGAGCAAAGGTGGTGACCAAGAGCAACTTAATTTCACCAGAACCACTAGCAAAGCAACCTGGCTTAAATGCTTCATGTTCTGTATTCTGCCTCCTCCTCCTCGGACTGCAATTGTGCATTGTGGGGCATTCTCCAGCCTACTCAGCAGCTGTGATGAATGTTCTCTCATTGCTTATATCGATTCCCTCAGTGAGGCTCTTGCCTGGTTCCTCATCAACTCTCCTTCTGGCTGCAGTGTGTTAAGTGGGCACTCAGCCCCATACTTATTAGTGCAATTTAATGAGCTGGTGGCAAAAACTTGCTGATATAAAATTCATATTTATTGAATTTGATTGTCCTGAGCACGCCCCTGCATGTCTAACCTGCTTGTCCTAGTGGCTGGGATCACTCTGAATTACTGTGTTACAGTTTTATTGACAGGCAGCCCATTTGCTCATTTCTTTGGACAAGCAGTCATAGCACCCCCTCCCCCTACCTGCCTTACCACCAAGCTCTGCTGATCGGGTACAGGTGGGTTCTCTGCCGGGTAACTCTCTCAGCTGAGTACGGGAGAGTTAGAGCAAGGGTCCAAATTCATACGCCTGCCAGGGCCAGGGGAGTATGGCAAATGAAGGCATAGAGCTGGGGGACAAGAGAGGATGATGAAATTGAGAACACAGTTACCATTTAAAGGCAACAGCCCTATTCAGCCCCTATTCATTGTCACCATGTGTAAATGGGACCCCAAGATGACCATATCTTCAATTTTCCAGGATTGGAGAGACAGGGAGAGAGAGAATCCCAAGCAGGCTCCTCACTGTCAGCACAGAGCCCAATGCAGGGCTCAATGTTACAACCACAAGATTATGACCTGAGCCAAAAATCAAGAGTCAGATGCCCAAACAACTGAACCACCCAGGTGCCCCAAATTCCCAATTTTAAATACCTGCAATTAATCATTAAGAATGTTAACACTGTGCAAAGCCAAAGAAACTAGAAGTCAAATCAAACTCCTGAGCCAATTTCTGAGCTAGGGGAAGCTAAAAATCTGAAAATAAGACTTCTCCTGGTGGAATCCACAAGGTGTTTAACCTGAAAGAAACCAACTTTTGCAAAGCTGTAATAGTTAGTAGTTAAGAGAAAGCTTTGAAGTCAGACAGACCTGAACTCAATGCAAGATTCACCCCATCGTGTGACCTTGAGTATGCCCTTCAGCCTGCCAAGCCTCGAATCCATCATTTGTAAACTAGAGTGAAGCCCATTTGCTTTGCAGGGTTGCCATGTGGATTTAAGATAACCCTTTGAAATGAGGCACCATATGACTTGCTTTTGACCAAAGAAACATGAGCACAATCATGTGTCTCACTTTGAGACTGAAACTTTAACAGCCAGTGCACAATTTATTGTATGTCCTTTCCTAAATTGTGACCACATGTCAAGATTGGATTCTCCATCATCCTGGGTCCCTTAGTAACAATGAGGAGCAGAGTCTCCTGCTCATCTCCAGCAGACATAAAGCATGAGTGAAAAATAAGTTCCTGACACAAAAACAGCCACTCAGATCAATGGCACAGAATAGAGAACCCAGAAATGAACCCAAACATATGGCCAACTAATCTTTGACAAAGCAGGAAAGAATAACCAATGGAATAAAGACAGTCTCTTCAGCAAGTGGTGCTGGGAAAACTGGACAGCAACATGCAGGAGAATGAACCTGGACCACTTTCTTACACCAGACACAAAAATAAACTCAAAATGGATGAAAGACCTCAATGTAAGACAAGAAGCCATCAAAATCTCTGAGGAGAAAGCAGGCAAAAACCTCTTTGATCTTGGCCACAGCAATTTCTTACTCAACACGTCTCTGGAGGCAAGGGAAACAAAAGCAAAAATGAACTACTGGAACCTCATCAAAATAAAAAGCTTCTGCACAGCAAAGGAAACAATCAACAAAACTAAAAGGCAACCGATGGAATGGGAGAAGATATTTGCAAATGACATATCAGATAAAGGGTTAGTATCCAAAATCCATAGAGAACTTATCAAACTCAACACCCAAAAAACAAATAATCCAGTGAAGAAACGGGCAGAAGACATGAACAGACACTTCTCCAAAGAAGACATCCAGATGGCCAAGCAACACATGAGAAAATGCTCAACATCACTCATCATCAGGGAAATACAAATCAAAACCACAATGAGATACCACCTTACACCTGTCAGAAGGGCTAATATTAACAACTCAGGCAACAACAGATGTTGGCGAGGATGCGGAGAAAGAGGATCTCTTTTGCATTGTTGGTGGGAACACAAGCGGGTGCAGCCACTCTGGAAAACAGTATGGAGGTTCCTCAAAAAAATTAAAAAAAGAACTACCCTACAACCCAGCAATGGCACTACTAGGTATTTATCCAAGGGACACAGGTATGCTGTTTCAAAGGGACACATGCACCCCAATGTTTATAGTAGCATTATCAACAATAGCCAAACTATGGAAAGAGCCCAAATGTCCATCGATGGATGAATAAAGAAGATGTGGTACATATATACAATGGAGTATTACTCGGCAATCAAAAAGAATGAAATCTTGCCATTTGCAACAACGTGGATGGAACTAAAGGGTATTACGCTCAACAAAATCAGTCAGAGAAAGACAAATATCATATGACTTCATGCATATGAGGACTTTAAGAGACTGAACAGGTGAACATAAGGGAAGGGAAGCAAAAATAATATATAAACAGGTAAGGGGACAAAACATAAGAGACTCTTAAATATGGAAAACAGAGGGTTACTGGAGGGGTTGTGGGAGGAGTGATGGGCTAAATGGGTAGGAGGCACTAAGGAATCTACTCCTGAAATCATTGATGCACTATATGCTAACTAATTTGGATGTAAATGAAAAAAAAAAAAATAAGTTCTTGTGGGGCCATTGAGTGTTTTGGAGTTTTTGTTATGGCAGCAAAACTTACATTACCCTGACTAGTATGTGTCTCATAAAGTCATTATAAGAGTTAATCAATAAATACACTACAGAACAGTGTCTAGGACATGGTGAGCCCTTTTACTAATCAGCTTTGTTGTCTATCAAATAACTCCCTAATTTCAGAGGCTTACAACCACAAAGTTTTACTCCTTGCTCTCATGATAAAGGGAAATCCCCATCAAGGACAAGCCCTGACATGTGCCATTCTTGTGACAGAAGAACAAGAGAGCTGGCAAAAACAGGCAATAGCTTTAAAGCTTTTGTTCAGACACCCATCATATCCATTCACATGCCATTGACCAAAGCAAGTCACATGGCCAAGCCCAATGTCAATGGGCAGGAATGCTGCTTCTCCTGTTGGGAGGCACTTCAATCACATGGCAATGGGCAGTAATGTATAATCCCCTTATTGGTAAACAAGTAATTGGGGAAAATCACAAAATTTAACATAGCACTTAGTAAAAATTAGCTATTATGCTTTTCATGCATGGCATGGATAGGTTTGGGTTCTTATGGGAAAAGATAGAGGGAAGGAAAGCATGGCTTTGAGTCTGTCCCCACCTAGAAACCTTGGGTATCAGGACTACAGGATGCAACCAATGAAGCCAGTTTCAAATTGGGTCTTAGGTGCAGAAATCTAAACACAGTTCTGGGTCCATAGGATTAAATATGATCCTGAGGTACCAGGAAAGATCTTCCCCCCATGTTGTGACCAGGATACAGTAAGAATAGACCCAGATGCAGTGCTATTTCAGCACCTCAAGGATTTGTCTTTCTGGGGAGGGGAGACAATAACTCTGTGTCCAGGGTCTGGAATTTTTAGAGGTACTAGCACAGCAGCCACAGTGAACATTCCCTCCACTCGTGCCTTCTCAGACAGCCAAGATCAGCCAGAGGACACACAGTGGTGGCCAAGAGGACTGGTTAGGATCATATGGGACACCCCTGGGACTGAGGAATGGTGGGAGAGACTCTGGGAAAGGCCCACCAGGATTCTGCACTATGCAGATAAAGCCAACAAAAGCCAAACTGTCCTAGTCAACAAGACCCCACTGGTCACCAAAGGCTGCTGGAAGCCTATAAAACCAGGTCACTAATAAAACTATACAGGGGCGCCTGGGTGGCGCAGTCGGTTAAGCGTCCGACTTCAGCCAGGTCACGATCTCGCGGTCCGTGAGTTCGAGCCCCGCGTCAGGCTCTGGGCTGATGGCTCAGAGCCTGGAGCCTGTTTCCGATTCTGTGTCTCCCTCTCTCTCTGCCCCTCCCCCGTTCATACTCTGTCTCTCTCTGTCCCAAAAATAAATAAACGTTGAAAAAAAAAATTTTTTTTTTAAAACTATACACTAGTAAGGGTAAGATATACACAAACGAAAAAATTATCTCTAGGCAGAAAAATACAGAGAACATTATTTGACACTCGCAAGGATTTCCTCACTTTGGTAGGTTTGAGGAAAGGAGAATGTTGCAAAGAGTGGGGCCAAGGTGGCAGGTGTGCCTGCTGGCTAAGATCAGATGGGGTAAGGAAAGAAGTAAAGGGATGGTAACTTTTCCCTGCTGGAGCTCCCTGGAGACAGTCCATATTAAGAAAATGAGTAACTATGGGGGTTAACATTAACGCTATTCAATAACAATTACTACAATCATCTTAAAAGCTCGTTATTCGGTTGAACAGTATGAAATTGCCATCCTTAGGGGTGCCTGGGTGGCTCAGTCAGTTAAGTGTCCAGCTCTTGATTTTGGCTCAGGTCATGAGTTCAAGCCCTGTGTCAGGCTCTCTGCTGACAGTGCAGATTCTGCTTGGGACTCTCTCCCTCCCTCTCTCTGCCCCTCCCCAGCTAGCACTCTAAATAAATAAATAAATAAATAAATAAATAAATAAATAAATAAACAAACAAACAAACATTTAAAAAAATAAAGAAATTGCCATCCTTATAGGTCAGAAATGGTCAGATATCAGCAATTTCAAATGGTTCAAACTAACACATGCCAGGCATTGTGCTTAGCAGCTAACATGTATCATCTCATTCAATACTTACTCTAGTTTCCTGAGGTGAGTCCCATTAATATCTCCATTTGACAGAGAAGGAGACAGAAACCAGCAAGGTTAGGTTATTTGCCCAAGGTAAAAAATTACAAATCTAAGATAAAAACCCTGGGGGCTAAATCCAAGGCCAAGGCCCTTAGTCAGTGAACCCTGACTAGTCAAAGCCAGTGAACCCTGGCTAGTCAAAGCCAGTGAACCCTGACTAGACCCTGGCTGGTCCAAAAACCAGCAGCAGTAGCATCCTGGGAAAATGCACAGTCTCCTTTGCACACCCATGTTTGTAGCAGCATTATCCACTATAGCCAAAAATTGGAAAGAAACCAAATGTCCATCAATGGATGAATAAACAAAAGTAATGTATCCATAAATGGAATATTATTCAGCCTTAAAAAGGAAGTAATTCTGACACATGCTAATATCTCAATGAACCTTGAAAAACATTACACCAAGTGAAGTCAGACACGAAAGGAAAAATACAGGCATACCTGAGAGACACTGCAGATTCTGTTCCATATCACTGCAATCAAAGCAAGTATCGGAATAAAGCAAGTAAAACGAATTTTTTGGTTTCACGGTACATATAAAAGTTATGTTTATGCTATACTATAGTTTATTAAGTGTGAAACAGTATTATATCTAAAGAGAAATAATCATATGCATCTTTTTTTAATGTTTATTTATTTCTGATGGAGAGAGAAACAAAGCGTGAGAAGGGGTGGGGGCAGGGGGGGGTGGTGGTGGTGCAGGCAGTGACAGAGGGAGACACAGAATCCCAAGCAGGCTCCAGGCTCTGAGCTGTCAGCAAAGAGCCACTCTTGAAACACAAGATCATGACCTGGGCCAAAGTTGGACACTTAACCAATTGAGCCATCCAGGCACCCCAACAATTACACATATCCTAATTAAAAAACACATTCTTGCTAAGAAATGCTAACCATCATCTAAGCTTTCAGGGAGTTATTATCACTGATCACAGAGCACCATAACAAATATAATAAAAATGAAACAGTCTGAAATACTGTGAGAATTACCAAAATGTGACACAGAGATACAAAGTGAGCAAATGCTATTGGGAAAATGGTGCCAATAGACTTGCTCAACAAATAGATTGCCACAAACCTTCAATTCGTAAAAAATGCAATATCCGCAAAGCACAATAAAGTACAATAAAATGAGGTATGCCTGTACTGTATGATTCCACTTATAGGAGGTACCTAGAGTGGTCAGATTCATAGAGACAGAAAGTAGCATGGTAGTTGCCAGGGGCTGGGGGGAAGGCACAATGAGGAGTTGTGATTTAATGAGTACAGAGCTTGGGAAAACGAAAAAGTTCTAGAGATGGTTGGCGACGACAGTTCCACAACAATGTGAATGTACTTAGAGCCAATGAACTGTATTTTACAAATGGCAAATTTTATGTTACATGTATTTTACCACAGTTCTATAAAATAATAGTAATCCCCCCCCCAAAAAAAAAAATGCAGTTTCAGGCCACACCCAAGACTAGCCCAGGCCTTGCCTTTTTAACAAGATCCTCAGGTACACAAATGCACATCAAAGTTTAAGAAGCACTGCCATTAGAATATTCCGCCACCCAGGTGCAAAGAAGCCCTTGCTGGGACAGCTGTGAACAGAAAATGGTACAAGGTCGGCCTCAAGGCAAGAAATAAGGGAGAGGGGGCCCTCAGCACTACCTCATGCTCGCTCCTTAGACCTTCTCCCATCCTCAGGATGAGACTTTGGTCCAGCCTCCTCCCAATCCTGCCCAGTACTGTGGAAGGTGCTTGTAACTAATGGGGTCTTGACATGCTGGCCATCAGCTGAGACAACAGAGCTCACCTCCCCACTATGTTTAGCTTGGCTGTTTGGAGCCCCTTGGCCGCCAACAGAAATCACTGTAGTGCCTCTGAGCTCTGCTACAGATAAAATTAATTCCTTCAGAGCTGAGGAAGTGGGGCAGGCAGGGAGCACTCACAGGGCTGGTGGAGCAAAATGCTTGGGCAGCAGCTGTTCCATTTGGGGAACTAATGAGACTCGAGGAAAAACCTGCCGAGGGATGCCAAATACTCATTTGCTTATGGAGATGATATAGCCTTGGCCAAATTGGACAGCGATGCAAAAATGTCCATCATTTTTTGCTCAATTTTGCAGCTCTGTCTTGCGTTTAAAAAGAAGAAGGATTAAAACCATATCTGTCCCCAGGCTCCCTCTCAGTTCCACAAAAATTCAGGGAATACAGGCACTTTACAATGTTGGGTATTCCTAAAGATTATTTGCCTGGACCCCCTACTAACTCAGTCACCACTAAGCCTCAACGTTCCCTCTTCCTAAATGTTTGGCTCTGTGCTTTTTGTAGCCAAAGCATATCTCCTGGCAGCTAGTATAACTTTTAAAAGCCACAAACCCAGGTAAGCAAAAATATAATCTTTCTTATTTCCTCATAACTGCATTTTATGATTTTCCCGAGCCCCCAGTCTATCTGGCTGCAGTAAACCTAATCCTGGTCAATTGAGGATAAACATGGACAAGTCAGGAAGGACTTAGCAAATTCAAGGCTTCATTGGTTATGTCATGGTCTATTCCTTTCTGCCTTCTCCTTCAAATTACATCTAATTTTTGGGAGGCTCACATAGCATCATGGCATTGGTGGAAGAACTATCTGGCTCTTGGTTACCCCTTTAGTGTCCACCAAGAAATGCTTTGTCTTATCTTCAATCAAGTCACTATTTCTCATTGACATGACAGGGACTTGTTAATGCCTTCTGGTCTCCAGTCAGTGATGGCCATTCCCCCTCATTGTCACTGCAAGACTGGGTGCCCCGACCATGCTGACCTTGGATGACCTTGGGCACAGAGGAATGCATTTTCTCCTCCCTGGGAGATGTTGGGAGGTTGAGGACTCAGTGGGCCTGCTCCTGACCAGTCTGCTCAGACAACACTCCTAGCCACCTCTTACCTGCCATTTCAAGCCAGGCTGGGTAGGAGCTCCTCTAGGAGATTTGACAGCTGAAGCTCAGGCCCTCTCTGCTCTTGGACCACTAAACCTACCTAGAATTTATTCAACCCCTTCTCCCTTGAGACTCAGTTTGAGAAGAGGCAGGAGACAAAGTCCCTTCTAAAAAATACTTGTAACGACTGGCTTTCCCAAAGATGGTGGCAACTATGTCTTTCATCCCACATCTCTTCTTACAGTATAACCTTTATACTTCACCACTGAGTAGTGGGATATATGTCCCTTGCCGTTGAACCTGAGCCAAACTTTATGACTGTCTTAACAACAGAGTAAGATAGAAGAGACATTATATGATTAGGTTTGATCATTTAAATGCCATGCATTTCTACCTTTGTCTCTTGGGACGCTTGCTCTTGGAGCTCAGACCCATGCTATGAAAAAGTCCAAGCATCCCATGGAGGGGCTCATGTATAGGAACTAAAATCCCTGGCCTTGCCCCAGCTGAGTTCCCCACCAACAGCCACCACCAACCAGCCAACCATATGAATTAACCATCTTGCAAATGGACCTTCCTAATCACCATCAACCCCTACCCCACCAAGCCATTCCAGTTTAGGAGCTTTCTAGGTCAAACCGTGCCAAAATTGCAGAGTAGTGAGCAAAATAAATAAGTGCTATTGTTTTAAGTCACAGAGCTTTGGGGTGATTTGTTATGCAGTAATAAATAACTATTACAATACTTATCAGCACCTAATTCTCTTGTTTCTCCTTGTTCTTCTCTCTTCCAGGGGAGATTTTTATCACTCCTATAATGATAAAACCGCCTCTTCATCTGTCCTTTCCAATTTTTTTTATTATGGAATAAACCTTACACCCCAAACGTTCCACGACTTAAGCTTCTGAAACCATAAAAAACCTGGCTCTCGTAAAGCAAAAGCCTTGGCTTTCAAAATTATTATCAGGTGCCAAGAGTTTCAAAAGCCTGTTTTGAAACTCAAAAGCTGAGCATTGTCTTTTTTCTTCCTCTGTGCATTCCTCCTGTTACAGCCTTCCCCTGAGGGTGATGAGGATGGAATGCTGCAGCCTGAGGTGGGAAAGACAGTGATATAAGGAATTTCCAGGAGTAGTGAAATGCACCAAATAGTTATTTTACAATCATGTCATTTTCAATAAAGCAGATGCACACTGCCAGTGTACAAGATTATTCCGTTTCTTCATTTTCTTTAAATCAACTCCAACTCTGGGTCCCCATCCTACTGCCCAGTGGGAAAGCAGACCTCAGTGATTTCCAGAACACCTTCCCTGAGCACAGCAGCCCACTACCCCTGAAGGTCATGTGAAAATACCGAGGTCTTATTCAGCCCAAACTCTTCAAGTAGTTGTTTTGGCCTTTTCTATCACTGCTTAAGATATACATTGTCCAAGCCGGTCAGCAAAGACATTTATGAAAGGCTAGATAGTTGTTAGGATGTCCCTGGAACCACAGTGGAGGGGACGGCCATCTTGCCAGCGCAACCCAACGGAAAGCCCCAAGCTGCGCGCCAGAACAAATTGAAGGTCAACCAATCACCGAACGATAGCACGACCTGTTGCGAAAAAGGCCCACGGGACCTAAACTCGGAACCGCTGCAGCTTAAAAACCCTACCCCACCACACCCGGGGGGCGACTTCCCTGACTCCTCTCTCTCTCTCTCCCTGAGTCATGGAACCTCGCCCGAGACCTTAGTTCCCAATAAAGCCTTTGTTAAAATTTTTTAGCTTCTGACTCATACATTTACCCTACCCTATGCCTGACCTTAACAATAGTAAAAAAATTTTTTTAATATTTTAGAGAGAAAGAGCATGCAAGCACAGGGTAGAGGGGCAGAGGGAGAGAGAGAATCTTAAGCAAGCTCCATGCTCAGTGCAAAGCTTGATACAAGGTTTTCCATCCCACAACCCTGGGATCATGACCTGAGCCAAGAGTCAGATGCTCAACCAACTGAGCCACTCAGTTGCCCTGTAAATATTTTTTACTTTGAGGCTCATACAGTCTCTGTCACAACTAATCAGCTCTGCTATCGTGTTGCAAAAGCAGTCATAGGCTGGACAAATGAATGGTCATGGCTGTGTTCCAATTATCATTTTATTTACACAAACAGGCAGCAGGGCATAATTTGCTGACCCTAGGTCTAAGCAGACATAAGTCCCTTGAGTTCTCTGATTCAGCCCCAGAGAGGGGCATAGAAATTTCTGCAAAGGCTGGAAACCCCGATTCCTGGGGTTCAGAATCCCAGCTGAATTGTACTCACTTCTAAGCAAGGTGGCAGTACCAAATGTATTAGTCAGGGTTCTCCAGAAAAACAGAACCAATAGTGTGGTGTGTGTGTGTGTGTGTGTGTGTGTGTGTGTGTGTGTGTGTGTGTGTGTAAAGAGATTGGCTCAGGTTTTTGGAGGCTAAGAAGTCCCAAAATCTGCCATCTGCAAGCTGGAACCCCAGGAACCCTTGTGTAATACCAGTCCAAACCTAAAGGCCTGACAACCAAAAGTGCTGATGTCCAAGTACAAGAGAAGATGAATGTCTTAACTCAAGCAGTGAGCAAATTCCACTTCCTCAACCTTTTGGTTCTACTCAAGCCCTCCATGGATTAGATCACTCACGCCCACCTGCACTGGTGAGGGGGATCTTCTTACCCAGTCTACCAAGTAAAATGCTAATCTCTTCACAGAACACCATCACAGACACACCCAGATGTAATGTTTTACCATCTGCCTGGCCTCCCTTAGCCCAGTCAAACTGACATACAGAATTAACCATCACACCAACTAATCAAGTGGCCCGCCAACCTTCAACCTTCCCAGACTCTAGGGTTGAGTCCTTTCTCTGACCTTGCCTTCCAGTGCCCTCCCACCATCTCCTCTTCCTCCTTCATCTCTTCAGTGATTCCAGGCATTTTATAAAACACAGGAAGAACTATCGACTTTAAGCAGATTCTTCTTTCGATCTTGTAAATACTCCCAAGGGTTAGGAAATGCAATGCTTAGCAATCTGCTTGAAACGGGAAAAGGGAAACATAAAGGTACAATGAACACAAATTAACATACCAACACATTACCCTGCCAAATATTATATTACACTTATCTAATTACTTGACTTTCTCTCATATGCCCTGTGAGTTCCTAGAGGGCAGAGACCAAATCTTACTCAATGCTGTCATTTAGCTCCATCCTGGTATACTGTATGCATTCCATAAATATTTCTTGAAATAAATAAAGTACATACTGAGGAAAATGTGGTGGTGGAATTCCCAGAGTCATTCCCAATAGCTTATTTAACACTACCATAGCTGAAGTCCTCCATTTTATAACTTTTTAAATGGTAGAAAGCAGTTCTGGCAAGTGGTACTAATTCAAATATTAAATAAGAGACAGTCTTAGGTCAGAGGCAAATGTCCTGCATACAGTAGGAAGTGCATCAGTAAGAAGGGCAAAAACCAGGTTTAATTCACAAGGTCACAGAAAATCAAGGAAGGCATTTGTGTAGATTCTGAACAGAACCCTGAGCCCTTTCAATGGCTTTTGAGGTTAAGAGGATGGTTCTCTTTGACACTGCTACTGCCACTTCAAAAATGAGAGATTTTCATCAAACATAGAAACAGAGTGTAGAATGGTGGCACCAGGGACAGGGGAGATGCTGGTCACAGCATATAAACCTTCCACTGTAAGATGAAAAAGTTCTAAGGAGCTCTGTGAGCTTCATTACAGCATTGTGAATACAGTACAGCATTGTGAGTATAGTTAATAATACTGTGTTATGCACTCAAAATTTGCTGAGAGGGGCGCCTGGGTGGCTTAGTTGGTTATGTGGCCAACTCTTGATTTCGGCTCAGGTCATGATCTCACTGTTCCTGGGATCAAGTCCTGTGTCGGGCTCTGTGCTGAGAGCACAGAGCCTGCTTGAGATTCTCTCTCTCCCTCTCCCCAACCCTCTCTTTCTCTCTCTCTCTCTCTGCCCCTCCCCCACTCATGTACATGCACGCACGCTCTCTCTCTAAATAAACAAATAAACATTAAAAAAATTTGCTAAGAGAGTAGATCTTAAGTACTGCCCCATAAAAGGAAAAAAATTGGAGGTGCTTGGGTGGCTCAGTCGGTTAAGTGGACAATTTCAGCTCAGGTCATGCTCTTGAGGTTCATGGGTTCAAACATCGGGTTATGTGCTGACAGCTCAGAGCCTGGGGCCTGTTTTGCATTCTGTGTCTCCCTCTCCCTCTGCCCCTCCCCTACTCACACTCTGTCTCTCTCTCTCTCTCAAAAATAAACATTAAAAATTTTAAGAGAGAAAAAGTAACTATGTGAGGTGATGGATGTGTTGATTAACCTGATTGCGGTAATCATTTCACAAAGTACACATACATCAAATCATCACATTTTACACTTTAAATATATACAATTTTATTTGTCAATTATATCATTAAAAAAGCTGAATTTTCACTAGGGAAAAACTAGAGATTTTCCTTCACCTTAATACAGACATATTACCCATACCACTCTGCCACTTAGCAAGCCTGTTTATGACCCTTTAGGGCTTTTACATGAACTGGAAAGAATAAAAGGAAAGAAAGCAAGAGATTTGCCTAACATCAAAGAGCTAGGCAAGAGATGGAAAAGAAAGTGGTGGTTAAAGGGACATGTATGTGGTATGCGGACCAGCGAAAGGCCCAAAGTAAAACTAAGATTTGTTTCAAAGAGGACAAGACTGCACAAAATTCCCTTGCAGGAGCAAAATGGAGCCAGTAAGAAAACAAATCTGCTGTCAGGAGCCACTAGGAAGTGCTATGGGTCTAATACAACTTAGATACCATCCAGTTTTACTGGGAACCAAGGGAAAATTATGGTCCATGTTGGAAACTGTCAAGCCACCTGTGTATCACATCTCCACTATCACCTGATGCACCTTCTTGTCTCACTAAATGACCCACGCCAGGCACATGCTGCATCCCATTGCGCAAATCAGGAAATCTATTAGGAGCCTCCAGCACTGAAGAACAGCCTTTTTTTTTTTTTAAACTTTTATTTTATTTTTGAGACAGAGAGAGACAGCATGAACAGCAGAGGGTCAGAGAGAGGGAGACACAGAATCTGGAACAGGCTCAAGCCTCGGAGCTGTCAGCACAGAGCCCCACGCAGGGCTCGAACTCATGGACCATGAGATCATGACCTGAGCCGAAGTCAGCCGCTTAACCGACTGAGCCACTCAGGCGCCCCTGAAGAACAGTCTTAATGTCAATTGTTATTATTCATGCCCCATGCCTGCTTCTTGGTCTCAGTCCAGATCCAAATTATTCAGGCCCTCACTGAGTACTTGTTCCCTTTGTTGAGGTCTATCTATTCCTACACTGTTGATTTGAGCCCTGGGTCCACCTCTCAGTCCCACCACATGCCTTGCCAAGGTCTTTACCTCCCAAGTCCCATTGCTATCATCTCTTGCTTGAGATACTGCAGCAGCCTTTTATTTTTTTTTTTTTAAGTAAGCTCTATGCCCAATGTGGGGCTTGAACTCATGACCCCAAGATCAAGAGTCACATGTTCTACCAACTGAGCCAGCCAGGCACCACTGTTGCAGCCTCTTTATCAGTCTCTCTGCCCTTACTCTTGCCCTCCATTCTCCAAATATCAGCCACAGTGATCCTTCAAAAACCAAAATTAGTTGCTTAAAACCCTCCAGCGACTTCCTGCTGCAATTAGAATAAAATTGAACATCTTTACCATGGCCCATGGGGTCCCAGATTATTTGGACCCTGACCACATCTTTGCTACATGGCCATTCTTTCTTTTCTTTGCTTACACTTATTTTCTATCTCAAGATCTCTTCATGAGTCAGGGTTGGTCCTAAAACTTGCTTGACTCCCAGGGGACACACCTTTGGTCCAACAAAATCTATGGCTCTACTGCCCAATGCTCTCTGTATTAACTTAGTACCTTGTCAGGATGACCTTGGGAGGATGCACTGGGGACTGATCTGGAAACCAATGCCCATGTACCAAGCTGAGTCACTGGTGCCCTCCTTTTGGGTTACTAGACAATTCCAACCACCACACCTCTACCCTCAGCTTTCATGAGACATAAATCAGTAGCCCAAATCCACCACCTTCTCTGGATCTTCTGAGTATACTCATCACATTGGTATGTGTCAAACCTTTCAGCACTACTCACTTAGAAAGGAGAGAAGGCCAGAAATTGGACGGCGGGGACAAGAGGCAGCAGTTAATCAAGAAAAGATGAAATTACACATGCTGTCTGCAGAGTTCTTTCTCCTGAGCTCCAGGAATGGTCTATGACCTTGTCCTGCCAATCTCTGTTCCTTTGCCACCTGGGAACAAACATTTTCCAAGGAAGGGGCTAAAGTGAAGGGACGAGAGAGACAGAGAGAAAGAGAGAGACAGAGAGGGAGGGAGAGATCCTTGCAATAAAGGTCCAGCCAATGGGGCGCCTGGGTGGCTCACTCAGTTAAGCCTCCGACTTTGGCTCAGGTCATGATCTCACAGTTCGTGAGCTCAAGCCCCATGTCGGGCTCTGTGCTGACAGCTCGAGCCCCATGTCGGGCTCTGTGCTGACAGCTCGGAGCCCGGAGCCTGCTTCGGATTCTGTGTCTCCCTCTCTCTCTGCCCCTCTTCTGCTCTCTCTCTCTCTCTCAAAAATAAATAAACATTAAAAAAAAATGTTTAAGGTCCAGCCAATGCACTACTATTTGACCTTTGCTCTTTAGATGACCTCTACTGCTCATTCATGAGCCAATGGAAATAAACATTGACTGCTGTCTGCCAAGGCCCCTCTCTTCTTTCAGAAACCATGACCTCACCTTTTAAAAAAAAAATTCTCCTTCCTATTGTGAAAACTAGACAATGGACCCAAAATGGAGTCACTTATGCTAAGCCCTATGTCACCAAATTGAGACTTTTTTACAGCTTTGGCTCTCCCAGAAATGGAATCTCAAGCCTGTCAATCAGGCATTGCTTGATCAGCATTAGTTGAGTAATGTGCCTGATAGACCTTTACCATCTTCTAAGGAAAGTGACCTTGCAATAACAGTCCATTTTTTTGCCCAGTGTAACTTCTTCATTCCTCCTCTTTTCTACCTATAATAACCTTTCATTTGTACAGTTCCTTGGAGCTCCTTTCTTTCTGCTGGATGGGATGCTCCCAATTCATGAATTGTTGAATAAAGCCAATTAAGATCCTTAAAATTTACATGGTTGAACTTTTTAATACTGTGAAACTCATTCCTTTCATAAGAACCTATGCCACAGTCTCCAGACTTCTGTACTGCACACCCCATTAATAAAATGTTGTTGAGCATGCACTCCCACTATCTACATACATGTATATACAGATTATTTGCATGTCCTATTGTATGGATACATCAGATGATTATAAAACATCCCCAGAGGTGGGGTGGGGAATTTTTAAGAATGAAATGAAAAACAAAGAGAGAAGTCTAATTTTTTTCTCATAGCCCAAGAAATGTCTCTATTTAGAAGTCCAGTGCCCTGAACAGTGAAGGTTCCTGCCCCCCCAAAAAAAACTCAATATAAATCATTTATGCAAATATATATTCCTTTTTTTTAATGTTTATTTATTTTTGAGAGAGAGAGAGAGAGAGAGAGAGAGAGAGAAGATCCAAAGCAGGTTCTGTGCTGAGAGGGCAAAGCCCAATGAGGGGCTCGAACTCACAAACCATGAGATCATGACCTGAGAGGATCTTGGATGCTTAACCAACTCAGCCACCCAGGTACCTTTACAAATAAATATTCCTCAAGGGGATTCATAATTACCTAGCAAACCTATGCAAATCACCATCTCCTTAAACCTCTAACTCCCAATAAACCACTTAGACAAACTAACATATTCTTTTTTTTTTTTAACGTTTATTTATTTTTGGGACAGAGAGAGACAGAGCATGAATGGGGGAGGGGCAGAGAGAGAGGGAGACACAGAATCGGAAGCAGGCTCCAGGCTCTGAGCCAACAGCCCAGAGCCTGACGCGGGGCTCGAACTCACGAACCACGAGATCGTGACCTGAGCTGAAGTCGGACGCTTAACCAACTGAGCCACCCAGGTGCCCCCAAACTAACATATTCTTAAAGACCCAACAGTTTAGCAGCTGCAGTTCCTTAAGTGTGGTCCATGGACCAGCAATGCGAGGATCACCTGAGAACACATCAGAAATGCACAATGTTAGGCCCAACCTCAGACCTGCTGAATCAGCATCTGCAAGTGACTAAGATATCCAGGTGAGTCTTGACAAGCATTAATCTAAAATATTGTTTCCCAAAATCCCCCATTATAAGAACCACCTGTGATATGTGAACACTACATCCTCCATTCCCACTCCAGACTTCTTGAACCGGAACCTTCTGTGGCAGGCCCTGGGAAACTGTATTTTTGTAATTCTTGTAACTCTCAGATCAGGCAAGTTGGAAACAGTTGCCTTTAAGGGGCTCCTAGCTATGTCAAAGCCTCTTCATTTTTCGGAATAAAGAGTCTATAAGGGGCAGGTGCACAAGAGAATTAAGTATGAAGCCAGAGAGGCAACAACCAGTCTCCTACCTATGCACCCATCTGGCAGAACTCAAGGCTACAAGTTGGGAAAGGATGGCAGGGGATGGACACCCTCCAACCTCAGCATTCACTGCAGGCAGATTGTGGCTCACTTTAGTGAACATCTTCACTTCCATAGGGGAGCAAAGGTTGTTTTTTCTGTAATCAGTGATTAACAGAACTTAAGATGTATATGACATGAGTTTTATGTAAAGCATCTAGAATGAAATCACAAATATGGGCTTGAAAGGGAAATAGAATAAATTATTCACAAGGGAAGCCTCAGCTTTGGAAGTCTGAACTGGGGTCTGTCATCTAGTGGGCAAGATCAGTATGTGTGTGTTCACTTGCTCTAACTGGATATATCAGATATCCCCCGAATACACTGCTATTTAGACCAAAATAATTTAAGTGGATAAAATAAAATCGAAGAAAGCCAGTATCTGAAATGGCATTCAACTGCTACTGTGTCAAAGAACTTCAAGATTTACAAATAATGAGCTTTGAGGTATGGGGAATGTTTCCTCTAAAGACTTCCTTTACCTGGTTTATTGTCTCAATTTTACTGTGCAATAGCATGCCATTTCACAAAAAGAAAAATGGTTAACCATCTAGCAATCATAGCAGTTACCATTTATTGAGTGCCTACTATGTGCCAGGTATTGCGCTAAGTCTTGCATGAGGAAGATAGTATTATTACCACCACCATCCCCATTTTGACCTCTGAGGCTCAGTGAGGTTAAGTAATTTGCCCAAGGTCATGCAGCTGGTCAGGGGCAGAGCCAGTACTGGAATGCACATTTCCTGATTCTAAAGTTTGGGTTTTCAATCCCTATGTTATGTTGCCTGCTTTTCCCAAAACTCACACACCAGGGGATACCAAACTCTGTCCTCACGTGATGATAACTATCTGGAAGCCCTGTCTTTGATCGGCAAAGATGTATTGAGTGTTTACTACATGCTATGTACAATGCCAACTGCTAGGAACCCCATAACCTCCACCCTCAAGTGTTCATGGGTAGATGCAGAGATACATAAGCACCTAAATAAACTGTACAGGCACATAAGTGTAAGTTAAATGTTGACGCACAAAAAGAAAGCAGATAACTCTCTCTGGATTGGAGGGACTGAGACAAATTTGTGGAAGAGAACTACCTAAAAGATGAGAGAGTGAGTGCTAGACAGAGCACAGACTACATTTGGGGATCAACTATGCCAAAGTCGGGGCCTCACAAGGGTCTAAAAAGCAATTTGTGCTGCAATATCTGGGTAGAAGGAACAGCAAGAAGTGTGACAGATAAACCCATTGTAGACTATCTACTGTTTTGTCTTCCCCATAACTTTCTTCCTCTGGTAATTGGTCCTCTCCCGGCTCTGTCTGTAACATTTCCATAAGAGCTGCCAAGTTCTTTGCCCTCAAGCCACAATTGATGGTTAGATGGGCACTTGACCCAAGTTGGGTCAATCAGAGGCCACAAGGTGGCCTCCCTCTAGTTGGTACAATCATGATTTGAAAGTCAACACCTGTGGCCACCATGCTTCCTACTACATGGAGTAAACGCATCCATCATGAGAGAATTAAGCTAACAGGTGGACAGGAACAGAAACAAGAAAACAATAGTCCTGCTTCATGAGGCCCAACTGCCTCACACCCTACCTGTGGCTATTCAATAGATCCCTATTGGCCTAGGCAACTTTGAGTTGTGTTTCTGTCACTTCCAATCAAACCACTATATATGTGTTATGTAGTTTCCAAAAGATGAACCAATTATTACCAATTCTTGATTCATCTATTCCCTATGAATTCAATTTCATTCTAAAATATCTGTTGAGCACCTAACATGTGTCAGACCAAGCTGTAACTAGGATGAGGTGATTGAAATTTGCTCCAAGGCACCAAAACTTAGGTTTGAATATCAATGGATTGAGAGGGCTTTGGAAAAATGGGTGAAGCTCTCAAACCTTAAAAAAAAAATACTCTTTATGATGGTGTTATCAGTCAAATGTGAAGAGAAAGATGTCATATTGTACTGTCACTTAATTTTGGTAGAGAAATATGTATAAAAAAAGGTGATGAATTTTTTGTTTAACCTAAGATTTAGTAGAGAGTTGTCAGTAGAACCAAAATCATATTCAATACATCAAACATAATATAAAACTTAGCTTTCCCAATTCTGTATCTCCATCTTTCCACTTTTTCATTGTTGTTGGTCATTTTTCCCCCACCGTCTATAATGAAATCTTGGTCCCCTTTTAAAGGAGATTCACTTTCAGTGGGCTGACCCAAGCACAAATTATCTTTGGATAACAAGGACCTCCTATAGTTAAAATAATCAGTTACCAGATGGTGCATGATGGGAACACATCTTGCTTCTCAGGATAACAAATGACAAGTTCAGCCAGTACTAATGGATGCTGTGGATCCAGAGTCCCTGCCCTCATGGAGCTTTCAGTCTAGCTAGAAGACTGAAACCCCTTCCACTTAAATTACTCTTTTGGTGCTGAAGCTATTGAAAGAGAGGACGTTTGCCCAGGACTTCCACTGTGTCACATCCTTTCTCCACCCTCCCCCATGAGTCCCCAGGCCTAGCAGACTCCCTGGGGGCTCCTAGCCTGCCCTTTTATATAGGGAGGCATTTTTACCATGGATACCTTCCTCTAGAGCAGGACTTTTTCTGCAAACTTTTTCTGCAAAGGGACAGGTAGCAAATATTTTAGACTTTGCAAGCCATATAGTCTTTGTCGCAACTGCTCAACTCTGCTGATGCCCCACAAACGCAGCCATAAGCAAACAATATATAAATACATAGTGTCTGTATGCCAATAAAACTTTATTTACAAAAATAGGTGGTGGGCCAGATTTGGCCCTCAGGCCATAGTTTACTGACCCTTCCTCTAGGTCATTTAGGGAACAGAGATGTGCTAGTCCTAGGCCTGTTTCTCAGAGACACTCCCCCTACTCCCAGCAGTGCTGACCCCTGCAGGCTATTTCCCAGGCTCCTGAATCAGTTAGAAGTTGACCACAGTTGGCAGGACAATGGATGGTGGGAGGAAGCACAACGCCAGGATAGCTCTCCTTCCCTGCACTCTGGATTCAGTCACCTTCTCCAGCAGCAGCTCTGACGTCTCTGAGGCTTCAGCCCGCAGAAGACATATGTGCCACTGTTCTTCTAGAAGCTTCTTCCATTGTTCTTCTAGAAGCTTCTTCTAGAATAGCCCAGCCTTGGGCTCTGCCAACCCTACTCCCTCCCTTTGTCCGTCCAGCCCTGCTGATGGAGGTAGCTTCCTGCTTTGGGTTGCATCACAGTGCTCTGCTTGGCTCCCAGCTCTTCCTTCTCATGTATTACATACCCCCTGAGTATATAAATTCCCTCAGTTTAAAAAAAAACCTGGAGTAGTTTCTTTCTGTCTCCCCCTGTGATTTGGATCCTGGCTGATCCAGGAAGCAATGATTATTATGCCTTTGCTCTCCAAAAGCAAACAGTGCTAAGAAACATTGCTGGCTGGGCCTGAGCAGGTTTTAAAGATGATATCCTTTCCTGGCTCTGTTGGAAGAAATAATGAGTTTAGCAGAGAAAGCACTTTGCTTTGAGAGCGAATCTTTCAGCAGTGCTTGACCTGAGCTGATGGATGGGTGTGTGCACGGAAAGCTGCACCATTCGGCTACTGAGGAAGGATCACAGAAAGCGGGTGGAGAAGTGAAAGGAGGGCTGAGTGAAAGTACCCTGTCCACAGGAGACCGCCTGAACACTTCCCACAGCCAGTTTCTGTTTGATGCAAAAAACAGTGACTGTGATAACGCTGTGTGTTATGCACTATAATTATTAAAATGAAAATAAATATACAGAAAGCTAAGAGTTTTGCATACTTATCTTGGTATTTCCCAAACTTGCTTATTAAAATTACCCATTCCTGCACCCCACCTCAGTTTTATTGACTCCACAGATAAAGCTGACAAGCTGAGTTTTAATAAACAGCTAAGTGATCCAAGGACCAGGTAAGTTAGGGGCAAAAGGTATCATGTCATTTCATTTTACATCATATGTGTGAATTAAATTACTCTTATCTTCAATTTACAGATGGTGAAAATAAAGCTCAGAGAGGCAAGGAGGCTTCAAAAGGACCACACACCTAGGAAATGGTAGGGCTTGATTCAAATCCAGTTTTGTTTGGCTCCAAATCCCAGAGTACATGTTCCAGGTAGTTCACTGGCTACCTCCAATGAGCTATATGCTTGTCATGCATCTTTATCTTCACCGTAACCATGTGGAGTAGGTATTACTAACTTAAGAATAACTAGGAGGTAAAATGGGGATTTGAACCCAGTTCCATCCAGCCTCTTGCCCATGTCCTCCTACACCTTCCTTTTGGCCCCAGCTTTTTACCTACAGTTGTGGCTTCTCTGCACTTTCAGGGGTATGCCCAATGTCAACTGGAACAAGGGGCAGGTGTCTGTCTATCTGCCTGTCTATCTATCTTTCCATCCATCCATCCATCCATCCATCCATCCATCCATCCACCCACCCACCTCAGGCAGGAGATGAAGCCAACACAAAGGAGAGGACTGTATGTCACGTGCTAACCTTTTCCCCACTACATGCATGATCATATCAGTCCTCACAAGCCCATGAAGGGAGTGCTATCAGGAGTCTCATGTCACAGGTGAAGAAAAAGAGGCATAATTTTTTAAGTCACTCAACCCAAAGTCACACAGCTGGAATTGAAGCCAGACAGACCAGCACCCAAGCCCACTCTATGGTATGATGCCTTGGGGACAGGATGTGTGAGCAGGCCAAGGGTCAGAAAATGTGATGCTGAAATAAGGGAAGCCACAGTCAGTCTTCAAGCTCCCTTCATGTCTCCGTCTTTATGGTGGTTCCCAAGCCTTTCATAAAATGTGTCCCAAACAGTCCAGCCTGACATCAGCCACACTATGGAGGGCATCAAAAATAGGGTCTCCTTGGTAGGCACTCAAAAGAAATGAAAACAGGGGCTTCTGGGGGTGGCTCAGTAGGTTAAGCATCTGATTGTTTATTTTTGGCTCAGGTCATGATCTTCCAGTTTATGAGTTCGAGCCACGTGTCAAGCTCAGTGCTGACAGCACACAACCAGCTTGGGATTCTCTCTCTCCCTCTCTCTTCCATGTTCTCAATCTCTCTCTCTCTCTCTCTCTCTCTCTCTCTCTCTCTCTCCAATCAATAAATTTTTTTAATGAAAATATTTCCAAAGACTTCACATGAATGTTACAGAGCAGTGTTATTCATGATGACCAAGAAGCAGATGTGATGTAAACACTGATCAAGTGGTAAACAGATAAACTGGGGTACACACACAATGGGAAACTACTCAGCAATAAAAAAGAACAAACTACTAACACACACAACAACATGGATGAATCCCAAAAACATTATGCCACGTGAAAAACAGATGCAGAAAATACACATGTCGTATCATTTCATTTATATGAAATTTCCAGAAAGGGCAGATCTACAGGGAAGGAAAATACATTAGTGGCAGCTGGGGCTGGAGGTAAGAATAAGGATTAGCTGGAAATGAAGGATCTTTGGGGGATAATAAAAATGATGTAAAACTGGGGTGCCTAGCTGTTGGTAGAGCATGTGACTCTTAATCTCAGGGTTGTATGTTCAAGCCCCATGTTGGTTGTGGAACCTACTTAATTAAAAAAAAAAATCTAAAACTAAATTGTAATGATAAGTATTAACTAAAAAAATCATTGAACTGTATACTTAAAATGGGTGATATTATATAAGTGATACCTCAATAAAGCTGCTTTTACAAATAAGAATAGGTCAAAGGCCATAAAGAGGACCGTTGTCACCCTTGAATCAAACCATGTAGCTGCAGCCTCCAGAAGCCATCCAGGGCAAGACAAATCTCCCAGAACAAAAGTTGGGGAAACAAAGGCTGATCCTCCCCACTGAGACTCTCTCTCTAACAGGGGTTCCAGACCGTCTTTTCTTTTTTTATTTTTTTATATTTATTTATTTTTGAGGGAGAGAGAGAGAGCATGAGCAAGAATGGGGCAGAGAGAGAGGGAGGCACAGCATCCAAAGTAGGCTGTGGGCTCTGAGCTGTCAGCACAGGGACCAAAGCAGAGCTTGAAATCACAAAACACAGGATTATGACCTGAGCCGAAGTGTGACACTTAACCAAATGAGCCACCCAGGTGTCCCATTCTTTTTTTTTTTTTTTTAAATGTTTATTTATTTATTTTGAGAGAGAGAGAGAGAGAAAGAGCATGCACACGAGCAGGGGAGAGGCAGAAAGAAAGAATCCCAAGCAGACTCCGCACTGTCAGCACAGATCCCAACACAGGGCTTGATCTCATGAATTGTGAGATCATGACCTGAGCTGAAATCAAGAGTCAGATGCTTAACCAACTGGGCCACCCAGGTACACCCAGGCATTATTTTCTTAAGAAAGGTAATATGCCCTCCCTCCCTCTCTGGTCTCTCTCCCTTGGGAAATTCCCCAGTGTCCCAACTGAGCAATGTTTTAGAAATCTCTCTCCAGATGAATCAGCTTATCCCTCAGACAACAAGTACCCAGCAAGTGTTTGCAGTGTATGTCCAGACATCTTTCTCCTCATTGTGGAGGCAGGTGGCCAGCCAGATGGTAGAGGAAAGCCAAGGGCTCTGGGCTGGAGAGGCAGGCCTCTCATGCAAATCAAGCAGAATACAGACTGAAAAGTGTCCACTGGACTTCAGGCACTGAGGTTACTGGCAAATTTAATGAGACTGTAGAGCTTACATTCTAGGAAAGGAGTATATTAGTTATCTATTGCCATGCGTTAAATGACCAACAAAACTTAGCAGCTTAAACATCTCACACTTAATAGCTCATAGTTGCTGTGGGTCAGAGAGTCCAGGCACATTCAGCTAGCTCCTCTGCTGTAACTGGTCCCTCACAAGCTATAACTGAGGTGTCACCCGGGCCAGAGTCTCCTCTGAAGACTCAAATGGGGAAGAATCCACTTCCAACCTCACATGGTTGTTGGCAGAATCCCATTACTTGCTAGTTGTTGGACTGAGGGCCTCGGTTCCCCTTGCTGGACGTTGCCTGGAGGCTGGTAATTTCCTTGCCACCAGAGACTTTCCACGTGGCTTCTCGCTTCATCAGAACAAGCCAGGTGAGAAGGCAGTAGAGAGAGTTGGCTACCAAGTTGGAAGTCACAAACTAATCATAGAACTGATATCCCTTCAATGTTGGTGCAATCTATTGTCTAGAAGCAAGTTAACCAATCTCAGGGGATTACACAAGGGCATGAATACCAGGAAGTGGGGACCACTGGGGGCTTTCACAGAGGCTATCTGCCACAGAAAACAAGACAATAAGCAAGAGAAACAAGTGAACTAGATTGTATACTGGGGATCCTGTGGATAGGGGAAAATATAGCAAGAAATAGGGATGGGCAACATGGGGGTATAATGTTAAATAGAGATGTTAGTCAAGTCCTTGCTGAAAAGGCAGGACTTTCAGGAAAGAGTGGGAGGAAGTGATGGTACCAGCCTGGCTAAAATCTGGGGACATAGCCTTCTGAGCACAGAGGACAGCAAGCGCAAAGACCTTGGGGTGAGTATAGGGTTGGAGTGTTGAGGACCAGCAAAGAGGCTGGATAGGAGTGAGGAGAGGATAACAAGAGATGGTTCCAGAGAGGTAAGGCCAGATAATATAGGTCTCACAATGAGACAGTAGCTGCTGCATGGCTTTGAGAAGGGCAGCAGGTGGGTGCTGGGTGATGCACCTATCACAGGGAACCCCTGAGTTCTCCTGTTCTACCTCCCACTGTCACTGGAAAGCATGGCAGGTAAGGCTGGCCAAGGTCCAGAAAACCAGCTGCAAGCAGGCAAACAGGAGCCATGCAGGACCAGGCTCCAGAGGTGGCCTCAGTTGCCTTGGCAACAGGGGCTTCCAAAAACCTCCCCAGGGACTCCTCAGGGCAACAGCAGGCCTGGCTCATTTCTTGTAATCCAGCAGCATAAGGACATAAAGAAATCAATTTATTGGCACAAACAGTCCTTCAGGCTCCTGTTCTTACTCTCCCTAGAATTCCATTCAGTGCAGAACTCATTGGATCTCAGTGTGCAGTGAAATGGTGAGCATTATTACTCTTAGTGGGAATGGGCCTCTCATGAAAGGGACAGGGTGGTCTCCCTGAACTTCACGGACTAAAGAGACAAGGCTATGTGTGATGGCTCTGCATTTCAATCCCCTCTCTGCCATCTGCTAGCTGTATGACCTCAAGCAAGTCACTTAACCTCCCTGAACTCCATTCTTCTCAGTCCAGTGTTTATGGGAAATAAAGAAGCTGATGCATGTCTTGTGCCCACCTCCTCCCATCATATATGACCAAGGCCCCTGTGTGTCCCAGATCCTGACCCCTCCCACTTACTCTCCCTTTTTCCTGAATCATCTTCATCTCCGTCAAGTCTTTTCTCAAATGTAACCTCCTCAGTGAGGCTCACCCCTCATTCCCTATTTTAAACTGCAGCATCTGCAATATCCAAATGACCTATCAAATATGGAGAAGGGGCTCAACTTAATTGTGATCAGGAAAATGCAAATTTTGTTTTGTTTTGTTTTTGTTTTTTCAGGAAAATGCAAATTAAAACCACAAGGCACACAGCCCCTTACAACCAAGCTTCCCCAAAAAAGGAATTTACATGTATTTATATTTTCTACCCTCTCATCCATTCCTCAGTCCCCTGCAATCCCACCTCAGTCTCTAAAGGAACCCTTCATAAAGACTGTCAATAACCCTAAGGTTGCCCAAAGTTACTGATCTAGATTTGAACCCACCTTAGATCCTCATTGTACAGTGGAGTGAGATATAAACTCTACAAATGCTTCACAAGGAATCTCTTCCCAAGGCCTAAGTGAAAGTCATGTGAAAGTCTCATTTGAGAGCATTCAAAATCTTTCTCCTGTTCATGTGCCTACCACCCACACCCACACACCCACACACCCACACACCCACCCTGCTCCCTGGCCCTACATGAAACTAAATGTCTCTAAGTGGGGGAGACACCCCAGACGTCCTCTAGCTGGGCTCACCCTTAATCAGACACCTCTGGTTGAGCTTCATAAACTGCCGCTGCTGCTGTCTGGTTAGATTTTTGTCAGACAGCTCCCCATTAACGCTCATAGACAGTGAGACAGTGCACCACAACATTCCCACGGAGGCTCTCTGCCCCCAGGCCCCACCTTCCTCACTGTGTGCTCCCCTCAAAACCCTGCTCTTTCCTCACAGCTTCTCATAACAGATGAACAGACTACACATTATCCCAGAACTGAAGGCAACCTTTTATTCAGCAAACAGTTATACCCAACAGACGCAGGATGGATATTGGGACTCCAGAAATGGATCAGACACAGGCCTCAGTTTCTCTATATGGCAGTGGAACTTATGACAGCACCCGCCTTATAGGGTCGCAGAAAAGATTAAATGAGATAATGCACTTAGCACAATGCCTACACATAACAGGTGCTCAATAAACTGAATTTCTAGTGTACATCTATAGAGGGGCAGGTTGGCACCATTAAGGCTAATGGCACACATGAGCAGCAGAGCCCACCGTCTGCAAAAAGAACTCCTACCAGGTTCAAATGTAATACTATATACAAAATGTATCACACACAGCTTGGCACTAGTCATTGTTTTATTACTATTACTATGATTTTTAACTAGTATTTCTTAGGCACAGTTACCCAACACTGTTCCAATCACTTTATATATATTAACCCACTTAATTCTCAAACAATCCTATGAGATGAGCATTATTATTACTTTATTTTTTTTGTTATTATCATAATCTTCCCCATTTACAGGTATGGAAATGAAAACACAAAGAGGTTAATTCATCTACGGTAACTCAGAGAGTAAGTGACAGAGCTAGGATTTGAACCCAGGCAGTCTGATTCAGTTAAACTCTCAGTCTTAACTGTCATGCTCTGCTATCATGACTAGTCTTATAAACCCTGCCTACTTTACCAGATTGGACAAGGATCAAATAAGACACAGTAAAGTCCAAAATCACATGGAGACTCAGTAGAAATGTTGAAAAATCAGTATTTAAGGCAAACTCATATATAATCTAAAATTTTCCTTGAAAGATATAGGATCCATAAAGTAAGCATGGTTCTGAGTATTACTGTACTATCTCCCTGAGCCAATTTTTCCTCTAGCAACAAAACAGAATGCTGATCCTTCAGTTAAACAAACACACACACACACACACACACACACACACACACACACTCACACACACACACAAATCCGATTGGGGGTTGTTTTGCTGAGTGAAATTTTGGCCAAGCTTGCATGGTTTAATTCCCACTAAGTAAAATGGGTGTTTAATGTGATGTGTTTCCACTGTACTGTGTATGGATATGCTGCATAAACTGTACAACATAGTAACAATACTGGCTAACACCTATTGTCATGTGTCAGGCACCACTCTGCATGTTTTACATGTATGGATGCACTTAATCCTCCTAACAGCCCTAGGAGGTAAGTACTATTGTCATCATCCTCATCTTACAGGTGGGGAAACTGAGGCAAAGAGTTTCAAGCATTTGCCTTGACATCACCTAACTGGATTTGACCCCAGACACTCTGACTCCAAGGGCCATGTGCCATGCCATCTCTCCAAGGATCCCAAGATGAAGTGTATTTATGACTGTCCCTCCCCCTCTTCCATGCCCCCAGCCAGCTTCCTCCATGATCCAGCTGCCTCCAAAGAGCCTGTTGGTCTCTGGGAAGAAACAGTCCTGTTGAATCCTCTCTGAAAGCTAATTCGGCCATTTACTCTCAATTTGTAGCGGATGCTGTCGTCTCTCAGATTTCAAAGAAGATGAATGCATGGGTCAAATTGAATTAAAAAATTTAATTGAATAAGACAGAACCAGACAGCTTGATGGAAGACTTTGATCTGATAAAGGGAGAGGAGAAATGCGTGCTCCTAAGGCCGGGGTGTGATGGGGAGCTGTCTGGACCTTGTCTAGCCTCTTCTCATCTGCAGGAAAGCCGGTTATGCCAATTATGGGTGTGATTGCCCTGAGGTGGTGTGGGGAAGACTGTTCCAAGGCATTTACCAGATTACCATGTCCCTAAACAGGCTGAGAGCTCGCCCACCTTCCTGTCTATCCCTGCCTCCAGACCAATACAGCTCTGAGCCCCTGAAAGTCAGGGAGTTTGTCACAGACCTCACAAGACCTCTGTGTCCTGGCCAAAACAGGAACCCTACAAAAGAGATATTTAAAGAGAGATACACAGAGAGAGACAGAGAGAATTAAACCAGTAGCCCACAGGGAGACCAGCACACAGACTTGTTTTAGCATACCCAATGGTTTGTTTTCTAATTAGGAGATTTCCCACTTTAAAATCCATATTTGTAGCTTCTGTTTAAACACTGCTACTCAAAGTGAGGCCACGGACCAGTAGCACTGGCACCAACTGGGAGCTTTTCAGAAATGCAGAATTTTAGGTCCCATCCCAGACATTGTAAATCAGAATTCACATTTTAACATTAAAGTTTGAGAAGGACTTGCTTTAGAACAGTGGTTCACATCCCTGGCTAAATATTATAATGACCTGAAGAGCTTTTTAAAAATCTAGATACTCAGGCCACTTTCCACCCTTTTCATTCAGAATCTCTAAAGGTAGGACCCAGGCATCAGCATTTTTTAAATCTTCCAGGTGATTCCAATAGGTGGCCAAGGTTGAGAACCAATAGATTAAAATCAGAATATGTGGAAACACTTGGTTTCCTATTCCCATGCGACAGAGTGGCTGAGGCTGAGGAGCCATTCCCCAATCCCACCTGGCCTCAACACGTATTTTCATACATGCAGGTGCCACATGCCTATGATCCATGACTTATTTATATGCTTAAGGTCCTTGAACCTCCTCTGCTCTGAGAACTCTCTCCCTACATTCCCCATCTCCCCTCTTTTAGGAGGGCCATTAGCAAGAAGCAGCCAAGCGGTTTCTAATAAAGCAAATATGCATGCAGCAATTCCACTTCTAGGTTTACAGCCAACAGAAATGAATGCACATGCCAACAAAAAGACTTATACAAGAACATTCATACAACTTTATGAACAATAGCCAAAACTGGAAACAACCCAAATAACCATCAACAAAAGAAAGGATAAACAAGCTGTGGTACATCCATTCAATGGAACACATTTTGGCAATAAAAGGGAACAAACTATTGATTCATGCATAACATGGATTAATCTCAAAAACCCTATGGTGAAGAAAGAAGCCAAACACAGAAGTGTACATGCTGTATGATTTCATTTATATGAAATTCTCTTAAAATGCAAAACAGGGCTCCTGGGTGGCTCAGTCCATTAAGTATCCAACCCTTGATTTTGCCTCACATCATGATCCCAGGGTCCTGGGATTGAGCCTCACATTGGGCTCTGCACTGAGCATGGAGCCTGCTTAAGCTTCTCTCTCTCCCTCTGCTCCTATCTCCCACTTGCACTCTCTCTCTCTCTAAAAAATAAAAAATATAAATTAAAAAAAAAATTTTAATGAACAAAATGAACAGGTGTAGCTGATGCCATCTTTCCCTCTCCCCCTTTTTTGCTTTGAAAACAGATATGATGCCTGGAGCAGGGAAGCTTTCTTTTGAACATGAGGCAATACGCAGTTAGAAAAAGCCAAGGGAACTCTGAGAAACCAGTCCTGACATTGCTGAGGTGCTAAGTCAAGGTCAACAGCTAGCTGCCTACATCCAGGCTTCTTCTTCCATGATATAAACAACCCCCTGTTTATTTAGACCACTGTAAGTCAGGTTCTAAATTCCTTGTAGCCAAAAGCATCCCTAACTACCCATCACCAATGACTTCCAGGAGAAGTAAGTGAAATAATCTTTATGAAATCAAAAAACCATGTATCAGACAACATTCATGTTCAGTACATACAAGCTCTCTCCTCCCAAACCTCCTTGCAGAAATCTGGACTGCTTAAAGTGAAAATAGTATAATGAGTTAAGGTGGATTTGTTTTTTTCCCTAATTAGTGAACAGGTTAATATAGGCAGGTGTGATAGCCAGAATAATGCGGTCCGGGCCATGATGTCCACATCCTACTCCCCAGAATCTGCAAATACATTTCATGGCAAGGGAGGATTAAAACTGCAATTGTGGGGGCGCCTGGGTGGCTCAGTCGGTTGGGCGTCCGACTTCGGCTCAGGTCATGATCTCACGGTCTGTGGGTTCGAGCCCCGCATCGGGCTCTGTGCTGACACCTCAGAGCCTGGAGCCTGTTTCAGATTCTGTGTCTCCCTCTTTCTCTGACCCTCCCCTGTTCATGCTTTCTCTGTCTCAAAAATAAATAAATGTTTAAAAAAAAAAAACTGCAATTGTGGGGGGACACCTGGGTGGCTCAGTCAGTTAAGCATCCAATTCTTGATTTCAGCTCAAGTAATGATCTCAGTGTTCCTGAGATCAAGCCCTGTGACAGGCTCTGCACTGACAGAGAGGAGCCTGCTTGGGATTCTCTCTCTCCATCTCTGTTCCTCCCCTGCTCATGTTTTCTCTCTCTCTCTCAAAATAAACAAACACTAAAAAAAAAAAAAAAGACTGCAGGGATGCCTGGGTGGCTCAGTCGGTTGGACATCTGATTTTGGCTCAGGTCATGATTTCACAGTTGGTGAGTTCAAGCCCTGTGTCGGAATCTGTGCTGACAGCTCAGAGCCTATAGCCTGCTTCAGATTCTCTGTCTCCCTCTCTGCCCCTCCTCTGCTTGTGCTCTCTCTCAAAAATAAATAAATAAACATTAAAAAAAAAAAAAAAAAAGACTGCAGATGGGATTAAGTTTGCTAAACAGCTGACCCTGAAATGGGGAGATTATCCTGGATTATCTGGGTGGGCCCACCTTAATCACAATGGTCTTTAAGCATAAAAGAGGGAGGCAAAAAGCATGAGTGTCAGAGGGATGCAATGTTAACAGAGTCAACTGGCACCAATTGTCTGAAGATGCAGGAGCCATGAGCTAAGGAATGGCTCTAGAATCTCTAGAAGCTGAAAAAACAAAGGAAACAAATTCTCTCCTAGAGTCTCCACAAGGAACACAGCCCGGCTGCCACCTTAATTTTAGCTCAGTGAGACCCACTTCATACTTCTGACCTCCAGAACTGTACGATAATAACTTTGTGTTGTTTATTTTATTTTTTTAATGTTTATTTATTTTTGAGAGAGACAGAGCATGAGCAGGGGAAGGGCAGAGAGAGAGGGAGACACAGAATCAGAAGCAGGCTCCAGCCTCTGAGCTGTCAGCACAGAGCCCAAAGCGGGGCTTGAACCCAGGAACCATGAGATCATAAGCTAACCCGAAGTCGGACCCTTAACCCACTGAGCCAACCTAGGCGGCCCCTAACTTTGCATTGTTTTATGCCACTACATTTGTTCTCATGTGTTACAGCAGCCATAGGAAACTAAGGCAGTGAGATTTGGAGGCTGAAGGAGGATGAAAGAAATTCAAACGTTCCAGATAAACATGCCAAATCTCGATTTGGCTGGCGGTGTACACACATGTAAACATATGTAAATTTTGTTTACCATGTATTATACATCAACTAAAAACTCACAAAGGCAGTGAGTGACATAAGCATACTTTTCCAGAAAAATCCCCCTAAATCCAGCAACTGAGTCAGCAGGCTGGAAGGGGGCAGAGTACAATTTACAGAGGAATAGCCAAGTCCCACTATCAGGTGGTAGGGACTTGAGGCAGAAGCCAGCTCAATCAAGAATTTTCCACCCTCTGACTGCCCTCTCTTGCCTGACACACATGTCAGTCTTGCTTTCATACCACCTTTGACATCATCTTTCCACAAGCATGTTGCCACCCTTACCTAGGAGGATCCTCCAACTCTGTTTGCCCAGTAAAATCTTTATTGGCAACTGTTGTCCTAGTGCAATTAACAGTGTGACCAGGTTAGGATGATAAATCGTACAGCCACCTACCTTAAACAAATTGTTGAAAAAGTGTCATCTGGGGAGAACAAACCCAGGGGAAGAAATCACTGCCCCTATTATACCCCGTCGCAATGCTTCTGAGTTATGGCAAAATAAAGAGGAACAAGAAACCTCACTCACTGTTTGGGTCTGACCATGCTGATACCCTCTGTCCTAGTGACCACACCAGCCTCAACATCACAAGGATGAGCTCAGAAGAGCCGAAGATATGGATCTATAAAACCTCACTCACGTCCTGCCCCTGGCCCAAACCAAAATGCCCACTCCATCCTCCCTGGGCAAAAGCCATGTGCTTAAAAGCATCACGTGGGACCCATTCAAGGTAATTAACAACCTGTTAGATGTCATAAACCAGTCCCACTCCCCGGATCTTTCTCCAACCTTGGGACTTAGATGAAAGGCAGACAAATTTGGTTTCCACTTATCTTTGGGCTGAACTTTTTTTTCTTGAACTGACTAAATGACATCCTGCCTTCTCAGGATCAGAAAACACAGTCTATTTTGTGTTCAATGACTCTGGAGTCCCTGTGAAAGTCACCTTGCAGGAGTGGTCTGGCAAATTCAGCCCAGTGAGGGCTGGTTTCCTAGTAGTGTGAGGATGATTACACTCTGGTCTGTGGCTCAGACACTTCCTGAGGCTAGAGACACACAACAGTGCCATTAAGCTCACCTGACAGCCAGCATCAACAACCAAACATGTGGGTGGATGAGTCTTCAGATGATTCTAGTCCCCAGCTGTGAAGTCTTCCAGCTGATAACACAGTCATCCTAGAACAGGGACAATCCATCCCACTGTGCCTGTCTGAAGTTCTGACCTGCAGAAACTGTAAGAAATAATAAGTAACGTTATTATTTAAACCACCATATTCTACAGTAATTTGTTACATAGCCATTTATAACAAATACAGAAAGAACCTGAATCTTGCCATCTCGTGTGGCGTGCAGACATAAAATCCTATGGAAGGACAGGGATTGGTACTTTTTGAGGCATATAACCACCTCTGGACCAATCACTGAGTCCAGAAGAAAGCTACACTCTGGCTCACCTGGCCAAAATGGGACACCATGATAGACAACTCCACTTGCAAAGCAAGGAGGAGGAGAGGGGTCCTCTCAAGGAAATGATGCTGACAGACAAAAGCAATGTCAAATACAATGACCTCATTGCTTATCTCTTTTCCACTCCTGCCTTTTCTGCTCCTGTTAACTATAGTGATGTCTTCTGCTGATCACAAAACTGTTAGCCCATTCTTATTAAAGGTATCTCTACTGATGATTCCCACAGATAACTGTGCTAGGGCCATGGATGCCAATGCCATTGTCAAGGTCAGTCTCTCACTGAAGCTGGAACTCTCAACCCACTGATGCCTTGAGCTGTACTTTTACCTTTTTATGGTCATATTATTGTATTCTTTGTCTTAGGAATCAAGTGTTATTCTGAACTGAACTATACCATCAAACCACTAAATTTCGGTTCCAGTTACTGTGTTGGAATCCAGCACATGCTCCTCAGTGATCCTTTTACTTAAAGAAGTGATTCTCAACCTTGGATGCATATTAAAATTACCTGAGGAGCTTTTCAAAACAATACAAATGTCCAGGCCTCACTCCAAGCCAATTATATTAGATTCCTAAGGGGAGAGACTGAGCATTTGTATTTATTAATGCTCCTACAGAAGATTCCAGAGTTACAGCCATGGCTAAGACCACTGATTTAGAGTGAATCAATCATATTCCCCAAAGGTTGGCAGGCCCACTCTCACGGCCACCACAGCTCCCTCCCTGTCCTCACCAATAGTAAGTTTTATCAGTTCTACCTTCTAAACCTCTCTAGTACCTGTCCTTTTCAATCCAGTTTCATCAGCACAAGCCACCATCATCACTTGCCTGGACCACTCTGAAAACTTACTTAGCTTTCCCCCTTTTCTGCCTCTTCCAATTCTGCCTCTTTGCCATGCTTCTCCACACAACAGCCAGAGTGACCCTTTTAAAACATAAATCCGGCAATGTCGTTCCCTTGCTTAGAAACCATCAACGACTTTCAACTAGACTTAAAATGCAAACTCTTTATCATGACCTTCATGGGTATAGTCCCTGCTCCCCTCTCTAGCCTCACCTCCTGACATTCCCCCTGATCACTAACTTCCAATCATCTTAGAACAGCCCCACCCAATAGAACTTTCTGTGATAAAGTAAATTTTCTATATTTGCACTATCCAACATGGGACCCCATAGCAACGTGTGGCCATTAAGCACTTCAAAAGTGGATAGTGTAAGTAGAGAACCAAATGTTTTAGTAATTTTCATTCATTTAAATTTAAATAGCCACATGTGGTTAGTAGGTACCATACTGGACAGTGCAGTACCTGGATTTCAAGCAGGGCAAATTCTTTTACCTCATCAGGGTTTTAAACAACAATTCTCTCTGCTTGGAGCTGGACATGAGAAAGCAGTGATTCTCCAAAGGAAAACCTGAGAGAGATATTCCCACACTAAGGGATGGTGTAGAGGTAAAAGCAACAGGTGTCCACCTCAATGAGGGAGAAATCAAGGCTGACTCTAAAAAAAAATAGGGAATGGTAAGGGGACAGCCCAAAATGCTGTGTTCAAGTTATAGCAGTGCTCAAATGTGAATGTGCTACAACATACTGTGGAAAAGAAAGTTGCAGACAAATATATACAGTGAGCCCACTGACATAAATTCAGAAATCCACCAATTAAACAATACATTTACAGCTACAAACATATTAGGCAAAACCAAAGAAAAGCAACAGAATGATAAACACAAAATTCACAATAGTGGTGACTTCTGAGGGAAGAGAGGAGACAGAATCAGGGGAAAAACAGGGCATTCCACCCTGGGCACAGGTATGGTGTTCGTTGCTGCAGGGAATTTTAAAATAAAACAAGTGAAAAATCAATTGGTCTGTTTTTTACTTTCACCAAGCTCCAGAAATTCTAAACAATTTCAGCGACAAAATACTCTTCCCCTAACTAAAAAAGCTTTTGTTGGTTTAAGTGCTAAAAATTGCTGCAATGACTAGATATACAGATATGTGCACATATACATAGGTAAACTTCAAATTTGCACATTTTATTGCTTGTCCTTTGTGCCAGTTATCAATTTTTTGCCTATGAACTCCAAATTTATCCTTCTCTTACCTGCTATGAGATACTGAAGCTGGACCCTGTGAATATTTTTCCTTTGCCAGCTGGCATAATATTAGGTTATGCCAGTAGAGGACACTAGAGGGATACTGCAAAGGGGAGGTGCTTCTGTTACTGGTTCCAAAGTTTTTCTTGCTCCTAGTGCATGGCAGCCAGCAGGTGGCTTCCCAGGGAGTTTCAGGAGCACCCCAGTGAGAGGATTCTGTGAGTTTTGCCAACATCCCAATGGACTGTTTTCTACTCACCAGCCCTGGCCTTCAGAACTTCAGTGAACTTAGTCACTGTCCCACAAGGTCCAAATCCCTGCCTTGGGGAGTCAGCACGTTACAATTTGTTCCTTCCTTTGTGTGGTAAGCAAAATCCTAAAGTGGCCTCCAGGCAACCCCCCACCCGCGCCTCCCTGCGATCCTCAGTATACGTGCCCTATGTAATTCCTAACATTGCGAATATGATGAATGCTAATCCTGTGATTAGATTATGTTTTATGGCATAGTTGACTTTAAGGGAGATTATCTGGGTGAAACTGACCTAATCACGTAAGTCCTTTAAGTCTGGGTCTAGAGGTGAAAGGAAAAAATAAGGAGTCAAAGCACGGAAGGATTTGACTTGCCACTGCTGGCTAGAAGATGGAGGGGACCCCATGGTAAGGAATGTGGGTGGCAGGCAGGCAGGCAGATTAGGGTGACCCCCAGATGACAGCTAGCAGGAAACAAAGACCTCAGTCCTACAACTGCGAGGAAATTAACTCTGACAAAAACAAGTATGATCTTGGGGCGCCTGGGTGGCGCAGTCGGTTAAGTGTCCAACTTCAGCCAGGTCACGATCTCGCGGTCCGTGAGTTCGAGCCCGCGTCGGGCTCTGGGCTGATGGCTCAGAGCTGGAGCCTGTTTCCGATTCTGTGTCTCCCTCTCTCTCTGCCCCTCCCCCGTTCATGCTCTGTCTCTCTCTGTCCCAAAAATAAATAAACGTTGAAAAAAAAATTTTTTTAATTAAAAAAAAAAAAAAAAACAAGTATGATCTTGGAAGTGAACATTCCTCTACAGCCTGCATTCAAGAACTCAGTCTGGCTGACACCTTGATTTCAGTCTTGAATTTCCCTTACCTTGCCATACCTATAGAACTGTGAGCTAAGAAATAAGTGGGTTTTTTTTTAATTCTTTAATGTGGTAAAATAACATAATATGAAATTTACCATTTTAATTAAGTGTGCAGTTCAGTGGCATTAAGTACATTCACATTGTTGGACAACCATTACATCCCAAACTGAAACTCCGTCCCCATTAAATAATAAATCCCCATGCCTACCCCTTCAAAGCTGCTGGCAACCAGTATTCTACTTTCTTGTCTCTATGAATTTGACTACTCTAGATATCATACAAGCATGGGCACACGGTATTTGTCCTGTGACTGGCTTATTTCATTCAACATGTTTTCAAGGTTTATCTACATTGTACCATGTGTCAGAATTTTCTTCCTTCTTAAGGCTGAAGAACAGTCCATTACATAGATACACCACATTTTGTTTATTCCTTCATCCACTGATGTATACTTGATTTGTATCCACCTTTTGGTTATTGTGTACGCTACTGCTGTGAACCCAGGTGTACAAATAACTCTTCAAGTCCCTATTTTCAATTATTTTGGGTGTATACTCAGAATTGCTGGATCATATGTAACTCTACATTTAATTTTTTGAGGAACCACCATGATGTCTTCCATAACAGCTAAATAGGTATTGTTTTAAACTGCTTTGTGCTAATGTGTTACTCAGCAATTGAAAACCGATATACTTGAGTACTCCCTTTCAACCCTAGAGATAATAACTGCTTCCTACATGTGCTAGTCCCATACTTTCTTTACCTCTCTTTTAGCTAATCCCCTCTACTAGTTAATAATTCTTTATAAAATTTTCCCTATTCAAATTACTAGTGTGGTGTGTGTCTCCTGAGTGGCCCCTGACAGACAGACTCTTTAATAAACAGTGTGTTCCATACGGAAGGTAATTTGGAGAACCAGTTTCACAACAGCCTCTGACAGTCACAGCAGATTCAGCGATATCCTTTCATTTTCAGGTGTAAGTTATGAATTTGAATTTGTTTGGGTTTGTTTGGGGTGCAATTCATATCTCTAACCTCCATGATATTGTGTATTCCTGTTTTTAAATAACGTATTGGAAATAAATGATAGCACAGTGATCTAAAGAAAAAGACAGAGAGGGATGCCTATGTGGCTCAGTGGGTTAAGCATCTGACTTTGGCTCAGGTCATGATCTCGTTGTTCAGGAGTTTGAGCCCTGTGTCAGGCTCTGTGCTGACAGCTCAGCTTGGAATCTGTCTTGGATTCTGTGTCTCCCTCTCTCTTTGCCTATCCCCTGTTTGTACTCTGTCTCGGTCTCTGTCTCGGTCTCTGTCTCTCTCTCTCTCTCAAAAATAAATAAACATTAAAAAAAAAGAATTAAAGAAAAAGAGAGAGAATTTGAGTCTCATCAACTCTGTCCTTCAATTTGACCACTTGGGAGTTTCTGTGTTTAAAATCTAAAACACCAAAAAGGTATGAACTATAGATGTAATTTTTTTTTGGTGGTTCTGAATTTTGATTCATATATTGTTAAATTTGAATACTATGTTTAAAATAGAATTTCACATTTCCCTTAAATTATTTATTTTAAATCTAAGTATGGATCAAGAAAATAGTGATTATTACTGAATATTAAATCTTTACTGAAAATAGTTTTGTTCTATAAAGAAAGAGGGTATATTAAAAAACAAATCTAGCCAGGGCACACGGGTGGCTCAGTCGGTTAAGTGTCCAACTTCAGCTCAGGGCATGATTGCATGGTTTGTGAGTTCAAGCTCTGTGTCAGGCTCTAGGCTGACAGCTCAGAGTCTGGCACCTGCTTCAGATTCTGTGTGTGTGTGTGTGTGTGTGTGTGTGTGTGTGTGTGTCTGACTGCTCATGTTCTGTCTCTCAAAAATAAACAAATATTTTTTAAATGTTTTTAATTTAAAAAATAAATAAATAAAAATAATCTAGCCCAACTGTGAAACACTAGGTATACCATTGGGGGACTATCCCCAGTAATGGTAGCATTAGATTTGTATTCACTGTATAGTTACAAATATTACTTTGTCTTTATTCAATATATTAAAATAATTTAAAGTCAAACAGCAGAAAGAACTACGGGATAGGTCTAATTCAACTTTCTAAATTCCTTTCCCTAATATTGTGCTCCCTAAATTTATTTCCTTCAAACTTTCTGTACAGACTCTTCGTTTCAAGCTTTGCTCTTAAGACAAAACAGCAATATTAAGGTTTTAAGTTTCCCAAACTTTCCTCTTCTTGGCTGCTTATTTTTTTTTTTTTACATATTATTACTTTGTTGAATATGTTTGCCTGTATATCCATAACTTTTTCCTTCTTCAAACTGGCTCTAAGCCATTTACTACTCACTCCTACCCAATTCTTAAGTAGCTATGCCGTTTGAATGAAAACCCCTCTTCAGTAAGCAATCACCATATGAGATCTCTCCAGTATCTGCCCTTGGAATCCTTACTTTATCTTGCTTAAGTGTTGAGCCTTCCTGTTGGAGTTTGATGTTGTACTTGATGTTTCAGACTATTCCTCGTTTTCTAGCAGCCTCACTTATTTTTTTAAATTTTTTTTTTTTCAAAGTTTATTTATTTTTGGGACAGAGAGAGACAGAGCATGAACGGGGGAGGGGCAGAGAGAGAGGGAGACACAGAATCAGAAACAGGCTCCAGGCTCTGAGCCATCAGCCCAGAGCCCGACGCGGGGCTCGAACTCACGGACCGCGAGATCGTGACCTGGCTGAAGTCGGACGCTTAACCGACTGCGCCACCCAGGCGCCCCAAGCAGCCTCACTTATTAAGACTGGCTTCAGCTTATATTCTGCTAGGTCTGCAGCAAACAGCCCATTTCATGTACCCCTATTTCTTTTTTTTTTAATATGAAATTTATTGTCAAATTAGTTTCCATACAACACCCAATGCTCATCCCAACAGGTGCCCTCCTCAATACCCACCCCCCAGCCCCCATCAACCCTCAGTTTGTTCTCAGTTTTTAAGAGTCTCTTATGGTTTGGCTCCCTCCCTCTCTAACTCTTTTTTTTCTCCTTCCCCTCCCCCATGGTCTTCTGTTAAGTTTCTCAGGATCCACATAAGAGTGAAAACATATGGTATCTGTCTTTCTCTGTATGACTTGTTTCACTTAGCATAACACTCTCCAGTTCCATCCACGTTGCTACAAAAGTTGGCTGCTTATTTTAAAATAAAATGATGGCAGGGGCGTCTGGGTGGCTCAGTCGGTTGAGCGTCTGACTCCAGCTCAGGTCATGATCTCGCACTCTGTGAGTTCTAGCCCCATACTGGGCTCTGTGCTGACAGCTCAGAGCCTGGAACCTGCTTCGGATTCTGTGTCTCCCTCTCTCTCTGCCCCTCCCCGGCTCATGCTCTGTCTCTCTCTCTCTGTCAAAAATAAATAAACATTAAAAATTTTTTTTCTAAGTAAAATAAAATGATGGAAGGGTGCCTGGGTGACTCAGTTAAGTGGCAACTCTTGATTTCAGCTCCGGTCATGACCTCATGGCTCTTGGGATCAAGCCCCATAGTGGACTGTGTGCTGTCAGCATGGATCCTACTGGAGATTCTCTCTCCCCCCCCCTCTCTCTCTGCCCCTCCCCTGCTCACATACTCACTCTCTCTCTCTCAAAATAAATGGATAAACTTTTTTTAAAAAGGCAGATTATCCTTAAAAAATAATAAATAGTAAAAAAATAAAATAAATGGAAGCACTGAATTCCTCCAAAGAGAAAGAGAGGAGGAAAGTAGGCACCTTTTTTTTTTAAAGTAATCTCTACACCCAAGGTGGGGATCAAACTTACAACCCCGAGATCAAGAGTTGCATGCTCTACCAACTGAGCCATCCAGGTGGCTTTATACAGTTTCTGGCCTTTATACAGTTTGCCTTTATACAGTTTCTGGCCATGGTCCCTTTGAGCCAGGGGCTTGATCCTCCCAGATCTGTCCTCCAGGAACTCTTTTGGTCTCTGAAGACCCAGCTGTCTGTCAACCTCATGTCCTATCAGGCCATGAAGCCCAGAGCAAGCACACAGAGGCACCAATTCCCAAACCAAGTGCCCACATATTGACTGGCTACCATAGCAACGAGAGCTGAGCCACATTAGCCCCTGAGCCACCTTGTGTGCAAGTCCCATTGAACCCCACAGCAAGGAGGGTTATCGATTCTCTCCCTGCATAACTCTCTCCTTCCTGCCACTGCTGAATACTTACTCACAGCAATATTGAGCAGAAAAAGGCCCCCAGATCACCCATGCCCCACATTCATAACTAAGGGAACACATCGGAATCAGCCTGGAGGCTCTTTAGAAGTGCCTGACACACTGCACCAGAATCCCCAGGGCTGAGGGCTGCATTCATGTATCTCAAAGATGGTGATCCTCATGCACAACCTCAGTTAAGAACCACTGCTGTACAGAGCATGCACAGAGTTTACAGAAGGAAATACCAATGGATTTCAGACACAAGATGTTAACCTCACCCAGAGACAAAGACCTCACAAAGTGAACCTATATTTTTTACCCATCAGATTAAGATCTATCCAAATATCAAAAGTTTGATCATCTTAAGACAAAGCTAATCCCTCTAGTTTATAAAGTGTTTCTACAAATGAATAATGAAAAGACCAATAACCTAATCTAGTAATAAAAAGACAGAGAAGATGAACAGATAATTGACAGAAAGGAAAATATTTCATTCATAATAAGAAAATCTAATGAAATAACCCATCCAAAGGTACCAAAAGTGTGGTAATACACTGATAAAGTCATAGATGAATAGGTGGTAAGAAGGCAAATTGGTACACCCCATGTAGGCAGTACCTATGAAAATTACAAGCACTTTTCATCTTTGAGTCATTAATTCTACTCCTATGAATTTAACCAACTGATATAATTGCATACGTGTGAAAAGATTTAAGTACAGGGTTATTCATATGCAGCATTGTCTGTAGCAGCAAAAGATCAGGAGACCAGTTAAATCAATTATAGTACAGCCATACAGTGAAATACTCTGCTAGACAACCATTTAAATAAAAGAAGTGAGATCAATGAAACAATCCCAAGACACCTTATTAAATGAAAACAAATTGGGGCACCTGGGTGGCTCAGTCAGTTAAGCGTCCGACTTTAGCTCAGGTCATGATCTCATGGTCCATGAGTTCGAGCCCCACGTTGGGCTCTGTGCTGACAGCTCAGAGCCTGGAGCCTGTTTCAGATTCTGTGTCTCCCTCTCTCTCTGCCCCTCCCCTGTTCATGCTCTGTCTCTCTCTGTCTCAAAAATAAATAAACGTTAAAAAATAAATAAATGAAAACAAATTATAAGGTTAAAACAGTATGTGATTAATAATAAAATTATTTTCATCAATGGTCACTTAATAATCACTAATAATCATTATTTCCTTATAGTTTAGATTTAAAACAATTAACTATTTTTAAAGAATAAATTTCTATTTTAAAAATATTCAAATTCCATACATACACATATAAGCATATGTATACTTGTATTATACAGATAACCCTGAAAGATAACTTGTATTATACAGACAACACACACACATACACAAACTGATTCCAGGGCAGAGGATCTGAATAGACATTTTCCTAAAGATATACAGATGGCCAACAGGTACATGAAAAGGTATTCAGCATCATTTATCATCAGGGAGTGCAGACAAAACCACAGTGACTTATCACCCCACACCTGTTAGATCGCTATCACCAAAAAAAAGTAAAATAAAATAACAAGTGTTGGCAAGAATGTGGAGGAAAGGGAACCCTGGTGCACTATTGGTGGGAATGTAAATTGGTGCAGCCACTATGGAAACAGTATAGAATTTCCTCAAAAAATTAAAAATAGAACAACCATATGATGCAGCAATTCCATTTCTGGGCATTTATTCAACAGAAACAAAAAAAATAATTTGAAGATATCTGCACCCTATGTTCATTGCACCATTATTTACAATAGCCAGGATATGGAAACCACCTAAGTGTTCATCAACAGATGAATGAAAAAAGAAAATGGGGTGTGTGTATATACAATAGAATGTTATTTGCCCATAAAAAAAGGAGGAAGTCTTGCCATTTGTAATGACCTGAATGGAACTTGAAGGCATTGTGCTAAAGAAATAAATCAGAGAAAGACAAATATCCTATGATCTCACTTATATGTGGAATCTACAAATCCAAGATCATAGATACAGAGAACAGATTGGTGGTTGCTGGTGGGGGCAAAATGGGCAAAGGGAGTTAAAAGGTACAAACTTACAGTTACAAAATAAGTAAGTCATGGGGATGTCATGTACAACATGGTGACTATAGTTAATAACACTGTATTGCATATTTAAACTTTTTTTTTAACATTTATTTATTTTTGAGACAGAGAGACAGAGCATGAACGGGGGAGGGTCAGAGAGAGGGAGACACAGAATCTGAAACAGGCTCAGAGCCCAATGCAGGGCTTGAACTCACGGGCCGCGAGATCATGACCTGAGATGAAGTTGGCCACTTAACCGACTGAGCCACCCAGGCACCCCTGTATTGCATATTTAAAAGTTGCTAAGAGAATAGATCTTAAAAGTTCTCATCACAAGAACAATGATTTTTTTTTTTACTATGTATGGTGACAGATGTTAACTATACTTATGGTAGTGATAATCTCACAATATATACAAATATGTAATTATTATATTTGTACACCTGAAACTGATACAATGCTATATGTCAATTATAAGTAAATTTAAAAAAGAAAACAGAAGAATTACAAGCAAACCAGGAAAAAAACGTAAGTGCTTACCTCCAAGCAAGATGATTAGTTTGCAGATTGTAAAGTAAGTGGTGTGGCTGTAACAAAGAAATCTATTTCCCCAAGCAAGGATACAAACAGGATGGAGATGCTGGGGATCGAACCCAGGACCTCATGCATGCTAAGCATGCGCTCTACCACTGAGCTACATCCCCACCTGCTGTTAGCACTGCTTTGCTACACTGCTTTCATGAAAGAAAACAGAAATTTGCTCCCTTAAAAGAAAATTACTGGTTACAGTGACAGCCAGGAGAGTTTCTTTTTTTTGGGGGGGGGGGGGGGGGTGGAGGGGGGAGTGGGGAGTGGGTAATGCAGAGAGTGTATTTGGGGAGGTAGGAGTTAGAAATGAAAGTAATTTACTTTTCTTTCTATGCTTTTTGTATACTTGAGTATTTTATCATGCAGGCATTACCTACTTAAAGCAAAAAAAGATGTAAAATAAAATAAAAAAGAAAATAAAGGTTACACAAAACCACTTTTCTGCAAAAATGCCCTCACTTTATAGATGGAAAACTGAGGCCAAATAAGAGAAGGGTCTCTCCTATCCACAAATCCTCCAGCTCCCCCAAAAGTGGGACCACCTCCCTCTGAGCCCCAGAATCCTTTGTTCTTTTCAGGGTTAGAGACTCCATGCCTTGTTGCCATCATTTCCAAGCTTCATCCAACCCTCTACCCTCAGTACCCACCTCAGGGCATCCGTAATTTTTGTTAATCCTTTCATCCTGCAAACAAAGTTTGTTGAGGATTGACCATGGCCCAGACATTATGGCTACACACCAGGAGTACACTGATAAGCTTCAAGGTCAAGGTCCCTCCTGACCTTGTAGATAGGACTGTGCTGTACAGGCTATGCATTAACACAATTTCAGGAAATGCCATCCACATAAACTATTATTTAACTGGTACCCCTTAGATTTGTGTCATGCAAATCTAACTATACCCAGTGGCCTTGCCCATATGTCCAATAGTCCAGTGGAGAAAATAAATTAATAAAAATAATATGTATATATATTTCTTTTCATTGGAATCAGGGCAATGAAAGAAAAGAACCAGGAGTTACAAGAAAGAACAAAAGGAAGGATCTATTTTGAGTTTCACATAAGCCATTATGAGAAAGTGATATTTAAGCCAAGAAATTGTATTAGTTAGGAATTTTTTTAGTTGCTAGTAATAGAGACACAACTTAGTAGCTTTAACAAAAGTTTCCAATTTGTCTTATTCCATGAGAAGCCAGAAGGCTAACAGCCTAAAACTAATTTGGCAGCTCCATCAGTTCAGGGGCCCAGCCTCCTTCTGTGTTTCTGCTTTACATTCCTTAATATGCGGCTTCCATTCTCCTCAGGGTCCAAATGGTTGCCAGACGTCCAGCCACCACATTGGCATCATAAACAACAGGACAGGGCAAGGACATTAGACAAATAAGGGAACACACCCCCAACCATTTAAGGAGATGAATCTTCTACTTCCATCTCATTGGCCAGAAGCTGGTCCCATGAACACACCATGCTGCAAGAAAGGCTGGAAACTGGAGTCTCTAAAGCATCACCCAGAGTTGTTATTAAAAAGAGCGAATTGTTTTGGGGAGGCAATAAGCAGTTTCTCCCATGGACTGGGAGAATAACAGGAGTTAACTATGTGAAAGAATTGGTGAGGGGGTGCCTGGGTAGCTCAGTCGGCTAAGTGACTGACTTTGGCTCAGGTCATGACCTTGCAGTTTGTGAGTTCAAGCCCCGCGTCAGGCTCTGTGCTGACAACTCAGAGCCTGGAGCCTGCTTCTGATTCTGTGTCTCCCTCTCTCTCTGCCCCTACCCCCCACATGTGTGGGTGTGTTCTCTCTGTCTCAGAAATAAATAAACATTAGAAAAAAATTTTTTTAATAAAAAAGAGTTGGTGAGGGCAACTTACAGGCATAGGAAACACAAGTACAAAGTCTCCAAAAAGAAAAGGAAGTTGGTGTTCTCAGAACTGAAAGGAGGCCAGGATAGCCAGAGCACACTGAGTAGGAGGAGGAGATGAGGAATCAAAAAAAGGCATAGGAAAAGGACTCAGCCCCTTATGCACAGCAACAAACCCGGGGGTCTACCACCAACAGTGGGCAAAGCCTTGGAATCACACACCCACATTCATATTCTAACTTCACTTCTTCCTCACTGAGAGCCCTCGGGTAAGTCCTTTAACTTGTCTGGGCCTGTTTCCTTACTTGTAAAACAAGAATTATATGAAAACAATCTATAGATGTAGTGTGTGGATTAAATGAGATAATGTATGTAAGGAAGCTAGCACAGCACCTAACACATATTTAGCACACATTATTATTTATTAATTATGTCTTTGACCAAAAAGACTCACATAATTGTGACATAGTTAATAGTCAGGGTTGTATCCCCAGCTTTGAACAAATCACCTGGCATATAGTTACTGCTCAAAAAATGGTAGCTTTTCCTATTGTGACCAGTGCCAAGAACGGTCACAAGGATAGCTCGTCAGAATTTCTTCCAGGCTCTTTCTTGACTCCTCATCCCATGCCAGCCAACTACAGACCTATCCAATCTTCAGATTACCTACCTTAATGACAAACTAGAAATAAGGGTATGGGGATGGGGGAATGCCATCCCAGGGAGCTAACAGACCCCATAGGTGACTGGTTCGAGTCCCAATCTCTCTGCTTTGCTCAGGTTCTAGGAGTAAATAAGCTCAGCTTCAATGCAGAAATGCTTACTGCATTGAACTTTAATAAAACCCACACTTGGACTCCAGGAAATACTGCCATTTATATCCCCATTGATTTTCTAAGCCTATTTTATTATTCTCCTTCCCGGTGAGGGTGGTATATATTTTTGGGCTATATTCCTTTCATAAATAAGTAAATATGTAGGTAAATACTAATAAGAGCTAACAGTTATTAAGTGCTTGGTCCCATGCCAGGGATGGTGCTGCAGGGCTCTGCCTTTGTTATTTTATTCCCCCATCACAACAACCCAATGAGGCTGGCACTCCAATGGCTCCCATTCTATGGAGGAGCAGACTGAGATTCCAGAGCTGAAGCCACTTCCCCCCAAAAGGAGCAGGTAGATGCTATAGAAACAGTCTGGAAGTTCCTCAAAAAGTTATCCATGGAGTTGCCACATGACCCACCAATGCCATTCATAGGTATATACCCAAGAGAAATGAAGACATGTCTATCTAAATAAAAGGTGCACAAATGTTCATTACAGCACTAGTCATGATAGTCCAAAAAAGTGGGATAAATCCAAATGTCCACCAATGGACGAATGGACAGACAGAATGTTATTTATGCACTCAAGGAAATATTTTTCAGCCATAAAAAGTAATGAGAGACTAAAACACGCTACAACATGGATGAATCCTAAAAACATTAAGTGATAGAAGCCAGACACAAAACGTCACATATTGTTTGATTCCACTGATATATCCAGATTGGTCAAATCCACAGAGACAGAAGCAGACTGGCAGTTGCCAGAGGCTGGTGGACAGAAGGAAATCAGGAGTGGAAATGGAAAATGGAAACAGGGTTTCTTTGGAGGATGATAAAAACATTCAGGAATAAGACAGTGATGATAGTTATACAAATACACTTAAACCCACTGAATTGTACACTTTAATGCTGTGAATTTTATGGTAAATGAATTATACCTCAATTTTTACTGAAAAAGAGGCAGAGCAGAGATTTAACCTTATCTGATCCAAAACCTGGATTACTGCATTCTGAGCAGCCCATGTGGACATGAACCCAAACTCCACTTCGGTTTCTAAGCGCCCTCCTTCCTTCAGTCCCCACAGGCCAAGCTTCTCAAGTCAATGCCAGGCCGGACAGGGAAATGCTGAGTGCCTAAACTAAGGCAATGGTTTGAAAACGCCAATAGTCTTTCATTTCCGCTAACCCCCGCTCTGTGCATGGGGCTGGCTTCCTCCCAGGCCTGGGACCCAGAGCACAGGGCAGAGGAGCTGCATTAATCGAAGCTTTATGGCATGTGGGAGCCAGTGGGGCTGAGGTAATCTCAGTGGTCAGCGTTAATCACAATTGCCCAAGTGAGGCCCATTTACCCATTAATACCAACGAGCCAGTTCCAGAAGGAAGAGGCAAGATGGCTGACATAAATGAATCTTCTGTTTATTCAACAACTACAGTGGCCTGAACACCCAGACTACATCTTCACTGATATAAAATATTTTGTATTTCTGCAAGTGTTCCCAATACACACACACACGTCTGAAGGAGACCCCAAGCAAAGAACATAGCCTGGCACAAAGGGCAGGGGTTTTAAAGTTTGAGAACCCTGGGTTCAGATCTTGATTCTGCCACTTAGGGGCAGAGTGACCTTAAGTGAGTCATGTGATGTCCCTAAGCCTTAGTTTCCCTATCTGTCAAAGGGAGCTAATACTTCTACCTCGTTCATGGTTATACTGGGAACTAGGAGATGCTAAATCTAAATGTTCCAGCTTGCAATGGGCTCAGCTCATGGTAGGATTTGGTCATTTTACACATTATTTCCCCCAAGACACAGAAGTTTGGGGAGGGGACAGTGGTCATGTGACTAGATTCTCTAATTTCAGTGCATCTAGGATACTTGTTTAAAATGCAAGAATCGGTGCACCTGGGTGGCTCAGTAGGTTGAGCATCTGACTTTGGCTCAGGTCATGATCTCACAGTCTGTGAGTTTCAGCCCTGCGACGGGCTCTGTGCTGACAGCTTAGAGCCTGGAGCCTGCTTCGGATTCTGCATCTCCCTCTCTCTCTGCCCCTCCGCCACTCATGCTCTGTCTCTCTGTCAAAACTAAATAAAACATTAAAAAAAAAAATTTTGGGGGCGCCTGGGTGGCGCAGTCGGTTAAGCGTCCGACTTCAGCCAGGTCACGATCTCGCGGTCCGTGAGTTCGAGCCCCGCGTCAGGCTCTGGGCTGATGGCTCAGAGCCTGGAGCCTGTTTCCGATTCTGTGTCTCCCTCTCTCTCTGCCCCTCCCCCGTTCATGCTCTGTCTCTCTCTGTCCCAAAACTAAATAAACGTTGAAAAAAAAAAAAAATTTTTTTTTTAATGCAAGAAACCCCAGGGGTGCCTGGGTGGCTCAACTGGTTAAGTGTCCGACTTCGGCTCAGGTCATGATCTTGCCATTCGTGAGTTCAAGCCCCACATTGGGCTCTGTGCTGACAGCTCAGATCCTGGAGCTTGCTTCAGATTCTGTGTCTCCAACTCTCTCTGCCCCTCCCCTGCTTACACTCTGTCTCTCTCTTTCAAAAAATAAAAATAAAACATTAAAAAAAGGTTTTAACAGGGGCGTCTGGGTGGCTCAGTCAGTTGAGTGTCCGACTTCGGCTCAGGTCATGATCTCACAGTTGGTGACTTTGAGCCCCACATCAGGCTCTGTGCTAACAGCTCAGAGCCTGGAACTTGCTTTGGATTCTGTGACTCCCTCTCTCTCTGCCCCTCCCCTGCTCACACCCTGTGTGTGTGTCTCTCTCAAAAACAAATATTTAAAAAAAGGACAAAAAGAAAAAAATGTTTTAACAAAATGCAAGTATCCCCAGCCCCAGGGTTTCTGACTAGGGAGCGGTGGGGCTGAAGGTGTTGCATCTTTTAATAACCAACTGAAGGTTATTAAAGGTTATAACTTTCAGATAATGGAGGTGTCTGGCTGGCTCAGTTGAAAGAACATGCAAACAACTCTTGATCTCAGGGTCAGGAGTTCAAGTCCCACCCACACTGGGCGTAAAGATGACTTAAATAAATAAACGTTTTTAAAAACAGAAATAAGGGTGCCTGGCTGGCTCAGTTGAAAGCATGTTTGACTCTTGATCTTGGGGTCATGAGTTTGAGCCCCACACTGAATGTAGAGATTATTATAAATAAATAAACTTTAAAAAAGAAATCAGATGCCATTTTGATTTCAAAAAAAAAAAAAAAAAAACTTTCAGATAATGGTTCTCATCCCTGGTTACACCCTGGAAAGGTTGGGCTTCTTTGTTTCAATGCCTGAATCCCACCCCTACAGATTTTGACCTGTTGGGACCCTTGTGTTACCGGGACATTGGTATTTTTTAAAGTTTCCAGATGATTCTAATATGCAGCCAGGGCTGAGAACCCCTGCGAGAAGCCAATGCTTCTCAGAGTGTGGTCCAGGGACACATAGCATCAGCAGCACTGGAAACTTTTTAAAAATGCAAATTCTCTATCTTTCCCCAGGCTACTGATTATGAAACTCTGGAAGTGGGACCCAGCACGCAGTGGTCTGATAACCCCGGGGGGGGGGGGGGGGGGGGCGGGGCGAGGGGGAGATTCTGATGCACACTCAGGTATAAGAACCCCCACTATAAGGCATGCTATCCCTTAAACTGCATGATGATAAGAATCACTTGAGGTGTGCTTATCACTCACGCAGATTCTGAGAGGCTGGAATGGGGCCTGGGTACGTGCATTTTTTAACAAATACGCCCTTACTCTCCTGCTCAAACTACCAGAGGCTCTCAGGGCCTCCAAAACTAAATCCAAAATCCTCTCCTCACGCTGCTGCCCCTTCTGAGCCTCAGGCAAGTCAGGGCAACTCTGGTTTAAAGAAACAGCCACTTAGGTAACTAAAATCCCCCCACCCTCGCCCTCACGCATATCAGCACCACGTCTTCAGTCTCGTGGTTTTCTTTAAACTGTTACAGAGGCTACACCCAGTTTCTCTGAAGAGCTTCTCTGTTAAATGCCACAGCCCTCCCATCCCGGGGGGCACATTCGGGACCCCCAGCACACACCTGACCCCGAAGACAGCCCTGAGCACTATAAATACTACGTCTTCCCATATACACACCTATGAGAAAGTTTACTTTATAAATTGGGCACACTGAGAGATTAACAAAACTACAATAAAATGGAACAATTATAACAATACCCACAACAATTCCCAAAAGTTGTGGGAATGAGGCCTCTCTCTCAATCCTCTACTCACCCTTCTTGTGACGACTTGAGGTGACGAAACGCTCCCGCGATGAGGCGAAGTGAGGTGAGTGACGCAGGCGCTGTGACGTAGGTGCCCTGACGTAAATGCCGTGACGTAGCGCTAGGCGCCTATTGACCTTCTGCGGATTCGTCATAAGGAGGATCACCTGCTTCCCGACTGCCTTTGATCCCCGGGGAACTGAAACTGTGGAAAGCGAAGCCGCAGATAAGGGAAGAGGACTACAATAATTACTGCACCCAAACCACTATTATCTCTGCCTCCTGTTTATTTACAAATAACCTCAATCAGGGAATATTAAAATATATCTACATACTGCATCTACATATACACACCACATGCACATACATACACATATACAAATACCCGACCACTTCCTGGAAACCAGCTCTGCCCCTGTCCTACACACATTCACACCTCTGTCTACCCATCTGCATACTCAATTATCAGAAGCTTTGCTCTTTCCAGCCACCCTAGAGCTTGAGATCTTTGCTGAGATGCTGGAATCCACCATCAGTGGGGAACAGACATCTATGGTCTTCTACCCAACAGCAACCCCCTTTTTCCCTGGCAACAACTCCTCACTTTTGCACAGGGATCCAGTGGCCAAGCACTCAAGAAAGGTGCCCCATCTCCAGGAGATACTTCTAAGCTAAGGGGTCACACTTTCAGTCCCAGTAGCTCCCTTTTTTTTTTTTTTTTTTTTTTTTTTTTTTTTTAGTTTTAGTTTTATTTTCTTTTGAGAGAGAAAGCACAAGTGCGAGCAGGGGAGAGGCAGAGTGAGAGGGAGAGAGAATCCCAAGCAGGGATTCTCAGGGCTCAAACTCACGAACCTACTGTGAGTTCATGACCTGAGCTGAAATCAACAGATGGACACTTAAGCGACTCAGCCAGCCAGGGACTCCAGCTCCTTTTTTATAATAAAAATGTTTGTAATTCCCCCATTACTCTTCCTAAAGGGAAATTCAACACATTGGTTTTTTTGTACATATTTTTTTTTTGTTAAATCGATGTAATGACCTGATTGTAATATAAAGAAAAAATAATAAAAGGATATGTATAATAGAAATAATAGGCATTTTAATATATAAATGCTTAGACACCATGACACAAAAAACATAAGAATGAAGCAGCCAGATACTTATAGCTAGACTTAACTAGAAAAGCAACGGTCATGTAAACACGGACAGGCATTGGACCCTGTTGATGGTCCCTTAAACACCACTAGCAGGTTGCCACCAGTGATGTGTGTCCCTGAAATAGACAAGGAGCAACTCTTGTCAACATTCTCAACAAAACAAAGTACAGACTTCCTTTGTTACAGTCTATAGCTGCATCCCTGGAAAAGTTGGTCTATATTAAAACCCTCAAAGCAAGTTGTGTTTATATGAAAGTGGAATTCGGTTCTTGGCTCAGATGATTATAATGAATGTCTAGTAGAAATAATCATCACTGGAGGAACTGACCTGTACATTGCAGGATATGTAACATTGACCGCCAACATCCTAAATGCCCCTGTCACCTTCTGATCGTTGTGACAACAAAAATGTCCTCATATATTTCCAAAGTCACCCTCTGTGATCGGTTCCATTCCTGTGGAAAACTGCAGGTTCAGACAAGGAGATGACCCTCTTGCTCCTTTCCTCCCACCCTTTCTGTTTTGAAAGCTGTTGTATTAGGACATGATGCTTGGAGTTTTGGCAGTCATTTTGAGACTATGCAGTAAAGACTGAGACTTCACAGAGGTACCACTCTAGTGCCTAGCAATCATTGAGTCACTTCCCCAACTCTCTGCCTACCCACAGACTTCAATTATATAAATTAATCAAATGCCCTTATTGTTTAAGCCTTATTATTTGAATCATTTTTCACTTGCAGTGGAACTTATGTTTACTGAGAGAGGTAGGACCAAAGGCACCAGTGTGGGTGGGTAGAACAAATTTAAAAGATCCAGGCCTCAGGGCGCCTGGGTGGCTCAGTCAGTTGGGCATCGACTTTGGCTCAGGTCATGATCTTGCAATCTGTGAGTTCAAGCCCCAAGGTGGGCTCTGCGCTGACAGCTCAGAGCCTGGAGACTGCTTCAGATTCTTCAGATTCTGTCTCCCTCTCTCTCTGCCCCTCCCCAGCTTGCACTCTGTCTCTGTCTCTCAAAAATAATGATGATGATAATAATAATAATAATAATAATAATAATAAAGATCCAGGCCATAATATGATTTGATTCTTAGAGATTTAAATACTCTCAGCAAAAACAAACAAACACACAAACAAACAAAAAAAACTGATTCCTATTTATAAGATGAATAAGTTCCAGGGATGTAATGTACAGCATGGTGGTTATAGTTACCTATATTGTATATTTGAAAGTTGCTAAGAAAGTAGATTTTCAAAGTTCTCACCACACCAAAAAAACTGTAACTATGTGAGGTGATTGACCTCATTATGGTCCAACCTTATTATATTATATGGACCAACCTTATTATGTAATCATTTTGTAATATATACATATAGCAAATTATTACATTGTATATCTTAAACTTGCAAAATGTTATATGTCAATTGTGTCTCAATAAATTTGTGGGTTGTAGGGGAATGTGTGGAGGGAGGAGTGTGGTGAGTTCCCCAAAATTTTTTTAAAAGTTAAATCTTGAGAAATTCCTCTTGAGAAAAAAATTTGAATTTTGCTTTTTCTTTTTTTAATGTTTATTTATTCTTGAGAGAGAGAGACAGAGTGTGAGCGAGCAGGGGAGGGACAGAGAGAGAGGGAGACACAGAATCCAAAGCAGGCTCCAGGCTCTGAGCTGTCAGCACAGAGCCCAACTCAGGACTTGAACTCACGAGCTCACATAACCTGAGCTGAAGTCAGACGCTTAACTGACTGAGCCACCCAGGTAAACCTAGATTTTGGCTGTGGGAATAGATTCAACAAGACAGCAAATGTTGATAACCCTTGAAGCTGGGCAATGAATATACTACCTACATATATACTTTATATAATTGTGAAAATTATACTTTAAAAGTAAAAATAAGTAAAAATTTTAAAGATTCATTGTTTATTTTTTTTATTTTATCTTATTTTTAATGTTTATCTATTTGGGGAGATGGGGCAGGGAGAGAGGGAGACATAGAATCTGAAGCAGGCTCCAGGCTCTGAGTTGTCAGCACAGAGCCTGATGCAGGGCCCAAACCCATGAATCAAGAGATCATGACCTCAGCCAAAGTCAGACACTTAACTGACTGAGCCACTCGGGCGACCCAGTTCATTGTGTTGTTTTTTTTTTTTTTTTTAATAAAAAATTTGGTTCACTTCTCTCCTGAAGCCAGGCCAGAGTCTTATTTTGGTTTTTTTAGAAGAATTGGAGACTATCTATGAGGGTGAATGGTCAGAATCTGTATCACACAATGGGTCCCTGTAGATTTTATCATCCCAGGGGTACAAATTAGGAAAGCTGAGAGACATTATAGCACAGTGGCTGAGTCCAGTGTCTTTAACGTCCTAAAGTTCAGGCTCTGCTATTTATCACTTGTGCCACCTTAAGCAAGTTACTAACCTCTCTCAGCCTTGACCCCTGCTGTAAAGTGGGTTTAGCAAGAATGCCCACCCCTTGGATGGTTGTGAGACACAAATGAAATAACAGACATACTTAAGAAACAGTAGCTGCTGTGGTTATTATTTTACCTTTATTTCTAGTATAAAGCCTGGATTTTCAGCCTTCCCTTGCCCAACTAGGGAAATGACCAGGTGTTTCCAAACTTTTTATTTTTTTTACATTTATTCATTTTTGAGAGAGAGAGACAAAGCACAAGCAGGGGAGGGGCAGAGAGAGAGGGAGACACAGAATCTGAAGCAGGCTCCAGGCTCTGAGCTGTCAGCACAGAGCCCAACGCGGGGCTCAAACTCAAAAACCACAAGATCATGACCTGAGCCAAAGTCGGCACTTAACCGACTGAGCCACCCAGATGCCCCTAAGGGTTTGCAAACTTTTACCTTGAGTATATTTCTGAGCCCCACCCTACCTCTATTCTGACCTTAGCTACTCTCCCCTCCCCACTCCAACCCAGTATTAATATATAATGCACAGTTTTAACATGCCAAGGACTGAGCTTGCTCTTCACTGAATTTAATCCATGATTTTATTAGACCCGTTTCACTGAGGAGGAAATTGATCCTTAGAGAGGTTAAGATCATACAGCTAGGAAATGGGCTCTGAGGCCAGGTGTACCTGATTCCCCAAAGGTACAGTCATTGTAAAAGTTCTCATGGTGGCTCAGTCAGTTAAGCATTTAACTCGATTTTGGCTCAGGTCTTAACAGTTGGTGAGATCAAGTCCCACACAGGGCTCTGTGCTGACAGCATGGAGCCTCCTTGGGATTCTCTCTCTCCCTCTTTCTCTGCCCTCCCCTTGCTCAAGTTCTATTTCTCAAAATAAATAATTTTTTATTTTTTTTTAATTTTTTTTTAACGTTTATTTATTTTTGAGACAGAGAGAGACAGCATGAACAGGGGAGGGTCAAAGAGAGAGAGGGAGACACAGAATCTGAAACAGGCTCCAGGTTCTGAGCTGTCAGCACAGAGCCCGACACGGGGCTTGAACTCACGAACCGCGAGATCATGACCTGAGCCGAAGTCAGACGCTTAACCAACTGAGCCACCCAGGCTCCCCAAAATAAATAATTTTTTAAAGTGCACCCCGGGGTCCATGGGTGGCTCAGTCAGTTAAGCGTCCAACTTGGGCTCAGGTCATGATGTCCCAGTTCACGGGTTCGAGTCCTGCATCAGGCTCTGTGCTGACAGCTGGGAGCCTGGAGCCTCCTTCAGATTCTGTGTGTGTGTGTGTGTGTGTGTGTGTGTGTGTGTGTGTCTGCCCCTCCCCTGCTCACACTCTCTATCAAAAATAAATAAACATTATAAAAAGTTTTCCCAACACAGGTATTGAGGGGTCAAAATAAGATATCACCCCCAAGACTAGTCCACATTTGATCTCTACACACAGGTACCACCCCATTATTTATTTCCATTTTACAGATAGGAAAACTAAGTCCCAAGGTCTACCCCAGCAGCAGACAAAGACCACCTTTCTGACTCTACCACTAACTCAATCTGTGTCCCAAGCCTGGGGAAGAAGGTGGGGTGGCACAGTGGGCCAGAACTGGTCCAGAGATCAGAAAGTACAGTTCTGGCACGACTCAGCTGTGTGATGTTGAGTCACTCACTTCCCCTCTCTGAGCCCCTAGTTCCTCATCCCAGTCGCAAACTCTCCATCTGTGATCATCTCATCAGCCCCTGGTGGGAAACCCCCACTCTTAACAGTCTGAGTCCCGGTTCCCCATTCCTCACCTTCACCTTCAGAGAGTGGAGACACAAAGGACTATAAAACACAAAGAAGCCTGCTCTTTGGAGCCAAAAGTTGCTGTCCTTTCAAGGACAAAGAGAAACGGACCTGCATTAACCGCTTACTGAACTCGGCCGAGCTGGGTGAGGAGCCATGACTACGGGAGGCACTGCCACCCTGTGGCCACTGGGCTCCACAGCAGGCACCTCCAGGGGCTTGCAAGGGTAAGTCCAACATCAATCAGCTCAGAGGCTGTGACATTCAAAAGGAGGGGAGGAAGGCACAGTTGGGCTTTGGTGGGTGTCAAAAACCAAGGAGCCCTAGGGGAGAGAGAGGGCAATATGGCAACTGGGAAGCACAAAGGCTGTTCCCTCACTTGGAATGCTTTTCCCCAGATACAGACATTGCTCCCTGTCTCAGCTCTCCAAGCCTGGCTCACATGTGCCCTTCTCTTACCTCGCTATTTAAAATACAATCTTGGGGAGCCTGGGTGACTCAGTCCGTTAAGCGTCCAACTTCAGCTCAGGTCATGATCTCATGGTTCATGAGTTCAAGCCCCACATTGGGCTCTGTGCTGATGGCTCAGAGCCTCGGGCCTGCTTCAGATTCTGTGGCTCCCCCTTTCTCCACCCCTTCCCTGCTCACAGTCGTGCGTGTTCTCTCTCTCTTTCTCTCTCTCTCAAAAATAAATAAACATTAAAAAAAATTTTTTTAAATACAATGCAGGGGCACCAGAGTGGCTCAGTCAGTTAAACACCTGACTCTTGATTTCCACTCAGGTCATGATCTTATTATTCATGAGATCAAGCCCCATGTAGGGCTCTGCACTGACAGCAGATCCTGCTTGGGATTCTCTCTCTCCCTCTCTCTCAAAATAAATAAACAAAACATAATACCTGCAACTCCATCCCCTTGTACTCCATATTTTCCCCAAAGTACTCATCTCTATCTGAAGGTCTACATGTCTTACTACCTTAGTATCTTAGACCATTGCCTCTCCCCTGACTACAATGTTAGTCTTTTTTTTTTAATGTTTATTTATTATTGAGAGAGAGAGAGAAGGAGAGAGAGACAGAGCATGAGCAGGGGAAGGAGCAGAGACAGAGGGAGACACAGAATCTGAAGCAGGCTCCAGGCTCTGAGCTGTCAACACAGAGCCCGATGAAGGGCTCGAACCCACAAACAGTGAGATCATTGACCTGAGCCAAAGTTGGATGCTTAACGAACTGAGCCACCCAGGTGCCCCTACAATGTCAGTCTTAACAGGACAGTAATTTTTGTCTGTCCTACTCACTGCTATATCCCCAGCACCTAGGATATTGCCTGGCCCATATCCCATTTATGTATTAAGTGAATGGGTGAATGAATGGACTGGTTCATTGCCTTGGGCATGTGCCTAAGGCTCTCTGAGCCTCAGTTTCTTCAACTGTAAAAAAAGGGTAAGAAACAACCCCTTCGTGGGGTGCCTAGGTGGCTCAGTCGGTTAAGTGTCCGACTTCAGCTCAGGTCATGATCTCACACTCCATGAGTTCAAGCCCCGCGTTGGGCTCTGTGCTGACAGCTCAGAGCCTAGAGCCTGCTTCAGATTCTGTGTCTCCCCCTCTCTCTGCCCGTCCCCTGCTCATGTTCTGTCTCTCTCTGTCTCAAAAATAAAAAAATTTTAGGGGCGCCTGGGTGGCGCAGTCGGTTAAGCGTCCGACTTCAGCTCAGGTCACGATCTTGCGGTCCGTGAGTTCGAGCCCCGCGTCGGGCTCTGGGCTGTTGGCTCAGAGCCTGGACCCTGTTTCCGATTCTGTGTCTCCCTCTCTCTCTGCCCCTCCCCTGTTCATGCTCTGTCTCTCTCTGTCCCAAAAATAAATAAACGTTGAAAAAAATAATAATAAAAATAAAAATAAAAAAATGTTTAAAAAATTTTTAAAAAAAAGAAAAGAAACAACCCTTTCGTTATCTTCCTCTTAGGGCTGCAGTGAAGAACAAATTAGTTCTTCTTCGGTGGCTTCTGCAGTAGGGTGAATAGTGTCCCTCAAAAATTCACATCCACTTAGAACCTCAGAATGAGATCTTCTTTGGAAATATGGCCTTTGTAGATGCAATTAGTTATATGAGGTCACAGTGGATTAGGATGGGCTCTAAATTCAATAAGTGGTGTCCTGGGGCACCTGGGTGGCTCAGTTGGTTGAGCGTCCAACTTCAGCTCAGGTCATGATCTCACAGTTCGTGAGTTCGGGCCCTGCGTCAGGCTCTGTGCTGACAGCTCAGAGCCTGGAGCCTGCTTCAGAGTCTGTGTCTCCCTCTCTCTCTGCCCCTCCCCTGCTCATGCTCTGTCTTTCTCTGTCTCAAAAATAAATAAAAACATTAAAAGTAATAATAAGTGGTGTCCTTACATGATGAGGAAAAGACACAGAGAGACACACAGACACAGAGAAGAAGGCCATGTGTAGATGGAGCAGAGGTTGGAATTACAACACCAAGAGCTAAGGAGCACCTTGGGGCCACCAGAAACTGGAAGAGACGAGGAAGAATTGTTCCCTTTATTTTTTTTGTTTTATTTAAAAGGCTTTAAGTTCATTCATTTATTTTGAGAGAGAGAGTATGCGCAGAGAAGGGGCAGAGAGAGATGGAGAGAGAATCCCAAGCAGGCTCTGCACTGTCAGCACAGAGCCCAACACAGGGCTTGATCCCACAAACTGTGAGATCATGACCTAAGCCGAAACCAAAAGTCAGATGCTCTACCGACTGAGCCACCCAGGAGCCCCAGGACTCTTCCCTTTAGAGGGAGCACAGCTTTGCTGACACCTTGATTTTGGACCTCTAACCTCCAGAACTGTGAGACAATAAATTTCTGCTGTTTTAAAAAATTTTTTTAACGTTTATTTATTTTTGAGACAGAGAGAGACAGAGCATGAACGGGGGAGGGTCAGAGAGAGGGAGACACAGAATCTGAAACAGGCTCCAGGCTCTGAGCGGTCAGCACAGAGCCCGATGCGGGGCTCGAACTCACGGACCGCGAGATCATGACCTGAGCCGAAGTTGGCGGCCCAACCGACTGAGCCACCCTGGCGCCCCAAATTTCTGCTGTCTTAAGCCACCTAGTTCATGACACTTTGTTACAGCAGTCACAGGAAATCTGTACAGGTTACTATTTAAAACACCGGAATTACACACATATCCTGTTCACAGCACTGGTCAGCATAGATCCCCTATGACAGTATTTCTCACCACACTCCAGCCACCCTTTCCTGCTTTCTGTTTCCCAAACACATGAAAATCATGCCCACCTCAGGCCCTTTGCACTTGCTGTTTCTACTATGTGAACCTCACTTCCTTCTCATCTTCCACCTGTGGCTCCTTGTCATGTTTCAGGTCTCTGCTCACAGAGACCTTCTCTGACCACTTTATCCATTCCTATCATCTCATTTTACTTTATTTTCTTCATAGCACTGATCAATCTCAAGTTATCTCAATTATTTTATTTGCTTGCTTATTTTTTGTCTGTAAAGAAGGTAAGCTCCCTGGGATCAAGAACCCCTCCCATCTATGCTGCTACCTCTCCAATGCCTAGAATGGTGGTTGGCAAGTAAGAAGCACCTGTTGTATCAGTGAGTCTTACAGGTAATAATATTTATAACCATTATTATTACCCCTATTTTAGAGATGAGAAAACTGAGACACAGAGAAGTTCTGTAACTTGTCCGAGGTCACAGACCTATGTATTAGCTTCCTAGGACTGCCATAACAAAGCATCACAAACTGGGTGATTTAAATAACAGAAGTTCATTGTCTCACTGTTCTGGGGCCTGGAAATCCAAGATCAAAGTGTCGGCAGGAATTATGTCTTCTAAAGGCTGTGAGAGACCAGTATGTTCCAGGGCTCGCTCCTTTGCTTATAGATGGCTCTCTTTTCTCAGTATCTCTTCATATTGTCTTCCCTCTGTGCTTGTCTGTGTACAAATTTCTCCTTTTTATAAGGATACCAGTCATATTGGATTAGGGCCCACCCTAATGACCTCACTCAATTTGATAACCTTTATAAAGACCTTATCTTCAAATAGGTCACATTCTGAGCTCCTGGGGGTTAGGACTTCAACATAGGAATTTGGGGGAGGGGAGGACACATTTCAACCCCCAAGAAGCTAGTATGTAGCAGAGGCAGGATTCAAACCCACATCCATCTGACATGACATCACTGAAACAGAGATTGAGGTGACCATAGTGGACTATGACATTGGTGACCTCTGTTGGGCTCCTCCTCCTGATATCACACCCTTGTGCAGTGTCCTCCCACTCTGAATTGACCTGACCACATGACTTGCTTCAGCCAATGGGACATTAGCAAGTATGAAGCTCTTAGAGGCTCACATTAAGACTTGTCCTTGGGGCGCCTGGGTGGATCAGTCACTTAAGCCTCCGATTCTCGTGAGATCGAGCCCTGCATCAAGCCTGCTTAAGATTCTCTCTCTCTCTCTCTCTCTCTCTCTCAAAAATAAATAAACATTTTAAAAAAGTGTGTTTTTGTTGTGTCTCAGACCCCAGAGATCCATGGGTCTCGGGGGAGCCCTGAGTAGTGCAGGGCTGTCAATCCATAAAGCTGTTAGGGGTACTCTGACTTCTCCCACTCGATCCTACCTACTCATTTATAACAAAGCCAAAAGCCTGGGACATGCCCAAGATACTGTCAAAATAAAATTAAAGAAAAAAAGAGATGTCAGGCCAAAGCCAAATGCAACAGGACAAAGAGAGACATCTCCCCCAAGCGGGGATTGCAGGAAATGCCTCCCGAGAGAAAGGAGTTCTCTGAATGAGAACCTGAGAGGTAGACAACAGTCCGGATCTAGACCAGGGATGCAAACTCAGTGCCTCCTGGGGCAGGCAGGGGATAGACATGGGGAGGCACGCTGCATGGGGACCAGGACAGCCACCGCTCAGCTGCAACTCCGGGCTCTGCAGAAGGTGGGGTCTTGGCTCCCAGAGGGGAAACATCCCCACCAGGGAACACAGCAAATATCCCATTAAATTTCAAACTGCAGCTGCCATCTGGTCTCTCTGGGCTCCTCCTGGCTCAAGATGAGCAGGCAAAGAAAGAAGCCACTGTGCTGGCAGGAAGAATGGCCATGATCAGTGGGAGAAGACAGGGCTGCCTTCCCACAAAGGGGTCAGAAAGACGATTCACACTCAGATGATTCCACCTGGGCATCTCTTGCCTGCTTCTGGCAGTGTCTTAACTTGACTATACCAAAGTACCACAGAGTGGGTGGCTGATAAGCAACAGAAATGTATTTCTCACAGTTCTGGAGCCTGGAAGTCCAAGATTCGGGCGCCAGCGAGATCAGGTTCTAGGTGAAGGTCCTCTTCCATATTGCAAACTGCCGACTTCTCCTTGTGTCCTCACTTGGTGGAAAGAGGGAGCTCTCTGGGATCCCCTTTAGAAGGACACTATTCCCATCAAGACTGCTTAACTTTAATGATCTAATCAACTCCCAAAGACCCCCCCACACACACACACACCTCCAAATACTATCACAGTGGGGGTTAGGATTTCAACATATGAATTGGAGTAGGGGCAGGGGACACAAACATTCAGCCCATTGCACTTGGGAAGGGTCAACTGCATCAGCCACAGCCTTGAGTAGTGCAAGGAGACCAGGTGTTCAAGAGTCTTGAGGATGAAGATCTTGGTCAGTCCCAGGTAAACCACTGAGGCAGGCAGGCAATACAACCAAGGGCAAGGGGTCAGAGCCAACGGCCAAGAAAGAATTTTTAAAGACAGCTTTGGTGCAAAAAGGTGATTTTATGAAAGCACGAGGATAGAACCCATGGGCAGAAAGTGGTGCCCGGGCACCATGAGGACAGACTGGTTGTATACTATGGAGCTGGGGAGCAGTAAAGTCCAGGGGAAGTTTCCAGTGAGATTTTCGTATGCTAAAGAAGACTCCCAGGGTACTGGAGGCCTAGCTCTTGTCAAGCTAGGGTTGTTTGCCCTCTAGCAAAGCATTAGCATTAAGACACTAGGAAGTTCCTGGAGAAACATTTTACTCTGCTGGCCTCAAGTATCTATCAGTGGGCTGCAGGTTGTAAGGAAATTTAATTTTATCTGCCATTTCCTTCTGCCTTTGTTTCCCACATCAAATGGTATCAGAATTGAGTTGAATTGTAAGATGCCCAGCTGATGTCAGAGAGTTGCTTGGTCTGGGGAGAAAACATACACCATAAACGCACGCGTAATTGTTAAAGCAGATGTGATATACTCTCGTACCCTTTTCATCTACTTCACCTAAGAACATATTCCTTCTCCTAACATGGGAGGTTCTCCCATGTATTAGGGCACTCTTCCATGAAACTGGAGTCTGGGTTGTATCCTGGTTTCCTTATCAGGGCTGGGATTTGGGAGTAGGGACTCTTTTGACACAGTGGGTGGTTGAGGCTAAGAGTCCCTCTAGCTGCTGTGGTGCCTGAGTAGGTGCACGTGTGTGTGGGATCCAAGGAATTTAACAAAAATCTCCTACCCCTGGACAAGCAGAGCAAGACTAACTCCATTTTGTGCTATAGCCACCATCTCATGTATAACCCCCACATGACCTGCTTATTGCTTAAGACACTCCCCCACCCTAGTCAAGCCGCTGAGTACACCCTTACTGGAAACTGGCTCAAATAGGAATGCGGAACCCCTAACCGCCAAAGAATGTAAACCCCGCCTTTTGCCCGCCAAACTTGTGCGCCAATTCTGACCAGAGTGATAGGCTAGTTCAAACAGTTATTATAGGCTAAATTGTAATTCAATTGGCCACCTGCGTGTGGACTGACATGACTATGCAACTTTCTGTGTGTGTTACAATCTCATTGGCCACTGACCCCTATAAAACTGCTACGCCTCTTAACCTAGGGGTCCAAGTCCCTGCTCCGCTGTGTCGGGTATACTTGGGCCCAAGCTCGAGCTTGCAAATAAACCCTCGTGCGTTTGCATCGGTATGGGCTGCTTGGTGGTCTCTCGGATGGATTCGAAATCGGGGTCATTTCAGTGTGGGGCACTCCCCAGCCCTGGGGGAATATGGCAAGGAAGGGCAGTCCCCTGTACGGTGCTGGGGGGTAGGGTGCAAAAGCACCTTTTCAGGTCTCCTGGTGTATTCGTTGAGATTTCTCTCTTGGCTAAAGAAAAGTGATCTCCACTTTTTTTTTTACGTTTATTTATTCTTGACAGACAGAACATGAGGGGGGGAGGGGCAGAGAGAGGGAGACACAGAATCTGTCATGCTGTTGGCACAGAGCCTGACTCGGGGCTCAAACCCACGAACCATGAGATCAGGACCTGACCCAAAGTCAGACACTTAGCTGACTGAGCCATCTAGGCGCCCTCCTCTCACTTTCCTTTCTATCGGCCATAAACTTTTTCTTGCTAAATCAATCCCACCTTCCTTATTCGTTGGCTAAAGGAGGGGGGCTTTGGTAAAAAGAAGTGCTGGGTGAAGGGAACTGGTGTCAGAACTGCCTTTCTACCCCCACACTGAAGCTGGCTGACTGCGTGGACTCTGGGTGCATCTATCCACCCTCTTCCAGAAGGGAGGAGGCTGGGAGTGATGTGGGAAACAAAGAAGGAAATGGCAGATAGAATTAAATTTCCTTATAACCTGCAGCCCACTGACAGATACTTGAGGCCAGCAGAGTAAAATGTTTCTCCAGGAACTTCCTAGTGTCTTAATGCTAATGCTTTGCTAGAGGGCAAACAACCCAAGCTTGACAAGAGCTAGGCCTCCAGTACTCAGGGAGTCTTCTTTAGCATACGAAAATCTCACTGGAAACTTCCCCTGGACTTTACTGCCCCCCAGCTCCATAGTATACAGCCAGTCTGTCCTCATGGTGCCCGGGCAGCACTTCCTGCCCACGGGTCCTATCCCTGTGCTTTAACAAGATCAACTTTTTGCACCAAACACGTCTTCAAGAATTCTTTCCTGGCCATCCCCGCGAAACCCACCCCCAAAAACTTCATCACCGTTTACCTGGAGACAGCTCAGATTCCACAGATTAAGGTCTCAGTCCCATGAGACTGCCCCTCCACCCACCTCCACTTCAGACGCCAATTCCAAGTCTGCTTGTAACCTGGGCTTCTGACCTACCAGCAACGGATGGGAGATTCCAGCGACTCTCTCCTTGTGCTCAATTAATTTGCTACAGCAGCTCGTAGAACTCAGAGAAACATTGTACTTACTAAATCACCACTTTATTATAAAAGGGTATAGCTCAGGAATAGCCAGATGGAAGAGATTCATAGAGCAAGGTGTGGGGAAGGGGTGCAGAGCTCTCTTGCCCTTTCCAGGCGTACCACTCTCCCCACACCTGCACGTCTTCACCAACTTGGAAGTTCTCCAAAGCCTCTCTTTTTGGGTTTACAAAGGCTTTGTTACACAGTCACGATCAATTCAATCATTGGCCCTCCGTGACTAATTCAACCTCCAGCCCCTCCCCGCTCCCCGGCCTCCAGGCAACCAGCCCCCATCCTTAGGTGCGGTCCAAAGGCACCTCATTAACATAACAAAAGACACCTGGCTGCTTTCATCACAGGAAATTCCAAGAGTTTTAGGAGCTCTGTGCCAGGAACAGGGATGAAGTCCAAATATATATTTTTATTGTAAGTCATAATACCACAGCTTGTACTTGAATAAAAAAAATAATAACCTCTGGAAGCAAACAGAAAAAAGGAAGAGCAGTGTTTACTTGTGAAGGAGATTACCTGAATTGATGGCAGCAGGGACAGAGGACAGAGCCGCCACAGACAGGGAGACTGAGCTCAACACGAGATGAGATTGTGAGAGGGGCTTGGGTGATGCCTGCAGGGCCCCCACCAAACTTGGTCACCAGTGCAGAGTAAGGTCTCCCAGAAGAAAGAGATGCTTTTTCCTCTCCCGAAGCACCTGGCTGCATCCACCAGGGGCAATACCTGTCTTCACCCCTGCAAAAATTCTGCAGCCCCTGAAGGCAGAGACTTTACACTGGGTATCTCTTTACATGGCTGTTTTTGAACCAGGTGAATATTTATCCACCAAAAGTAAATAAATAAATTTAAAATACAACAGTAACTGGGGTGCCTCAGTGGCTCAGTCGGTTAAGCATCTGATTCTTGATTTCAGACCCTGGAACCTGCTTCGGATTCTGTGTTTCCCTCTCTCTCTGCCCCTCCCCCACTATCTCTCTCTCTCTCTCTCTCTCTCTCTCCTCTCTTTCTCTCTCTCTCTCAAAAATAAACATAAAAAAAATTCCACACTTTTAAACTACTTCTCATAAAATTTAATTTGCAAAACTCGTTTTATGAAAATGTTGTCAAGAGGGGCGCCTGGGTGGCGCAGTCGGTTGAGCGTCCGACTTCAGCCAGGTCACGATCTCGCGGTCCGGGAGTTCGTGCCCCGCGTCAGGCTCTGGGCTGATGGCTCAGAGCCTGGAGCCTGTTTCCGATTCTGTGTCTCCCTCTCTCTCTGCCCCTCCCCCGTTCATGCTCTGTCTCTCTCTGTCCCAAAAATAAATAAACGTTGAAAAAAAAAATTTTTAAAAAAAAGAAAATGTTGTCAAGAGATAACAAGTATTGGCGAGGATCTGGACAAAATAGAACACTTGTGCATTGTTGGTAGTGATGTACATTGGTGCAGCCACTATTAAAAAAAAACAATAAGGAAGAGGTTCCTCAAAAAGTTAAACATAGAACTAAATATGATCCAGCAATCCCACTTCTGAGTGTATAAATGAAGGAAATGAAAACAGAATCTTTGAGAGACATCTACCTTCCCATATTCACTGCAGCATTATTTGCAATCACCAAGACAAGGAAACACTCTTAAGTGTCTGCTGACAGAAGAATGGATAAAGAAAACGTGGAATGCATATACAATAGAATATTATTTAGCCGCCAAAATAGGAAATCCTGCCTTTTGCAACAACATGGATGACATTGGAGGGCATTATGCAAAGTAAAATAAGACAGACACAGAAAGACAAATACTGTTTGATCTCACACGATATATGTGGAATCTAAAAAAACCCAAACCCCTAGAAACAGAGTAGAGTAGCAGTTGCCAGGGCCTGGAAGAAGGGGGAAATGGGGAGACGTTGATCAAAAGGCACAAACTTCCAGTTATAAGATGAATGCATTCTGAAGATCTAAGGTATAGCATGGTGACTATCATTAATAATATAATATTGTATACTTCAAAGTTAAGAGAGTAGATCTTAAATGTTCTCACCATAACAACCACGACAAAAATGGTAATTATGTGAGATAAAGGATGTGGTAAACATTTTGCAGTATATACATGTATGAAATCATCACTTTGTACACCTTAAACATGCACAGTGTTACATTTTAATGATATCTCAGTAAAGGGGAAAAAACACATTGTCAAGTTAATTGTCTGTCTAGGCTGGTAATTGAATATGATGCAGTCACTGAAGTGTTTTCAAATAACATTCAACCATGTGCCATGATGTTCAGAACATAGTGTAAATTTTTAAGACTAGAATTCAAAACCATTCATAAATTATTTCAAGTATAGACATATAATATAGATAAAATAGTGTGTGTGTGTAATAGAAAAAGATATCGAGTCTTTCTGAGTGGCAGGATGGTGTTGAATTTGCTTCATTTAAAATTTATAATATTTTCTGGATTTTCTATAAAAAGCATATAGTTGTTTTGAAATAGAGGAGCTGTTGTACTATAAGCTATATTAAAAATAAAATAAATGGAAGGAAGTGAAGGGGTCAGGGGTCTTGGTCTTCCCAGGACCTCCTCGGTCCCTTTGCAGCCATGTTGGTCTTCCCTGTCAGGCGAGATAGACTGTTGACCAGGTGAGATTTGCTAAAATCTAGACACATCAGCTCCCTGTTCTCTCTCTAATTGCAGAGGAGTCAGTCCCCAGTCCATCTGTGCCAGGGACTGAATGTTTGTGTCCTCCCCAAATCCATGTGTTGAAGCCCTACCCCAAAACGTGATGGTATTAGAAGGTGGGTCCTTTGGGAGGTGATTAGATGAACTCATGAGGGTGGGGTGCCAAGATGAGATTAGAGCCCTTATAAGAAGAGGGTGACACACCAGAGATCCCTCTCTCTGCCAGGTGAGGACACAGCAGGAAGGCAGCTGTGAGGACACAGCAGGAAGCCAGGAAGAGACACCTCACCAGGAACCTCACAGAACCCATCCTGATCTTGGACCTGCAACCTCAGAACCATGAGAAATAAATGTCTGTGGTTCATAAGCTACTCAGTCTGTGGCATTTTGTTATAGGAGCCCATGTGGACTAAGACAACCTCCCTCCTAACAGCCAGAGTAGAAATTGCAGAACATGAATTAGGTGGCGTCACTCAGCTGAAACCACTAGGGGGCCCCACTGCCCTCAGCACAGACCTATGCCCCTCCCATAGTGTCCAGCCCTTTCTACCCTTCTGCCATCCTCTAGGGTCACCACCTTCTCTGTTCCAGCCACCTTGGGCTTCTTTCAGCTCCTCAAATGCCATCTAGGCCTTTGTCCATGTGGTTCCCTACACCCACAGTGCCATTTTCCTGATCTTTCACCCAGCTAGCTGCTGACCCCAGTTAGCCTCCAGGGATCAGCTTCGGTGTCACTGCCTCTGTAAACTTGCTCTGACTTCCCAAGTCAGAGAGAAGAATCTTCCTCTGAGCACCTGGGCCCATGCTACCTGTCTGAGCAGGTACTAAATCTCTTATAACTATCTATTCATGGTAGAATGAGCCAGAATCCCCAAAAAAGAGATGACACTCTCAAAACAGGACAATGTGGAAAATGTAGCTGAGCTGGGCTGGCTGTCCAGGTGACTCACTGACACAGCTGTTGGCTACAAGCTCATCAGGGGCTGTCAACCACAGCACCTCAATTCTCCAACATGTGGCCTCTCCATGTGATTTGTGGTTCTCAAAGCATGATGGTGGGGTTCCAAACGAGTGTCCCAAGCACATGAAAGCGGAAGTTTCATGTCCCTAAAAGTCCAGCCTTAAAAGTTACACAGCATTATTTCCACCACATTCCACTGGTCAAACAACATTCAAGGCTGGCCCTGATTTAAGGGGCGGGGAAATAGATTTCACCTCTTGATGGGTGGAATAGCTGGAATTTAGAGCTTATCTTTTTTTAATTTTAATTGAAATGCATCTGACATACAACATTGTGTAAATACAAGGTGTACAACATGTTAATCTGACATGTTAATATATTGTAATATGATTGCCATAGTGGTGATAATTAGCGCTTCCCTCATATGGTGTAATTATCATTTTTTTCAGTGTCGGCATAACTGAGTTCTAGTCTCTTTGCAAGTTTGCTGATTATAATGCAATACTGTTTTCTATGTTCACTATATTGTATGTTAGATTTCTAGGAAGGGGGTGCCTGGGTGGCGCAGATGTTCGAGTGTCCAACTTTGGCTCACGTCACGCTCTCACGGTCTGTGGGTTCGAGCCCCTTGCCAGGCCCTGTACTGACAGCTCGGAGCATGGAGCCTCCTTCAAATTCTGTGTCTCCCTCTCTCTCTGACCCTCCTCCACTCGTGTTCTGTCTCTCTCTCTCAAAAATAAATTAACATTAAAAAAATAAAATAAAGGTTCTAGGACTTATATACTACTCATTGTAAGTCTGTACCTTTACACATCACCTGTCCTATCCCGCCCATGGTGACCACCTGGTAATGACTATTTTACTCTTTGTTTTTTGTGAGTTTGGCTTTTTAGATTCCACATATAAATGATAGCATACAGTATTTGTCTTTCTCTGTCTGACTTACCTAGCTTAGCATAATATCCTCAAGGTCTTTAATTCACTGCAGGGGTTTGTTTACAGAAGGGCTAGTAACAAACACATAGTTTAGGGGAGCCATCTATATAGGACAGTGTAGTCACCGGGGGTTAGTGGCACCTGAGGTGTCACCACCCCAGGTCTGAAGGGTCACGAGGAAGAAGCGGTTACCAGAACCCAAAAAATAAAGATTTGTGTAGAAATGACTGCCTCACAAAAAGATTGACTTTCAGCCGAGGACCACAGCCAGCCCAAGGCACAGCAAGGGAGCCAAATGAATAAACACTTTGATCTCAGTCTCCTCTCTCTCTCTCCAGTTTTCTGCCAGGGCTTCCCTTGGCCAAACTCAACTAGAAGCCGGAAGACAAGGAGCCCACTGAGGCAATCCACACAGCTCAGCTTCCTGGCTCAAAGAACAGGGAGGAGAGTGGATCTGGGAGGACAGACAGAAAAAAGCACATAGGGGGTGCCTGCCTGGCTCAGTGGGTTAAGTATCCAACTTCAGCTCAGGTCATGATCTCATGGTTTGTGAGTTCAAGTCCTGCATCGGGCTCTATGCTGACAGCCCAGAAGCTGGATCCTTCTTCGGATTCTGTGTCTCCATCTCTCTCTGCCACTCCCATGCTCACATTCTATCTCCCCCTGTCTCTTTCTCTCAAAAATGAATAAACATAAAAAAAAAAGAAGAAGAAGAAGAAGAAGAAGAAGAAGAAGAAGAAGAAGAAGAAGAAAAAGAAGAAGAAAGAAGCACATATGTCCACCTTCTCTACCAGACTGGAAACTCCTGGAAGACTGGCACCATTTGATCAGTTAGGAGGGACCAGACTATGCTGCAGAAACAAGCCTCAATACTCAGTTGAATAAAAGAGCAAAGTTTATTTCTTGTTCATACAAATGTACCTCCTGGGTGTCTGCTCAATGTGGTTACCAAAGCACACAGAACCTCAGAAGGGTCCCGAGGCTGGCAGAGCAACCACCCTCTGCATGATGTCGAGAAAAGAAACCACTGGAAACCATGGTCTTGAACCAACCATGAAATCTTTTTCCTGGAAGTGACACCAATCATTCCCTCCACAACTCACTGATCAGTAGAGGTCACCGGACCTTTCTACCCACAAAGAGCCTGATGGTGCAACCCTACCACATGTCCAGAAGGCAACAAGCTGGGAATTTGGGGTCAAAAGCACTAACATCCTGTTTTCAGTTACATTCCTGGCACTTAGCACAGTGCTTTGGTAAGGTTTGTTGACCGACTAAATGACTATGGTAGCAGGTGCATTCTCCTGTTGGCCACAGAGAATAGAAGGGTGAGAGTAACCCACAAGTTTACTTGCCCACCAAAGTGATCTTCAGATAGAGAAAGTATAACAGTAAAACTATTACAAGAAAATGGGTAAATATCCATTGTTTACTTTTTCACTCAACATGCATATAATGAGTACCTACCATGTGACTGGAAGTTTCCAGACCCCCATATATTCTAGGATTTGAGTAGGAAAGATCTCTGTATCACTCAAGATTCTTGTTTGTAAGCAAGATCTGATTAATTAAGTAGTAAAGGTGCTTGGCTAAAAGATATTGGGGAACTTCTGGAATCATCTATACCCGATGAGGCCACAAAAGGAGAAGCTGGAGTCTCCCAGGGCAGAGCTACTGGGGAGGTGACAGGACACAGGAAGCACCACCCTTGGCCTTTTCTAGTTGTCTCCTACAAGGCAGCTGCCCTGGCTGGTGACGGACACGTTTCCTCTGCCCAGTCCTTTTCTGTCTCCTCCCCCAGCTCCTGGTTTCTTCCCTTACCCTGACTCGCTTCGCCATCTCTGCCTGCCTCCCCCATTACATAACTGTCCCCCGTCCCAAGGGCCCTTATGTAACCCATGTCACCTCAGGCTTCCATCCCCACCTCAGCCTCGCCTGTCTGGTACGATCTTTCACAGTTGGCTGAACCAAGCCCTCAGCAAGCGTGTGGGGCTGGGGAAAAGAAGGAGGGAGGAGGAGGAGGAGAAGGAATTCCTCATCCCCACAGTGGGACTAGACGAAACTTGACCGGCAGGAATGAGCTCTGGAGGAAACTCTTTCTGCACACAAAGCCTTGGTGCCTGGACTGTTGTCGGAGGACTCAGCCTGGTTTCTATGCTTCATCTTCCACTTTGGCAAAATGTCTGCACCCCCAAGTTTACTGCAGCACCATCCACAATAGCCAAGACATAAAAACAACATAAGTGTCCACTGACAGATGAATGGACAAAGAAAATGTGGTGTATATATACAACGGAATATTATTCAGCCTGAAAAAAGAGGAATCCTGCCATTCATGAGAATGTGGATGAACCTGGAGGACATTATGCTAAGTGAAATAAACCAGACACAGAAGGACAAAAACTGTATGATCTCACTTACAGGATGAATCTAAAAATACCGAACTCCCTAGGAGTGGAGAGTAGATTGGTGGTTGCCAGGGGCTGGAGGGTGGGGGGCAATGGGGAGATGTTGGTCAAAGGGAAACTTTCGGTTACAAGAGTAATAAATTCTGAGCATGGCCAGGTCATGCTGACTATAGTTAATGACACTGTATTGTATGCTTGAAATTTGCTAAGAGAATAGGTCTCAAGTGTTTTGACCACCGAAAAATAAAAAACAAAACAAAACTATGCAAAGTAATGGATATGTTAATTATCTTGATTGTGGTAATCACTTCATAATGCAGACATATGTCAAGTGATCATGTTGTACACCTTGAACATTACAATTTTATTTGCCAATTATACCTCAATAAAGCTAGAAGAATAATTTTAAAATAAAATGGGGATATAGTATACCTCATAGGATTGTCACAAGGATCAGAAAAGTTTCTACATAGAGATAAATATATAGTGTTTAGAATAGGGCCTGGCTATAGAGCTGTTTGCTATTCTTTTTGGAGAGATGGTTCTAGATAAGTGGGCCTTGATTGGTGGTTCTCAGACTTAATGGCCTCAGAACCCCTTTACCCTCTTAAAATTGACAGAAGACTTCAAAGAGCTTTTTTAAGGTGGGTTATACTTACCAGTATTTACTGTATTTTAAATTAAAACTTATAACATATTTTTAAAACAGTTATTCATTCATCTAAAAATAAGCTCATTACATGTTAACATAAAACCTTTTTATGAAAAGTAACTGTATTTTCCAAAATAAGAAACTCTTAGTAAGCAGCATAGTGATATTTTACATTTTTGAAAATCTCTGTAATGTCTGACTTAATAAAAGGCAGCTGGGTGCCACATCTATGACTGCATTCAAGCCAGTCGAGGTATCACATGTCTTGAAGCCACTGGAAAATTCCACTGGATGCTTGTGAGAGAATGACAGTGAAAAAGACAAATAAGATGTTAGTATTATTATGGAAACAGTTTTGATCTTGTAGATCCCCTGAGAGCTTCCCTGGGCCACACCTTGAGAACTACCTGGTAGGTGAAGGAGATGGAGAGAGCAGAGACAAATGGGAATATTTTCATGTTTTCACCCAATTTGTATTCACCAAGGAATACTGAGGAAAAGTCACTAGAGATCAGATTTGCTCTCTTGACCCAAATCTCCTCCAGTCTTTTAAACTAAAACAGCACCACCAGACCAGTACTGGGCACTGCCTCTGTCCAGGCAGGATTCAAAGCCGTTGACACACATTGTTACTGCTCACTCAACTCTAATGGGTGCACGCTATTATGATCACCACCCCCCACCCCCGCACAGATGTGGAAACCAACCGAGGCACACAGACTGAGTGACTTTTTCCAAGGTTGCACAGCATTCCAGAGATTCCGTGTCCAGTATTTCTGATTCAGGAATTCCTGCTCTTAGATACAGAGTTCAAGAGTCTCCCTCCACCCAGCTTAACAATTGTTCAAGTGGATGCCGAAGTCTTCATACAGATCCCTGGGCGTCATCCCCGGTGGTTCTAGCTTAATTGGGAAGGTCCCAGGCACCCATTTTGCTTAAGGACTCAGATGATTCTAAAGGGTAGCCAGGATCGAGAACAATTGCGCTAAGGCCTTGCTACCCAAACCACCAGGGAGGGTTTTAGAATGAAGAATCCTCCCACACACCAGCCTCCAGCAAGACTCTCTGAAGCGAAATTTGCTTTTGACAAGAGCCCCAGGTGATTTGCATTCACATCACAACATGCATTTAGCCTGGGCTAAAGGAACGTGAGCTGAGATTTCTGCCAGAGATGAGAAGGCAGGATGGGGTATTGGTTAGAGCCCAGGCTCTGTGACAGGTGCAGCTGTCCTTCTGTCCACAACCCACCCCCACCTCCCATGGCTTCTTTCTTGACCTAGGAGCCCACACCACTCCGAGCTTGATAGCTGAGTAAGGACAAATGCTCCGAAAGTTTCTGAGACCTTCACTGCAAAGGTTCATAGAAGCCTGTAAAGAAATAATCTAGGGGCACCCAGGTGGTTCAATCGATTGAGCATCCAACTTCAATCAGGGCATAATCTCGCAGTTTATGAGTTCAAGTCCCATATTGGGTTCATCACTGTCAGCACAGAACCTGCCTGGGATCCTCTGTCCCCCATTCTCTCTGCCCCTCTGCCACTTTCACTCTCTCAAAAATAAACATTAAAAAAAGAAAGAAAGAAAGAACCTAGACTGTAACAATTCAAACAATTCTTTGTTGTATTTTAATTCCTTGCATTTTATTATTATATTTTTGTTCCAGTCTTATTGCGATATAATTGACATGCAGCACTGTGTATGTTTAAGTTGTACAGCATAATGACTTAGCTTACATACCTTTTGAAATGATGACCACAATAAGTTTAGTTAAGATCTTGTATAAGACCATCTTACACAAATACAAGGGAAAAAAAGAGGGGAAAAAAGAAAAAAAATGTTTTCTTTGTGATGAGGATTCTTAGGATCTACTCTGTTAGCAACTTTCAGATATACCGTTCAGCTGTGTTTACTGTAGTCATCATGTTGTACATTGCCTCTCCAATTCTTATTTATAACTGGAAATTTGTACCTTTTGACCACTTTTAGCCTATTACCCCTCCCCCACTCCCTGCCTCTCATAACCACAAATTTGATCTCTTTTTCTATGTGGTTTTGTATTGTTTTGGTTTTGGCTTTTGGTTTGTTTTGTTTTCCTTTTTTTTTTTTTTTTTTAAGTATATTTATTTTTGAGAGAGAGGGAGAGAGAGAGAGAGAGAGAGAGCACCTGTGAGCAGGGGAGGGGCAGAAAGAGAGGGAAAGAGAGAATCCCAAGCAGACTCCATGCTGAAAACACTGAGATCATGACCTGGGCTGAAATTGAGTGGGACACTGAAAGACTGAGCCACCCAGGCACCCCTCTTTGTTTGTTTGTTTAAGATTCCACATATAAGTGAGATCATACAGCAACTTTCGGTTCTTTGTTTTATACAGAGGTGGGAACTTGAGTTTGCCTTTAGGAGCAAACAATTCCTTTGTTTTGGGTACATGGCAAGGCACCTTCTAGCAGTGAAATGGGGAAGCAGAAATCTTTTCTTAAGAGAAGAGAGCTGCTTTTGTGGAAATGAAGTTGCTTCAGGAGAAACTAAAGGGTGGGGGGCACCTGTATCCCATCCAGCCCTGGGATTGGGGTTTGATCCCTCTGAGGTAAAGTGGTGACATTCAGAAGCTTGGAAGCCCCTTTCCTGGGTAGCTAGCTGAGACTCTCAACATGCACGGCTCCCTACCTGGAAGAGACACACCTGAGACAGACATTGAAGTTCCGGTCTCAACCACCTTTCCCTCACCATCCTTCTTTTTTTTTTTTTTTTTTTTTTCAACGTTTATTTATTTTTGGGACAGAGAGAGACAGAGCATGAACGGGGGAGGGGCAGAGAGAGAGGGAGACAGAATCGGAAACAGGCTCCAGGCTCTGAGCCATAAGCCCAGAGCCTGACGCGGGGCTCGAACTCACGGACCGCGAGATCGTGACCTGGCTGAAGTGGGACGCTTAACCGAATGCGCCACCCAGGCGCCCCATCCCTCACCATCCTTCTTTACTGAGTCTCCATGTGCCAGGTGCTTGGTTCCCAAGTCTCCCTTGCATCAGGAGAGGCTAGGTAACCTGTTCTGGCCAATGAAATGTAAAAGGAAGTCTACAGCTGGGAAGAGAGGGGAAGAGGAGATAGTTCTGGTAATGATTTCCCTCCTGGGTAACAGGGAGGTCATGAGGGGAGCTCTCTTCCCTGAACACCTTCTGTCCTCCATTTGGGGACCATCAAATGAAGACCTGATGCTTGATGCTGTGGCAACCATCTTGTGACCATGAGGTGCCAAGTTCAGAATGGTAGAGTAGACGGCTAGAAAGAGCTGGGCCCTTGCTGACATTGTTGAACCATGAATCAACAGTGAGATCACCCACATCTCAACTTATCACGTGATAACAAAAATCCCTATTGTTTAGGCCATCTTTTGTCCTGTTACTTGAATATTTCCTAACTGACAGCTTTGGGGGCATTGGGATATTATCACCATGGCAGCCTCACAGGGGACTACAGGGGTTATCATGAGACTACTCCAAGCAGTCTTATGGACCACAGACAAGGAAAGACCTGGGGGAGCCAATACAGGAAAAGAAGAAAAGGTGGCTACCACATGGTGATTGCAGCTAGCACTCTGATTTGTGAACTTCTCTGATGTACCCTGTTGGGGACTCTGGAAGTAACTGATGTGCCCTTTGCAAGAGTGACTGAATCTTCCAGTAATGACTGGCATAAGTTATAGACCAAAGACATTAAAAGCAGTGTGGTGATCAACTAGTGATGTATGTCACAGGCACAAAATAATAGAATGGTAGCAATGGTGTGTCCACATTTGTTTTTTCCTAGCCACTCACTCCAAAGATGTCGATGCCCAGAGATGTCGATGGCCTGAGTGTCCCCCATTCCCACTCCAGAGGGAAAGTCAAGTGCTGGAGTCTCTGAGCCCTTTCCTGAGCTTCCTTTCAACCTTGCCCAGCAAGGACCCCCGTGACTCCATTAATTAGGAGGCCTTCCTGCAACACTTTGTGCTAACCACCTCTCTCCCACTCTGCTGATAGCAGAACCCACCTCATGTCTATCTATGAACCATAACAGAATGAGGCACAGAGCCTGGCACTTAGAAGGCACCCAAGGAAAGTGTTAGTGACACCATCAGGGTTCAATATTCAGGCAGTCGCTTGCCTGAGGCTATTATAGAAGTATTGAAATTTCATCCTACCAGGCACCTGAATCCCCAGCAATTAAATTCATTCATCCTTAGACTTGCACTGATATTTCTGGAAACTTCATCTGCAAGACAGTGGGGTAGAGTGGAAAGAGCATGGGTGGCTAGGCTTTCATCCTGCCTCTGCCACTTACCAGCTGTGAGAACTTGGAGAAGTCACTCAACTTTTCAAGCCTCGGTTTTGTCACAGCAAGATACAGACACCCACTTCAGAAGGTACCGTGGTTAAAGCAACATGACCTGTGGAAATGGGCTTTGGCAACTCCAGAGCCCTGAGCAGCACATTCATCTGGGAGTTGATCTACTTTGCAGAGAAAAGAGGATCCTGACAGGATTGAATACAGAATAGACATACTCTAACAGGAGAAACAAAGCTGGAATTTACCTATTCATGTAGTCAACAAATACCTGATGAGCCATGCCCTGTACTGGGCAAGGAAAACAAGGATGAACAGCAGACATGGCTCCTATTCTCGTTAAGCTTAGAGCTACACTGTCCTTACAATAGCCACTACCCACCTGAGGCTACTTAAATTTAATTTTTTAAATTTAATTTTAAATTTAATTTAATTAAAAACTGACATTTCATTTCCACAGCCATACTAGTAAAATATAAAATGCTCAACAGACACATGTGGCTAGTGGCTACCATAGCTGACAGTGCAGATATAGGACACTTCCATCCTTGTAGAAAGTTCTTATTGGGACAGCACTGAGATATAATCTAGCTGGGGAGACAGACACTAAACAAAGAGCCACACAGACACCTAATGACACACTGTGACATTTGTCAGTGGGAATCCAGGGGCAATGTTCTTGTCACTTTTCAGTTGAGGAATAGAGCCAAGGAAGCCTCTGTTCTTCGTTTGCCCAAAGGGGACTGAACATTTGAGAACCTGACACAGCTCCCTATACCTCCTAGAGCTGTTCTCTTCAAGGCTAGAGACTGAAGGAGACTTCAGGGACATGAAGCTCATCTCTGAAGATGTCTGACCTTGCAACAAATTACACCAGTGTAGCCAGTGGATAAAAGAAACAACCCGGGTTGAACTCCCAGCTCTGACAACTGTATGACCGTGAACTGGTAATTAACCCTGCTGGGCCTCAGTGTCTACATCTGTTACACAGGGTGAATAATAATATCTGGTCTAGAGGATTACTGGGAAGCTTAAATATTTTAAAGAACGTTAAGTACTTAGAACAGTGCTTGGCGCACAGTAACACTCATACCTTATCATAATGGTGATGATGATTATCCATGACTCCTTGAACAAGGGGTGGGGGTGGGAGGAAGTATGCACCTGCCACTCAAAAGCTTCCTTTATTTTCACTCTTTGCTTCCCAAAGTGTCATCACCCAAAGCTAAACTAATCATCCCAGTGAAACTCCATCTGTAAAATAGGTCAGAAAAGGAAATATAACCATATATATATCAAGATGCCAAACTCTACATGGATCACTTTACATGTATTATGTGTTTAATCTTCACAACAACCCCATTAGGCATGTACGGCTAAAGTTATCTCCATTTTGCATTTTGCAAGAAATTGGGGCTTAGAAAGGTGAACTTGCCCACGTTTACACCGGAAAGGATCTTGGTGTCAGTTCCACTAATAACCACCAGGTGGCGGTGCCTATCCACTTTCCAATTACGCAGTCCGGCTGGAACGCAGAAGAGGGGTCTTCCCGTAAGTATTTAAAGATCGCCTGCTGTATGCCAGGCATTGTTCTAGGTGCTGAGGATACGTAGGCAAATAAAACAAGAAAATTGTTTTGTCTTTCCCTTCCATTTTTCCTTAAAAATAATAAAAGGTATTCGCGGAGATGTGTAGTTGTCCTGACCAGGAGAAAATCGGCTTGTCTGTGCAAGAAGTGAGAGACCACAGGCTCTCGGGAAAGTGATGAAAATATCTGAAAGGTCTGTGGTCTTCAAAGATCAGGGCATACACCTACCCCCAAAAGGGAGTGTTATTCTACAACCCACCTTCCTGCCTCTCTATCCCCACCCCACTGCAGGGAGGTAGGGAGCAGGGGTCATCTCCCTGCAGTGTCTTGTAGGACCCGGTTGGGGTGGAGGAAGGTGGTCTCATTCTCAGAAACAAGAATGGACCGTCCTCAAAGTCTGGGTTGGGGGAGGGGGTGCTTGAAAGTCTGTAAGTCACCCAGGGAACCAACCCCTTGGGTGTGCTGGACTGCAGCTCCCCAGGCCCCATCTGAGCAATGCTGATCTCCGGACAGCCAGGTGGACTAGGAGCCAGACTCAAGTGCCCAGGGACGCTGCTGCCTAGGACCCCTCCTTCAAGCTGGTGCTGGGGCCGTCCTGTGGGCGTGCATCCCGGCTGTGCCCTGAGAGTCTGCGGAGCGCAAGGCCAGTGGCCCCAGGCGGTTGAGTGTGTGCCGTGGGTGTACGTGGATGATGTGTGCAGCGTTCGTGGTGGGGATCCGGCGTAAGGACCTACGTGAGGGGTGCGCAGTGTGACGTGTATGTTTGGGGTAGCCAAGGACACAAGGGTTGAGCAGTGTGTGCATAGGGACAAAGACACTTTGGGGAGGTTGGGAGGGCGGGAGAGGCAGTGGAGAGAGCCCAGGCGGGAGAAGGCTGCGTTTCGACCAGCTAGAGGAGACCAAGCCGCTCCTGTGTGCCTAGTTGTATACTTTGGGACGTGCGCGTGAGGATCCTCTCTTGCGTCCAGGACCGGGTGTTTGTATGTTGTGGGGAAGTTACTGTTTGTGAACCCACGTTGGAGAGTGTCCTGAGCGGAGGAAATCCCCCGCACTAGGACACTCGTGGGATTATCCCTCTGTGTATGTGTTCCTGCAAATGAATCAACTTGGGTATATGTCCGGTGCGTCTGGACTGCTTATGTGTTTATGGGCGTGGATGTGGGGGACGTGTCCCCAAATTTGGGACCTTGGAAGGGGGTCGTCTCAGCGCTCCGGGCAAGGAGCTAGGGGCTTGCAACGGGTGGAGAGGATGGAGAGGCGCCGCGCAATTGGCGCAGGGTTCCGTGAGGAAGAGCCTGTGGGGCAGGGGCAAGGGGCGGAGCTGGGTGCCCCGGGGGCGGGGCCGGCCAGGGGGCGGGGCCGCCGCGGCTGCAGCGGCAAGCGCGGGGCCAGGGGGCGCCTCGCGAGGCATCGGCTCGCGAGGGCTATGCAGTGAGACAGGACCGGCGGGCGGGCGGGCGCGCGCGGGGCGGGGGCCGCAGCCGCGCTGCAGAGATGTGACTTGAGGCCGAGAACCAGCAGGAGCGTCGGCGCTGCGTGGCCGCGGGGGTCGGTGAGTGCAAGCCGCGCCGTTGGGGTGGAGGGAGCTTGGACGACCCCAAAAACTTTTCCCGCCGTGGGCTTGGGAGGATTGGGAGTCTGCTTCTTGTGCCCTCCTGAGCGGCCCCGGGGGTTAGTCTACTGGGGGAGATGGGGGTCGACAGTGGGGGGGTACCACAGTGTCGCGGGAGAAGAGCCGTAGAGGGTGGGGCGGGGGGAGGGGAGGCCTGGAGACCTTTATGGGGGGGAGGGTGCTGTGTACCCGGACCAGGTGGAGATCCAAGTCTCTGAGGAGGGTCTGGGGGTGACCACAGGTAAAGGGCAGCTGGGAGTAGTGTAAAGGAGTCCAGCCGTACCCGAGTAACTCGTCGTGTGAGGGGAGCCGCGGAAAGGTCCGGGGGCCGCGTGGTCAGCGTGGGGGCTGACCACAGACAGGGCAGACGAAGCTGGGGGCAGAAGGACCCGGCTTTGGGGGTGAGCTGCCGCACCTGCTGCAGGGGTTGGGGCCAGGCTCGCAGCCGACAGTGCCTGCGCACTACGGGACAAGGGGGAACACTGCGGGGGAAGAGAGGCAGAGCCGAGACCTGGGGCCGAGGGACAAATGAGGGGCGGCTGCATACAATGGCGAGGGGTTGGCGTTTCTGTTCAGACCCGGCTGGGGCTTAGGACGAGCCCTGTGCTGTGGTGCGTTCGCTGTCCTAGGGGATGTGCCCAGCCCCGCACATCCCGGGATCCCTACCGCCCGCACCCGCCTGGGCCCGGGGGAGCGAGTTAAGCAGGCTGGGAGCGGAGCGCCGACCTTGCCACCGAGGACGGCCCAGCGCAGCTCGCGAGTTCGCTCCGTGGCCCTTGCTCTGTCACACACAGGCCTGGCCAATCTCCCCCTCCCAACTCGTCCCCGGTTCGCTAAGGGGGCGGCTCCTTGGAGCGCGGACAAAGGCCCCTGGAGTGTGGCGGGCAGCGGCGTCCCTGTCTGGGGCCCCGGCCCACGCGCCACACTGGCTGCCCAACTGCGCCAGGATGGTGGGGGGGGCACTTGAGCAGCGCCCAGGAGGAACTGGGGGTCCTCGAAAAGACAAGAGAAGTGAGGGAAAAGTGAAGAAAGGGACCTGGCACAAAAGCCACGGAACTTCAGCCAAGGAACCTTGATTCAGAAGTTTCTTCGGTGGGGTGGGGGGCTTTCGGAGCATTCAAACTTCGAGTTAAGCTGCATGCAAATAGCATGTAAATAGAATGCAAATCATCATCTGTTGGTTGGGAGCACTCCACGAGGCCAGTTTTGTAACTAGGCTGTGGAGTGAAGGGTTTTCTATCTGTTCCTGCTCTAAGTCTGAAAAGGGGTCAGCTGAGTTGAGAAAGAGAAAAATGGAAGGGGAAAGAAGTCGCCATTTGGGGCAGGCAAGCAGCCTTGTTAGAAAGGGCTCAAAATCTTTATTGCTTAATTTGTTCTTTTAGTAAATGTACCACCTACAGAACTGGGTCTGGGGCAGTACAGTGTAGAAAATGGACAAGCCCCCGCTCTCGGGGCTCCCGCCAGGTGGGTGAACAAACACTAAATAAGTAAATGAATAGCAAGTAGCTATAACTTCTAATTGGGATAAGAGCTGCCAGGAAAATAAAACAGGAGGATGTCAAATAAAGTGACCAGTGTTGATGTATGTATGGAAGACCATTCTTGGGAGTGATATTTTTGTGGAGCCTGGCAAGATCTCCCACAGTGGGAGATCTTGGGGGACCACTGTGCAGGCAGAGGGCACTGCAAGTGCAAAGGCTTGGAGGTGGGAATGAGCTTAGAACTGAACAAAGGCCATTGTGGCTGGAGCTCGGAAGCAGATGTGGAGGGGGCGGGTGGGAGAAGGAATGGTACAGACCAGCCGGACCACGATCTTTTGGGCCATGGAAAGGAGTTTAGGTTTTATTCTCCTTGGGCCAGTGAACCCTTGGAGGGGTTTGAGTGGGAACCAAGGGATGTTAATTTTTAAAACTCCCCTGACCTCAACGTGGAAGTGGAAAGCAACTCCCCTTTCGTTCTGCCTCTGGGGATGTTGAGGTGCGGGGAGCCTCTGAGGGTCTCCATACAGCCTGTGGGGACTGCTTTGATCCTGGCCTGCCCTGTGAGCCCACTTGAGGAGCTGCTCAGGTTTTAAAATTCACTCCCCACTTTGAGGTAGTTCTTGCCCATCCCCACCCAGAGCCCTTGGCCCCATAAGCACTTCATGCCGAGCTTCCTGGGGGTTCTGAGTTAGTCACATTTTCTTCTCGGAATTACTGCCCAAGAGGAACCATCCACCCTGGAATGGACAGCCAGGGATGCAATTTGCATTTAAATGATTGCTTTTATTTACAGGATTGGAGCTGCTTTGCATATTCATGGATCACGGAGCTTGTGTTCTGGCAACCCTGTTTACTAACCTAGGAGGCTTATTAAATTCAAGGGCCCCCAAATAGGCTGGTGGTCTGGGCAGCGTTGGGAATGAAGATTATGAGATGGTGTAACTTGGAAAAGATATCAGATGGTGGGATTGTGGGTCTGGGAAAGAGTTTAATGTCAGGAAACCTTGTAACAGTTTAATCTCACAGAGCAGGAAATGCACCAGCACCATCAGCTCTAACAGGAGTGGGCTGGGACACGGTGTCAGGCTGGGGTGTGTGGGGAGACTGGCTTCACAGCCTCATCCTGGCCTTCTGCCAGACGTGGGATGAGGGCTCAAATCAGAGGTGCAGTGGAAAGCCTTGGGTCAGGAGTTCGGAGAAATGGGTTTTCGTCCATTTAGAGAAATGGCCTATGAATCCCAGTAAGCCTCTGGCCAAGCTGCCTCACTTCTCTACCTCCATTTTCTCAACAGGAAAGACAATGGAATCATGATTGTCTTTTTAATAAGACAATTGTTTTGTGCCCAACCCTTTGCTGAGTATTTTTCGTGTACTGTTCACACCAGCTTTGTGAAGGCAGCCGCTATCTTTGTTTTATAGAGGAAGAGACTGAGAGTCAGAGAGGTTAAGTAATGCCCCATGTCACATAGTTATGTCTGGCTTCACTCCCACTGCGGTCTTCCACTCTGGATGAGATTGATGGGTGGGTAAATTCTGTGCCAGGCATTCATCCACGTACCGAACTACTAACTATGCCCGGGAGTGGGACAGCCCCCTCCCCACCTGCTCAGTTTTGTTTTCTTTTTTTTTTCTTTCCCTTCCATGCTGTAGCATCTCCCCACATCTTTAAAGAAGATAGGTTTAAGATGCCTCTGATCTGCTGGGCACTGGAAGGGGCCTCAAGGTGGAGGATAAGTGGTCTCCTTAGAGCCCTGCTGGTAGTAGCTGAAGAGAGGCTGGTCAGAATGTGTGTTCAGAGTGGTTTTATACATCTTGTATCTCTTTTCATATGGAGTGGGCAGATGAGAACACTAGTTTCCCAAGGGAATGGCCAGTGTCTGGTCCCTGGATGTCCTCCCTCTGACTTCTTGACAGAGAGACTGGGCTTCAGGGCACCCAGGCTGGCCTGGGTTTCCCGTGGGAAAACCACCTTCACAGGGAGGCTTCCACTTAGAGCACCTGCTTTGGGTATCAGGTGAGTCTAGAGGTTCTTAGGGTAGACTACTACCAAAGATATCTCCCCTTCTACTCAGGGATCTCTTTGCTTGGCATGATGGGGAAGGCTGGAAACCAGTGGTGGATAAACACTTGGATGAACCCCCTTCTTCCCCCATCTCCATGGCAACTGCTTCTCCTGGAAAAGCAGTCAGGAAAGTTCATAACCTCAGTTGAGGGAATATTTACCAACCATTTCTATTTATTTAACAGACAGCATACCCTGTGTCAACTACTGTCCTAAAACTTACTATTTTAATCTTCACAACCACATATTGGGTACTGTTAACGCCCCTATTTTGCACATGAGGAAAACTGAGGCAAGATAGGTTCAATCAGCCACCCAGGGTCACCAGGTACCAGCAAGTGGCAAGGGCAGGACTTGAAACCAGAAGACCTCACTCAGCAGTTCACCCTGCTTGATGGGGATCGGGGCTGGGAGAACCAGCCCTGAATGTGGCCTTCAGGCAGGCAGCGCTGTCCTTTCTCACGCAAGGAAACTTGCCTGCATTCTTTCCAGCCTTTACAGGCCCCAGCTCGTGGAGAGATGGAGAAATGGAGCGTGTTCCTCCACCACCTGCCGGAGGCTTCTGGCCCCTCTGCAGGTGGGGGTGGTGGACAGAGAGACACACAGAGAGAGAGAGAGAGAGAGAGAGAGAGAGAGAGAGAGAGAGAGTGTGTGTGTGTGTGTGTGTGTGACACAGAGAGAGAGATAGTGTATTTAAGGGCCTCTGAATGAGTCACATTTCTGGGAGCCCGGCTGGCAGCAAAGGTAATTAGTATGTGAGCCGAGGCTTGTGCAGTTGCTCACATTTGTTCCTTACTCCTTTTGAGGAGCTGCACGCCTCCATCCCATGGGTCTGTTGCCATATATTCATCCCGTCCCAATCAGCCTTGCCTGCGGCTGACTTGAAACCTCTAATCTGGCATTGTTCAGTTTGGGATTCCTGGAGCACTGCTCTTTTCCTGGGGCGGGGATGCAGAGTGGGGGGGTGGGGGTGGGGGGAGGAAGCACTAAGTGGCTCATGCAGCTGGATGGGGTGCATCCTGACAGTGGGTGCCTCCCGCTTGCTCTCTGGCAGGGTTGGTGAGGCAGAATGTACTGGGGCCGTGGGTCCTGGCTTACCCTGCTGCATGTATGTCTGAGCTTCTCAGCCCTCCATGTGCCCAGTCATCTGAACACACTTGGAGCTTGCTGCGGGGGCTTGTTGAAACACAGGGGGCTAGGCCCACCCTCTGCGATTCTGCATTTCTAGCAAGCTCCCAGGCGACACTGCTGCTGTTGGCAGTCTGAGGATGAAACTTTGACTTAACCCTCTCAGACCGTCAGTTCTTTCCTCTGTAAGATAGCAATAAGAACATCTGCCCTACTGGGGTCACATGATGGTTTGAGACCATATACTTAAAAAAATTTTTTTTTTAATGTTAATTTATTTTTGAGAGAGACAGAATGCAAGCAGGGGAGGGACAGAGAGAGAGGGAGACACAGAATCCAAAGCAGGCTCCAGGCTCTGAGCTGTCAGCACAGAGCCCGACACGGGGCTCAAACCCATGAACCGTGAGATCATGATCTGAGCCAAAGTCCGACACTTAACTGACTCAGCCACCCAGGCGCCCCTGTTTGAAACCATATTTATCCATTCACCCATATTTATCCAGCAGCTGGGTTGTGAGCCCTGCCCATGTGCCAAGTACTAGAGTCTGTGCAGAACAAGACAAACAAGGGCTTGGACATGGGAGAGGGGGGAAACAGACCAAAAGGGTAACAAAATATTTGGAAATTATGGCACATGCTACAAAGATGAAAATCAAAAGTACTGGCATAGAGCTTAAGGGAGGCAGGAAGGACCTAATTTAGACAGACTGGCCAGCAAAGGGCTCCCTCACCAGGTGACATTTCTAGAGCCCTGGTCTGTCATAGGAAGCCCAAGTAACAATAGTACAATTGTTTGCCTCCTGGCTCCACCACTTTCTAGCTGTGTGACCTCGAACAAGCCAGCTGAACTCCATGTTGTATTTCCTGTAAAATGGAAATAGTAATAGTACTTGCCTCGTAATGTCACTGTGCAGATTATAAGTCATTACTATATGTGAAGTTCATAAAAGTGTGCCTACAGTGTTGCAAGCACTAAGAGTTAGTTACTGTCATTGTCACTATAGCAAAATAGAAAACTCTGGAGGGCAATTCTGAATCCCCCAGAAATCCTACATGAGCCAGACTGCTTCATTCTGAGGCAGTGTGTAGCTGTCCAGATCATCCTAGACATTGTTCTGTAGAGTGGGGTGGCTGTCCCCTCATGGGCATCCTTGGCAATAATAATAATCCCACTTGAGACGGCTGGATCCCACTAAAACGCCTGGCTGCCATTGGTTGCATCCACATGCCTAGATGTTGGGGAGGGAGGACGTCCTGGAAGAAGGGGGCCACATGATGTGGGAGGAATAATAGAACTTCTTTGTTGGCAAGTAACACAAACCCAGCTCAAACTGGCTTAATACAAAAAGGGAAGTTAATTGGCTGGATGAATAGGGGCTGGACCATGAGTCTGACTGCCAGCCTCTGGCGTGCATCCTCACCCCTAATTTGCTTGAGTGGGATGCTGGGATGCATTTAAGAAGTGTCTTTTGCCATGGGGCACCTGGCTGGCTCAGTCGGTCGGGCGACCTGAGAATCTGAGCCTGCTTCAAATTCTGTCCCCCTCTCTTTCTGCCCCTCCCCCACTCATGCTCTGCCTCTGTCTCAGAAATAAATAAACATTAAAAAAAAAAAAAGAAGCATCTCTTGCCAGATGCCTTCTGTTCTGGGCCTGCCTTCTCTCATCTATAGGCAAAGGTGACGATCCGTATAGCACCAGGCTCCTCATCCAGTGTCATCAATAATTTATCCAGTCAATGGCTTCACGGCCAAGGCAGGATCAGTGCTGCTCACGGGATCCCATAAAAGAGCAGAAAGAGAGAGAGAGAGAGAGAGAGAGAGAGAGATCGATACTGCATTTACTTAAGGAAGCCCCAGGGATGAGCTGGAGGTGGCTGGAGGTGGCTGGTTACAGCCTCACTCATGTGCAGCCAAGGGGGTAGGTCCAGCCTGAGCCCCCTGGAAATGACGAAGAATGCAGAGCTGTGTAGGCCATGGCTTTCTGAAGGCCAGGCTCCCTCCAAAAGCAAGAACTGGTGCCAGTGGGGTGGAGGATAGGGTCCTGGTGAATAAGTCTGTCGTTATTCAACATTTACTAAGCATCTATTTTGTGCCAGCACTGTGTGCTGGTGCTTCAGTCTACACCAGTGGTGTTCATCCCAGCGATCTTTCATCCCCACCCCCATGGGACATTTGGCAATGTCAAAAGATTTTGGGGTTGTCACAGTTGGGGGAGTGGGTGTGCCACGGGCACCCATCTAGTGGATAGAAGCCAAGGGTACTGCTGAACATCCCACAATGCACAGGACGGCCCTCACAGCAAAGAATGGTCAGCCCAGAATGTCAGTGACCCCAAAGTTGAGAAACCCTGGTCTACTGTGATGACCTAGACAGTGTCTGTGTCCTCCTGCATCTTGAAGTGGAGAAAGACAGGGAAAAGAGGAAAAAGAATGAGAGAAACAAAGTAAACAGGCAAGAAAAAAAATACAGAGATGATTAGAGCAAAGAAAGAAATAGGCTCTGGTGAAGAGGGATGGGGCTGTGACCTTGGCCAAGGTCTCAGAGGGTGACGTGGTCAGAGAGGTGGGGGGGGGGGGCGCAGTTTTCCACTCAAGGGGTCAAGAGTGTTTAAGCAGAAGGAGCAGGAGGGGCAAGATGGGACTTGGGTTAAGCCCATTTGCCATGGCTGCTGTGGGGAGTCCAGAAAGAGTACCAAGGGGAATCCTGCAAGCACCTGGGGAGGGAGGGATGGAGGTGCAGTGAGGATGGGTTCCCTGGTGACCTTTGGGGGAGGTGTGAGGGCAGAGGGAGAGGGGGATCCCAGGAAGATAGTTCATATTGGATATGGTATGTTTGAAATGAGGGCATGCTTCTAGGAGCTTGGGCGAGTATCCTAACCCCTTGGAGACCCTGTTTTGTCACCAGGGTGAGGACTGGATGTGCCTAGTGCCTGGCTTCGAGTGAGTCATGGGTAAATATTAGCCGTTACCATTGAGAGACTGAAAGGAGGCAGTACATACCATTCTCAGCACAGTGCTGGGTTCATGGCTGTCTCTTTAAAGTTTTGCTTTCATTCCCTTATTTTTGAAGAGGTCAGACACAGCACAGAATATCAAAATCAAAGAATACAAAAGAGTGTACAGAGAGAGTGAATCTCTCTCTCACGCTCTTCTCCAACCACTAGCAGTGATGATTCATGATTGTTCGCTGTGCCAGACCAAGGCAGCAGATGGGAGCTGAAATCTGGGTTGTGCACCCCACCCCCACCCCAGGGGCTGTGCTGTCTGGAGAGAGGGGTGCCTTTTTCTGACCTGTCAGAGGTAACTTACGGGCTAGCAGGTTTGAAAGGAGGTGGGTCTTAAAGAAGTCAGGAAAGTGGGAATCTGACGGTGAACTGGTCTTTTTCTCCCTCCAAACATCGCCTCTATCCTCAATATTCTGGAACATTTCTGGTGTCAGAGGGAAAGATGAGAACCCACCAGGTGCTGGCCTTCCTCCTGCTCTTCGTAATTGCCTCCGGGGCTTCTGAGAACTCAAGCACGTCCCGGGGCTGCGGATTGGATCTCCTCCCTCAGTACGTGTCCCTTTGCGACCTGGACACCATCTGGGGCATCGTGGTGGAGGCGGTGGCCGGGGCAGGCGCCCTGATCACGCTGCTCCTGATGCTCATCCTGCTGGTGCGGCTGCCATTTATCAAGGACAAGGAGAAGAAGGACCCCGTGGGCCTCCACTTCCTCTTCCTCCTGGGGACCCTGGGCCTCTTCGGGCTGACGTTCGCCTTCATCATCCGGGAGGACGAGACTATCTGCTCGGTCCGCAGGTTCCTCTGGGGCGTCCTCTTCGCGCTCTGCTTCTCCTGCCTACTGAGCCAGGCGTGGCGTGTGCGGAGGCTGGTGCGCCACGGCAAGAGCCCATCCGGCTGGCAGCTGGTGGGCGTGGCGCTGTGCCTGATGCTCGTGCAGGTCATCATCGCCATCGAGTGGCTGGTGCTGACCGTGCTGCGCGACGCGAAGCCGGCCTGCGCTTACGAGCCCATGGACTTTGTAATGGCCCTCATCTACGACATGGTACTGCTTGTGGCGGCCCTGGGGCTGGCCCTCTTCACGCTGTGCGGCAAGTTCAAGAAGTGGAAGCAGAACGGGGCCTGCATTCTGGTCACGGCCTTCCTCTCTGTGCTCATCTGGGTGGCCTGGATGACCATGTACCTCTTTGGCAACGCGGAGCTGCGGCAGGGAGACGCCTGGGGCGACCCCACCTTGGCCATCACACTGGTGGCCAGCGGCTGGGTCTTCGTCATCTTCCATGCCATCCCTGAAATCCACTGCACCATTCTGCCGGCCCCGCAGGAGAACACGCCCAACTACTTCGACACGTCGCAGCCGAGGATGCGGGAGACGGCGTTTGAGGAGGATGTGCAGCTGCCGCGGACCTACATGGAGAACAAGGCCTTCTCCATGGATGAACACAACGCAGGTAACGTGATCGCCACCCCACCCCCTGGCGCGGGGTGGCCTCTGGGGCCATTTGCCCCAGAAGGACTCCCTTCTTTCTCTCCAGTGGGGATGGGTGATCCGGGCGGGGGGTGGGGGTGGGGGTGGGGGAGGGGGGGTTGGGGGGTGGGGGAGGGCAGTGTCCTGGCAGATGGGAGCCCACAAACATTGGCTCCTGTGCTAAATAAAACTGGCCCAGAGATGGGTTTTTATTTAGCATGTTTTCCTATCAATTGCCAACTTATTTAAATATAAAACCCAGGTTTCTCACCTCTTTTGAAAAGTCAGCTCTGGCAATGCTGGGTTGACATTCCCACCTGGCAACAATTGTCTGGAGCTGATGGACGGTGTGTGCAGGAAGGCCCGACCTCTCAGGAGTTGTGGCTGCTCCTTTTTTTTGTTTGTTTAATTCCAGTGTAGTTAACATGCAGTGTTATATTAGTCTCAGGGGCACAATACAGTGATTCAACAGCTTCGAATAATTGCTCAGTGCTCATCAGGACAAGTATACCCTTAATCCCCTTCAACTATGCTACCCACCCTCCCACCTCCACCCACCTCCCCTCTGGTTTGTTCTCTATAGTTAAGAGTCTGTTTTTGTTTTTCCGTTTGTTTTGTTTCTTAAATTCTACATAAGAGTGAAATCATACAGTATTGCATTGACTTAGCATTCTACTCTCTGGATCCACCCATGTTGTTGCAAATGGCAAGATTTCATTCTTTTTTATGGCTGAGTAATATTCCATTGTATACATACACGTGTTCTTTATACATTCATCTATTGAGGGACACTTGGGCTGCCACTGTGGAAGACAGTATGGAGGTTCCTCAAAAAATTAAAAATAGAATTACCCTATGATCCGGTAATTGCACTCCTGGCTATTTACCGAAAGAATATGAAAACACTAGTTGGAAGGGATATATGCACCCCTATGTTTATGCAATATTATTTACAATACGTAAATTATGCAAGCAGTCCAAGTGGCTGTTCCTTTACATGGGGATCCACTTTGTGTTTACCACACTCCCCACCACTCCCTGTTGCCCCTAACCCAGCCACTATAACATATTAACATTAATTTTCTGGCTACCTGGAAGTGTTTGAGTTTGTAGTCCAAGTGCTAGATGGATGCAGGGGATATTGGGAGCAACGCTTGTGTCTCCTTCCCACTTTCATCATCACGAGTGTATGAATTGGGCCCTGGAGTCAGATGTCTGGATTCAAATCCTGCCTTTGTACTTCCTCGATGTGTGGCTTTAAGCAAATTGCTTTACCTCTCTGAACCTGTTTTTCTCATCTGTAAAATACAGACGATGAGAGAATGTACCTCTCGAGTTGTGAAAAGTAACATACTGAGTGTCACATGCTGAGGGTCTCCCCCAGGACCTGGCATGCTGGATGTGTATCTTGTTTGGGTTCCCCTGAAAGCAGAGCCCAAGACTTGGGTACAGCTGGCTTACCCAGGAAGTGTTCCCTGCAAGGGAGAGGGACGGATAACGAGACCAAGAAGGCAGAAATGCCCAAACAAGTAGATCAATATGTTGGTCACTGCTGTGGGCAGCTGGGACTCGGTCCTGCCAGGGATGCATGTAGAACGAGCCTCAGACTTGATCTTTGAAATCTGGAGCCTGTAGCATCTGCCACCAGTTCCTCCATCACTCACCCTCATGTGTGTCCTCGGTCTCCTACTCTCATTGTCACCTCTCCCACTACTCTGGCTACATAAGTTCCATTGGCTTCTGAGGCACAAAAGCAGAGATTTAGTGGGCACTAGAGGTGGAGGCTGTCTGGGTACCCAGGACTGTCCACACTGCTGTGGCGGGATTCAGAGGTGGGCCTAGAGGATGTGATGCAGGCACTCAGAGCCCCTATAGATGCTTCAGAAGTATTTCTTAGAGTCATTACTTCAAGTGAGTCGGCTAAGTTCCCAGCACTTGAAATTAAATAAAATTGCCTTTTCTCAGTTACCTGAAGATTTATCAGGGGCTATAATAATAATAATAGTGACAGCATTAATAGTAGTAGCAGCAGCAGCAGCAGTAGTAATTATTACCTAGTATAGTCATTGTTTATTGAGCATTTACTATGTGCCAGGCACTATTCTAAGGCCTTAACCTCTGTTTTCTTTTTAGGTCTCACCTCCACCCACTGAGATAGGTCCCATTACTATCTCCACCTTATAGATGAATTAAGTGGAGACTCTAAGAGGTTCAGTCACTTGCCCAAGGACATACAGCTGGGAGATGGCCCATTCCAGATGTTCACAGTCCCCTTTTCAGTGATGCTCACCAAGGTACCTGGGCAATGTTCACCAGCCAGCTGTATTGCAGAGTCTACTTTTCTGGGTTGAGTGCTAAAGGCAGCCTGCCTGTCCCCTGCAGGCAGGGGGAAGCACATCGAACCATCAGGTCCTCCAAGGCCACCCAGTGCCCTCCTCCCCACCTGGATGTGCCCAGCTTCATCTGTACCCCCGACTCCTGGCCAGACCCACTGGAGGGAGGCCCCACCCGTGGACAGGGCTGGAAACCCTGGTGTGGTATTTATCAGAGCTGTTTCATTCTTCCTAGAAAGCCTCAGGCCAGCAAGCCCATGTTTGTCAAAGGATTTAGCAGGAGTGTCAGCTCTGGTGGCACTGGTTCACCATGTTACCAGGAAAAGATAGGAGTCAGGATGGGGATAATCACTGGGAGCCCAGAGGGCCCTCCAGGGAATGTGATGAGCAGAGGTCAGGAGCCTGGCTAATTCGTGGGGTCCTGGTGGAGCCACCTCTTCCCTGGCTCCTACTGGAACAGGATCCTCTTTATATGAGACCCATAGACTCCCCTTGGACCACAAAGGTAATAAGAACTCCTGAAATGGATGTACATTTTTGTACATTCATTGGGGAATTTTTGTCTGTCACTTTGTCAGATTCTCAAAGCTGTCTGCGAACCCCAGATGGTTAAGACTCAGTGTTGTTGAACCTGATGGTCTAGTTTACTTGTAATAAAACAGAGATGCTAGAACTATCCAAGCATTGGGGTCTTCAAAAGTAAGAACGTTTAACCTTAGTAGGTGTTTACCATGGACCAGGTACCATTCTGAGCATTTTAGTGGCTAATCTCATTTAATCCCTACAATAACCCACTGAGGTCCATTTTGCAGATAGGACACTGACACACAGAAAGGCTACACATCTTGCCTAAGAGGCAGAGCCAGGGTTTGAGTCCACACAGGCTGGATCCAGAGGCTACATGCTTGATTAGTCTACCACAGAATTACTCCTCTCTCAGGGCACCTGTGTGGCTCAGTTAAGCATCCAACTCTTGAGTTCGGCTCAGGTCATGATCTCACAGTCATGAAATCAAGCCCTGCATCAGGCTCTGTGCTGAGCGTGGAGCCTGATTAAGATTCTCTCTCTCTTTCCCTCTGCCTGTCCCCCATTCATGCTCGCTCTCTCAAAACAAACAGATCAGTATCTAAAAAAAAAAAGAATACTCCTCTCTTCTCGAAGCACTTGAGTGGCCCTTATCTTATTGATGTGCCTGGACAACTTTGTGCCTTGAGGATACAGGGTTTATCAGTCCCCCATTTTATAGAGCAGGAAACTGATGTCCAGGAATATCGGGCAACTTGTTCAAGCTCACACTATAAGAGCAGGGAAGAGGGGGGATGTTGGTTCTCTACCACATGCATCTTTTCTTGTGAAAATGCAGCCAGTACTTCATACGTACGTAAGATTCAGGGACAAAGGTATCTGGGACCCAGGTCGGTACCAATAGCATCAGGCCTGGCACATTGGTGATGAGGGGTCTAGGGGTACGTCACACCCTCCTCTATTTCACGCTCTGACACATTCCCAAGCCAAGTGAGTTGTCTTTCTGTCCCCTCTTTCTTTTCCAAAACAAAATAGCTTTATTATTCCTTTTTGATGACAAAAACCAACAATAATCATGTAGAAGTTTCAGCAAGTAAAAATAACAAAAATTGTTCAGAATCCCATTGCCCAAAGGGAGCTGCTGCTGACTGCTCCCATCTTGCCAGACATCTCTCAGTGAACACACACAGTCTCTCTCCCTCCCTCCCTCTCTTCCTCCCACTCTCTTTCACACACACACACACACACACACACACACACGAGACAATCCCATAGAGCGGTTCTTAACCTAGCTGTACGTTAGAATCACTTGGGCAGCTCAAAAAAATTACCAGGGCCTGCCCCCTTGTTCTGATTGGATAAGTCTGTTTGGGCTTAGGTTTTTTGAGCTCTCCAAGTGACTCACAGATGTAGCCACCAATGTACGCAGTGTTCTGCAGTGTGCTTGCTTAAATCAGCATTGTCTCATGGACAGAGGCCCTTCCAAGCCAATGACTGCGGAGCATAGTATCCTTTTCATGATGCCGAGCTTCCCATTAGGCACAATCGTTTACTTTTCTCATCCTCTGCTGATGCATATTCATTCCACTTGTTTCTGGCTTTCCGTGTAAGTAATGCTGCAGTGAACATTCACCTCTGGGCCCATGATCGATTAACTTAAAAAAAATTCCTAGACATGCATAAAAGAGTCTGCACCTCTAAATCTTCATATATACAGGCAAATGGCCCCCAGAAGTTAAACTAATTTACTGTCTTCCCCCTCCCTCGGCTTAATAACTCATGAGAGCCCCATTCCTGTTTCCCCCCTTCTTCCCCAACCTTGGATGTTGTCAGACTTAGTTTTAATAGCCCTGTTTTGGATCATCCCAAATGTGTGTCCACAAGAATTCACCTGGGACCAATGGGACCAGGCAGGGTGAGCCCCGGGCAAAGTTCACATAGACTAAATTGGAGTCCTGGCTAGGATTGCCTTTGTTCTAGAAAGGCTTGCTTTGCTGGCTGGGGAACATCTGGGTATGCTTCCTTGTCACTGTGAGAACAGCTGTTGTCTTTAGTGCTGACCTCAGCCAGCTTGTACTTTAGGGAACCAGGCCCCACAAAGGGCCTAGCCTAGGAGCTACAGTTGGCCCTGTTTCTTTTGCATTTTAGCCAGCCAGCCTTTTGGGCTCTCTTTCCTTGCAGGTCAAGTCCCAGTGCCCTCAGCTTCTGTATTTCCTTCCCCAAAATGAGACCCTAGGTAGATACCACTTCATCGGCCTCTCGCTTATTAATAAGTATCAACAAGGCATGAGGTATGTGATAAAAGATTAAAATGCACTGAAGGATGTAGCACCTCAGATCACATCTGGGAAAGTGTTAACAAGGCATATTAAATGTTCGCCTTTCAAAGGAGCAGTAAAGAAAAGTGTTCTTTCTTTTGGGGGATTTGGGCTCTCAGATCTCATTAGGATGAAGGGCTATTTAAACTCTGACTCTTAGCTTCCTGATGGAAGGCCCTGAAATCAGCTTTTAGGGGAGGGCCAATCTAGCCTCACTTTCAGAGTCTGGGCAAGAGAAGGCCGGCATTCAACCTGTAAACTTAGATTCCTGTGGGGACACTTTTATAGATGAGCCCTGCTTGTCTTTCACAGCTGACCCAGGTCAGAGTGGGGTGTTAGTTGGGACACTTGACATTGCAAGCAATAAAAAATGTGATTTGAACTGGCTTCAGCAAAAACAAAACAAAATAACAACAACAGCAAGACACTAATGTACTGGGAATCAGGCTTCAGGAATCATTAGATCACAGAGACGTGAATGATGACTACAGTTGGTCTTTCTCCATGTCTTGGCCCTGTTAGCATGATGACAGCCCCAAACTCTGGGCTTGCACAGAGTCCCAGTGGAAAAGAGGACCGTTTCCCAGGATGCTTGAGCAAAAATCCCAGAGTTAACTTTGATTGGAACTTATTGGGCAGGTTGAAGTCACATGCCAACCTCAGGCCAGGGTAGAAGGCAGTCGTAGCCAACACTCAGAATGTGGGAGGGATGTTTACCAGAGGAGAACCACAAATAACTACTACAGAGAGGAGCCCTTGGGCTGAGGCACCCCACAGATGGCCAGTAGAGTCGAGCCTTTGTTTCTTGGAGGAAATGTGTTGGGGCCAGATTCTCCCACCGCAGCTGGCCGGTTCTCTGCATTATCAGGAGAGCAGTGCTGTTTGGTGTTCCCTCTCTTCCAGCAGGTATCGGCTAGGAGTTGAGACTAGTAAGAGTCCTCTGATGCCGCTCCCTGGCTCCCCCTTCTCTACTTCCTGGGTAAGGTATCTCCGTGCTCAGCTCACGCATAATGAGCTGCTTGAAGGCGCGGAGGGAGACGTTAAAGCAAACACTGGCGTACCTATGTCTGGGAACATTTGTTCACCCTACCTCAGTTTCTTTGGTCCAGCTTGGGCTGAGCTGTCACTTAAGTTTAAGTTGCTTCTGGGGCCCCTGCGTGGCTCAGTCAGTTGAGTATCTGACTCTTGGTTTCCGCTCAGGTGGTGATACCAAAGTCGTGGGATCCAGCCCCATGTCAGGCTCTGTGCTGAGCATCGAGCCTGCTTAAGATTCTCTCTGTCTCTCTGTCTCTCTCTCTCCCTCTGCTCCTCTCCCTAGCTTGAGTTCTTTCTTTCCCTCTCTCTCTCTTAAAAAGTTGCTTCCAGGTAACTGAATGTGATGGTTAAAAACAGTATTTGGAGCCAGTATGGTGTTAAGAACACAGATTCTCAGGGCGCCTGGGTGGCTTAGTCAGTTAAGCATCTGACTTTTTTTTTTTTTTAAGTTTATTTATTTTGAGAGATAGAGCAGGGGAGGAGCACAGAGAGAGAGGGAGAGAATTTCAAGCAGGCTCTGTGTTGTCAGTGCAGTGCCCAACATGGGGCTTCATCCCTCAAACCATGAGATCATGACTTGAGCTAAAACCAAGAGCTGGACACTTAACCAACTGAGCTACCCAGGTGCCCCAACCTGGAAATGAGTGTCTGACTCTTGGTTGCTCTGTTTGGGATTCTCTCTCTCTGTCTTCCTCTCTCTGCCCCTCCCCTCTTCACATGTCTCTGTCTCTCTCAAAAATAAATAAATGAACTTAAACAAACAAAAACCAAAAAAGATTCCCTGCCTGGGTTTGAATGCTCGTGTGTGTAGCCTCTTTCCAAAAGTGGGACCTTGGGCTAGTAACTTAATTTCTCTGTGCCCCATGTAAAGTGGACATAATGAAAGCACCTATCATGCTATGAAAATTAAATGAGTTAATATATAAAGTACTTTACACAGTGCCTGGCTCCTAGCTGGCAGTCTATGACGGTTCACTATGTTGCTAAGGTGATTTTGGTCCCTGCCTCAAGTAATTTGTAAAAGCCCCAAGTTCTCGCGCTACTTTTCAGGCAGACAAGTGACTCCCTTCAGGGAAGACTCTGAAGTGAGGCTTTTCTTAGCAAAGCAAGATTAGTGCCTTCAAGGAGAATGAAAATTATGACAATGCCATGTTGCTGCTGAGATGGACTTTTGTTTTTATAGTGCCTCTACCTTCTTCATTAGTTTTTAATAGATTGCTTTTCAGAGCACTTGTAGTTTCACAGAACAATTGAGCAGAAACTACAGGGAGTTCTCGCATGCCCCTATTATCAATAGCCTGCATTAGTGGTACATTTGTTGCAGTTGATAAATCAATATTGATACATTACTATTAACTGAAGTCCACCATTTACATTTTAGAGCTCACTCTTTTGTTTGTGCAGTTCTATAGATTTGGACAAACGGGTAATCTCATCTATGTACCATTATAGTGTCAGATAGAATTGTTTCCCGGCCCTAAAAATGCCTTGTGCTCCACCTGTTCCTCACTGCACACCGCATCCCCGCCCAACCCCTGACGCCCCTGGCAATCATTAGTCTTCCCACTGTCTCTATAGTTTTGCCTTTAGCAGAATATCTGAGTTGGAATCAAAACAGTATGCAGCTTTTACTGACTGGCTTCTTCAACTTAGACTTATGCATTTGTCCCTTCCATGTTTCTTTGTGTAACTGGGGCTTTCTTTACAAAAAAAGGAAAATTAGATCTCTACAAGCACAAAGCAAATAAGAAACACCATTTACCCACCTTTCTTAGGTTAAAAAGTGCTGACATATTCTGCCCTCTCTGCTACCACTCTCCATTTTTTCCTGATTAGAAATACCCCACCCTGGTCCTTGGGAGTCCCTCTGTTCTCTCCCCCGTCACTTTCCCATGAAGATGACCTCTACTGTGTACTCAGTGTCCACATTCTTAGGGTTGTCTGCCTGCATGTATCTAGAAACAGTGAACAGGGTTGAACGGTGTGGTATTGAACTTGACATGAATGACGTTTTGTGGGGAGAGAGGAAACCCTTGAGGGATGCAGAGGTGCTTCCTTATCGCCCATGGGCTGCAGAGGCTGGGGCTGGAGGGGGGGGCTCTGGTAGAGGCTCAAAACCCTGCCCCCCACCCCAGCAGCCTGGCCCTGGATTCTACAAACTTCCCAACCCCACTGAGATGGGTCATGCTCCAAGAGAGCCAGAGAACAAAGCCCCTTTGTGACTTTTGTTTTGAATCTGGCTTGTGACAATGGGGAGGAGTAGGGAGGGGGGTGGGGGATGTGTGCTGGGAGCACGGTGTTGATGCAGGGGAAGAAAACAAAATTGTGGGGCTTTTTTTTTTCCTTTTCTTTTTTTTTTTTTTTTTTTTGGTGTTGTGTTGCGGCTTCCCGCCTCCCCTCAGCTCTCCGAACAGCGGGATTTCGCAATGGCAGCTTGGGAAACAGACCCAGCGCTCCGTTTAGAAGCAATGTATATCAGCCGACTGAGATGGCCGTTGTGCTCAATGGAGGGACCGTAAGTATCAAGAGGTGATGTTTTGGCCAGAAGCCTAAACAGCAGTCAGTGTTGGGGGGCAGTTTCACCGGGACACACCGCTCTGTGGGGGCTGCTTACGGGCCCTGCAAAAACACTGGCTCAAGTTGACGCCCCTTGCGGCTAGAATGCATGCAATGCTTCCATTGTTCTTTCCCTCTCTATCCCCTTTCTCCATGCACGGAAGACCCACCTATACTTAGTTAACTTGGTCTGTGGATTCATTTGAAAACATCCCTGTTTCTTGGGGCTCTTGTACCCAATGAATTCTCTGGCTTTCATTATGCACAAGGTACCTCTCCCTCCCTGGGAGGTGACTTTTAGGAAAAGCCCAGAGTTGTGAAACCCTGACAGATTTTGCTGACATGCAACCTAGTGTAACCGCCCCCCCCCCCCCCCCCCCCCCCCCGGCCGCCCGCTGCAGACCCCTGTCTCTGCCCCAGCTGGGCACCGGATTCCCCCACCTCTACTCCTTAAAAGATGTCTTCAGAAATTGGAGTGATTATCATTTCTATCCTGTGAGCACAAAAACAGGTTTTACTATCTGATGCCAAACAGACCTTCAGCAGAATTGTCATCGTTTACATCTTGCCTCTGTAGAATTACATCATTTTGTTTCTCCAGCAATCCAAAGACACACTGTCATTCCTACATTTAATTTCCAAACATAGCTACATGCTTCTTTCAGAAACAATGCATACCAGTTTACACATGTAAATTGGACTTCCATTCTTTATATCATGTGCCAATTCCATAACTCAAACTGAGCTTTTTTTTTTTCCTTTTTTTTTTTTATTAAACGTAAGTCAGGGATGGTCTTTGATCTCTGGAGGGAATTCGGGTTTTCCTGGCCTTTTGAATGGTATGCGAGGCATTGGTTTGCACTGGTTTGGAACAGGCTCAAAGACAAATAGACTCACAGATTTGCTTTCTGAAAACCCCTTGCCATCCACTGGGCTGTTTTATTATTGGGTGCCAAGAAAAGCCTGACTCAAAAGCATTTGGCCTGTGTGTTTTAATAAATATGGTTAGAAAATGGCCCCATCAGTCATTCTTAAGCCCTCCTGGTCTCTTCAAGACCAGTGTCTATAAATACACCCCGGACTTAGAAAGTGAAGGGGGTTTCTGGGTAAGGAAACATCCATTAGGGGTGCGTGATTATAGAAAAAAGGACATGACTTCCCAAGAACAGAGCAATATAACACACAGTGCTTGCTGCTTTTCTTGGGAATTACTCAGCCCATTAGGAGAAAGCAAGGGGACTTCTCTTTGGCACATTGTTAACACATTGGTTTTTGATGTTGACTTTGCAAAGCACAGAGTTCTTAGCTGTGTTATCCTTGTTTCCAGATCCCAACTGCTCCGCCAAGTTACACTGGAAGACACCTCTGGTGAAAGACTTAAGTTCCAGAGAATAAGAATCTCTCTTACCGATTTTATTCCCTGGCTGTGTCTTTCTTGAGGGAGAAATCAGTAACAATAGCCAAACAAGGCTGCCTCACAGCCAGGAGATCTAGAAATCCTGCACAAGGGGATTTCGTGTAAATGTGAACACTGCTGAACTGAAAAGCTAACACTGACTGCCCTCTCGCCCCCTGCCACACACACACACAAACACGTAATACCAAACCAACCTCAATCCCTGCAAACTAAAGCAAAGCTAATTGCAAATAGTATTAGGCTCACTCGAAAATGTGGCTGGGCAGACTGTTTCATCCTCTGGGGGTAGAACAGAACCAGATTCACAGCCAGTGGGCCAGGCTGGTGTGGGTTGGTTGTGGAGGTCCCCCACACCATTGCCCTCCCCAGCGAGTAGACCCCAGGTGGCCTCTTGGAGATGACTGTTGCGTTGAGAGGACTAATGGGGACTGTTCCATCAGCTTGCCTGTTTGCACGTTTCAGGGGGTCAGGAGCAGTTAAGGAGTTGTGGGTGTGATTCCAAGGTGAGTCCCAACCGAATCATGGGGTGAGCTTTCCAACCAGTGGTGGTGGAGGGATCCTGGCATGTGCCAATACAGAGAAGGCTATCTGGGAATTGAAGTGACCATCACATTTAGAAAGTGGTGACCCACCACCGTGCCCTCTGTGGGCCTCCTGCTCCAGGTTAACGGCCGGAAAACAAGCCCGCCTCCCTGCTTGGTGGAGTCACAGCAGTATTCCGGCTTGGGGCAGCAGTTTCTTTTTCCCCCTCCGCCCGAGCTCTTTCCCAGGCTTTTATTCCCATGTTCATTTCAAAAACTTAGATGGACCATCAGCTTCCAGCCCCCTGGGCTGGCAGGCCAGAAGGCAGGTGCCACAGCAGATTTTCTGTGATGATGTCTCGTAGCAGGGCCTCCCCGGGGAGAGAGGACACGCTGCTGCCTAGCACGCAGCGAGTTCTCCGATCTCATACGTTGATGGAGTGCAAGTTCCAGGGCGGGTGGAGCACTCGAGGGGCTCTTGCTGTCTTGGAGAGTATGTGGGGCATTTTTGACTTGTTTTTCTGTAAGTTCCATGAAAATGATTCTCTTCAAAGCCCATTGTTTCTGTCATGGTTTCCATCCGTCCTAAGCAAGTCATTCCTTTGTTATTTGGCATTTTGAACATCTCGGCCATTAAAAAGCCCCATGTTCTCTGCACTGTTTGGCCAGCATAATCACTAGCAGTGATTCGAAGCAAAGAATTTTAACCTGATGGCATGAAATGTATAAGTGAGGGTGAGCCCTTTGGCATCTACGCTAATGACTCTGTTGCTTTTTCTATAAAACAACCCATAAGCCTTTAACCTTTATAAAGAAAATGAAAAAGGTTAGTGTTTGGTGGGGGGGGGGGGGGAAACTGACCTCTTCATAAGCCAATATGTCTGAGCTGTTTTAATAAACCTGATTTTTCTCAAGGCCCTAGTCTCTGCTGTGTCCCGTCCTCGTCACAGTCCCCCTCCCCCCCTGCAACCTTTCAGAGCAGCGGGGTAAACAAGGCCAATTTGGCGGTCCCTATGCGGTCAACTTCGAGTTTTCCTTCCAGCCAGCGTACTTCCTTGAGTTGCCATGCATGGGGAAGAAAAAGCATGGCAGCAGAATGCCACCTGTACCTGACCTTTGGGAAACAGCCCCACCCCGGCCCACAGCATGTGCTTGCTTCTAGAGAATCAGATTCCAGTCCTCTCTCAGAGGAGCATCATTGGTGGACTGGAAACCTGGAGTACTGGGGAGGGGAGGGAGGGAAAGAAACTAGGACCTGGGGTGGGGATGGGGGCGGTTGCATGCAGTCCCAGGATTCTGAGAATACAGAAATCTCCAAACACCTCGGTCCAGTCCAGTGAAAAACGACAGCATTACACATTCTCGTGCCAGGAAATGGTTGCTTACCCCCGCTCTCTGGAGTCCTTTGGAGCTCTCTGATCCCATCAGTGATTCCGTCTGCAAGAGCCCCCCCTCCCTTGCAGAAGGGAGCAATTCACCTGAGCGTTTCCCCTCTCAGTTCTTGGTCCGGGCATAGAAGGTGAGCATGGTATAAATGGCTATAAAGGGAAAGTAATGTTTCACCAACATAAAAATGGAACCAGCTTCGAGCCACAGGAAACCTCACTTGATGAGACCTTTCTCCCCCCCCTTTCTTTTTAAATCTATGATATGTTATCGTGCTTCTGGGTTTTGTCTTATTTTGGCTTTAAGGTTGAGAGTGGGCTGGATGCCCTCTCAATGGGGCAGGGGGGGGAGTGAGGGCAGAGAGCAGAGAATGGGTATTTTTCTAATGACTCCACCTGAAGGGTACAAAGAGACCTCTTCGCCAAGAGACTGTGGCCACTAGCTGCCCCCACGGAGCAAAGTTTAAATACGAAATCAAATAGCACCTCTGTTTAAGATCTATTTATGTAAACAATTGTTGAGGGAACATAACCTGGAAGGACAGCATCTGTGATCAAAATACCTAATTGTAAGCACAAATCTTTCTGTGTCCGGTTATTAAAATCACTTTGGGACTATAATAGCCACTCTCGTCCCCCCTTTTAATAGAAAATGGTCATTCTATCCTGGATTTCTCCACTGGATATGGAGGGTGGGGAGCGAGGGAATCAGCTCAGAGAACTGACAAACTGGGAAGTTCTGGGGATCCAGTGCTTTGAGTACAGATTGTGTCAGGGCCCACTGAACAAGTGTAAACTCGGGGTGATCTAGGTTGGCCAATGCTGAGTTAAACCCCAAACTGAAAGGGAGCGTTGTGGCTTTTATAATCCAATGATGCAATGATTATACCAGCTTACAGGAGTTCTCAGCAGGTGCTTTTTATTAATTGATAAAGAGCTAAGGCTCATTTTTGATAGATAATATATATTTATTAAATGTATTAATGTGTGTTTTATAATGTACCTTTATCCTCCCCTGGCTGACTGTTGCATACTTATTAAAAAAAATCGTTAAAGAAATTTCAAGACAATCAATGTGTACCATAAATGACTGTATATAAATATTACAAATTTAAAGGTTGTAAAGCATGGGCAGATAGGTTTTATTTTCAAAATGCTGTTCTTAACACAAAAATAAAGGCATTACTATTTACTTAAAGATGTGTGGTAGCTTGTCAAAACACTCGGTAGAACTACTAGGCTTTCTTTCGGATCTGCCTGGAGGCTAACTCTGTGGCATTGTGAATGGGGGAATCCTGGATAACAGCAAACCCCAGAACAAATGAGGGTAATAAGTTAGCTTACCCATCAAATGAGGAACTTTTCTATAATATTCTGGGGACTAGACAACAAACCTCCTTTGTTACTGTTGTCTGGGTTTAAGTGTCTCACCTTGTTGGATCTACAGTCAGAGTTAAGAGTCAGTCTCCTTTGGAAATGATCGCAGGCAGTATGTCTTTTTTATGAAATGAGTAACTTAAAACCAGATCAACTTAAAACCCACTGCAGAGGTTTGGGACTTAAATTTAAATAGTGATTTTTGCAAAGGCAGCCCAGAGTGGGAAACTGGTAACTAAAGCACGTCAACATCTCTTGGAAGCCAGAGTTCGTTGTACATTTTAGTGGTGGCTGGTGCAGAAGAATACACCTGAAACACTGAAGAAATAATATGGATACAAGAATAAAATTTGGAGATACTGCAGAAAGTTAAGATCAGTACTGTCTTAGGATAAACGATACGCACTAAAACACGTGTGCCACAAATGCTATCTTCTGCAGAAAAGATTCTGTATTCACATGTACCAAATGTAGTCATTAAGAAAGTTAACAGAGAGGAAGCATAATTCGTACATTTTCCTCACAGAGGGTCACTGAAGCTCCGAAGGGAAAAGATCCCACCAGTGGCTAAATAAGGTGGTGGAGTCTTAGCTCAGGCCTCCTCCTCTTTCTCCATTTTGCATTTCACTGCAAAGAAATGAAAGAGAAAGTCAGGATCGATTTGCATATCTAGACAGACTTGTCATTTTGAAAACAGCAAATTTTGATGTGTAGAGTCAATGACACCAAAGCCCAATGAGCACCTGCTATGGTTCTGGCGCCACGGGAAGGACGCAGGGCCATTGTGCTCCAGGGACAGAACCTGAAGTTTCAAAACCATGCAATGTTGATGGCCATTCTTTCTTCCCCCAGTTTTAATGAAAAAGAATTGACATGCACTACTGTATCAGTTGAAGGCATACAGCACAATGGTTTGATTTATGTAGATTGTGAAATGGTTACCACAATAGGTTCAGCTAACATTGATCTTCTATAGGTACAATAAAAAGAAAAGCGGAAAAAAAACCTCTTGTGATAGAATTCTTGGGATCTACTCAATGACACAGCAGTGTTAGCTATAGTCATCACGTGTGCATTACATCCCTAGTTCTGATTTATCCTGTAACTGGAGGTTTGTATTGTCCCTGGTAACCACAAGTCTGATCTCTTTTCTGTGAGTTTGGTTTGTTTTTTGTTTGTTTGTTTGTTTGGTTGGTTGGGCTTTTTTAGATTCCACATATAAATGAGATCATACAGTATTTGTCGTTCTCTACCTGACTTACTTCACTTAGTGTAATACCTTCAAAGTCCATCACAGCCATTCTTAATTTAGTTCAGCAGAAGGTCAAAAGGGTGCTTTGCAGGTCAGGGGAACTGAAGAAAGGAAGTTTTACTGAAGATGATGACAGATTCCAGGCTCTTGACTCAGCCCAATCTGTCACCACTCACCTTGCTCCCCCCACTCGCCCAAAATTAAAAACTCAGGATTACACTGGGGTGAATACAAGGTCAGAAAAGAATCTTTTCACGGTCTGGAAAAGAATGTGATATGGGGGATTTCCTGCATTGGCCAAACAGGAAAGTTCACAGAACACAGGATGGCACTACTTGTCCCAGTAGGTGGGACAAGCCCCTCCCCTGGAAAAATAGGGAAACTCAGTCCCCTGGGGGTTGGGGGTGGGGTGGGGAAGGAGATGGAATCCTTTCAGAAAGACCCTCTCATTTTTAATAAGTCTTTGCTTCTAAATGTCCAAGTGCTTGTCCTGGACATTAGTGCCTGAAGGTTCTTCTGAACAAGGTCGTGGGCTCTGGTTACATGTAGAGAGCAGTGTCCTAGCAGAAAGGGTGTTGGGGCTTGTTACCACGTAAGGCGGATGTTTTGATCCAGCCAGGCCCACGCATGGAGTGAGGTGTGGACACCATCACGTGCAACACAGTTACTTCCTGTTGGAAGTGGGGCGAACGCTTTCATCAGCCCAGGCTAGCCCAGCAGTCTTCAAGCTGGAGCTACACAAAGACTTTCTAAGGGTACTTGGTCATGGTTTATTCAAAGAAAGTCAACCTCTAAATCTGCAGCTTCCCACCATGGACTTGCAGTTGTGGGATTTATACCAACCCCCTCTCCTACCTCTCCCCGTCCTGGCATTGCCTAGTGTGTACAAAATCCCCAGGTGTCAAACAAGGAGGCAATTTGTCCAACGGAGTCTCCTTTCTATGCTTAATAACTACCAAGAATTATAATGTATTTATTTGGCTTTGTGAACTATTAATGATCGTATTAATAACTCGAACCAGAAAAAGTATTTTTAATACTTGGAACCTGTGGTCCCTGGAAAATTCAAAGAAATGTTTTCAATGTGTACATCTTTTTTGTTCTATATATATGGAAGATCTATGGGTAACCACCATGAACACCCCATGTGCATCTAGACCCTACTGATGACAATGATCCTGCATAGCCAAGGATGCTCTACACCCCTGAAGGTGCTCTCCCAGTATCCTGCTGATCCATGATGTGATCCAGATGTGAATGTTTAGCAACTGAGTGGGGATGGCAGAGTCCTGACTTGTAGTATTTGCTGATTTCCATAGTTGATTTTAAGCTACCAGCCTGACCAGGCACAGTACATCGCTGATCTGGGTCTCTACAAGTAGGTATACAGGGAAACCTCAGGAGCAAGATGGTACTCTAGGTGTGATTGGGGGGGACTAGCAACGTTTGCAACACTGGCAACCTGTTAGAAATACAAGCCGACAGCTCCATCCCAGACCTATAGAATCAAAACAGTGAAGCCCAGCAATCTAGGTTTTTAACAAGCTCCCAGGTATGCTGATGGATACAAATTAAAGTTTGAACCACTGTTGGTGGTTCTCTACCCTGACTATGTCTAAGAATCATCCCCGGGCCCCTTCAGAAGCCTCTGAGTGCCTGGGTCTCACCCCAGACATTCTGATGTAGTTGGTCTGAGGCACCAGTATTTATTCAAAGCTCCCATATGTTGCTACTGTTCGCCAGGGTTGAGAAACCCAAACTGCGGTTGGAATGCCTTTAAAAAAACATGACCATAAAGATCCTGACAGCAGTTTAGAAGAATCAAGAATTCCCCTCTTTGTCTCAAAATTTAAGCAGGTTAAATGACTTCTCTAGCCTATAACTGACAGATGCTAGAGGCTACTAATAGCCACACAGAGAAGGAAGGATTGGCTTCTGTGAAGAATTCCCAGCCCTTGGATTTTCTGTAGTTTCTCAGACCTGCCTGAAGTTAGAATTCATCTGCTCACCTTTGTCCCAGTATCTTTTTTTTTTTTTAAGTTTATTTATTTATTTTGAGAGAGAGAGAGAGAGGCAAAGGGAGAGAGAGAACCCCAAGCAGGGTCTGCACTGTAAACACAGAGCCTGATGTGGGCCTCGAACTCACAAACCGTGAGTTTAATGAAGAGGTGGATACTTAACCAACTGGGACACCCAGGTGCCCCAGCAGTATCTTTTCTTCTTTTTCAAGTTTTTTTTTTTTTTTTTTGAAAGAGCATGAACAGGAGAGGGGCAGAGAGGGAAAGAGACAGGGGATTCGAAGTAGGCTCTGTGCTGATAGCAGCAAGCCTGACGCAGGGCTTGAACGCAAGAACTGGGAGATCATGACCTGGGCCGAAGGCAGACACTCAACCAAATGAGCCACCCAGCTGCCCCTACTTTTGTCCCAGTATCTTAACGAATTCCTGTCCATGCCTTGATAACCTCTCTTAGCCAGCCCACACTTTGACTTTGCCTGGGAAAAAGCCGTGTTAGCTCTTTCAGATTATTACACAAAAATCTTCAGAGTAGAGAGCAGAAAGGGATGCTAGGACCACTCCTCCAAACTGAAGAATCAAAAAAATACTTTCTAGAGTTGATGGAATGGAAACAAAGGTGGACATGGAGCCTCATGATGGAACCACCTGGGGAGCTTTGAATATTGTCAATGCCCAGCCCTGCCCTAGCCAATCAGGTCAGAGTCTCTGGAGGTGGGGACTGTCCATTAGTGCAACCACATCAGGAAAGTGGCATTATCAAGTAAAACTGAGTATGCACGTTCCCTGCAATGCAGGGATTCTGCTCCTAGATCCACTGCCTGGAGAAACCCTTGCACACATGTTCTGAGTGACTGAATAAAGATGTTCATGATAGCAGAAAGCTGCAAACAACCCAAATGTCCATCAACAGCTGACTGGATAAATAAACAGTGGTCTACGTGAACGGTGAGTGTACGGCAATGAACATGAATAAACCACAGTTACACCTGTCGGCTTGGAATAGCTTATCGATGTTGAAGGAAGGGTATAAGGCACAGTGTGATACATGTAGTGTGATTCTATTTACAGCAAATCTAAATACTGAGGAGTGCCTATAAAGATAAGAAGAACTCTAAAGAAAGGCAAGGGAACAATGAGCATAAAAGTTAGGGTGAGCGGCTTCACTGGGTGGGGAGGAGCTTTAAAGGTGTTGACAGTATTCTATTTTCTTAACTGGGACGGTACTTACATGAGTGTCTGCTTCATAGGTATATATGTACTCTATAGTCACTATTGTTTGTACACCCCCCATTGTATTGTTTGTATACCCAAAAACAAGTAAAAAGAAATAAAGATGGTAGTATATTACTTGAAATTACAAAGTAAACTCGTAAAGGAACAGAAAAGAACAACTTAACTATTTGGGGAGGGTATAGATGGGGTGTAAGTGAGCTAACCCCCATCTGTCGTAGCAGGAAATCAGTAGATAATGTCAAAAACCATATCTATCGTATCTAAAATCATAATCGTCCAGAGAAACAGCCCAGAGTTCAAAGTTATTGCCATAGCAGAGGGTGCCACAAAGATGATGCTCATTCCGTCCTTCTGTTCATCCTGTACAGCAGTCCCCCCGCCGTGTCCTTGGGGAACACATTCCAAGAGCTCCAGTGGATGCCCAAAGCCACGGATAAGGTGGGGGGGACTACTGTATATCTTTTTAACCGTGGGAACAATGTACAAGGATTACTTTGCTAAAAATTAAGAAACAGATTGAAGTCTCCCCCTTAGTGGTTTTCCTCCTCATCTTGGCAGGACAGAGCCTTGCACAGGTGGGACCACAGGTAGGTAAAAGGAGGGAGGTAGGGAGGAGCAGCAGGGGAAAAGCAGGTAGTGATGACTAAATAAAGGAACCTGGCTTCCATTTTAGTTTCAGAGACATCATCATGGTTGGCCTCCAACACCAATGGACAGATGCCTCCACACCCCTGCACCGTCCTTGTCCCCCTTAGCAGGCTGGTGTGCAGCCAGTTCCGGAAGGGCTAGAGAGTGGAAAATCCCAGAGAGATGCGCCAGCCCTTCAGCTTCAATTAAAGGCAGTGTGACAAGAAAGGCCCTGCATACTAATGAGAGTTGCTTATGATTTACTCCTCTTGGTCACCATCCTTCTTTCTTGTTCCATTTAGTGACAAGGCTGAGAACTCCAGACAGTTGGGAGAAGCTGCCCAAGGCTCGAGACGTAGGAAATTCGGGACCACGGGGTAGTCGGGATGTGGCCTCAGCATAAAGGATCATCTGGGGCAGATCCCTGGGCTACTCCAGACCTTTAGAATCAGATCTTCAAGAGCCAGGCCTGGGAATCAGCATCCCCCATCCCTGTGCCTTGAGTGATCCTTTTGATGTGACAAGTTTGGGAAAGAGTACTGCATCACTCAGCCAGCACGCGGTGCCTGTCTCCTGGGGGCCCAGGTGTGAGACGGTGCTGGGAGGAACAAACAAGACAAGGCCTGCAGAGTGCTGAGCACTGAGTCTGATCCGGAGTTAGGCACCCAGTGAGTACTACCTGTTATTATTTTCAGGGCATGCTCTTTGATCTCAAGGAGCTCACGGTCAAGAGGGGGAAACAGAAAAATAAACAGGAGCTTGTAAGAACCAAGAGATGTGCACACACTGCAGAGAGAAGTTGCTTCAATGATATGTTCATCCATCATACAGTTATGGACTCAAAACAGTACTGCATGTTGAGTTACAAAGAGGAGGCTGGTTCACAATCTCAAGTCACCAATATACTTAAGAAACCTTAAGGTTTAATTTGTTATCCAATGAGCACCCAGTTTCTAGGATTCCAGGTAAATAATAAAAGCAAACACTTCTGTGGCACAGACTGGGCCCTTCACACACAGGAAGCGATGGGGAGGTGAGTGTTGTGATTTTGCCCAGTCTGACAGACAAGGAGATAGGGGCGCACACAGGTTATAGTTTGTCCGTGGTCACACCATGGCTGTCTGGCTCTTACATGCATGCTCTCAACCCCTGCAGGGTCATGGTCTCTCTCGTGGGAGATGAAGATTTCTGTAAAAGATACCACAACGAAGTATGCAGAGAATGGTGTTCACTACCACATCATTTACCACAAAAACGGTTTGGGAACAATCCCAAAGGCCCAACAATCGGGGAATGATTCAGTATCTGATTTCTTTTTAAGTTTTATTTATTTATTTTTAGAGACAGAGAGAGCAGGGGAGGGGCAGAGAGAGAGAGGGAGAGAGAGAGAATCCTAAGCAGGCTCCCTACTGTCAGTGCAGATGCAAGGCTCGATCGTACCATGAGATCATGACCTGAGCTGAAATCAAGAGGTGTGCGCTCTGGGAATGCAAGCTGGTGCAGCCACTCTGGAAAACAGTATGGAGGTTCCTCAAAAAACTAAAAATAGAACTACCCTACAACCCAGCAATTGCACTAGTAGGTATTTATCCATGGGATACAGGTGTGCTATTTCCAAGGGACACATGCACCCCCATGTTTATAGCAGCACTATCAACAATAGCCTAAGTACGGAAAGAGCCCAAATGTCCACTGATGGATGAATGGATAAAGAAGATGTGGTATATATATACAACGGAGTATTACTCGGCAATCAAAAAGAATGAAATCTTGCCATTTGCAACTACGTGGATGGAACTGGAGGGAATTATGCTAAGTGAAATTAGTCAGAGAAAGACAAAAATCATTTGATTTCACTCATATGAGGACTTTACGAGACAAAACAAATGAACATAAGGGAAGGGAAACAAAAATAATATAAAAACAGGGAGGGGGACAAAACAGAAGAGACTCATAAATATGGAGAACAAACTGAGGGTTATGGGAGGGGGTGTGGGCTAAGTGGGTAAGGGTCACAACAGTGAAATCACTGTTGCACTATATGCTAACTAATTTGGATGTAAATTTTAAAAAATAAAAAAAAATTTAAAATAAATAAAAAATAAAAAACTGAGCCACCCAGGCTCCCTGGTATCTGATAATTTATAAACTTGGTAAAACATACAAAACTGTTAAAAATGTGATGCTTTTGCAATGTTTGAAGGAACAGGTAGAAACCTCAAGGGGAAAATACAGTGGGGCACATTTGCTATAAATTTTGATGAGGCAAATTTGAAATTGCTCAATACCAAAAGCTAACAATGTCTCCAAGGGGAACACTAAAGCTCTGTCTGTTGGTGCTGGAAGTCGACCACGATGATGTTTCTAAAGGTAAGGTGGAAACCAGGTTCTTCATTCACCATCTCTGCCCCCTTTTTCCCTCCTATCTTTCAGTAAAAAAGTATTTTGGAAGAACAAATGACTCTTGTTTTACATCTGTTCCTGATTGAGGCCTTCCACAGTACATCCTTAAATGTGACTGCCTTTTACAAAATCCAATCATGTCCATTACCACAACTAAGTTATGGCCCAGCATCTTGACTATGTTTAAAAACAAAAAAACAACTACACGTAAAATGATTAAGAGGAAATGGGTGAATTTTTGTTTTCCCAAATGTCTACAATACACATGTATTGCTATCCAATTGGGAAAACCTTTCTTTCTAGAAGAATTATAAGAAAATATACCAGACAGGGGCGCCCAGGTGGCTCAGTCAGTTAGGCTTCTGACTTCAGCTCAGGTCATGATCTCTCGGTTTGTGAGTTCGAGCCTTGCGTCGGGCTCTGTGCTAACAGCTCAGAGCCTGGAGCCTGCTTTGGATTCTGTGTCTCCCTCTCTGTTTGCCCCTATCCTGCTCGCACTCTGTCTCTCTCTCTCTCAAAAATAAATAAACATTGAAAAAAAAAAAAAACAGACAGAAGAATAAGAAGGACTATCAAGAGAATGAATGCCTATATAATATTAGTGCAATCAGAGCTAAAAGATTGGGAAAGGTAGGAAGGAAAAAATTGGGGTCAAATGGCCAACAGGAAGTTAGCTGCAGGAGTCCGGGAGGTGCAACCCTCCCCAGTAGGGCTAGACCCGGCACTGGGAGACCCTGAGAGATCCACCTGAAGGTGAAGTTGCCCTCATAGAGGTGACCATTCCAAAAATATTAATGAAATGGGCACTAGGAAGTTTCTGACTGGAGAAATGCTAGAAAAATAATGCTTCCCCTTCAGTTTGCTTGAATGTAGAAGGGTAGACTTTGAAGTCAAGCAGACCCGGTCTTCAAATCCTGGCTCTGCCATTTAAGAGCTGGGTGACCTCCACCTCCAGCCTAATTTGCTCATTTGAACTGAAAGTATAATCATCTCAACCTCACAAAGTCCTTATTAATGTACGGACACCTGGCTGGCTCAGTCAGTGTGACTCTTGATCTCCGGGTTGTGAGTTCAAGCCCCACAATGGGTATAGAGATTACTTAAAAATAAAATATTTTTTAAAAATTTAAAAAATAAAGGATATAATGTATTTAAAGTGCCAGGTGCAAGGATTGACACGTATGTAGTGGATACTCAACTAATGTGACTTCTTTTCCCCTACGTGGACTGTAGAAATATAAGCTAAAATGCTGCTAGAGAGTTCACTTAGCATTTAAAAAAATTCATAAGGGGCTCCTGGGTGGCTCGTCAGTTGAGTGTCCAACTTCGGCTCAGGTCATGATCTCGCAGTTTGTGAGTTCGAGCCCCTCGTCAGGCTCTGTGCTGACAGCTCAGAGCCTGGAGCCTGCTTCGGATTCTGTCTCCCTCTCTCTCTGCCCCTCCCCCACTTGTGCTCTGTCTCTCTGTGTCTATCTAAAATAAATAAAATGTAAAAAAAAAATTTTTTTTTTAATTCATACCATCTCACTCATCTGCAAGGTATTTCTCTTGCAAGCTCGCTATCAAAGAGAGTTAAGAACTTGAAAGTAAGCAGAAGCCAGTGTAGATGTTCAGAAACTCTGTTGATTCAGTCATAGGAGAGCCTCTGCAACCTCTCTCAGAACAATGTGTGCTCGTTCATTCTTTAAGCCTCATTCTGGCAAATTGAGCTATCAGATATCCCAAGAGTATAACTGAGTTTAGGAACGCAGTGGTGTGTCCCAATGGCTGATAATTACATTAAAAAGTGTGCAACATCATTAGTCATCACGGAAATTAAAGGCATGATGAGAGAGCTAATGCACAGTCACCAGCACGGTTAAAATGAAAGAGATTCACCATACCAAGTGTTAGCAAGGATGCAAGGAAGTGGAACACTCCTGTTTCATGAGTGTGAATGGGAAAATGGTGCAACCACTTTAGAAAATGATTTGGCAGTATCCTCTAAAATTAAATATTATATATACTCTCGGACCCATCAACTCCACTCCTGGACAGTCTGCCAACTGAAGTGAATATTTAAAGCCAGAAAACACATACAGGGATGTTCCTAAAAGTGGCATTCTTCATAATAGCCCAAAACTGGACACAACCCAAGTGTTCATCAGTAAAGCAAATGGATATAGAAATTGTAATCATATTCATATGAAAGAATACTATGCATCAGTGAAAAATCAAACCACTATTACACCTCAACAATCTGGCTGAATCTTCCAGACATAATGTTCAGCAAAAGAAGCCAGGCATAAAGAAGTTCATACTGTGTTTTCCATTTATACAAAGTTTGAGAATAAGCAAAACTATTTTATGGTTTTAGGAGTCAAAATAGAGTTTGCCTTGGGATTTGGGGGTGCTCGGGCATGTTCTTAACTTGATCTGGGTAGTGGTTATGTGGGACATACATATGTCGAAATTTGGTTAGGACCAGGGGTGCCTGGGTGGCTCAGTTGGTTAAGCGTCTGACTTCGGCTCAAGTCATGATTTCAATACTTGTGAGTTCAAGCTCTGTGTCGGGCTCTGTGCTGACAACTCAGAGCCTGGAGCCTGCTTCAGATTGTGTGTCTCCGCTCTCTATGCCCCGCCCCTCCCCTGCTTGTGGTCTCTCTCAAAAATAAATAAACATTAAAAAAAATTTAAAGAATTTCACTTAGGACCAGTGTATCCTACTGCATGTAAGTTTCACCTCAACAACAAATTAAATTAAATTAAATTAAATTAAATTAAATTAAATTAAATTAAAATAGGAAAATAGGTCTCTGAGGACCTTTTAATTCAGATCCAGGGCCAGAAGTCTTAGGTGCCTCAGCAGGCCCTAAGGGCCCCATACACTTGCAAGAGAATATTAACAATATCACATAATTAATCAAGAAACTTGCATTAACTGAATGCTAGACATTATGTTCATTTATCATCTCATTCAATCCACCCAGCCACTCTGGGAAGTAGATGCGATCATTATTTCCCTTTTACTGATGAGGAAACCAAGGCTTAGAGACACTAAGCTACCCAAGATCACAGAGCTGAGTAACTGGCCATGCCAAGATTCTAAGCCTGGTCTATCTGAGTTCAAAACCCATGGTCTAAACCATCAAGTCATAGCACTAAAAAGTAAGAAATGAGATCCCTGATCCCCACCCAGAATCATCCGATGGAGCTTAAAGTCATGCCCCATACTTTCCAATTAGGAAGGCAAGGCATGTATAATATATATTACCAAGACTTTATTTCTCTTGTGTCTTACTGGAGTGAATTTTATTTTGGTGACGTGGGGCTCAATCTCGTGAACCATGTGATTATGACCTGAGCGAAATCAAGAGTTGGACACTTAACTGACTGAGCCACCCAGGCACTCCTGGACTGAATTTTAAAATGAGATTATTTTGGGGGGCTCCTGGGTGGCTCAGTCAGTTAAGTGTCCGACTTCAGCTCGGGTCATGATCTCAGGGCTCATGGGTTCGAGCCCTGCGTCGGGCTCTGTGCTGACAGCTCGGAGCCTGGAGCTTGCTTTGGATTCTGTGTCTCCCTTTCTCTCTGCCCCTCCCCCACTGGTGCTCTGTCTCTGTCTCTCAAAAATGAATAAATGTTTAAAAAGATGATATTATTTTTCCATTACAAAAAAACATAGCCATTATGGAAAATTGGAAGAACACAGAAAATGTGTGGAAAAATCAATAAAAAATAGCTCCATGTACCCCCAGTGGAGGAACAAATGATGGAAGGTTTTTTTTCTAATAAGAAATAAGTGTTGACATTCGAGGGGTAAATGTCAGTAGTCTGATAATCTCCCTTTCTTGAGAGTCAGATGTTGGCCTGCATTATTTTAAGGAAAGTTGAGCCCTGGAAGCCATAAGGCATCGGGGAGAATCTGACAGTCTTGAATGTGCAATAATTAAGGCATATTGCTGACTTCTAAACAGTGTTACTAAAGTAAACTCAGTGAAGTCTCCTTGAAGGCGGTATTTTAAATGGGAACATTTGGTGCTAAAAGTGACAACATTGGTTATATTGAGACAGAAACATGGGGATTATCAAATTCTGACCCTGGAAAGGATCTTGGTTTCTGGAAAGGGAGACATTTAATAAAAGACTCATTTTTTTATAAGTGAAGAAAGCTGAGGCCCCCAAGGGGGAAGGGAGCCACCAAGGCAAAATCAGTGACAGGGCCATTGGAACAGAGCTTAGTTGCTCAGAGCATACCTTCTGGAAGCAAAATCTTACCATCATTTACCAACTGGGTGACCTTGAGCAAGTCTCCTAACTCCTTTGAAGCCTCAGCTCCCTCAGAGATAGTGAGACCTTCCTCTTGGTGGCATGAAGGATGAAATGAGATGATTCATTGCCCGGCACACAGTAGGTCAGTAGGTGCTCAATAAAATTCTTCCTTCCTTCCTTCCTTCCTTTTCTTTCCATCTTTTCTTTTCTTTTCCTTTCTTTTCTTTTCTTTTCTTCTTTTCTTTTTTCTTTTCTTTTCTTATCTTTTCCTTTCTTTTTCTTTCTTTCAGATTTTATTTTTAAGTAATCTCCACACCCAACTCACAATCCCGAGATCAAGAGTTGCATGTCTTCCTGACTGAATCAGCCAGGCACCTCTCAATAAAATTTTTTTTCATGTTTATTAATTTATTTTGAGAGAGAGAGAGACAGGGTGTGTGAGCTGGGGAGGGGCAGAGAGAGAGAGAGAGAGAGAGAGAGACAGAGACAGAGACAGAGACAGAATCCCAAGCAGGCTCTGCACTGACAGTGTGCCCCAATACGGGGCTCAAACCCACGAACCATGAGATCATGACCTGAGCTGAAATTGAGTCGGATCCTTAACTGCCTGAGTCACCCGGGTGCCCCTAAAATTATTTCTTAATCATACAAGTAACACAGTGTCCGTAGAAAAACTGGAAAATATGCTATTTTTAAGCAAATATTTAAATGATTTTCTTCAAATCATTTTTTCTAAAAATCAAATTTTATGTGCTATTCAGATGTTTATATATCTATGAGCATTTTCTGTCCACATCTCAATTCACGAGGCTAAGTCCATTTCACAGTTAACTGAATTGCATCAAGACTGGAGTTCCAACAATTTAAACAGCCACCGTCTGCTAGGTTGTCCTTCAAAATTCAGTGTCTTCAAAAGCCTAGTGAGTCATGGGTGTGAATGAACAGACAAACCCCATCAGCCGTGTCTTGTGACTTTTTTTATTTATCTCTACATTCTCAGCTGCTGCTGCCAAGACTGAACCTTTAGAAATATCCCAAGCATTTTGAATGAGCCTGGGTATAAACAGTTCTCATCCAGTTCAGACTGGCAGAGGCTCTATATATTAAACGTTGCCTTTAAGTGAAAAGGAAACAAATCCCCCAGTTTATTTTTAAACAGTTCCTTTACAAGAGTAACAATTTAATAACTAATCAAGAAATCATTTCAATCTGTACTGAGGGACTGGGGCAATATTCACTCATTATCTTAGTGCTTGATCCAGAGCCCAGGGCAGGCTGGGCTCAAGTCAAGAAACTCCAAGGACTAAGAAACCAAACTTATCAAACATTAAGAGGAGGGACTGAGATTCTGTTTCTCTCCCTCTCTCTGCCCCTCCTTTGCTCATGTTCTCTCTCTCTCTCTTTTTTCTCTCTCGAAAATAAACAAACTTAAAACAAATTTTTTTTTTTTAAAAAGGGGCGCCTGGGTGGCTCAGTTAGTGAAGCATCCAACTCTTGGTTTCAGCTCAGGTCATGATCTCACAGTTCGTGAGTTTGAGCCCCACATTGGGCTCTGTGCTGACAGTGCGGGCCTGCTTGGGATTGTCTCTCTCCCTTTCTCTGCTCCTCCCTTGCTCATGCTCTCTCTCTCAAAAATAATTAAATAGGGGCGCCTGAGCGGCTCAGTTGTTTAAGCGTCTGACTTCAGCTCAGGTCATGGTGAGTTGGAGCCCCATGTCAGGCTCTGTGCTGACAGCTCAGAGCCTGGAGCCTGTTTCAGATTCTGTGTCTCCCTCTCTCTCTGCCCTCCCCCACTTACGCTCTCTCTCTCTCTCTCTCTCTCAGAAATAAAACAAATAAATATTTAAAAAATAAATAAACTTTACAATTTTTTTTTGGAGAAAAGAAAAGAGGAGGGTTTGGGAATTAAAAACCCAAGAATTTCAACAACAGGGTTCTTCTTAATAAGAAGTCCCCTGGTATACTGAAAAGAAAAGGTGAATGTTTCCAACCACAGACAGTGAGAAACATATTTACCTCCAAACAAAATTGCATTTTAGAAAGGATCATTCATATCACCTACGCCATTCTTACCCCCAAAATGTCTCCTAAATGCATCCACTTCTGTCCATTCCCACTGCCAACAGGTCATCTAATCTGCTCCCCACCTGCAGCCACATTCATCTTTTTAGAAAGCCTATCTGATGCTGCCACTGCTCAGTTAAAACCTTTTAAAGGCTCCCTGCTGTCCTCAGGATCAAGTCCACAGTGTTTAACTGCTCTCTCTTGGCTCCACGGTCACCCTGCATCCTGCTTGTGCCACACAGGCCTTTTTTCAGTCCCCCTTCCAGACTCAGGGTCTTTGCTTAGGTACTTTTCTCATCCTAGAAAGCCCTTCCTGGCATTCACATCTAGTTAATTCCTAGCTCACTTCTGATCTCAGCCTAAGGGAACCTATTCAAATTCCCCTGCTGATCTCTCATGGCACCCTGAACTTCTTAGAAGCACTGATCACAATTTGTAATCAAGTAGTTATGTGATTACTGGAACAGTGTCTGCTTCACCCCTAGACTTTGAGTTTCTAGTAGAGCAAGGTATTGGCTTATAGTCTCCATTGAATACCCCAACACCTGGAGCTATCCAGTCCCACGCCCAGAGCAGAAGCTCGATCAATCTTTGTTGACCTAATTAATGAATCCTACTCTAGCTTCCTTTTGTAAGTCCCAACCACCCTCTCTCTCAGCCGCTAGGTTGTCGAAAGGACACACATCTTTCCTGGGAAAAGAACACCCAGACTTTAGTATCAGAGAGGTTAAGTGTTTGCATTTGAGCCCCAGCACTTACTTACCAGTACCCCCTAGGCCCAGTCATTAATCCTCTTGAAGCTTCTGTTTCCTTGCCTATAACACTGGGCTCCCCATGGATCTCACTGCACAGGTAATCTTGACATTTAAATATATTAACTGAGATCGCATATAAAAATCCACCAGAAGAATGACCAACACACAATGGACGCAACAAGTACATAATAAATGATGGTTCGTATCGTGACTCAAACTACTGTGTGCCTGGTTTCCTACCTTAAGCCCCTTTAGCCCCTGCTGCTGCCACAACGTAATCCAAAGCAGCAAAATATGTTGGGGGCCTCCTGCTTTCCTTCTGGCATTCCTCTGTCAGCATCTACTGTGTGTTTGTCGATGCTAGACCTAAATCGTAAACAGGCCAGACACAGCCATTGCTCCCTCAGAGCTGATCTATGCTTTAATGAAAAGATAAGAGTTTTCAATATGTAAACAATATCTCCCACAGCTACACAAATGGAATTAAACCATCTCACAGCCATTGCTAAGAAACGATTCTAAGAAAGTAACCTTAAATACATACAAAGATTTAGGAATGAAGACATCTATTTGGTGCATGATATTAAAACACTGTTCTTGGGGTGCCTGGGTGGCTCAGTCGGTTGGGCGTCCGACATCGGCTCAGGTCATGATCTCGCGGTCCGTGAGTTCGAGCCCCGTGTCGGGCTCTGTGCTGACAGCTCAGAGCCTGGAGTCTGTTTCAGATTCAGTGTCTCTCTCTCTCTCTGACCCTCCCCCGTTCATGCTCTGTCTCTCTCTGTCTCAAAAATAAATATATGTTAAAAAAATTTTTTAATTAAAAAAAACAACAACTGTTCTTTGGTCAATGTGAGAAATAGTTAATGTCTACTCATTTTTTTAAATGTACTCTTTAAAAAAAATTTATTTTTTAAAGTAATCCCTATGCCTAACATGGGGCTCAGACTCACAACCCCGAGATCAAGAGTAGTGTGCTCCATCAGCTGGGCCAGCCAGGAGTCACTAATGTCCACTTATTATGACTGCAATTCCCAGGCTGATAAGAAAGACCTGAATGCCAGCCCACCATCTCCATTTCTGCTACCTGTTGCAACTTCTAATATAGCTAGCAACAGTAACAACAATGATGAAAATAAGAATGATGATTATTATAAGTACTATTTATTGGGTCGTGTGTGCTAGACTATACATTCCCTTAATCTTTAAAACAGCTCTATTTTTTTTTTTAAGTTTATTTATTTTGTGGGGGGGGGGGGCAGAGAGAGAGGGAGAGAGAATCCCAAGCAGGCTCCAAACTGTCAGCTTAGAGCCTGATGCAGGGTTCGATCTCACAAACCGTGAGATCATGACCTGAGCCGAAACCAACAGTCAGACACTTAACCCACCGAGCCACCCAGGCGCCCTTCAAAACAGCTCTATTATTATTACTATCTGCATGTGTCAGATGAGAACACTGTGGCTCAGAAAGATTAGTGACTTTTCTAAGCTGCAAATGTGGGATTTGACTCTTTTTTGTGACCATTCTACTACTTTTAGGGAAATCACCTCAAAGTTTGAGTTAAAAGATTAATGTTTTCAGAATGTAAAAATATCTTTAATAGCTTCACAAATAAAATTAAACTCTCTTAGGAATGAAGGCAGCCATGGAGGCAATATTTATAATGATGAAGTTCAGAAAGAAGTGTCTGATAGGAAGACAACTAAATTATGTACTACGCATATGTAAAATAAGTTTATGATACAGAAGGATGTTTACAATGTAGAGTTAGGGACACATGAAAATAATTGTTATGGGTGATGATTTCATTGACATAAAATTAAAGCTAGAGTTGCATTTTCAATAACATTGACAATAAAGACGACAATTGGAAATTCAAAGGTCCCAGAATTGCCAAAACAATCTTGAAATAAAGAAGGTTGGAGGATTCAAATTTCCTGAATTAAAACTTATTATACAGTTATAGTAATTGAGACTTTGTGGTACTAGCATAAGGATAGACATATATAAAATGGAATTAAAAGTCCAGAGATAAACCCTTACATTCATGTTCAACTGATTTGTAACAAGGGTGCCAACATCATTTCACTAGGGAAAGAGAAGTCTCTTCAACAGATGTTGCTGGATGCCTGGATATCCACATGCAAAAGAATGGAGTTAGACTCTTACCTTATGCCATATACAAAAATTAACTCAGGTCACCTGGGTGGCTCAGTCGGTTAAGCATCCAACTGTTGATTTTGGCTCAGGTTATGATCTTACTGTTCGTGAGATTGAGCCCTGTGTGAGGCTCTTCTGTGCTGACCGAGGAGCCTGCATGGGATTCTCTCTCTCTATGTCTCTCTGTCCTTCCTCTGCTTGTGCAAGCTCATGTGCTCTCTGTCTCCCTCTTAAAATAAATAAAGTTAAAAAAAAATAACTCAAAATAGGTCAAAGACTTAAATGAAAGCACTTGAATCATACAACTCTTAGAAAAAAAATAAACAAATCTTCATGACCTTGGATTAGGCAATGGTTTCTTAGATAGGATACCAAGAACACAAGCGACAATTGAAAAAATAAATTGGACATCACCAAAATTAAAAACTCTTGCGCGTTAAGACACCAAGAAAGTGAAAAGACAGCCCACAAAACTGCAAATTATATATCTGATAAGAAACTTGTGTCTAGAATATACAAGGAACTCTCATAACTCAACAACAAAATGATAGTCCAATTAAAAAAGGCAAAGGATCTGAATAGACATTCCTCCAAAGAAGATATACAAATGGCCAGTAAGCACATGACAAGATGCTCAACCTCATTAGGCATCAGGGAAGCATAAATCAAACCACAATGGGATACCACTTCACACCCACCAGGATGGCTATAATCCAACAGACAGATAATAACAAGTGTTAGCAAGGATGGGCAGAAATTGGAACTCTCCTTCACTGCTGGTGGGAATGTAAAATGGTTTAGCCACTCTGAAAACAGTTTTGCAGTTCCTCAAACAGTTGAACCTAGAGTTACCATATGACCCAGCAATTCCACTCCTATGTACACACCCAAGAGGATTGAAAATACATCTTCACACAAAACTGGTACATGAACGTTCGTGGAAGCATTATAGAAAATAGCCAAAAATAACTCAACATCCATCAACAGGTGACTAGATGGATGAGATGTGATATGTCCACACCATGGGATATATTCAGCCATGTTATGAGCTGAATTGTGTCCCCCCTCAAATTCACATGCTAAAATCCTAATCCTCTCAAGTGACTGTATTGGAGATAGGGCCTTTAAGGAAGCAATTAAGGTTAGTGAGGTCTTAAGGGTGGAGCCCTAATCCCATAGAACTGGCACCCTCATAAGAAGAGGAAGAGATACCAGAGCTCTCCCTCCCCTGCTTGAGGATCTTAGCTAGAAGGCAGCTTCTGGAAGCCTGGAGAAGAGCTCTCACTGGAGCCTGACCATGTTTGCATTCTGACCTCAGACTTCTGGCCTCCAGCACTGTGGGAAAATAAATGTCTGTCGCTTACACCAGCTAGTCTGTGGTGTGTTGTGATGTCAGCCTAAGCTGACTGATACAAGCCATAAAAAGAAATGAAGTATACATAAATGCTACGACATGGATGGACCTTGAAAGCATTGTGCTAAGTGAAACAAACCAGTCACAAAGACAACTCTATAGAGACAGAAAGGAGACTAGTGATTATCTGGGGCTGGGAGGAATGGGGGTCTTGGGGAGTTATGGGTAAGGGGAATAGGGTTTCTTTGCGAGGTGATGAAAATATGCTAAAACTGATGGCAGTCATAGTTGCAAATTTTGTGAATATACTAAAAGCCACTGATTTGTATGCTTTGAATTGTATGACATATGAATTATGTATCAATAAAGCTGTTTAAAAAAATAAAGCTATTTCAGTAGTGGTCATCTCTGGGTGGTGAGACCTACAATGACCAACTTTTTTTGTTCAACTTTTCCACAAAGGGCAATTATTACTTCTTTTTGCAATTATTCCTTTTATAATCAGTTAAGAAGAAAGTTACTTTAAAAAAATCGTTAAAACAAAGACCAACAGTATTCTTCTTTTCTACAAAGCTGATAAAACTTCACACCTCTGCAAGAGTTGGATACACTGTAATGACAACTCCCCCTGGACCAGGCTTCTCAGTGTTTAATGTTCTTTTGCATACATTATCTCATGTGAGATTCACAGCCTCTGTGTTGTAAACAAGGCAGATGCCTGTTTTCTTTCTGAATATATTTATATCTTGCTTTCTCCCTAAAAGGATTTGAGATAATTCACAACAAAAGTGGAAGGAAAAAAAAGAAAAAGAAAGAAAACCAAGTCTGAAGAGAAACAGATACGCTTAACCAGAAGAGCCAATAAGCTGTTATACAAGAGCTTTGAAATGAACTCTGAGGTTCCTGGCAGACAAGGTAAACAGGGAAAGTTAGGGAAGAAGCAAACTATTTCCTCAAGGGAAGCAACATTTTTCCTGGCACTATCTGCTGGATAACTTTTCTCATATGGGGATTTTTTTAAATGTTTACTTATTTATTTTGAGAGAGAGAAAGAGAGAGTGAGGAAGCAGGGGAGGGGCAGAGAGAGAGAGAGAGAGAGGGAGAGAGAGAATCCCAAGCAGGCTCTGAGCTGTCAGTGTAGAGCCCATCTTGGGGCTGGATTCCATGAACTGTGAGATTGTAACCTGAACCAAAATCAAGAGTCGGACACTTAACCAAATGAACCAACTAGGCACTTCTGATGGTTTATTTTTGTAGAAGGATTTAATGGAGTTTGACTCAAACTTTTTTACAGAAGATGCAAAAGTACATTTAATATGTCTATTTCCTAGAGCTACCTTGGTTTTGTAGGCCAAAGATATACCACTTTGGCAAATTCAGGTTAAATCCAAGATCAGAGGACCCAAGTTTATCTGCTCTAAGCCAGTGTCTTCCATACTCAAACTGCCACCTACAATAAATACAACTTAGGGGCACCTGGGTGGCTCAGTCAGTTGAGCATCTGACTCTTGGTTTCTGCCAAGGTCAAGATCCCAGGGTCATGGGATCAAGCTGCTGAGCCTGGAACCTGCTTGGAATTCTCTCTCTCTCCCTCTGCCCCTCTCCCCCACTTGCATGCTCTCTCTTTCTCTCTCTAAAAGAAAAAACAAGTTAAAGAAATACAATTTACATGGGGCACCTGGCTGGCTCAGTCGGAAGAGCACGCAACTCTTGATCTCAAGGTCATGAGTTCAAGCCCCATGTTAGGAGAGATTACTTAAATAAATAAATGTTTAAAAAAAGGGAGGGGGGATGCAATTTACATCGTTTTTACAGTACACAAAACTTTCACTGATGAAAGATAAGATATAGGAAGAGCATTTATCTTACTATAAGCAATACACACTAATATTTTCTAGGTCTACTCTTTTGTTTTTTAAATGCAGGTGGCAACCCACTAATTGATTTCACCATCCACAGTGGGAAAATGGCTCCAACATGCTTCAAAAATTGTTTGGTTTATAGTAGTCGCTGATCATTACTGAGCACCTAATGTGTATGAGGCATTGAACTAAGCATGTTATATGGATTGTCTCATACAGGTCTCTCAAGGATCCAGTGAGGGGAGTCCTTCTATTATTTCCATTGTACAGATGAAGAAACTAAAGCATAGAGAGGTTCAATAACTTGCTCAAGGTCACACAGCCAGTGAGAATCTACAGGTAGGCCTTAGTTCAAGTCTTTTAACTCAAATAACCTCTCAGTTGGACTTTTAAAGGGGTGTTCATCTCATTTTACAGTTAAAAGATGGAAGATGAGAAAGGGTAAGTGCCTTGCTCAAAGACACACAGTTAGGAAGCTTCCAAGCAGGGTTTGAAGGTAGATTTGGGGACTCCAAAGTCCGGACTTTTTCTGCTATCATTAGCTGCTCTCTCTGAACAGCTTCAGCGGTCACTTTGAAACCTCTTAAGAGACAAGTCTTTAGATGACATGAAAAGCAAATGAGGGCAACTCCAATGCGCATGGTAACAGGAGGACATTACACAGGACTCAGTTTCTGCTGCCTCCCTCCTACTCGGATGGGACAAAATAAGGCACCTTTCAAACGTTTTTCTATATACCAAAGTATCATCGGTGACAGTCTTGCTGGGTAACTTTTTTCTGATCTCTTGATGCTTTTCTGCATTTTCATCATGAGAATGTATTACTTCGATAAAGGGACAATTTTTAAATCCATGTAAAAGGAATCAGCCTGCCCTTCTTGACAGCTACCTTCCAGAGCTCTTTACCTTGAAAATTTTCCATGTCCTGGACTAATGAGAGTTGAATCTGGAAATTGGCAAGACACTTCAGCTACTCAGATACTAAATTTAGATCCTAAGGCGAATACCATGAGTCAACAGGACTGGACTGGTGCTCACAGAGTGGAGTGGGACAATTAGGCGGGTGGGACCACTGACTGCCCTTTAAACCAGGCTAACAGGCATAAAGGGACATGAGCTTCTTGCCCTTGGCAGTTTAATCAGAGGTTGGATCCTGATGGATTTTGTATGAAACCAAACACCAAGAGATTTCTCCTGAGCATTTTAACTCCATAAATAACATCTGTACATTGCAGCATAACGAGGTGGGGAAGAGGAAGGACTCTGGAATCCAGCTGCCTGGCTCTGCTACTTCTTTGCTGTTGAGGCCCTGGGTACATTGTTCAACCTCTCTGTGCCCCAGTTTCTTCATCTATAAAATGGACACCACAGTAGTACCTGCTTCACAGGGCTGCTCTGAAGACTGAGTCACTGCTAGGGAAGCACATGGAACAGTGCTTGCCTCATAGTAAGCACACAGTCAATAACCTTTGCTATTATTCTAGAAAACATAAATAATCAAAAAAGGAAAATAATCACCTGCATTTCTATTTTAGAAAAAAACTAAAACAGGCAGTAATCAATCAACCCATCAGTCACCAGCATTACTGCCACTTAGAAATAATCACTATATAGTGGCACCTGGCTGGCTCAGGTGACGAAGCATGCGACTCTTGATCTCAGCATTGTGAGTTTGAGCCCCACGTTGGGTGTAGAGATTACTAAAAAAAATAAATAAAGTTTTTTAAAAAAGAAATAATCACTAGTAGCATTTTGGGGTTATGTTCTAGTAGACTTTTCTTTTTGTGTAAGCATTATGTCTCCTGTTTGTGTGTGTGTTTGTTTGCTTAGAAACAGCTCCATTTACTTGTCCTTGGAGTGTTCACTAGGCTAGATAATTTGGGAGGGGGATTATGAAACACAGATCCATTCATTAATCAACAAATATTTCTTGAGCATCTACCATGTGCTGTGCATTGTTCTAGATGCTGGGGATACAGCAGTGAACAAAACAGGAAGAAAAAAGAAAGCCTCTGCTACTACAGAATTTACACTGCGTGGTTACACGGACAATAAACAAAATAAATCTTTAAAATCCTGGGTGATTCAAAGGAATTAAACACTTGAAAAAATTATTAGTGGCTAAGTTATGTGTATCATATAGTCAAAGAAAATTTAAAAAATTTTTTAATTTTATTTTTAATTTTTAGAAGTAGTTTAATGTTTATGTATTTTTGAGAGGGAGAGAGACAGAGTATGAGCAGGGGAGGGGCACATTGGGAGAGAGGGAGACACAGAATCTGAAGCAGGCTCCAGACTCCGAGCTGTCAGCACTCACAAGCAGTGAGATCATGACCTGAGCTGAAGTTGGATGCTCAACCAACTGAGCCACCCAGGAGCCCCGTCCTCTTAAGATTTTTTAAAGGAACCACTTTGGCTATACCATTTTACATTCCTACCAACAGTGCATGAGGATGCCAATTCTCTACATCTTCACAAACACTTATTATCTTCTGGGGGCTTTTTGATAGTATTCATCCTATTGGGTGTAAGGTGGTCCATGCCTTCAATTAAATTTTTTTTGTAGCAGCTTTATTGAAACATAATTCACATACCATACAATCCACCCATTTAAAGCGCACGAAAACTCAATAGTTCGGTATCGTCACAGATGTGTGGAGTCATCACCACAATCGATTTTATACTTCCTCACCCCAAAAATGAAACCTCGTACCCTTTAGCTATTGCCCTCCATTCCCCCAGCTCTAGGCAACCCCTGATCTACTTTCTGTCTCTGCAGATTTGCCTATTCTGGACATTTCATATAAACGAAATCATATAATATGTGGTCTCTTTGGTATCTGGCTATTTGCACTTTGCATAACGCTTTCAAGGTTTGTCCATGTTGGGGCAGGCATACATCCTTCAATCCTTTTCAAGGTGTGGCCTTCAATTCTGTATTGGGCTCTTTTTGAGCGTTTGGACACCATGAATTCCAGACCTCTCCCTCAGCCTACCAGTCCATGGACTGGCTGGAAGGAAGGCTGTGAGAACAGCAAGGCAGTATGAAATTGTGGAAAGTTCTAAATTTCCTCAGCTCTGCCACTTATTGGCCTGTGTGACCAAAGGTGAGTGACTTAACCTTTGGGACAGTTTCCTCCCCTGAAAGATAGGGTAATAACAGTATGTGTTAATAGAATTTGTCATGAATATTAATCAGAAATAATGTATGTAAGGTGCCCAGCACATAGTAGGCCTTCAATAAATTGAGCTCTCATGAGGACCATGGATCTTTGCAGACAGCCAAGGTTTGGCAGTTAAGGACATAGGCAACACTACCCTCCAGGCTGGGACACCACACAGCAGGAGCAACTTCCCATTGCCTTCCCTTCATTAGCTCCAACTTTCATTCAGAGTCACCCCTGGGTGTGACAGACCCAAATATGGTGATAGGAAAGGCCCTCAGTCTAGGGTATATGCTTCCCATTCTTCTAATGTATGATCGAACAAAAATCTCCTTTAAACATCCCTGCTCCTTCCCCACAATCTCTCCTAAATGGCCAAATACGCAATACACCCTTTCCCCTAACCCACCTCAACATCTAAACCTCCCCAGTTACTCTCTGGCCCTCAGCTATCCCACACTACTCTACCCAACAAAAGCCTAGAATGTTCACCATCTTATTGTTCTTGCCCTCAGTGTTGAGACCAACCCCCCAAGCCCATCAATCACCACCAAGACAACGGCAAGTTTTCCAAGGCCTACGTTTGCTCTGCAATAGGCCTCTTGCCCAGGGGGCAGGTGATTCTATGGCAACACCAGTTGGAATTCTTGTTTAGAGAGATTTCCTGGTTTACTCTTTCCATTTTTCAAAGGAGAAAGCAAAGTCCATCTACTTGGTAAATTGCACAGATGGGCCAGGAACTCAGATTCCCTGAATTTTAATCCAAATGAAATTGCATTAGTGAGAAGAGCCTCAAAAGGAAGACTTTGAATCCAAAACCTATCACTGTTGCTGGGACCTTGCAGCTTGTTCACCACAATATTAGGATTTTGCTGATGCGGTTACAACACATTCTCTACTAAGAATAGATCCGTGTAATCACTTTCTCTGGCCTCTAGCCTGATGTATCCTTATAAATTTCTCCCAGGGGTTGCTAATCTGCAGCCAGGATTGAGAACCACTGCTATCAGTAAATTACTTGGAATAAAAATTTTAGGGGTGCCTGGATGGCTCAGTCGGGTAAGCGTTCAGCTTTGGCTCATGTCATGATCTCGAGGTTCATGAATTTGGGCCCCACCTTGGGCTCTGTGCTGACAGCTCAGAACCTGGAGCCTGCCTCTGATTCTCTGTCTCCCTCAATCTCTGCCCCCTCCCCCGCTCATGCTCGCCCTCTTTCTCTCTCTGAAAAATAAATAAAAAGACCTTTAAAAAATTTTATACATATTTCTTGACAGTTTAAAAAATATTACTAAAACCAGCCACCGGGTATTCACTTTGGACTAGGGGTCTATTTAATAGCATACAATGGTATTTAATCTTACTTAATCCTCACAGGAGCCCTCTGCAACAGGCTCTAATTGTCCCCGTTATAACAGAGGAGCAAACTGTGCCTTGAGAGGACGAGCAACTTGCCTCTGACCTCATTGATGAAAAGGGGCAGGACCCTGGTTCTGTCAGACCCCAAAGCCAATATCCTTTTTTTTTTTTTTTTTTAATATCTATTCATTGATTTTGAGAGACAGAAAGAGAGCAAGTAGGGGAGGGGCAGAGGGAGAGGAGAGAGAGAATTCCAAGCAGGGTCTGTGCTCTTAGTGCAGAGTCTGATGCAGGGCTCGAACCCATGAACCATGTGATCATGACCTGAGCCAAAATCAAGAGTTGTATGCTCGACCAACTGAGCCATCCAGATGTTCCCCTCCACCAAAGCAATATTCTTAGTAACAACATGTATTACCCACATATTACTAATCATTTATTGATCTTCTTATTATGAGCCAAGCACTATTCCAGTTCATTTAATCTTCCCAAAACCCTATGGGGTTGTTGCTAATATCAGTATTTCCACTTTATTGCCGTGCCAACTGAGTCAGTGACAGAGATTATGCAACCTGCACAAGGTTATACAGTTGATAAATGGGAAACTTAATCCAATCTGGTTCTGAGAGATCTCCAGAAGTTGGTAGATTTATCCAAATCCTACAAAAGCACTCTGCATCTATATAACTTTAAAGAAGAATACTGAACAATCAGATGAAGGAATGAAGCTAAGGAGGTTGGAAGCCTCCATTTACATAAACTTAAATTTGGGATCTTGAACTTGTGGGGCAAAGCACTTTAATTTTTATTTACTTATTTATTTATTTATTTATTTATTTATTTATTTATTTATTTTTTTTTTTTTTACTTATTTATTTTTTAGAGATACTGCAAGTGGGGGAGAGGGGCAGAGGTAGAGAGAAAGAATCTCAAGCAGGTTCCATACTCAGTGCAGAGCCCAGTGCAGACCCCGATGCAGGGCTCCATCCCATGACCCTGGACTGTGACCTCAGCCAAAATCAAGAGTCAGATGCTCAATCACTCAATCGACTGAGCCACCCAGGTGCCCCATGGCACCCAGAGCATTTCAAAAAAAGGAAACCCTCTTTGATTTACTTTTTAATTTCAGCAGAACAGTAGGGGATCTTTGAGCATTTCAAAAGAAGGCAGTCCTAGCTATGCAGACATGTGCACATTTTTAATGAAAAAATATGTACGAAAGTTGATGTCATCCAAACGTCTCCACCCACGGGTGAGTCTTAAATTAGAACCGATGAAAGTAATTTCGAGGCATGAAGTCCCTAGATTTCTTTTAATCAAATTTTTATTTCTTTTGCAGGTTCAAATGGAGAAGGAATAAAGTTTGAGGAGATATGAGAGAAAAAATTAAGATGTAAGTGACACCTTAGAGTTACTGATATATTTCTTCTTAAAGAGTAAGCGTATTATCAAAGCAATGACTTCATTTAGAATTACTCTCAAGGCAATAATCATTCTCATTTTACAAGCAGGGAAAATGAAACACCAAGATCACATCACCCATCAACAGTTCCAAAGCGGGTTGGTGGCATTAAGTGCAAACGGAAGCAACAATTTTGGATGACAACATGGCAATCGCTGCCTAAACGTAGTACATGCATGTCCTTTGAACCAGCAGTTTCATTCCTAGGACTTTATCCTATAGAAATACTTCTATGAGTAAGCAAGGACAACTCTACAAAAATATCTATGGGAGCATTGTTCACAATATAGGCTGAATATTCATTTATAGGGATTGTTTTTTTTAAAAGCATGGTACAGACTGATTACCATTTTTATGGATCCACAAAAAAATAATGAGATAGATCTATATATATTGGCATGTGTGATACTGTGATTTATAATAAGAAATATATATTTGCCTTTGTCCCCACTTCTGGCATACAGCTCCTAAAAACCCTTGGAATTTCCCAAGTGAAGAAAAGCTAAAGGTGTCATTTGTTATGTTGATAAAGTGACTTTTGGATCCAAGTTAGGATGGGGGCTGGTTGCCGGGGGGAAAACCAACCGTGTGATTAGAGGGTTAGGAACTTTCCGTCCCACCGCCCAGGCCTCCAGGGTGGGGAGGGGGGGCTGGAGGTTGAATCTGGCACCATTGGCCAATGATTAAATCAACCATGCCTATGTAATGAAGCCTCCATAAAAACCCAAAGGACAGGGTTCAGAGACTTCCAGATGGGGATACCAGAACAATTCCCCATGCCATCATGCCAGGCCCTAAGCCCCACGAGGACAGAAGCCTCTCTGTTCAGGACCTCTCTCTCTCTCTCCCTTTTATCTCTCCATCTGGCTGCTGAGTCGTATTCTTTAATGTAACCTCTGTAATAAACCAGTAATCTAGTGGGTAGTTTCCTGAGTTCTGTGAGCTGCACCAGCAAATTAATTGAACCCAAGGAGGGGGTTGTGGGAAGCTCCCAACGGCAGCCGGTCAGTCAAAAGAGCAGGTAACAACCTGGATTTGGGATTGTCTGTGGTGGGGACAGTCCTGTGGGTCTGAGCCCTTAACCTGTGAGAACGGATGTTACCTCTGGGTAGACAAGTATCAGAATTGAGTTGAATTCTCCAACCTAGCTGGTGTCAGAGAATTATTTGATGATGTAGAAAAACCCCTCGCTACACAATGAAATTTTTATTAAAACTTTTAGCATGGAAAGATGTCTATGATATACTGCCAAGTGAAAGAAAAAGCACATTGCACTACAGCATTTATAATATGTTTCCATGTTTATAAATATATATGTGCATATATTTATACGTAGATAGATGAAGAAACCCTATGGGTAGACACCCGCAATAGTAACTGCCTCTGGAAAATAAGCCATTGATTATTTTAACATATATCATTGTTAGGTGATCAATTATGTTTATTAGTTACAAAGGGCTACAGTTAATGCCAGAACCCACCTCCTGAGTCACAGGCTCGTGTTCTCTGTACCCGGGTATCCTCTTTGGTGGCGAAGCCCTTCCCTGCTCCTCATCTATGGATGGGTAGGATATTTGGAAGGAGGGAGAAAAGAACATCCTCATCCCTATCCACTTACCCTTGGCTTCCTAAAACATGCTGACAGATCCTGCAGCCTCTGGACAAGGGACTCAGCACCCCTCTCTCCACACCTCCCTATCCAGTGGCCTGTGGCTATTTCAGTGTTAGCAGGCAGGGTGGGAGGCATGGCCAGATGCTGCCCACCGCCCAGCCTGGGGGTCCTGGTACCCTGTTGGGAAGCTCTGCACTGGGCCAACATGCCCAGTTAAAGTAACTGGACAACATGGCATGAAATGGCCCTAGGATTCCCGGCATCAGGCAGATCTGGGTTCAAATCCCTGGTTGGGCCCTACTGGCAGTGTGGCCTCGTGTGAGTCATGTTCTCCCAGCCCTGGTTTCCTCATCTGTACAATGGAGATAATGTCCTCTGTGTGACAGAGCAGGTATGAGGACTACATGGCAACAAAAGGTGCTTAGCGTGGTGCCTGGCACATGGTATGTGCCCAATAAACTACAGCTACTACTTAGTTTCAGACATCCTTCTCTGCTCTAAAACTAAGTTCCAGGGGTATCCTAAGGTCATAAATATGTGGTGTGACCAAGATGAGATGCTTAAAACTGTCCTTAAAACACAATCCTAATATAGTTAAGGTTTGTCATTACAATCTAAACTTAAAATACTAGATTAAAAGTCAGAAAAAAAAAAATAACTTATCTGGTCCCTACCCACCTCCCACCCCTCTCAGGCTTTGTTTTTTCCTAGTGCCCTCTCTCTTTTTTTTTTTTTTTAATGTTTGTTTTTCAGAGGCGGGGAGGGCAGAGAAAGAGGGCAACAGAGGATCCGAAGCGGGCTCTGCACTGACAGCAAGCAATGAGGGACTCAAACTCACAAACCGCAAGATCATGACCTGAGCCAAAGTCAGACGCTCGAAGGACTGAGCCACCCAAGCGCCCTTCCCAGTGTCCTCTTAATGAAAGAAAAACTTCAGTTCCAGGAATAAGTGTGCTTCTAAGAACCTTCTTAATCTTAAAGACACAATAAACAATATAATGATCCTATTTCCTTCATTGTTGTGGCTTCTAGGAAGCTCAGAACCATAGTTCTATTTATTTAGGAACATTTTTGAGGTTATTATTCACATTGCATAATGTATTAGAGAAGGGCCCAGTGTTTCCTGAACAAATAGCTTGTCTTTTTTCTTATAGACACTATGAACTATTTAACAGATCCTATTTTCCTCTTTGCTTTGTCTCTAAGAAATCTCTAGCAAGTATAGGACTTAGAGTATTTTGCTTACTGCATTTTGTGGCTTAACTTTTTCTCTCCTTTTAATTTTTCCCCAACCCAATTACCACATTTACCTAAAAATGTTATATTATACAAGTTTCTATAAGCTACTGAAAATGGCTCTTGGAATGAGGTAGGGAATAAACAGGTAAGCAAAGAAAAGTAAATAATCTGTTTCCTTTGACAGGTCAACCTCCTCCATCATTTTCTTTAAAATATCAACAAGAAGTGATAAAGTCATTTAAAGAATACTTAGATGGGGCACCTGGGTGGCTCAGTTGGTTAAGTGTCTAACTTCAGTTCAGGTCATGCTCTCACAATTTGTGAGTTCAAGCCCCGCATCGGGCTCTGTGCTGACAGTTCAAAGTCTGGAGCCTGTTTGCGATTCATGTCTCCCTCTCTCTCTGCCCCTCCCCCACTCATACTCTGACTCTCTCAAAATAAATAAACATAAGAAAAAAAATTAAAGAATACTTACATATATATAAAGAATACACAAATATAATCTGATGTTTCATACACATATATGTAAATATATGTAAATACACCCCCCAACACACACACACACACACACACACACACACACACACACACACTGTAACCTGATAGTATAGGAACAATTTCTATGGCTTCTTTCTTCCTACATACTAGATTTCCAAATAAAATATCACCATTCAACTACAAAGCACATTTGAAAACAATTACTGAGTATATACATAGCTAAAAATACACTATTAATTGAGAAGGGATTTTTGACCACATCTCAAAAATGACTTAGGCATCTTGTTTGGAATTATATTGGCTGCAATTCTTGTCACACACATTTAAAAATAATTCCTGCAACTGTCCCAGTGGATAGAGACTTAAGGATAACTTCACACCATTTCTGTCCTAGAAGAAAATCCTGTTTGGGAGGGCCTCTGACTCAGTGTAACATGAGATGAGCTATATATGACCACAACTCTACCCTGACAGCGGACACTATTCTCCCTCAGACCTCCTGTCTGCATCAAGGTTGCTCCAAGAAATGAACTTGGCAAAATTTATTCATACTATAAATACCAGAACATAATATGGATAATATGGCATGCACTCAAAAAATATATTACATATGTTTGTTGGATTTGTACATAGGTCAGTTTGTGGGTTTTTTAGATAAAGTTGAAGAACTGTTTTTATTTGCAGTCATTCCATTTTTTTTCTTTACTGCAAGTCTAAAGGAGAACTAGCATGTGTCTAACATAAATTGCTTCATCAGAGGTCTTTGGGGTCTAATGATAGTGTCACCTTGGTTGGGGGGATTTATTATCCAAACTGCCACACTACCCTAATTCATAAGGTTTAAAACAGGAAGTAACTCTATAGTGCCTGAGTGTAAGAAATGATTCAGCTTGGGGCGTCTGGGTGGCTCAGTCAGTTAAGCGTCAGACTTCGTCTTGGGTCATGATCTCATGGCTCGTTGGTTCGAGCCCCACATCCGGCTCTGTGCTGACAGCTTGGAGTCTGGAGCCTGCTTCAGATTCTGTGTCTCCCTCTCTCTCTGCCCCTTCCCTACTTGCACTCTGTCTCTCTCTCTCTCTCTCAAAAAAAAAAAAAAAAAAAACAAAAACACAAAACATTAAAAAAAATTAAAACAAACAAAAAGAAACGATTCCACTCAGGGACACCTGGAGGAAACAAGGAGTTCTACTTCCCCTGGTGAGCAGTCTGTGTGCTGCTCCTAGCAATTCAGCCCTGACTTAGAGGCTTCAGTCAACACAAACAGCAGGAACCCAAAGCCCAGAAAGTCCAGGTCATGAGAAATAAGATAAGCAGGATGTCACGTTCAGGAGGATTCCTGAGGGAATTTGGCTCTGACAGTAGAATCCAAGGGAGCGTCTTAACTCTCTGTGTCTTTCCTCAGATATGTGTTAGAACAGTGGACAGAAAAAGGGAACGCTTGGGCCCCGGCCCTAGGCCCTCCTTTGGCAGTGTGCCCTTGGACAAGTCTCTCGACTTTCTTGGGCGTCTACTAATTCATTTGTAAAATGAAGCCCAGAGCTCTGTCCACCCCGTGTGTGTAGACTGCGTGCTCTATGCCAGGCTCTGTGCTAGGCTGGAGGCATCATGAGTAAGAGGAAGAGTCCCCTCCAGGGAACCCTATGGCACTTAGAGTCTAGTGGAGTAAACCAACAGAATTGTTTAAAAGCACACAGATATTTTAATTATACTAAAATTGTGACAGTAACCAGCCTTTATGGGAATGATGTGCCAGGACTTATTCTAAAAATCATGTCCTATAACCTTTTAACAGCCATATGAGACAGGTACTGTCATTAGTCCCATTTTGTACATGGGAAAACTGAGGCTTAAGGAAGTTAACTAGATCAGGATCACACAGAGAAAAGTAAAAGCACTCTCTGAACAGGTCTGGCCAATGCCAACAGCCAGTCCTTTACCCACTGCACTGTACTGACTTCCTTCTTAGCTAACCACAGTTCTGGAGACAGCGTTTAGAACTGGCTTTTTTTTTTTTACCTAAGTGCCATTTCACAGTCTAATTGTAAGTGGAAAATTTACCCATGAATTCCCACGGGAGCATTTACTGAACCCCATCTTGCCTGGAAAGGACTGCTCCTTCTGGAGCCCTGGAAAGGCCACAAGGGACACGAGCAGCAGGTGGCTGAGATGGGCGGGTGGTGGTGACGGTAATGCTTTCACTCTGCCCCTCCACTGCTGGCTGGGTTACACACATCAAATCCCGTCTGCTCTCCCTGCTACACAGCAAGCTAAATCAATCTGTCAACCAACAGCAAATCAACTCAAAAGAATAAGAAACAACAGAACTAAATAGGCACGGTGCACTTTCCCTGACCTTTAAACTGATTACAGCCTTGATTGTCTTCCAATTTTGAAGTGAAATGAAACGGCAGTTGTGCACAGAAGGGAGGCCTGGGCTGATTCTGCCAGTTTACAGCTCAAGCTGCTTCTTAGCAAGGGTTAAATGGTAGCAAGTCTTTAAAACTGCCAATTTGATGAGCTCTTACTCTGCACCAGGCACTGTCTGTATGCTGGCTCATTTAAGCCTCAGGACTCTACCCATTCATTCATTTATTCACTCACTTACTCATTCAACCAATATTTATTTGGTACTCACTTTATGCCAGGTGCTGTACTAGGTTAGGTCTTTGTCCTCATGAAGCTTATACTCTAACAAGGAAGACAGGTAACTGCCAAGTAAACAAATAACAGATGGACTTCTCTTGCCCGGGGCTCAGGGCATGCAGGCTTAGAGGACTCCACATTTTTAAATTATTACTTTAGAGAGAGACAGAGAGAGAGAGAGCAAGCTGAGGAGAGGGGGCAGAGGGAGGGGGAGAGAGAGAGAGAGAGAGGGAGAAAGAGAATCTCAAGCAGGTTCCACTGTAGGTGCTGGGCCCGATGTGGGGCTTGATCCCACAATCCTGGGATCATGACCTGAGTGGAAATCAAGAGTCAGACACCCAACCAACTAAGCCACCCAGGTGCCGTGAGGACTCCCCATTAAAATTTTTTTTAACGTTTATTTAATTTTGAGAGAGAGTCGGAGTTGGGGAGGAGCAGAGAGAGAGGTAGACACAGAATCTGAAGTGGGCTGCAGGCTCTGAGCTGTCAGCACAGAGCCCGATGCGGGGCTTGAACCCACGAACCGTGACACCATGACCTGAGCCTAAGTTGGCTGCTTAACCAACTGAGCCACTCAGGCGCCCCGAGGTCTCCCCATTTTAAAGAGAACACGAAACAACTGCAGATCCAGTGCCTCCTTAGAGTATCAACTCTGGCTGACCATTAGAACTGGGAAACTTAGCATTAACATGCACGCCTTGGGGGCTCATCCCAAAACCATCGGATGAGAACCTGTGGAGGTGAGGCACTGGAATTTTTTTAACTGATAATTTTGAAATAATTTTGAATTTACAGAAAAGTGGCTATCATCATCCAAAGAACCCCCAGGCTCACCAGTTGTTTATACTTTGCCATACTTATATTACCATTTTCTCTCTATGTATGCATACATATACATGCATGTTACACATTCTTTTTTTCTGAATCATTTGAGGTTAAGCTACATACCATATCCACTGATCGTTAAAGTCTTCAGCATGTATCTTAAGAATGAAGAGGCTTCTTACATAGCCCAAGAACATTGTTCAAAATGAGGAACTTTGATAGTGCCATGTATTTATTTATATAAAGACTATATTCAAAGTTTGCTAATTGTCTCAATAATGTCTTTCATAGAATTTTTTCCCATACAGGAGCCAATCTAAGATCATGTGCTGTGTTTAGCTGTCATGCCTCCTTGTTCCTTCCTTGGCCTTTCTTGACACTGGCATTTTTTAAGAATCTGAATCAGTTATTCTGGTGTGTGTCCTTCCTTTTAGGTTTGTCCGATGTTTCCCCATGATTAGATTCAAGTTATGCATTTTGACAGGGATAGTGCATAAGTATATATGATGTGGGTCCTTGGTACATCATACCAGGAGGCACGTTATATCAGCTTGTCCCAATATTGGTGATATTAATTCTCAACACTTGGTGAAGGTGGGTCTGCCAGGTTTCTCTAATGCCAAGTTAGCATTTTCCCCTTTGTTTAATTACTAATTTGTAGAGGGATATTTTGGAATTCTAAATATCATATTCCTCATCAAACTTTCACACAATGGTTTTAGCAAGTACTGATGATTTTTGCCTGAGATAATTATTTACTAATATGGTTACAAGATGGTGACTTTTTAACTTCATTAGACCTTCTTGTTTTTAAGTTTATTTACTTTTGGGGGGGGGTGGTACAGAGAGAGGGAGAGAGAGAATCCCAAGCAGGCTCTGTGATGTCAGCACAGAGCCTGATGTGGAGCTTGAACTCACCAGTTGTGAGATCATGACCTGCACTGAAGTGGGATGCTTAACCAACTGAGCCACCCACGCGCCCCTAATTTCATTATACTTTCTCTGTGTATTAGTTGGTATTCTAATGTAAGGAAAAGCTTCCTCATCTCCCTCATTTGTCAAGGAGTTATAATTCATTACTGTCCTATTAATTTTGACACTTAACTGTCCCAGATTTGCTCAGTGAGACTCCCATCAAGCTATAGCCTATATTCTTTTCCCATGTCCCCATCTTTATTTTCTGGCATAAGATGTTCTAGGCTGATCTACTTTCCTTGCCCCAGGCCTGTGATCAGCCATTTTTCCAAGAAACTTTTTTTTTTTAAGTTTATTTATTTTGAGAGACAGAGAAAGCACCAGCAGGGGAGGGGCAGAGAGAGACGGAGAGAGAGAGAATCCCAAGCAGGCTCTCCACTGTCAGTCTCGGGGCTCAAACTCACAAACTGTGAGACTGTGACCTGAGCCGAAACCAAGAGTCTGACACTTAATCGACCGAGCCACCCAGGCATCCCCACTTCTCCAAGAAACTGAATTCTGTTTAAAGTGTACTTAGAAACCAATATCTGGACACTAAGAATGCTCATTACTTCTAGGATTTTCTGTCAATGGCACTGGTATTTTTAGAAAGCTCCCAAGGTGATTCAAATGTGCAGCCAGTATTGAGAACCATTGTCTATGAAGAAGGCGCCCAACCACCACCTAAGTAGATGGCTCTAGGAAGGGAAGGGAGAGAAGATATTTAGGAGCTGTGGAGTAGTGGACCAATGCAGTATATCTCAAAGCATGGGTAAAGACACATTAGTGGGCCATATAATTCATTTACTTGGTCATGTCTAGCATTAAAAAAAATAAAAATAGGGGCGCCTGGGTGGCGCAGTCGGTTAAGCGTCCGACTTCAGCCAGGTCACGATCTCGCGGTCCGTGAGTTTGAGCCCCGCGTCAGGCTATGGGCTGATGGCTCAGAGCCTGGAGCCTGTTTCCGATTCTGTGTCTCCCTCTCTCTATGCCCCTCCCCCGTTCATGCTTTGTCTCTCTCTGTCCCAAAAATAAATAAACGTTGAAAAAATAAAAAATTAAAAAAAAATAAAAATAAAAATAAAAAACAAAACCTCAATAGAACAGGAGGGCATGTACTAGATTATAATATAAAGCTATTTCTTACTGAGTCACAGTCCAAAAAGATTGAGAATTGCTGGTCTAAAAAGTGCTGAGCTTTTTTTCTCCTCTGCTAGATAAGAGTGGGTGCTTCCCCCAAGCCAAACCCTAATCCAGGGAAGGGAAGAGCCAAGAGAACACCTCAAAAAGGTTGAGGGTGGGGTGCCTGGGTGGCTCAGTCAGTTAAGCGTCTCACTTCAGCTCAGGTCAGGATCTTGTGGTTCATGAGTTTGAGCTCTTCATCAGACTCTGTGCTGACAGCTCAGAGCCTGGAGCCTGCTTCGGATTCTGTGACTCCCTCTCTCTTCCCCTCTCCTGCTCACACTCTGTCTCTCTCTCACTCTCTCAAAAATAAATAAAACATTATTATTATTTTTTTAAATTGAGGATATCTCAGTATTTAGTTGAACATTTGCATTAAGGGCAGATTGACATACAGATCATCCCCCTTGCCTGTCTGAGAAGGTTCAGTGTGACCTGGGTAGACACACTGGGGCAGAGAGAAGGAGGACCATGGAGAGGTCTGCATGTCCACCCATGAGAGTGAGTCAGGTGGACACTGGGAGGCAACTTGAACTATCTTCCTGATGCCTCAACCAAGAGGGCTGGCCACTAGGTAAGGAGATCCCCAACAGCAAAAGGCTGGGAGTGGACTGGCAGAGGTGAGATCTGGGGTGGTGGTGGAAGAGGCAGAGACGGATCCAGATCCCCACAGGGGTGTTCTGCCACCTGTTGTTTCCCCCCAGGAAGAACGCATATGAAATACAGGAGTCAGAGAGTCAGCATGGAGATGCCTGCCCAAAGGACACAAATGGTAGCCTTAGCCAGAGAAGCAGTGGCAGCCAAAACAGGATCACAACAGACAGTGATCTGTATCTCCCTCCCTCCCACCCGTCCCACTAGAGGAGAAAGGGATTCTGACAAGAAAAGTGTGGAAGTGTGAAAGATCTAATAGTTCTTTCCCCCACTCCCACCCCCGCTGATGAAGGGCGGAGGGGGTTGGGTAAGATTTAAATGGGATGTGAGATTGAAATTTAAACTAGACTGGGCTTTCTGGGGCGCCTGGGTGGCGCAGTCGGTTAAGCGTCTGACTTCAGCCAGGTCACGATCTTGTGGTCCGTGAGTTCGAGCCCCGCGTCAGGCTCTGGACTGATGGCTCAGAGCCTGGAGCCTGTTTCCGATTCTGTGTCTCCCTCTCTCTCTGCCCCTCCCCCGTTCATGCTCTGTCTCTCTCTGTCCCAAAAAATAAATAAAAACGTTGAAAAAAATAAATAAATAAAAATAAACTAGACTGGGCTTTCTGAAATTAGAGCATACAGAAAAGACATGGAATCCACCCAATATGCCATGAAGGGACTGGAAAGACAGATTCAAGAAGGCAGGATTGAAGACAGTTTCTGGGGAGAAAAGAAAGCTTTTGTTTAGACCCCACCATGTTGAGAGTGTTCAATAAATACTATTTCAAGGAGGCCTGGAAGATGAGAAGCAGCTGAGGATGGGTTATCTGGCAGAAAAAAAAAAGAAAGAAAGTACAGTGTCCTCTGGGTGAGGGAGGTATTGGCATATGGAAAGGATGGAAAAGTCTGGAGGGACTATAGCCTAGTGACAGGGGACAGGCTGGATGGGGAGTTGAGTTGAGAGGACTCAAAATATGGACGGCCTGTAGCCTGCTGAGGTGAGTAGGGTTATTTTTTCATAAATGGTAAAGTATTATGTATTTATTTAAAAGGTTCCAGGGGCGTCTAGATGGCTCAGTCAATTGAGCATCTGACTCTTGATTTTGGTTCAGAACGTGATCACAGGGTCATGGGATTGAGCCCCACATTCAGCTCCACGGTGAGCATGGAGCCTGCTTGGGATTCTTTCTCTCTCACTATCCCTCCCTCTGCCTCTCTCCCTAGCTCATGCTCTCTCTCTGTCTAAAATAAAAAAAAATTTTTTTTAAAGATTCCAACAGTGCACCTCTCCCTACCTCGTACAAATCCTAAAGGTATCATGTATCATTAATGTATTCTTCCAGGCTGTTTAGACGTCTCCGTGTTTCCATGTATATATTTTTAATATATGGATGAAAACTTACGGTTCTTCTATTTTTTCCACTTGATTATATATCACAAATCTCCTTCCATATTGTTGGTTGAATAAATGATACTAAATCCATACCATGCACCTGTTAAACTTCATGATGCTGCTCTTTAGTTGTTGACCAGAATGATGTTCTGAATATGTTCATGACAGATTGTAATGATGTAAAATCCTATTTTTAACAAAATATCTATAGACACTCATTTGTACCTGTTTGTACCAGAAAAAGTACAGCAGGATATACACCAAAATATTAACAGTGGTGGGATTTCTGTTTTTTTCCCTTTTGTGGCTGTTGTTTTTCTTTTTTACTTTCTTTAAAATAAAATATATATATATATATAATGTATAATAATAATAATAAAAAATAAAAAAATATTTTGATAAAAATACATTAAGTTAATTCTAGACCCACATGGGGCTTGCACTCAACCTCAACCGAGATTAAGAGTCACAGACTTTACTGACTGGGCCAGCCCGGTGCCCCTTGGTTGTTGTTTTTCTAATTTTCCTATTGTAAATAAATAGTAAATTAAAGTTTTATAACAAAAAATGTGGAAAGTAAATAGGACGCAATGGTGCTGCTATTCTTTGTTCTTTGTGTGTGTGTGTGCGCACAAATGTGTGTGTGTGTTTAATTTCTCACAAAAGGGGATAGAACAAGCATAAAGCATCATTTCAGTTCAGACACACAATCAACAACTTAAAAAAAAAAACCACCCGTCACACTGATGGACACTGTATTTCCAAAATGAGGGGTTATCCTTGATGTCTTATAGCTTGAACAAAAAAGACATGCAGACACAAGATGACCCTGAATTTGTCCCTGAGTGAGGCAAATAGCCATATAAATTATATCACATCACCTCTGGCATTCTAGAGCAGAATCTTAATATGCAGCCACTTCCCCCCCACACAGACTGAGTTCCCTGCAGACACAAGGACCCCATAAGAACCCAGAGGGCTTCTTTCTGAGCCTGGGCTAAGACTCAGGCTTTTCCTAAATAAACTAAGGACTGTGAATCAAACAACTAACCTTTCTGTTCTTGTTTGGCCCAGAAAATCTTGACTCGCTGGTGAATGTGGTTGTCTTCACGCAGTTTCTTCTGCCACTGACGCAATTCTTGAATCTCAGGATCACACCGAACCTGGAAAATGCCCACAAAGCTTTAGTTTCTTTCCTACAACTTCTATACATTAGCTTGTTAACTCTGCATGGGAAATCCTTTACAAACCAACTGGATATGCTTTAGGTTCTAAGTGAATCAGTGTTTTAAAGGATTTATCTAAACTCCTACAGCTTATGTAGTATTTGAGTGTAAATGACGTTGTGTGAAGATTTGCTATACGAATGGTAGGTTGAGAACATTCTAGATCTGTGCTCTTCAGCAGAAATACAAAGTAGCCTCATGTGAAATTTTACATTTCCTTGCAGTTCCATTTTAAAAAGTAAAAATAAGTTAGTGAGATTATTTTTAAGAACATATTTTATTTTGGGGCATCTGGGTGGCTCAGGTTAAGCGTCCAACTCTTGATTTCAGCTCAGGTCATAATCTCACCATTCGTGGGTTCGAGCCCCATGTTGGGCTCTGCGCTGACAGTGGCAGAGCCTGCTTGGGATTCTCTCTCCCTCTCTCTCTGCCTCTCCCCGATTCACACTCCCTGTCTCTCCCAAAATAAATAAACTTAAAAAAAGAATATATTTTATTTAACCTCAAAGATCTAAAATATTATTTCAACATGTAATCAATACAAAAATTATTTATGAAATATTTTACTTTCCGTTTTCCATACAGTCTTCAACATCTAGTGTGTATTTTGCAGTGACATCACAGCCCAATGTGGGCTAAACACATTCCAAGTGCTCAATAATCACACACAACTGGTGGCCAGTATATCGGTTCTAGAGGAATCACAGTCAATGTATTAGTTTAATACCAATTGACTAAGCGTCTACTGCAGACTGGGCTTTGTGCTATACCTTGGCAATAAACAGATTACTGATGATAATTTTAATTAAGTTTTAGTTTTATTATTCTGTAGTTCATATTTATTGAGCACTTAGGTCCCAGGCATTGTTTAAGTCTTTTACAAGATGTAACCATCAAAACAACCCAATGAGGCAAGAATGATTATGCCCATTTTACGGATGAGGAAACTCAATTGAATCAGCTTGCTGAGTCACAGATCTAGGAAATGGTTTTGAGATTTCCAGCTGCTCTTGAGGGGCTGAGAATCTAGTAGGAGACATAGAGTACAGGAATGAGATCACCAAGGTGTGGTAAGCATAAGGATATCAGTGAGTACAAGGGAATACAGAAGGAGAACTGAGCTCAGCCTGGAGCAGTCAGGAAACACGTCATGGAGGAGATGACTCTTGGAGTGAGTTTTGAAGCATAAACTAGAGTTAGTCATGGAGAGAGAGTGGGTAGAGTGTCATGGTGGTCCAGTTCTGCCTTACTGTGATCATGTCACAAAGCCAGGGCCCACCCTCCTGCTTTTTCAAACAAACACTGGATCTTGAAACTTCCTGCTCTGGTCATTGGGATATAGGCTTCCTGGATGAGTTTCCAAAGGGTCCTGTTGTCCTCTAGAAGCCTCACATGGCTTTTTATAACAAGGAACCTTAGGGAGCAATGTTGGGGTCAGGATGATCTCAGTCCCTTCCCTTCCAGAAAGATCCTTGGTTCTTTATGCAGACTGATCCCATGCAGATCAGAGCGCTACTCACCAAGAGGCATTTGGAGAAATGGCCTTAACAAACTCAAGAAAAATAAAGTCCTTCCTATTACTTCATTTCTCAGAGCATGGGGTGCCTTAGTTATCTTAAGAAAACTACTCAAGTGATTTTTTTTCCCAAGATAAAAAAGACTGTTTTCTTCTGAACTTCTAAATGGCAGCTACTCTTGTTTAAGGAAAAAAGAAAATATACAAATTATCTATAAAGTATATTTTTAAAATTATATATACAAAGTACTATGTATGCAAATACTTTATATGTATATCTTGTGTACACATGTATGTATAGTACTTTGTATATAATGTATACATATATACCAGCATAAATGCAAATTTCAGAGAGTAAAATGGCCCTTTATTAATGTCATAGAACATAAAGTAATTCCCCAAATCTTTTAAATTACAAACAAATGTTTTTAGTGTTTCCTAAAGTCTTACGTTCAAAAGATTAGGTACCTTCAACATCTCTGTTCTGTAGGCTAAGCAAACTCAAACCCTCATGGGCAGCTAAAAAGGAGGTTATCCACATCTTTTCCAGGAACTTCTGTTTATCTGGATCCAAGCACGCAGAAACCCCCACATTTCTGCACCATGACAACTAATACTCATAATGCTAATAAAGATGAAAGATCTTCTGAACCACTAAACAAAGGTTAACACTAATTATAATCAGCAAGTTGACTAGATTTTATTGTAGTCAAATTCTTTCTGTATAACTGATGTATTCGTATAGTTTGGAAGAAGACACAGAGCGTGGGTTCCTCTAGGAAGGAAGTAAAATGGGGGAGGGAGCTTTAGCTTTTTACTCCATATTTTTCTGGATTGGATTGTTTGGGACGTTTACAAAGAGCAGATATTGTTTTAGGAATACAAGTGTTTAAATTTTAAATTAACAGGCTGCTGAGAGGCAAACAAGAGTTCTTTAACTTAAGAATAACTGATGAATTTCCCCGACAATCCCCTGAACTCTCAATTACTTTAATATTTAACAAACAGAAACACCATTTCATTCATCATTCCAGAAGGCTACAGATGTTCTCAGGATTCTGCTGACCAGTTTAGGGTGATTTTCCTCTGTCTGGCCAGAGACCCTTCATGTTTTTCTTGATTTCCTTCATTTGGAAAGCAAGGACTGCTATTTACTAAAGTTGAGCATGGCAGCCTTGTTAGTTAACTTCTCATTACCAGGAAAGCCTGGATCCCCAGAGAAGGCTTTTGTGAGCCCTGGGGAAAGCATGCACCCATTGAACAGGGCTAATCCCGGTCATTATAGTCATGATTACGGAATCAATTTAAATGGCAGTGGCTGTGCCAATCAGCAAATACCGTAGAGTGCAGTGTAATGTTTAACATATCAACAGTTTCATTGCTTTTAAAAAAAGAAGTCTCCTTTACGAGTGGCTTCCTACTTTTACTTGTTTAAATTACCACATGGAGTCCATCTGCTCTTCCAAGATACGCACACCGAGTAATACACACATTATTGTGTACTTGACTTTGGGTAAGCCAAGAAAGAAAACTCCATTAAGTGGATGTGAATTTTTTAAAAAAATGCCCATGAACCAATCAAATTCTCTTAATTATCTATTACTCTGATGAAAGCCAAAACAGGACACCACATTGTTTAAGAAATCCAACTCTCTATCGGAAAGACTGAAGTTGAATCTCAGCTCTGCAAATGACAAGCTGAGGAACCTATGAGCAAGTTACTTAAACTGTCTGAGCCTTGATTTCCTCTCCTGTAAAATGGAGATAGTATACATATTTCCTTCATTGCACTGGTGTGAAAACAAGATGAGATATTGTGTGGTCCACAGTAAGCCCTCCCTGTTTTAGCAATTTCTTACATCAACTAATAAAGTAGTAAGAATAATCTGAGTTCAGCTCTGGGGTTGCATCCTACAACCGCTGGTAGGACACGGAGCCAACTGGCTGAAGAGCCAGTGATTCATAAAATTGGAAGTGCGGTCTCTTCCCAAGGGCTTACAGTTTATTGAATACATAAATGATCTTACAATTATATAACTGTAGGCATTACTCAACCAGTAGAGAGATATCAGGGCCGTAGGATGGTGACTGCAGGCAGGGAAGAAGAGAGGGGCCCTATGGCTGGGACTTGGAAATTACCCTTCATACTTCTGAATTCCTCTTAGCTCAGTTGTTTTCTTTGCTTCTTGGCAAAACAGACAATAACATAGCAACGCCTATTTTCTCTGGAGGATTCCTTGGGGTTTTTCTAGTTGCTTTGGAGGAAGAAACTTTCAGTATAGTACAGTTCCTGGAAAGATGCTGGAGAAACAACACAACGGTCAGCACTTCAGTCGTGTTGGCAAGAGTCAGCCTCCAACTGGGTGTGAGACACCTCAGAAGGTCCTTACCACATCCTTGCCATGACTTGATATACTAACGATAATAGTGAAGGATTTTATACCCGGGAAAAGTGGATTTCAACAAGAAGGAAATATATGTTTGCAAATTCTCTTGCAAATACCTAATGAAATATTCACAGTTCCCAACTCTCTCATACGTTCCATTTTCTCTCTGCAAGTAAGCTTCATTTCTTCATTTCTTCTTTATTTCTTTTCAGATCTTTGGCAAAATGAAACAAAAGTTGGTTTCTCATTCTGGTAGTTATGAGTGTTCCATACTGTTTTTAGGAACAAATTATAAAAACCTGTAGATATAACATATTTCCTGGTATTGTGGAAGTGTCCCAGACATTCATCCGTACTAAGATAGTATGCCTCTTAGAAGTTGCTGGGGGCTTTCAGGGAGGAGCAGAAATGTGTTCTAGAGAAATATATACTTTTTTAATTTTTTAAGAGAGAGAGCGTGCAAGTAGGGGAGGGGGCAGAGGAAGAAAGAGAGAGAGAGAGAGAGAGAGAGGGAGGGAGGGAGGGAGAGAATATTAAGCAGGTTCCACACTAAGTGTGGAGCCTGATGTGGAGCTCAATCCCACAACCCTGGGATCATGACCAGAGCCGAAATCAAGAGTTGGACACTCAACCTACTGAGCCAACCAGGCGTTCCTAGAAAAATATTTTTTAAACAGTGGGTTCAGCACTTTAGCGAGTAGTAAATTCACTTTAGTGGGTTGTGAATAACATTTTAAAAAGTCTAATCCAATAGAAAATACCAGATATTCTTTTATCATTAAGGACCCACTTTATCTCTGAAAATGTTTTTTTCTTTCAAAGTCTGTTTTATCTGATGTTAAGAATGCAAGATCACTTTCCTTTTGGTTGGTATTTGTGCCATGTATCTTTTTCATCTCTTTACTTTCAACTATTCTGGGTCATTTTGTGTTACCTGTACCTCTAGCATAGAGGCAGATTTCTTTTTAATCCAATCTGAAAAATCAGAGTTTATTCTATTTACACTTATTGTGATCAGTAATATTTTATTAACCTAATTCACCAAATGTTTTTATTTATCATGCTTTTACTTTTTTTTTCCTTTCCTGCTTTCTATTGCATTGGATTTTCTTTTTTTTTCTTTTAAGATTTTATTTTTTTAAGTAATCTCTACACCCAACATGGGGCTGGAACCTACAAACCCAAGATCAAGAGCCGCACACTCTACCACTGAGCCAGCCAGGCACCCCTGAATTAGATTTTTGTATTCCATTTTTCCCCTTCCACTGATTTGTTAGTTCATATTATATATTTTTTGAATATGTCATTACAATGTAATAACTTAAAGTAAAAAATGAGTCTGTCCAACTTCCCCTGAAGCACTTACGGGACTTTAGAAGACTTTAACGTCCCACTCTCATCTCTCATGTTTGTTGTCCAGTATTTTAGTTTCCCCTCATTTATTCCCCCACTGGTGTGTGTATATGTGTGTGTTGTGTGTATATATGTATACATATGTGTATATATGTATATATGCACATGCAGTATATGTACATAAGTGTACGTGTGTGTATGTGTGTATATATATATATATGTATATATAAAATAGTCAATGTCTATTTAGATGTAGCAGCTTCCTCATTCACTATCGTTTCTTGCATTCTGCTCCCACTCCTTCCTTGTGGATTCAATTTCCTTCTAACTCAAGTACATCATTTAGTAGTTCCTCCAGTGAGAGATGTGTTTGAAAATGTATTTAGCCATTGCTCTTGAATGATAATTTAGTAAATTGATTAATAATAAGTTGATTAATAAAATGATAATTTAGTAAATAATAAATAATAGATCTATTATTAGATAATTAATTTAATATAATTCTCTGTTGAATGTTACTTTCCCATAGAGTTAGAACACACTTCACCGTTTTCTGGCATGTGCTACTGCTGATCAGTAATTTTTTTTTAGGTTTATTTATTTATTTTGAGAGAGACATAGTGTGAGCAGGGGAGGGGCAGAGAAAGAAGGAGAGAAAGAGAATCCCAAGCAGACTTCATGCTGTTAGCACAGAACCAATGCAGGGCTCAGACTCACAAAATCATGAGATCCACACCTGAACTGAAACCAATAGTCGAATGCTTAACCAAGTGAGCCACCCAGGCACTCCTGCTGATCCGTAATCTTTTCTTTTAATTTTTTTTTTAATGTTTATTCATTTTTTGAGAGAAAGAGAGACAGAGCATAAGTGGGAGTGGGGCAGAGAGAGAGAGGGAGACACAGAATCCAAAGCAGGCTCCAGGCTCTGAGCTGTCAGCACAGGGCTTGAACTCATGAACCACGAGATCACGACCTGACTGAAGTTGGACACTTAACTGACCGAGCCACCCAGGCGCCCCTGATCAGTAATCTTGATCAGTCTCATTGTTCTTCCTTCGTAGGCAATCCTTCTTTCAAAACAGTTTTAAGACTTCCTCCTTGCTTGTGGCATACCAGTTTCACCAGGTAGCATTTTGCTGTGATTCTGTCCTCATGTATCTAGTTTGGGATTCATGTTTCTTCAACTTTGGGATATTCTCACCCAAAGATCTCTATCAACACTGCCTCTCACCCACTCATTCTGTTGTCACCCTCTGCAATTTCTATTAGACTTGTGTTTGACCTTCTCCTTGTCTCAACTGCTTTCCCCAATTTCCCACTCTAGCTCCCTGCTGCCTTCTTTCTCCCAGATCTCTCTCTGAATAGTAATTACTCCTCCAGCTGTGTCTGTCTACTATTTAATGCACACCCAAAATATGGCCCATGGATCAGCACCATTGGCATTACTTGAGCTCATTAGACATGCAAATTCATGGGTTCCACCTAAGACCTATGAAGTCAGAACTGAATAGAGAGGGGCCAGGAATCTATGTTTAACAAACTCTCCAAGTGATTCTGAAGCTTACTGGAGTTTGAGAAGCATGGCTTTAGCCTGTTTGCTAAATTGTTTTCTTTTCTTTTTTTTTTTAAGCTTTTTTAAATGTTTATTTATTTATGAGAGACAGAGAGTGTGTGTGAGTGGGGAAGGGGCAGACAGAGGTGGGGACAGAGGATCTGAAGCAGGCTCCACGCTGTCAGCACAGAGCCCAATGTGGAGCTTGAACCCATGAGACGTGAAATCATGACCTGAGCCAAAGTTGGATGCTCAACCAACGGAGCCACCTAGGTGTCCCTAAATTGTTTTCATTTCTAGAGGTTGTACTTAGTTCTTTTTCAAATCTGATCCTTTTTTTTCTTACTCCCCTATTTAGCAAGGCTTATATTCTTTAAAAAAACTTTTTAGTATATTTCTATAATCATCTTAAACGTACTTATTTCACAGTCTCAAATTGCCACCCTTGAGGCCTTGGATTCTCCAGTTGGTTGTACTTACTGGCTGTCCCTCCCCCCCTTCCCCTGCCTCCATTCCTTGTTGGTTTATTTTTTATTATAAGCTCATAGTCACTGAGAGCCCTAGTTCCATTTCCAGGTCTGAGGTCATGTTTTTTATGCAGGAGTCAATACAGGTTTTTTTTTAAACATCAGATAGTAAATATTATTTTTTAATTTTTTTAATGTTTATTCATTTTTGAGAGAGAGAGAGAGAGAGAGAGCGAGCCAGTGGGGGAGGAAGAGAGAGGGAGACACAGAATCTGAATCAGGCTCCCGGCTCTGAGCTGTCAGCACAGGGCCCAACACAGGGCTCACAAACCGTGAGATCATGACTTGAGCTGAAGTCAGACACTTAACCACTGAGCCACTCAGGTGCCCCAATATTTTTGGCTTTATGGGCCATATAGTGTCTGTCCCAATGACTCTGTCATTATAGCACAAAAAAAATCATACCCAATATGTATTTTTAAAAATGGGCATGGCTGCATTCTAGTAAACTTTATTTAAACAGTGGGCCAGAGTTGGTCCACAGGCTATAGTTTGTCAGCCCCTGCTCTTATCCTTAATTGGGCATTAGAATTATAGCCCCCAGGGGTGCCTGGGTGGCTCAGTTGGTTGAACGTCCAATCATCTTTGGCTTAGGTCATGATCTCACAGCAGTCTGGAGCCTGCTTTGGATTCTGTGTCTCCCTCTCTCTGCCCCTCCCCTGCTTGTACTCCACCTCTCTGTCTCTCAAAAATAAACATAAAAAAAAAAAAAAAAAAGAATTGTAGCCCCAAGCTTCCCTTGGTGCCCCTTCCATTTTTCTGTATGTATTGCACACACATTATTCCCTTAAGACAATTCTCTAAATTCACCTGATGATATTGAGATCACTTAGGGCCCTTGTTAAAAGTGGAATCTCACGGGGGCTCCTGGGTGGCTCAGTCAGTTAAGCATCTGACTCTTGATTTCGGCTCAGGTCATGATCTCACAGTTCATGAGTTTGAGCCCTCTGTCAGAGGCTTGGGATTCTCTCTCTCCCTCTCTCTCTGCGCACCTCTCCCCCTCCCCCCAATAAATAAACATGAAAAAAATAGAATCTCAGGATCTTGCCTTGTAGGCTCTGATTCATTGCATGTGAGGTGGAACCAACATGTATGTTTAGCAAGAACCCCAGGTGATTCTAATGATCTGAAGAGTTTGAAACTGCTCTAACCAAAGAATATGTGAAGAATGAACTTAATGTTGAGACTGACATCTGCTTTAACACCCGCAGATTTTTATCTCAGTTCTTACACAATGCCACGTTGATTATTCAAATTCTTAAAATCAGAGTCAAGAAGGACTTCTCAGGCTATTAGTGTGTGGTCAGGAGACAGGATCTGTATGACTCATGAACAGCAACTGCTTTTTGGTGGGGTAGTCTTTTCAGTGCAATTCTAGAAAGGCCCTCTCCTAGGAAGCCACACCTATTTTTTAAACTAAAGTTCCTTGAACAATAATATCATATTGCAGTATATACTTGGAAAAAGCGGAATTTCCCCCAACAGCTCGGGGATGACAGTTGAGATAAAGTTCATCCAACTTTCCTTGGTACTTGTTTACCCAAATAATCAGGGAATTATTAAGTTGCAAAAGTATTTAAGGGATTCGATGAACTTTCCAATGATATGAATTACAGCCAAGTGAATGATGTCAAAGACTATATTATCGCACAATGCTTTGATCTTCTTCTTACCATTGATACCCGTAACTGACATTTATATAGTTATGGCTGCCCAGATGTTTCTAATGTGCAGTCAAGGTTGAGAGCCACTGCTCAAAACTGTAGACACTTCACCCCTCCACCAGTGGCTCTCAAAGTGAGGTCCTTATACTAGCAGCTTCAACATCTCTTGAGAGCTAGTTTGAAATGTAAGTGCTCAGGCTGTTGCAATCCTACTGACTCTGATACTCTGGAGTTGAGGCCCAGCAATCTGTGTGTTTAGGAGGCTTTCCAGATCATTCTGATGTAGACTACTGTATGAGAACTGTTGCATTGTTCCCCTAGTGAATCCCAGCTCCCTGGATCCCTGCCCCTTGGAAAACTGTACCACTCTTCTCATTAAGCAGGGGAGTCTAGCCCCCCTCTTTCTTTTTTTTTTTTTTAATTTTTTTTTTTTAACATTTATTTATTTTTGAGAGACAGAGAAAGACAGAGCATGAGTGGGGGAGGGGCAGAGAGTGAGAAGGAGACAAAGAATCTGAAGCAGGCTCCAGGCTCTGAGCTGTCAGCACAGAGCCTGATGCAGGGCTTGAACCCATGAACCGTGAGATCATGACCTGAGCCGAAGTCGGATGCTCAACCAACTGAGCCGCCCAGGCGCCCCTATCCCCCCTCTTTCGAATCTAGGTGAGCCTCATGACTTGCTTTGACCAATAGAAGGTAACTGAAGAGCTGCTGTGCAAGTTTCAGAGTCTGGGCCTCAAGAAGGCTTGACGCTTCTATTTCTAGAATGTTTTTTCCATAATGTAAGGAAACTGGTCTGGCCCACTGGAGGATGACAGGCCATGTGGAAGAGAACTGAAGAGCCCCAGACATGTGCCTGGGGCCACCTTGGAACTTCCAGCCCAGCCCAGGAGGTCATCTAGGCCAAGAATACCACAGAACTGCTGGAGAGGTCCATCATGGCCAAAGGGTGCATGCTGAAAGTGGTACAGATGAGGTTGGAGTGCCAGACTCAGAGCCCCAGTGGGGAGCCATGTAGGGACATCCCACACACAGTTGAAGGTCCTGAATGCATCATTCACCATTAAATGCACCAACCGAACGCAGCCACGTGAGTGAGTAGAGGAGAAATCAGCAGAAGAACTACCCAGTTAACCCAGAGGACTGTGAACAAGAATCAATTGCTGTGGTTTAAGTCACTAAGATTGAGCAGCAGGAGGGCTTACATTACAGCTGTACAATTTACCCACATACTTTGCCTTGAAGGGAAATTGATTAGCCCTTTAAAGAGAAACACTCTGGAAAAGTTGTAATTTTGGCCAGTACTACCACCAGGCAGAGTATTGGGTGCATCAGATGCAACTAATACATAGGGCTGGCTTCACGGGCACCCTGTACAGTCACACAGGCCCTGTGCTTAGAAGGGCCTTACATTGTTTTCACACCCTTGTTGTCACCATCTAGAAATTCTTAAAACTTTGAACCAAGGGCCCTGTGTTTTTATTTTACACTAGGACCTGCAGATTATGAATCCAGTCCCACCAATACGTAGTTCCGTCATTTATTCATCACAACACCACCAGAATTTGGCTTATCAGTTTTCACCACGTATTTGGGATGCGTTGAGACTCAGCAAATAAAAAGGGGGGCGGGAGTTGCAGACTGTCTGGCCACAGACATAGCATGGCATAGCATTTTCTGAGCATATTAAGGAAAATCCACTTGCAGAAATAACCCAGAGTATATTTAAACAACCACGGGACGAGGCAGGGGGAAGGGGAAGAGACTGGCCTGGGAAGCTAGGCCCCAAGCAGGCTAAACTCACTATTAATAGTGCTGTGGCCTATTTTGGCCTGCCTGGTGGCCCTGAAAATTGCCCTGAGAACTGGGCCTGGGAAATGACTGTGGAAATCAGGTGCCTTCATTCTGGGGTATCACTGGAACCATGCTGGGCACAGACAGAGGTCTTTCTGACAAGCTCAAGGACATTTTGCAAAACAGGATTTTCTTTGACAGGGAATTAAAAAAAAATTAAGGTTGGGGCACCTGGGTGGCTCGGTCAGTTAAGCATCTGACTTCAGCTCAGGTCATGATCTCATGGTTCGTGGGTTCAAGCCCTGCATCGGGCTCTGTACTGACGGCGCGGAGCCTGGAAACTTCTGTGTGTTTTTCTCTCTCTCTCTCTGCTCCTCCCTTGCTTGTGCTCTCAGTCTCTCTCTCAAAAATAAATAAATAGACTGGAAAAAACATTAAGGCAAACTATCAGGAAATGATCGGGAATATTAGGGAAGAAAATGCATTGATGAGATCAAGTAATAACAGGAAACCCTAACCATGTGTTAGGCACTATGCTAAGCACTTAACATACACCTTTTCATTTATACCCTCACATATAACTCTGTGAAGGCAGCACTATTATCCCCATTTTACAGGAAAGAAAACTGAGGCTTGGGAAAATGTGACCTTATTAAAGGTCACAGGGTTGATGAGCTAGGATTCAAACCCACATCATGGTACTCCAACTACTCAGGCTGTCCCCTACAGCTCTTCCTCTCAAACTTTTGTATGCAAAGACTCATCTGGGAATCCTGTTAAGATACAGATTCTGATTCTAGCGGTATGGGGTGGGGCCTAGATTCTGCACTGCCAACGATTTGTCACGTGACGATGACCCCACTGGTCCTCAGACCCCAATTTGAGTAGCAGGGATGTGGATATTACAATAGTTTTCCTGCTTCTACTTCTAATCTCCTACAGTTTGGTTTCTCTACAGCGGCCTGAGTTATTGTGTTCGTTTCCCCTGCTGCATAGTAAGTGACCTCCCAAAATTTGGCAGCTCACAATGGCAATGAACACTTATCTCACACAGCTTCTGAGGCTCAGGAATCCAGGTGAGGCTCAGCTGGGTGGTTCTGGCTCAAGGTCTCTCACAAGGTTACAACTAGGATGTTAGCTGGGCCTGTAGTCACCTGAAGGTTTGGTGGGGCTGGAGGAGCTGCTTCTAAGATGGTTCACTCATGTAGCTATTGGGTGGAGGTCTCAGTTCTTGTATGTGGGTGTCTCTGTAGAGCTCCTCGTGACATGGCAGCTGGCTTCTCCCAGAGTGAATGATCCAAGACAGAGAGAGAGAGAGAGAGAGAGAGAGAGAGAGAGAGACACCAAGGCTGCAATGTCATTTATAACCTAATCTTGGAAGTGGCATGCCATTCTTTCTGCCATATTCTATTGGTTACACATATCAACCCTGGTATAGTTGTGGGAAGGGATGCTTCAGAAATGAGAATACCAGGAGGTGGGGATCACAGGGGAGTCATTGTGGATGCTGGCCTGATGGAAACTAAGTGAGAGAATGCCTCTCTTCTCAGCTTCATTGATGTTGGCGTTGGCCATGTGACTTGCTTAGGCTATTGGAACGAGTGGGGAAGTGGCACGTCCCAGACTAGGCCTTAAGACTTGTGTGTGTTTTTCCTCACCCCTTTGAGAGCTTTTGATCTCTGATGTAAAAAGAACATGGCCTTGGCAGCTGCTGATCTCAGAAGAATGACAGACCCTGGACAAAACTACATAGAACCCAACAGCCTAGAGCCAAGCGCAGCCAAACACAATTTGGAACAGCTGAAATCTGGCTGGTCTGCTGGCATGTGAGTAGGAAATAAATGTATGTTGTGAGCCACTGAGTTTTGGGGTGGTTTGTTAAGCAGCATTATTGTGACAATAGCTAGCTGACACACTTCTTGACATTATGTATTTATTTTTATCTGTATAGTCTATGGCAAGAATGCCAGTTCCATGAGGGCAGGGACTTGGTCTTATTCCCTGCAGTACTCCCAGCATCTAGACCAACGCCTGCCTGCCCCATAGCAGGTACTCAATAAACACTAGTGAGTGAATATCAGTGAATGAAGTTGATCTAATTGTAGAGCATGCCTGCTTAACCTTTATGCTATTAGACTGCCTTCGAGTTAGCCTAGAAAATTGCCAAGTATTAGAAAAAGAATTGTCTTGAATAGGAGTTCTAGGCAGCATACCCTTTACAAAGAAAATGGGACATGCACCAAGTTGTCTGCCACTGTCTCTGTGCCAGACGCCATCCCTCTTCACCTGGGCCACCCAGGTCACCCCGGACTTCACCCAGAAGCGGACCCTGGAGTCACCCAGAAACCACAATCACCCTCTGCCTGAGAATGGGAACGCTGCTTTAAATGACACTGGCTCACCTGGTTGGGCGGCTGTCCCCAGAGGAAAGCCAGAGTGAGGGCTAATGACGCACAAAAAGAGAGGAAATCACCCCCCCACCCCTTCCCTGAACAGCTGCACCAGGAGACACCCCCCTCTGGAAAGGAGGAAGAGGAAGTCAAGAAAGCTGTAAAGCTGACTAACAATCTGGGGAAGGCAACAGTCACAAAAAAGCAGAAGGAAAAAGGCTGGTCCTTAAGTCACTAATTGTTGGGCTGGCTGACAAAATACAAATCAATATCCACTCCTCAGGTTTTCCTCAGGTCCTGCCACTTCAGGGCTCACTTTGGGTTGGGAATATCTTGAATGCGAAATTGGCCAAATTCGTACCTTCCAACTACATGAACAGTGTGTTTTCCTTCAAATACAAATGCTCAGCGGGCACCTGGGTGACTCAATGGGTTGAGCATCTGACTTTGGGTCAGGTCATGACCTCACGGGTTCATGAGTTCGAGGCCCACATCAGGCTCACTGCTGTAAGTGCAGAGCCCTCTTCAGATCTTTTGTTCTCTTTTCTCTCTGCCCCACATCTGCTTGTACTCTCTCTCTCAAAAATTAACATTAAAAAACCCCACAAATACAAATACTCAGAACAGATCTACGTGTGCTGATGTGGAAAGCTATCCTCAATGCTAAAAGAAAGGCAGTACTCAGGATGTAGAGTGTGTGCCCATATTTATAAAAAACACAATAAATATACATAAATGTTCACATGTACAAAAGAAAAACACTAAAAAGAAACACACCAAATTGTTAACAGTGGTTTTATCTGGGAAACAGGTTTAGAGTAGGACAAGAATGGAGAGTTCCACATTTAACTTTAAAGTACTTGTTATAAAAAATAAAAAAATAAAAAAAAAATAAAGTACTTGTTATATATAAACTATAAGGTACCACCTGGGTGGCTCAGTCAGTTAAGTGTCCAACTTCAGCTCAGGTCACAATCTCACAGTTCACAAGTTCAAGCTCTGCGTTGGGCTCTGTGCTGAAAGCTCATAGCCCAGAGCCTGCTTCAGATTCTGTGTCTCCCTCTCTCTCTGTCCCTCCCCACTCTGTCCCTCCCTTGCTCGCACTCTGGCTCTTTCTCTCAAAAATAAAAAAAAATTTTTTAATTAAAAAAAAGTACTTGTTATGGACTGAATGTGTTCTCCTCAAATTGCAGCCCCCAACATGATGAGATTAGGGAGTAGTAATTAGGATTAGATGAAGTCACCAGGATAGGATCCTCATGACGAGGTTAGTACTCTTACAAGAGGAAATCAGAGAACTTGTTCTTTCTGTCTCTCTCTCTCTGCCATAAGTGGACACAGCAAGAAGGCAGCCATCTGCAAGCCAGGAAGAAGTTTTTCACCAGACACCGAATATGCCGGCACCTTGATCTTGAGGCTCCCAGCCTTCAGAACTGTAAGAAATAAAAGTCTGTTCTTAAGTTCCCCAATCTGTGGCATCCTGTTATACAGCAGCCCAAGCTAAGACATTATTTCTGTATGGGTTTTGTTTACCATGAATATCTTCCATTTTATAATAAAAATATCAATGAAAGACTTTTTTCATACAAAGATGGCCATCCATTTCCATACCCAAACTGACATGCTCCTCCTTGCAATGTGTTCTGAGGTGGTCAGATGTGGTTGTAAAAGGACCTCTTGTTTCATATGACGTTTGCCAGTGACAAGGAGGCCTCTCCTCCCTTGCTCTGAGGTGAGGACTTTTATTGAATCCTTGACGCCATGCCTCTGCTTGCCTTGTCCTTTTAGTTACATCAGTGTTTACTTTCCGCAAATTAGTGCTGACTTAACCCATCCGGCAGAAGATCGTGGTCTACAGCCATGCCCAGATCTGCCCACATCACCACCCCTCGGGAATGGGTGTGTTTATCCCACTTCTCGTCTCCATCTGCTCCTTGGCGTTCCAGCTACTCTCATACCTCAAGCAATCTTCTAATAGCACACATAAAATTGACAGAGAAAGACTACTCTCTCCATCTGCTCTTGAAAACCTCTCTGATGTGTTTAGGAAACAGAACCTCAAATAGGGTACTTTTCAAATAGGGAAGACATTGATAGATAATTATACCCATAGTGATACCATTCATTTCTGCAGCTAGAATTCACAGGACACTTTCTTGTGTGGTGCCACTGAAGAACATTTTGATCTTTATGCTAACGTGGTGAGCTGGGCAGCTATTATCAGTCTCAAAGAGAAAGAAACTGAGATTCCGAGGATAGTGATTTGCACTGGATCATCTAGTAGATAGGTAGCAAAGTGGATTCCAATTCACTGGTGGGTCTTAAATCTGGCTGCACGTCAGGGGTCTTTTAAAAACTGCCAATCTCTTATTCTCACCCTGGCCAGTTGAACAAAAATCTCAGGGGAATGAGGCCTTGGGTATTAGAATTTAAAAAGAAAATCTTTCCAAGGATGACCTTGATATACAGTGAGGCTTGAAACCATTGCAGTCCATAGGTAATAGATAAGCCAGTCTTTTGTTAAACTCACACGTGCTAATTCATCACCAGGATTAAGAGCTCTCTCTTATTGGGGTGCTATATTGGGGTGCTATACCACTCAACGGTAAAAAGGAAGAGACTACTGATCTCCACAACCACATGCAGGAACCTGATGCATCAGGTCCAGTGAAGGAAGCCAGATGCAAAGGCTATATTTTTTATGATTCCATTTATCTGACATTCTGGAAAAGGCAAAACCAGAGGGGCAGAAAACAGATCAGTGAGCATCCAAGGCTGGTGGTAGGGACAGGGGTTAACTACAGAGGGACAGCCTGAGAGAATTTTGGGAGATGATATAAATGTTTCTATGCCTTGATTACGGGGGTAGTTACACTATATGCAGTTGTCAAGACTGAAAGACTATACAACACAAAAGGTAAATTTTACTGTATGTAATATATATCTTGAGAAACTTGATTAAAAAACACGTATACACAAAATGAGATTTACTACACACCCACTAAAATGGCTAAAACTAAAAAAGACTGACCATACTAAGTACTGGTAAGGACATAGAACAATGGGAACGCTCATACATTTCTAGTAAGAATGCAAAAAAATAAAAATAAAAATAAAAGAGAGAGATGGGATTCTGAGGACAGTCAGACCTGGGCTTAAACTCTGGCCTTACCACTTATCACTGTGTGATGTTGGGCAAGTCACTTAGGGTTTCTAGGCCTTGGTTGGTTCATCTACACATGAAATAATAGTAGTACCTACCTGCCTACTTTACATGATCAGCATAAAGCATAAAGGAGATAATGCTTGTAAAACACTTAATCCAATGCCTGGCACATAGCAAAAGAAGCAATAACACTAGATTTTGCTATTCTTCTTTTTTTTTAATTAATTTATTTTGAGAGAGAGAGAGAGAGAGTGTATATGCACATGCACACAAGCATGCAAGCTGGGGAGGGGCGGAGAGAGAGGGAAAGAGAGAATCCCAAGCAGGCTCCATGCTGTCACTGCAGAGCTCAACATGGGGCTCAATCCCATGAACCCTGAGATCATGACCTGAGCTGAAACCAAGAGTCGGATGCTCAACCGAATGAGCCACCCAGGTGTCCCTAGATTTTTGCTATTCTTAACATTATTATCATTCTTCTTGTTATTGCTTCCTCTGAGCTCATCAAGAGGTGGATGATGTTTCTAAAGCACCCAGCACTGTTCTTGGCAAGTCGAAGGTCCTCAATACACATCTGTCAAATGAGAGAGTGAACATATGGAACCACACGTCAATGGAGGGAGTAGGCCTCTATTTGAGTGGAACCGGCAGAAGGGATACCCACAGCCATCCTTGGGGGCACTCTACTTCACATGCTAGAGGTCTAATATTGGGATCCCCACCTAAAACCAAGACCTCCAGAACGTTGAGAAGTACAGAAGTTTTACTCTACTTTATCAGCTCGTATACATGACCTAGATCTCCCTAATAGCTTATAAACATTCTCCATGTGTTAGAAAATGCTCACAACCAATTTTACTATGGGGGTGGTTCACAAATACCTGCAATACAGCCTAAAGGAAAGGGCATTTGGGGATCTTCTGGTTGGGAAGGTAAGGTGATAGTGAAACTGAAAAGTAGACTGAAAATGTATTCATGGGCCAGCAAACACCAAGAAGATTCCTTAAGAAGATAAATCTGTCTATGTGGAGTTCCCACTAGAGGAACCGTGGGCAGAGATTTCTTATCAAATCACAAAGGTCGTGACCAACCCTCTGAGGCTATCAAGAGATGGCTGTGCACCATCAAGAGGAAAGCTGAGGGTAATCTGATGCAACGCCCATTTTTAGCATTCCTTTTGCACAATACAATGTCTGACTTTTGCCAGGGAAGTCTGCCCACCTGTCAGGAGATATCAGCACTCAGGACAGAAATTCCGAATGAAGACAATCTTTTCTGTCCAATACTCAGATGAATTAAACACACCCCATTAGCTTTCAGCTGGTGCTCTCCTTTCAAGCCTGTTTGGGGGACCGTAATTTCCCCTCGCACACTTCATTTCTTCACCTTACGAGGCTTGGTGCAGAGGTGGTTCACAAAGTCCAATGCTAAAATGAATACACTTTTCTCAAGAGTGATCTCTTGGGGATTAACAAGCACAGCTGTTGAGTTCAAGGATCCTGGTACAAAAGTACCTTCCCACAAAAGTCTGTGTGTAAGTGCCTGTGTCGATCCCAGAGAAGGGCTTTTAAAATGGAACAGAACAGTTTGTTCTTTGTTTTCAAATGCCTTCATCAGAGAGATAATTTAAGGGATTCAGTTATTCACTAAAATATTTATTATGTACCTAGTATGTGCCAGTGTTCTAGGGGCTGGGGATACAGGATGAACAAGTCAAGCAACCTCTACCCTTACGGAGCTCACATTCCGGTCAGGATGACAGGCAAGAGACAAACAAGTGAATATTCAGTATGATGTCAGGTGATTGGTAAGTGATAGGCAGAAAACAAAGCAAAGTAAGAAGCTGGAGAGTGATGAGGGGGTGCCATTTTGGAAAGGGTGACCAGAACAGATATTCAAGAAGAATCCTGAATGAAGCAAGAGAAGGTACTGTGATTGAGAGTTGCCAAGTGCAAAGAATAAACAGCAAGTGCAAAGGCCTTGAGATGGGAGCATGCATGGTGTCCCTGATGAACTATATAAGAAGGCCACCTGCTGGTTTTTTCAACAGATGCCCTGGGATGCCTGGTTAGCTTACTCGGTAGAGCATGCAACTCTTGATCTAAGGAAGATGGAAGCAGTAATAATAACAGCAACAACATCAGCTAATATTTACTGTGGATTTACTATGTGCCTGGCACTGTGCCAAGGCCCAAATGTGGACTAACCATCCAATTCAATCTTCACAGGTGGGAACTATTATTATTCCTGTTTTATGAACAGGAAATTGTGGTTCAGAAGTTAAATAACCCACCCAAAGTTATCAATAACCTGACATACAGATTCAAACAGATCTGTCTGCTGCTAGAGCCCATATTATTAACAACTGGCCATGAAGCATGTTTTACACAGAATAAAACAAGTCTTTCCACTCACCCACAACATTTAAGAACAAGAAAGTTAAGGCTAATGATGAGAACTTCAAGTTCTCATTTGGGGGGGAGGGTCACGCCTACCAGCCCAGCCAGCTGCCAGAAGTGGATGAAATTTTCTCTTCCCCTAAGTGCAGAGCTTCAACTTGGAATTTCTGATGTCTGCATAAAAATATGGGAGGAACTACAAAACTTTTTCTTTGTATTCTTTGAAGGGCCTTTTCATAGTTGCTTGGCTTTTATCCTGCACTGTTCTCCTCATCCATTTTCTACCTAACTTAAAGAGAAAGGAGTGGTTTTTCAGGGGGAAAATATCAAGGTCAATCAAATCAAACACAGTTGAACACCCATCTCTTTCTTTTCCTCTTATTGTGGTAAAATACACACAACATAAAATTTACCACCTTAACCATTTTTTCATTTTTTTTTTAAGTTTATTATTTTGAGAGAGACAGAGTGAGTGGGGGAGGGGCAGAGAGCAAGAATCCAAAGGAGGCTCCATGCTGCCAGCACAGAGCTCAACACGGGGCTTGAACTCACAAAACTGTGAGATAATAACCTGAGCCGAAACCAAGAGTCTGATACTTATCCGACTGAACCACCCAGGCGCCCCACCACCTTAACCATTTTTAAATGTACTATGCAGTAGTATTAAGTACACTAAGTAACTGTTGTGCAACCATCACCACCATCCATCCCAAGACCCTTCACATCTTCTAAATCTGAAAGTCTGTACCCACTGAACACTCCCATATTTACCCTCTCCCCAGCCCCACAACCATGGTTATACTTTCTGTCTTTATGATTCTTACTATTCTAAGCTCCTCCTACAATGTGGAATCATACAGAATTTGTCTTTTTGTGACTGGCTTATTTCACTTAGCCTTAGGTCTTCAAGGTTCATCCACGTTGTAGCACATTACAGATTTCTTTCCTTTTTAAGGCTGGACAATATTACATTTCATATATATAGCACATTTTGCTTATCCATTTGTCTATTGATGGACACTTGAGTTGCTTCCACGATTTAGGTATTGCGAATAATGCTAGGAACATGGGTGTACAAATATCTATTCGAGACCCCACTTTCAGTTCTTTTGGAACACACACCACTTTTTATTTAGAATCTTCAGAATGGTCTAAAGAGGGAAATGCTGGGGCGCCTGGGTGGCTCAGTCGGTTAAGCGTCCGACTTCGGCTCAGGTCCGTGAGTTCGAGCCCCGCCTCAGGCTCTGTGCTGACAGCTCAGAGCCTGGAGCCTGTTTCAGATTCTGTGTCTCCCTCTCTCTCCGACCTTCCCCCATTCATGCTCTGTCTCTCTCTGTCTCAAAAATGAATAAACGTTAAAAAAAATTAAAAAAAAATAAAGAGGGAAATGCCAATATTTCTCCCCTGCCTTTTAAACTGTTGGCTGATCCAATGGGTTTTTCTCTAGTGAAGTCTAACACATGTGCTGTGAAAGGCTTTCTTTGTTCATGAAATCAAAGAGTTCTCAAAATGACTTGTGGTCTGTTATTTCTTGTTAATTAAGACTGTAACAGGAGAGCTATAGGCAAAATAATCAAACTTCCTTGCAACCCAAAAAAATCATTTGAGCCTACTTCTTTTCTACACATAGACACAAGTGTGTGTAAACGTGCATGCACACACAGACACACACACACACAGAGCCCTAAAGAGGCTGAGGAATAATAGTTTAATGATGCCAAATTTGAAAAGAGGAAAAGGGATCATGGTTAAATGTAGGGTTCCAAGTCTTTATTTAAATAATGTTTTTACGGGTACTTGGGTGGCTCAGTCGGTTAAGCGACTGCCTCTTGGTTTCAGCTCAGGTCATTATCTCATGGTTCATGAGTTCGAGCCTGGCCCTTACTTGGGATTCTCTCTCTCTCCCTCTCTTTGCCCCTCTCCTCTCACGCTCTCACTCTCTCAAAATAAACATTAAAAAAGAATCATTTATACATGTTTTTATCCCACTGTAAAAGTAACATATAATTTTGTTTCTATCTATAAAAACAATAGATGAGGGGCGCCTGGGTGGCGCAGTCGGTTAAGCGTCCGACTTCAGCCAGGTCACGATCTCGCGGTCCGTGAGTTCGAGCCCCGCGTCAGGCTCTGGGCTGATGGCTCAGAGCCTGGAGCCTGTTTCCGATTCTGTGTCTCCCTCTCTCTCTGCCCCTCCCCCGTTCATGCTCTGTCTCTCTCTGTCCCAAAAATGAATAAACGTTGAAAAAAAAAATTAAAAAAAAACAACAACAAAACAATAGATGATTTGAAAAATAAAAAAAAAGTAGAGGGCAAAAACATCACCCTCATCCCACCTCTCAACAACAACAATATTTTTTATATATTTGTTTCTTGTGCATTATCTACATGCACTTGTTTTAACATAATTATAAACAATATATATGCATATATATAAGACATTTTATTCTTCCTTCACTTAATATACTATGACAATATCCATCTTGTCACTATGCTCTGTTTATTATTTTTAGTGTCAGCATAATATTCCATTGAGTAAATGCCCAGTCTTTATTTTATAATTACTACATTATTGAGTATTGATTATTTTACATTTTACTTAATCTAAAAGATGTCATACACTTTCATGAAGAAAATTCTGATCCTGTATCATAACTTTGGTTCTGGTAGAGCTTCACTTATTCAGCCTCCAGCTACCAGAATAGGCCAAGAGATATCTAGATATAACAAGTGGCCGCTCAATCATCACTTTTCAGGCTTTGTGAAGCCTCAGAGATCTGCTGTACTGGTTGCAAATGGTGTTCCCTAGACAGAGTTGTGCAGTGTACAACCCACACAACTGGTCACACTGCCTTTACCTGTTCATACCCTCTTGCACAGTCCATGCAACTTCAACTTCCCTCGACATACTTTATGGACCCAATCTCTTACTCTTCCTCTCTTCACTCTCCTGTCTAGACCTACAGCAGGACATATTTGTCTATATCGCTGGTGCATGTAAATATATCTACAGGCTAGTCTCCAGCCTCTCTAGAGAATAATATAGAAATAATTTCAAAACTCTGAAAAAAGATGCTTACTTTTTGAGCCATCAATTCTACTTCTAGCAATTAATCTCATAGAGAAAATCAGATAAAGGTGCAGACATATGAACAAGGATGTTTTTCATAATATATGTTACATAGTAGAGAAAACTAGAATGTCCAGCTATGGTTAAATAAATTATGTATTATAGAGCCATTATAATTTGTGAAACTGACTTTTGTGTGCTGACAAAGAAGGATATTCCCAATATAATCATTAAGGGGAAAAAGCAGGCACAAAACAGTGATTATCATCATAATTTTGTTTTAAAAACTTCCTAATGAATAGGAAAAATTCTAAAGGGATGAATACATGATTGAATTTTTAAAAACTTATATGTATTATCCTTTTTTCCACAATGGAAATCTATTACTTAAGCAATAAAAATAATATATGTGCCTAAGAAAATTTTGCTCCTTGGGGTAGGCTTCCCTTCCCAACTACGGGCAAGCCGATATGGGCCCCAGTCTTTCCCTGGGACAAAGTGGCATAGTTTCTCTGTACGAGTGAACCCAGATTTCTATTTTGTGTCCATATCCTCTTTAATGTGCAACTAATCAAGAGTCTAGAACTTTTTATCTTGAAAATTATCATTGTCAGGACTCCTACTGTGACAGAAACCCCTCTGGAAGAGACTCATTTGTACGGCTGAATCCAGATGTTCCACAGCCTTAAAGGCTCAGCTCCCTCCTATCTCTCATCTCTCTCGCCTCTGCAGTCACTTCTCCATTGGGTTCTTCACACAGTGGCAAGATGTTTGCGGACAGCTGGGCCTTCCAGAGACCCCCATGCAAAGCAAGCTGCTGCACTGTGTGAACAATTGTAAGACTCCCAGAATCGAGTTTCACTAGGTGTGAGTGGCCTGATTTAGGTCTTGCCCATCATGAACTAATCCCTGTAGCCAGAGGGATACAATATTCTAGTGTCCAAGCCGACACAGACCCACCTGTGCGGTGAGGGGGCGGGGGACTGTCCGACTTTAAACATGCGCTCTTCGTTTACAGCAAGCTATTTCTCCTTGGGGGCACCTCATCCACCCCAGGTCATTGCACAACAGACAAAGGTATAAATGCACAGATTCTCATTGTTCTCTGCAGGTGGAGATCAGGATCTCCAATTTTTTTTTTTTTTTTTTCCTGCAAAGCCACAAAGGCGCTGCTGGAGCAACCTTGCTCTGTATTGTTCATCAAATGAACAAAAACGGTAATGATTAGTAGCCTTTGTGATTGTCAGTTGTCACAGTGCCTAGAGGGGAAGTCGATCCTGGGAAGAGGGAAGACTGTGTGCCACACTGGAGTCTAGGCTGAGTTAGACAAAATAAAATAAACAAATGGGCAGAAGGCATAAAACACCTGGAGCTTATTTAGACAGAACCAATATTCAATGGATTTATCTGGTCTCTCTGTCCTAAATCATTAAGGAAATTTCAATCCTTATGGCCCATGAGAACTTCATTTGAACTTCACAGGAGAGCAGAGTTTTCTCTATTAATTGTTACCTATTCTATCCAGTATTTCATAAGCAGAAGAACCATTGATGTGGCAGCTTATGACCAATCACACTTCAGAAAGGAGAGTGTCCAGAGGACCAGATTTCATTCACAGTATCCAAATGGATTTAAAAAATTCAGTTTGCATGTTGAAACAATCTAAACTAACCATTACTCTAGTGTTCTGAAAGAAGGAATAAGAGCATGTCTCCTTTTACAGATGTGTTTAATATCTAGTAATAACTACCAGGAATCTATTTATATGGCTAATTATAAAGTCACAGCTACCAAGAATAGCTCAGTACACAATGCTTTTCATACCATGTGACATTTCTTTTAATGTGGTTGGTTAAAATATATTTTTATGATATGTCCAGCTAGTTTTATGATAAGTGAGGATGTCAGATTTCTGGATTTTAAAACTTCCTGCCAAGAATATTATTCAATCTTAAAAAGGAAGGAAGTTCTGGGGCGTGTGGGTGGCTCAGTCAGTTAGTTAAGCGTCAACTTCGGCTCAGGTCATGATTTCTCAGTTTGTGAGTTCGAGCCCTGCGTCCTGCTCTGTGCTGACAGCTTGGAGCCTGGAGTCTGCTTCGGATTTTATTCCTCCCTCTCTCTCTACCCCTCCCTCGCTCATGCTCTGTCTCTCAAAAATAAATAAACACTAAAAAATTTTTTAATATAATAAAAAAAGGAAGGAAGTTCTGACACATGCTACAATATAGATGAATATTAAGGACATTATGCGAAGTGGAATGAGCCAGTCATGACAAAGACTATATGATTCTACTTATATGAGTTATCTAGGTAGTCAAATCCTAGAGACAGAAAGTAGGAGGGTGGTTGTCAGGGGCTGAGGGAAGGAGGGAATAGGGAGGAGTTATTGTTTAGTGGGCACAGAGTTTCAGTTTAGAATGATGAAAAAAGTTCTGGAGATGGATGGTGGTAACGGCTGTACAACAATGTGAATGTGCTTAATGTCACTGAACTCTACAACTAAAAATGGTTAAAATGGTAAATTTCTTTTTTACAGTTTTTAAAAATTTATTTGTTTGTTTTTAGAGAGAGAATGAGCATGAGTGGGGGATAGGGGCAGAAGGAAAGAGAGAGAAAAAGAGAGAGAGAATCTTAAGCAGGCTCCACGCTGAGCGGGGAGCCTGATGCAGGGCTCAATCTCATGACCCTGGGATCATGACTTGAGCCAAAATCAAGAGTAGGAATGCTTAACCAACTCAGTCACCCGGGCACCCCAAAATGGTAAATTTCATGTTATGTATATTTTAGCATATGAAAAAATTTTGTGGGAGACTATATTTTTCCTTCATGGTGTTTAAGAAAGTACAAGTAAAGGTTTTCATTAATTGCAAAACCTTCATGGTAAGTGCAGTGAAACTACATGCGAGTGTGTAAGGAAAGAGAGTTTGTACAATTGCCAGCTATGAGGTAACACTTCATGAATTCCTGAAAATCCCTTTTTCTGGTCATAGGATACCTCACTGTTATTCACAAATCCAGGCCCAAAATCAAGAACCTGTGTCAGAAGAACACATGGTTAAAAGGAATAAAGTGCCTTGCTTTGTATTTTTCCCCATAATATTCATGTGTTTATTATTTTTTTAAGTTTATTTATTTGTTTTGAGAGAGAGAAAGAGTGAGCAGGGCAGGGTCAGAAAGACAGGGAGAGAGAGAATCCCAAGCAGGCTCCACACTGTCAGCACGGAGCCAGACATGGGGCTCAAATCCATGAACCATGAGACCATGACCTCAGCTGAAACCAAAAGGTGGATGCTTAACCGACTGAACCACCCAGGCTCCCCTCATTTGTTTCCTTATACAGAATTCACATAACATAAAATTCACCATTTTAAAGTTTACAACTCAGTGCTTTTTATTCACAAAGCTGTACAACCATCCCCACTATCTAATTCCAGAACATTCTATCACCCAAAACAATGCCATTAGCAGTCACTCCCAGTGCTTCTCTTCCTCCAGTCCCTGACCACCACTAATCTGGTATCTTTTAAAAATTTTTTTCTTAATCTTTATTATTTATTTTTGAAAGAGAGAGAGAGAGAGAGAGAGAGAGAGCAAGGGAGGGGCTGAAAGAGAGGGAGACACAGAATCCGAAGTAGGCTCCAGGCTCTGAGCTGTCAACACAGAGCCTGACATGGGGCTCGAACTCATGGATTGCAAGATCATGGCCTGAGCCAAATGGGACGCTTAACAGACTGAACCACCCAGGTGCCCCTAATCTGGTTTCTGTGTAGGGATTTATGTATTCTGGACATTTTACTTAAATGGACTATGTGGCCTATTGTGTCTGGCTCCTTTTACTTAGCATAAAGCTTTCAAGGTTCACCCATTTTGTAGCAGGTAACAGTACTTCACTCCTTTTGATGGCTGAGCAACACTCCATTACATGGATGTACCACATTTTATGTATCCATTCATCAGTTGGTGGACATTTGGATTATTTTCCACATTTCGGCTACTGTGAATAATGCTTCTGTGAACCTTCATCTACAAGTGTTTGGACAGATGCTTTCCATTACCTTAAATATACACCTAGGAGTGGGAATGCAGAGTCATGGAGTGGTGGCTCAATTTTTAGATTTTTGAGGAACTGCCAAACTGCTTTCCAAAGTGGCAGCACCATCTTCCATTCTCACCAGCACTGTGTGAGCCCTTCCAAGATCTCTACACTCTCACCAACATTTGTTGTCTTTTGGATCCTAGCCATACTGGTGGGTGTGAGGTGGTATCTCACTGTGGTTTTGCTTTACATTTCCTACATCTTTTCATGGGTTTGCGTATAGTCTTTGAAGCAGTGTGTATTTGAATCCTTTGCCAGTTTTGTAATTGTGTTATTTGTTGGGTTGTGAGAATTCTTTACATATTCGAGATATTGAGCCCTTATTTGATACAAGATTTGCAAATATTTTCTCCCATTCTGTGAATTGACTTTTTTATTCACTTGATGGTGTTCTTAGGAGCCAAAATTTTTCCATTTTGATGAAGTCCGATGTGCTTTTCTTCTCTTGTTGCTTGTGCTTTTTGTTATGTAAACTGTTGTTTAATCCAAAGTCATGAAAATTTACACCTATGTTTTCTTTTCAGAGTTTTACCGTTTTTGCATTTTAATTTAGGTCTGATTAATTTTGGATTAATTTTTGTATATTGTAAGAGGTGGGAGTCTAACTTGATTTTTTGCATGTGGATATTCAGGCGTTCCATCACTATTTGTTGAAAAGACTATTCTTTCCCCATTGAATGGTCTTAGCACTCTTGTTAAAAATCAATTGACCATAAATTTAAGGGGTTATTTCTGGACTCTCAATTCTATTCTATTGATCTATGCCTGTCCTTATGCCACTAGCATTTGGTTACTGTAGCTTTATAGTAAGTTTTCCAATAGAGAAGTGTGAGTCCTCCAACTTTGTCTTTTTCAAGACTGTTTTGGCTATTTGAGGTCTCTTATATTTTCATATGAAACTTAGGATCTGCTTGTTAATTTCTGTTTTTAAAAAAAGGCAGTTGGGATTTTGATAGAGATTGCATTGAACCTGCAGATCAAGTTGTACCGCCATCTTTACATCAGGTCCTCCAATCAATGGACACAGGCTGTCTTTTGTTTGGGTCTTTTAAAATTTCTTTGCAGTTTCCAGCGAAAGTCTTGCAGTGCTTTTGTTAAATTTATTCCTAAGTATTTTATTCTTTTTGATGCTATTACACATGGGATTGTTCTGTTAATTTCATTTTCAGATTGTTCATTGCTAAGTATGTACAAATACACTTGATTTTTGTATATTGATTTGGTATCCTGCAACCTTGCTGGACTTGTTTATTAGTTCTTTTGTGTGTGTGTGTGTGTGTGAATTAGTTAGGAATTTCTGTATGGAAGATCATGTCTGTACAGAGAATAGAGATAGTTTTACTTCCTCCTTTCCAATCCGATGCCTTTTATTTCTTTTCTTGCCTAATTTCCTTAGCTAAAACCTCTAGTGCTATGTTGAACTAAAGTAGAGAGGATATCTTTGTCTTGTTCCCAATTTTAGGGGGAAAACACCCAGTCCTTTCTCCCTAAATATATTAGCTGTGGAGTTTTATGACCACCCTTTATGAAGTTATTGAGTGTTTTTATCATAATGTAATATAATCATGTTTATTAATTATAAATTAATGGCTAATTTATTAATTATAAATAACAAAATCATTGGATTTTGTGTTCTGCATCCATTGACATGAAAACATGGTTTAAATAAATTTGAAATTAATGAAAATTATACTATAGCCTGTTTGTAAAAACTGATCAGTGTATATAAGGCTACGGTCTCTCAAATTTTTCCCAGCTACTCCAAGTTATCCACTGTTGTCAGATTGCTCTGTTTCCCTTTAGATATTTTCCTATCCTTTGTGTGTGTGTGTGTGTGTGTAGTTGTCAAAAACATACAGTACATTTTAAAAAAATTTTTAATGATTATTCAGTTTTGAGAGAACAGGGGAAGAGCAGTGAGAGAGAGGGGGACACAGAATCTGAAGCAGGCTTCAGGCTCTGAGCTGTCAGCCCAGAGCCCTACACAGGGCTTGAACTCACAAACCACAAGATCATGACCTGAGCTGAAGGTGGATGCTTAAATGACTGAGCCACGCAAGCACCCCATAAAAATATACAGTATGTTTTAATCAAATTGGTATTTCACACACACACACACACACACACACACACACACACACACACAAACACACGCAATTTCCTCCCCTTGGGATATCATCTTGGTCCCAGCAGACAATCCAGTGTTCCATCTTTCTTTAAGGCTGAGACCAAGTCCTTCCTTTTTTGTGGAAGCTTCCAAGGTCATCCCATATATCAGACCTCTTTTCCTTCTGGCAACAACTTAGGATCTTCCCCCCTCACTTGGTGACCTTTAGTAATATATTTTTAGCACAGGAGATGTTTGGGTTTGAACAACCTGAACTCTCACACAGTATACACTGACCTGTAAACATCTTTTGTACTGTGAGGTACTATATCACTAGTGTGATGATGGTACTATAGCCACAGTTAAGTTTTGGGCCACTTTGACATCTTTTTATATGGCAGTGTTTGTTGGTGTGATAAGCTGAATTCAGCTGTCTTAAGGACTACAGACAGTCCCCAACTTACGATTACACTCTATGATGGCATGAAAGCCATATGCCTTCAGTAGAAACTGTACTTCGAATTTTGAATTTTGATCATTTCCCGTGTGAGTGATATGCTATACAATATTCTCATGAGGTGGCAAACCACAGCTCCCAGTCAGTCATGTGATCACCAGGGTCAATAACCAATACACTGAGGATAATTCTGCACCCAAACAACTATTCTGTTTTTCATTTTCGGTACAGTATTCAATAAGTTACATGATATATTCAACAATTTATTATAAAATAAGTTTTGTGGGGGATGATTTTGCCCAACTGTTGGCTAATGTAAGTGTTCTGAGCACATTTATAGGTTAGGCGAAGCTAAGCTATGATGTCCAGTGGGTTAAGTATATTAAATGCATTTTCAACTTACACTAGGTTTATCAGGATGTAACTCCATGATAAGTAGAGGAAGATCTCTATGTTTCTCATGCTGTGTCCATAACACAGGCCCCCTGTGTGTGAAAGTCTTATTACTGCATGGGAGAATCAGGGACAGAACATCCCCTTTTACTGTTAACATAGTGATTACAATTCAGTCTTCTGAGCATGATTTGAAGAAAGGGCTTTGCTGTTTTAAAGAAACAAAATCTGCAAATCACTATTTTATTGCATTTGGCTCTTACTGTCTCATTAAAAGGATCAGAAAATGGAAAAGTAAAACTGCTAATGCTAGTGTAACAAGTTCAAGTCTCACAAATGAAATATACTGACGGCAAAGGTGGAACTCAAAAAGCATGTGGAAGCCAGGAATCTTTCACCTTGGTTGGACATCACTGGACTTAAACTAACCTGCTGATGTTCAATTACAGAAGGACCAAGACCATATCTATAAAATATGTAGGAAATGCTGAAAACCTATGTAGTTAAAAATTATATCTAAATCGTGACATATCACAGAGGGTTTTATTACTGGCTTTTAACTCTTTGGGAACAAACTGCTCCTTATAATGTGCAAGTCTATTATTTAACCCTCACACTTGACTTTGAGCCCTGTGTTCACTGGACAATATTGCCTGAAACAGTAAGCTGCATATAAGAAAGGACAGTCCCATTTAATATTTAAATTCTTTTTTTTTAACGTTTATTTATTTTTGAGACAGAGAGAGACAGAACATGAATGGGGGAGGGTCAGAGAGAGAGGGAGACACAGAATCGGAAACAGGCTCCAGGCTCTGAGCGGTCAGCACAGAGCCCGACGCGGGGCTCGAACTCACGGACCGTGAGATCATGACCTGAGCCGAAGTTGGATGCTTAACCGACTGAGCCACCCAGTCGCCCCAATCCCATTTAACATTTAACAAATATTTTGCTTATTGATTTATTAATTGTATCTTATTAGAATTCATCTAATTTCTTCCTGGACAACCGTTTGCCGGCATGTTCACCTCAGGCTACTTCTCCTACAGCAGCTCTGAGGAGAGCGTCAGCATGGAGATGTTTGGCCTCCGTGTAAGTCCACTGAGACCTTTCTTTGTGGCAATGTTTACCACCTCTGAAATCAAATCTAAACTAGTTCCATTGATGTTTAACACTCAGACTTGGGTAGAGACACGCTTTTACCTAGAATAGGAGCTTCATGTTTATTGGAAGCTTCTTAACATTGATGTATGGCCAAAAAATTGGGAAGAATGTATACTTTTTAGCACAAGATACACAGGCCACTCTCATATGTATATTTGGTAAGAATTTTTCAAAGTACATCCTCTGGAAGGGCCACATGACAATATGGATCAGGAGCTTTAGAAAAGGACTCACCTTTTGACCCAGAAATTCCACTTCTAGAATTTGTCCTACATAAACAACCAGACAATTGTGCAAAGATGGCTGCACAAAGATATGTATTACAGCATTTATTATAATAATTATAAACTGGGAATAACCAATAGGAAAATGGCTACAAAAGACAAGTTTCAAAAGAAAAGGTTACTCCTAGCATATGATAAGTGTCTATATGTTATTCTGTCTTCTAAGATTTTTCAAATTTTACATTTTTCATTTATTTATTTTAAAAACTTTTAAGGGGCACCTGGGTGGCTCAGTCGGTTGAGTGTCCGACTTCGGCTCAGGTCACGATCTCGCAGTTCGTGAGTTCGAGCCCTGCATCGGGTTCTGTGCTGACAGCTCAGAGCCTGGAGCCTGCTTCGGATTCTGTGTCTCCCTCTCTCTCTGCCCCTTCCCTGCTCATACTCTGTCTCTCTCTGTCTCTCAAAAATGAATACATGTTAAAAAAAATTAAAAAAAAATTTTAAGTCCCGTTTAGTTATCATAACAGTGTTATATTAGTTTCAGGTGTACAATATAGTGACTTGACAGTTCCATACATGACTCAGTGCTCATCAAGATAAGTGTACTCTTAGTCCCCTTTACCTGTTTCACCCATCAAGATTTTTAAGGTTTGGAAAGTTTTACAGCAAAATGCCAACAATGATTATTTTGGGGTAACAGTTTCAGCAATTCAAATTTTTTTTTTTGCTCTAACTGAATTATCTGAATTTTCTTTCTCTAAAACGAACATGTATTGCTCTCTGTATGTAAATAATATTATTTTTTAGGTAATACAGGCGAGTCGATCCAACATTAAAAGGCTGTAGAGTACTTTTCATGATAATTGCAAAAGAAGCTTTGGTAAAAATACTAAACCACTCTTTGAGATGTATTTTACAGAGAATCCTATTTCTGAGGTTTGGATGTTAGCTATAACACCCTCTGTTTCAAATTCATCTAACAGTTTTCCCATGGGCACTCTGCATCACAAAAATTCCCCACCAGGCCAAACGCCATAATTGCACAAGAATCTTACCAGATAGGCTCTCCAGAAGGACTGAATGATCAGCGCTGCCTCTCCTGCTGTCAGCAGGAGGGAGAGTGGTATTGCCGGCCGTGGGCTGAAAAGCAATAAAATGGTCATATGCCCCCGAGAATCCATCCTTCAGTCTCAGCAAGGCCTTTGACAACATAATGGCCTCTCTGATTAAGTGCCTCATCCATTTCCATTCTTAGAAAGCAACAATGCCATTTTTGATAGAAAAGTTTAAGCTGGGTTAGCGTGTTTTGTTTTAAAATCGAAGATGGATTTTGTTTTGTTTTGCTTTTAACCAGCAAAATCTTAAATCACTATTAACGTGCTCTGCTTTGAAAGGCTCAGGTTGCTAAAGCTGCATGTTACTCCTAAAGGTGCCACATACATAAGGCTGTGTAGACATAAAACAAGAGACACAGCAAGGGCGACTTTTAAATACTGCCTTATGACTGACACTTAATAAAGGGCTCTTTTTCCAACTTCCTATGGACGAGAAATGCAAACAAAATATTGGCATTTATCTCTGATAAATTGTGTGCACATTACAATTTAATGTGGCTTAAATTCAAGCATATTTTTTAAAAAGAATGTTTCATTTATTTAAAACATTTTTAAAAATTTTTATTTACTTTTTGAGAGAGAGAGAGAGAGAGCAAGCATGAGTGGAGGAGGGGCAGAGAGAGAGGGAGACAGAATCCGAAGCAGGCTCCAGGCTCTGAGCTGTCAGCACAGTGCCTGACGCGGGGCTCGAACTCACGGACTGTGAGATCATGACCTGAGCTGAAGTCGGACGCTCAACCAACTGAGCCACCCAGGCACCCCAAGCATATTTTTAAGTTAAGTTCTGCTACTACATCTTAATAGGCAATAAAATATGTCAAGTGCTGGGTCAGTTAATACTGTTTGCTCTTTTTGGATTGTGCAGATTGTGATGGGATTTTTGACCACAGATACTACATTTAAAAATCACGGCTAAATGCTCTTTTCTTTTCTTTTCCCTAAAAGTTTCATAGAGATACTAACTCCTGACAAGATCTTATGAGTATGACTTAATTCTGGTTCCTTATGTTTCTCTAAAGCACAGCTACCGCTGAAAAGCCAAGTTAAGTCTTTTTAGATATAGTACAAACAAATGAACTTCTGGAAGTATGTGGGTCATAGAGGCTGATCTCAAGGCAAGAACCCTGGAAACGACTTTGCAAGTGAGGGGTTCTTAAGTGCCCTGGCCTCAGAGCTCTCCCTAATAACAACCATCATTTGAATTTATACTAACTCCCATTGTGTAGAGAGGTTGACTAAGCTACCCAAGGTCATACAGCTTGTAGGTGGCCTAGTAGGGATCTGAGCCCAGACCCATCTGATCCCAAAACCCAGGCTGCCCTCACAATGCTCTGCTAACACCAGACCTCAACTGAGCAAACACTCGCAGATGCCCAGCTTGGCACAGAATGCAAAGCTAAGTGGCAATAATGCGTGATTCTCCAGGATGTGTGGTTTTATTTCCCCCTAAACTCTGACTTAAAAACAACAACAACCCACCCTTCATACAGTATATTTGTTTGAATGAACATGTGTGCTTTTGAATTATTCCAGAATCGAAGAAATCAAAGCCAGGAAGAACCTCGGGGGTATTAAGACCATTTCTAGGGAGCACAGTGTTGTTGCCAGGTTCTGGGTCTTGGGCTGGGCAGGTCCTTTCGAAGAGACCAAGTCAAGGACAGTCTTCTACTTCTTTGGAGAGATAATTACACCCTCAAAATGACAGAAACCTTTCCCTAACGTCCTGTTTCCATTTTCACTTGCATGATGTGGTGGCTTTTTTTATTTTTTATTTTTTTTTTGGTTCTGTTTTTGTTTTTCACTTCTTCTTACCTAATATCTGGCTTTCTGGGCTGCAATGGAGCATTCATATTTTGCTGGAGGCTTGCCACCGGAGACATATTGGCTCCCTGCTTTCCACATCAAATGTCTCTACTCATCCACTGTCCTTATTCTTTAAGTCTCAGTTGTGTGACACCAACAAATAACATCCCTGAAGCAATTCTCCTTCACTAGTTAAAAATCAATGGCTTCTAGAGAGACCTTGGGGTTTCTAAGGAGACCTTGGTGTGTTGGCAATGGATTTATGAGACTAATATTATCATGCATTAATACTAGCTGATATTTACTGAGAGCTTTCTGGACTTCCTTCCTATCAGCCTGGCTCCTTGTGCTCCAGCCATGGTGGCCCTTTTCATCTCTTCAAAAGTGCCCTTCCACCCATGGTCTTTGCAGACCCTGCCTTTCCTCTGCCTCCAATATCCTCCTATCTGCAGCCGTATAGCTGTGCAGGTTGCTGCTTAAGGACACCCAGCAGATGGGCCAGAGGGCACTGAAACCCAGCCCATGCTCTGCCCGCTAAGCCATGCTCATGGCCTGGGGTCACATCTGCCCTGGGGTAGGAGTACCTTTTCCTAACTTGCTCAAAATCTAAGGTTGGGGGTGAGAGGGCTGACACTCTTCCTGGTTCACTCTTAACTCTTTCTTCTGATCTCCATTCCAGTGTTACGGAAAGGTGTTTTTTGTTTAGGTTAGGACCCAGTGGAGCTCTGTGTAATTTTCCTTCCTAGTCCTTGGCCTAATTCAGAGATAGAAATCTGTGTGGTTATCTAATTAATGCCCTAATCCTCAGCCGGACTTCAGGCTCCAGGAGGGCAGAGACCAGGCCCGTGTCTGCGCCTCTTGGCAGTCCCAGCACTTAGGAATTATTCCAGAACCAGAGAAGTCAAAGCCAGGGAGAACTGACATTTCTAGTGGGTAGTTGATAAATGTTTGTGGAAGGAGCTCTCTGCCTGGCACAGTGTCCTAAGCACTTTCCATACATTATTTCATTGAATCCTCACAATCTTAGCAAGGATAATAAATAAAAGTAGTATTAGCTGTGGTTATCCTTCTTTTAGAACAAAGAAACTGAGGCACAGAGGTGTGAAGTGACTCATTCAAGGTCACAGACCATTTCCTGCTGAGAATCTTTTGGCCCAGGAAGCACAGGGAGTGGCCTAAAAGGGGAAGAGAAGACAGCTCAGAAGGTCACTGATGTGGAATTCAGGGTCTCGCAGCTGTGCGTGTTTAATAGAAGAAAACAAGGTCATTTGCCTAGAAGAAAAAACTGGGGAGGGAGAAAAAAGCCGTAATCATAGAAGATGCCCTCTTCATTAATTCTTACAGTAATAACTTGGCAGGTATTCATTTGTCTGACGCTCCACAGGGAAATCCGATGTCAGGACAGCAGAACAAAGTGGAGTTTGTCACTTGTATCGGAGGGGAGATTTGATGGCGCCTTTCTGTTCGGCTGCAATTTCCCTGCCTTAAGTATGTTTTTCTCTACTGATGTCATGAAATCCTCAAAGTAACAGTATTCCTGTTTTGGAATAGCAGTAGGAAAGGAGACCTGCAAATCTGGGGACAACAGGCTGGGCCAGCCCAACAAAGGGCTTTCACCAGTAATGAAACCTCGAACCGCTTTGCATGACAATGAATCTCCAAAAAGCAAAATGAGATTTCTAATAGGCCTTTAAGCAGTAATATGAGGCCACCTTTAGTGACATCCTTGCTTTCATGGCTAAATAATGGGGTGCTGTCTAGTTCCCAAACCAAGAATAAGTATGAGAGAGCCAAATGAAAAGGACTTAATCTTCTGAGTGTAGTCCCTGGGAATTATCAATCATTTCAGCAGGCCAGCGTGAAGGGACAGAAGCCATGTCAGGCCCTTTTCTCTCTTTTGGAATCAGTGCAACTGGCTTCAGGTCAAATAAAAATAGAGATCGAGTAGAGGCAGCTTCTCATCATTGGGGAACTGGGAAGGGGGAGGAGGTGCCATGTCAATCACAGGAGAAGGCGGGCAGGCTCCCTCCTCAAGGGCTTACATGGGACATAACCCAGAGCAGACAGGTTTGCATGTTTCAACGGGCAAAACAGTACCACTGAGTATGTTTCCAAGACTTGTCTTACTGGTAATGCTCATTTGTCATGTCTTTTTCCTTTTTTCTTAAATGTGAATCAAATATATTTGAACATAGGAATCGATGCTATAATTCTGAGAAAGAACAAGCATTTATTTTTCTGATTCTGTGTGTATGCATAAACACACACACAATTCTTTCCCCCTTTTTGGGTGCTAAGTAAAAGATTTGCAGGACCTAAAAGAGATACAGCACGATTTCAAAATATACAAGGGACTCTGAAAAGTTCATCTTTGTTAATTTCTACATCCAGTTCTAAAACAAGAGGGACCATCCCAAAGTGGCACTTAAACAAAATAAAGCAGAAAGCAGAAAAGCTTGCTTTATATTGAAACTTGAATCTTGGAATCCAAATTCTATCCACTTTTCATTAGGTAAGAGACTACGTTGTTTTCTTGGAACACGAAAGCACAACCCTGATGCCAAGCCATTTACAAAATGACACAGGCCCTAAATCAATCTTCATTTATAAAGCCTTTCTAGGGCCTAAGTATTTAATAACAACTACCCATCCTATCCAGCAAAAGAGATTATCCAGTCCCTGCCCGGCCTTAACTGGTTTCCCAAACATTCTGTGTTAGAGGCATCATCGGTCTTGAGTAATAAATTTCAAATATTTGGAAGAAGTACAACAAAGGTTATCTGGAATGACACATCCAGATATATGGTGACCAGCCATTAGGATGGAATCTCATAGGATTTTCTGTGATGTCAGGAACAACTCTGAAAATCAGTAGGGTAGAGCCAGCTGCATTACTCTCTAGCGGCCTTAAAGTGCATTCAGAAACCATGGTTACTAGGATGTGATCTGGCTTCTGCCCCCTCACTAATCACCCTGAGAGACCGACAAGCAGGTATTACCCTGGCATCAAGCTGAATCACTCTCCTAAGTTAAACACAGAATCGAATCCCATCTTACCAGCCCCATCACTGGACGTCGCATATGGGTCTAGCCAACAGAGCTCACCTAAGAATAAGACAAGGCCAGGTGCCCACCCTGTAAAGTATAACCGTGTTGAAAGTCAGGGTTGTGATACGTGATGCGTTTTGATAAACGGGTCCAGGTTGCCGTGTTGTTTAGTCTCTTTGTAACGGATTACATGTTTTCTTTAACGTGACTCAACGAAAACCTGAGGGAGACCTGCCTCCTTCCCAATCTCCCTTTTTTCCCCCTCCAGAGAGCGAGCCTGAGCAAGGGTGGGTGTATCAGAAGAGCAGACCACCTCCCTCTTCACGGCTTCCAAATCTCTGGCAGGGGATCTTAACTTGGTTTGTGTCATAGATCCCTTTTTACACTGGCAGTTTGGATTTCTTTTCTAAATAACATATATTTTTTTAATTTGAAAGAGAGAGAGGGAGAGAGTACACAAGTGGTGAGGGCGAGGGGGCAGGCAGAGGGAGGTGCGAGAATCTCAAGCAGGCTCCAAACTCTGACATGGGGCTCACTCCAACGACCCTGGGATCATGACCTGAGCTGAAACCAAGAGTCGGACACTCAAGTTACTGAGCCATCCAGGCACATCGCCCCCCCCCCCCCAAATAATACTTTTTTTAAATATGAAAGTAAATATATAAGATTTCAAAGCAAACCAATTATACTGGAATACAGTTTTCAAAATACTAAAAAAAAAAAAAGACCAAAAACAGGTGGTGGGTCGCCTGGGTGGCTCAGTCAGTTACGTGTCCAACTCTTGATTTTGGCTCAGGTCATGATCTTGCAGTTCCTAAGTTCCAGCCCCTAATGGGCTCTGCACTGATGGCATGGAGCCTGCTTGGTATTCTCTCTCTCAGCCCCTTCCCTGCTTATGTGTGCGCATGTGCTCTCTCTCTTTCAAAATAAATAAAGAACAAAACAAAACCAGGAGGTGACATAATAACATATGTGTTTCTAGAGTATGCAGTAAATAGGAAGAGCTAATGGCATGTCAATTAACTGCTGTAATTTAGAAGTGACATGTGTAAACGATATTTCAAGACCACTGCAACTACTGTATCGGGATGTGAAAAAATCTGATCACTATTAGTGACCAAGACACAGGTACCACGGACTCTTCTGAAGCTCGTTGCCCATGCTCATAATTAAAAGTGAGGCTAAATTTCAGTTAAAGGGTAATGAAAATAGAGAGGCAATGTGTCCACCTTCCAAGTTCAGGGACCCCTGAATCATTGACAGCATGGCTGGAGCTAGGGAAAGGGGAGAAGACGAGGTTTACATCCAGGATGAGACTGAGAACTAAAGATTTAAAACTAAACAGGATGAATTCAAACAGTGAAATGAGACCATCTAAAAACAGAGAGTGACCAGGAAGTTAGGGAATTCGGCCAAAAAGTTATTTAAATGGCAGCCTCCCAGACAGAAGGGAGACCCACCATGATACAGCAGGTCAGTTAGTGGGGAAAAAATAAAAAGACAGCTTCATATTTTTACTCCCCAAAACTTGGGATTTATCCATAAAGCCGTTAAATTTTCAAAACAGAACTTTAATTTCTGCCACTCCATTTCAGTAACTGGCTCCTCATTCAGCCAGTTGCTCAGGCCTGAAATCTCCAAGCCATGTTTGACTTCTCTCTCACCACACATTCAATCCATCAACAAGTCTTGGTTCCAACATCAAAATATCCCAAATACAACCTCTTCGTGCCTCCTGAACTCTGAGCTGCCATTATCTCCTGCCTACAGTAGCCTCCCCACTAACCACTTGCATTGTTAGAGGTGACTGAAGTCAACTTCCCCGCTAGCCACCAGAGTAATCTTCTTATTTATTTATTTTTAAATGTGTATTTATTTATTTTGGGGGGGGGGCAGAGAAAGAGAGAGAGAGAGAGAGAGAGAGAGAGAGAGAGAGAATCCCAAGCAGGCTCCACGCTGCCAGCACAGAGCTGGACCTGGGCTGGATCTCACAAACCATGAGATCATGACCTGAGCAGAAATCAAGAGTCGGACCTGAACCCCAACTGAACAACCCAAGTGCCCCCATAGTGATCTTTTGTAAAAGATAAATCAGATTCCCTCGATCTTCTCCTAAAAACCCTCTGATAGTTTTCTATCACACTCAGAGGAAAAAAGTTAATCTTTACCATGGTACCCAAAGGCCCACCCAACCTGGGTACAACCTAGCCCACTGTTCTGGCTTCACTGTCCACCCGGCTTTGGCCTCCCTCATCTCCTCGTCTCACTAGCGAAGTCTGTTCCCTCTCTCAAGGGCCTTCAGAGTGGCTGTTCTCTCCACCTGGAACACTCCTCCTTCTGATCTTTGTAAGGTTGGCTTACAGACCCCTGTGCAAACGTTTCCTGTTTAAAGAAGTGCACCTTCCCTGGCTTCTCTAAACACCGGCAGCTCTCACCCCAGCCCTGGGATGCTCTATCCACTTACGCTGCTTCATTTTTCCTCAGAGCACTTGGGTCTTCTTTACATTATGCAATATGCTTATCTGTTAGCTTAGTTATTGTTTGTCTTTATACTAAAATGTAAACTCTATGGGGGCCAAGACTTTCTCTTGTTCTCCACTCTATCTACGGTACCGAGAAAAGTACCTGGAAAAGAGTAGGCATTCAGTAAGTGTTTTTGAATGAATGCATATTATAGATAAGAAAACAGAGAACTTTCCTTAATGTCAGGATTTATCAGTGGCGGAGCAGATATTTGGTCTTTCTCTTGCTTGGTTATTCTGCCCTCCATGTTTCATACTACTAAAGTAGTGACTGCCATTCTCCGCAGATTAAGGACACAATAAAAGCGATCATTCTTTGGAGACCTCCTATGAGCCCTCTGCAATGGATGTCTTTAATTTTCATCTGCTCAACAGACCCTGCCCCTTCTTGTGGTATCTATCAGCCGTCAGATTTTGCTTTGACAGTTCCACCTCCCTGTGCTGGGGGGTGGGGAACGTGGGTCACAGCACCTCACCCTCCAGTAACCGAGGGGTGTACCTGACAGCCAAGCTTAGCCAAACAGATGCGGTTTCCCTAGAATGTGAATCTTGAGTGGACCGGCAGAGACTATAGTATTCTTCCCGGCACTGTTGTCTAAAAAACATGGGTCTATGATTCCTGGATCACTACACCTGCTTTCTAAGGCCAGGTCCTTACCTTTTTGTTCACATTTGTGAGTAATCTTTTTTTTCTTTCAGTATATACCCTTTTCCTTAAGTAGCCTTTAAATTTCTGTTGCTTGTGACAATTTCTCTGATACCATCTTAGACCTCACGGCAACCCTGCAATGTCATCCCCAAGTAACAGGAGAGAGGAGCACGGCTGGTGAACGGATTATTTCCAGGTTGCCCAACTGTGGCAGGCTATATAACAGTTCCCCAAGATGTCCTCATTCAATCCCCAGACTCTTGAATGGATACGTCCCCTTATATGGCAAAAGGGGCTTTGTAGAAGGAAAGGATTTTGAGATTATCCCAGATTATCTAGGTGGGCCAATGATGTAGTCCCAAGGATCTTTGTGACAGGGACGCAGCCGCAGATGGCACCACAGGAGTAGCTGTGATGATGGACACCAGAGGTCAGAGTGAGGCAAAGAAGGGGCCATGGGCCCTCCAGAGTACAGGCAGCCTCCAGAAACCAGAGAAGGCGAGAAAACAAATTCTCCTCTAGAGGCTCTGGAAGGAATTGGTTTTACACTTCTAGCCCGAGAACTGTAAGAGACGACACCTGTGTTGTTTTGAGCCATCAGTTTTGTAGTAATTTATTAAGCAGCTATGGGAAACTAATACCCCAACTAATAAATGGCAGAGCTCAGGCTGGAACCCATGCTGCCTCCAACAGGCTCTCTGGGCTTGTTACCAAAGAGTCACCTAGAAACAACAGGAAGAAAGGAAGGAAGCAGGACTGTGTGCCACAGAGAAAAGGGCTACCCACATGCCAAACCTCCAGCGAGAAAGCAGCGCATAGCGGATTTATGCATCCCAGCATGGCCTGAATTCAGGAAACAGCTCTCCTTCCTTCCTATTTGAAGACAAATGCTAATATAAAGAGCAAAGTTGATTTATTATCCTCACGAGGCTCCTAGCCTCTGAAGTTACCCATCTATAAGACAAAATAAAATTAAAAGATTTTTTTCCTTTCAACAGGACACGACAGCAAATTTACTGCCATGCCACCTTTTAATTATGATCCTTAGTGCAACATGCATGCTGTTTCCTATGCCATTTAGAAGGCACGAACATTTTCCTTCAGATTATTAACCTTCTTGCAAACAGACCATCATACGAATGGCTGGTGTTTGTCCTCAAATGGCACGGTGACACTTTTGTTTTCACCTCAGCTTTTGGTCATAAGATACCTTTCATCGACATGAAAGTATTGTAGATTTTTTTCTTTTTCTTTTTTTTGTCTACGGGCTGAAATTTGCTGAAAAGACATTTCACCCAAAGCAAGCTTTTCTAAAACACAATCTTTGTTTCATTGAAGGTCTCAGCTTTAATGATGTCTTTCATGAGCCTTCTCCCCTGAGACATGGGACCAGATAGACAGCAGGGCACTTTTGTTCCTTGTGCTTGTGTAGTGATTTCTTTTTGCAAATGCATCTGACCAACTCCTTTTGGTCAAAATAAAAGTGAAACTTTTTTTGTTCTCAATATGATAGCAAATAATTTCCTTGTTTCCGATTGGCTGGTTGAGTCACGACTCTATAACAAAAAAGAGGATGATGCCAGATTCATAAATAGGAGGAAAGGCATCAGAAGATATGATGTAACCCACCACTGTTGAAAGGTAGGGAAGAAAACACCCTCATTAAGCTCTCATGAGAGCATGTAGCACATTGTGTTTTTGGTCCCAGTTATTACTCTTCTCCCTGGAAAAAAAGAATTGTATATCTCTGCTCTGCCATATGCCTTGCAGTCTCTTCCAGGGGTGGTGTCAACCTCCCTATAGCACTGCTATTTGGCTTGGCCATGGACTTGTATCGGCCAATGAAATGCGAGCAGAAGTAAGGTTTGCCACTGCGTAGATGGGCCATTGCCTTTCTCTCTCTGCCATGAGAGGGAGGGAGGGGGCTGTTCCTTCAGCCTGGGTCCCAGAATGGAAAGGGACATGGAGCTGAGCCAAAAGTGATATGCAGCTAACATAAAAAAGGGGAAGAAGAAACATTTGACATTGTAAGGCACTGAGATTTGAGGGTTGTTTAGCAACAGAACCTAGACAAAGCTAAGTTGGAATACTGGAGGCTAGTTGGGGCAATACCATGTCAGAGCACGTATCAGGACTCTTTCATTTGCAAGTAATAGAAACCTACCTCAGGGCACCTGGGTGACACAGTCAGTTAAGTGTCCAACTCTTGATTTCGGCTTAGGTCATGATCTCATGGTTCGTGGGTTCTAGCCCTGCATCAGGCTCTTCACTGACAGCAGAGAGCCTGCTTGGGGTTCTTTCTCTCTCTCTCTCTCTCTCTCTCTGCCCCTCCCCCACTTGTGTATGCTCTCTCAAACATAATAAAATAAGATAGATAAAACTTAAAAAGAAAGAAACCTAACTCAAACTGGCTTAAGCAAAAAAAATAATTAAAAAAAAAAAAAAAAGGATTAACTAAGAGAGAAGGGATAGAGTCAGCTTTAGGCATGGCCAGATAGAGAGGCCCAAAACAATGCCATAGAAACTCAGGCTCCGGCCACCTCTCAGTTCCACTATTATCTCGGGCACAACCTCTTTAGGTGCTTGCCCTCAGCAGCTCAAGGCTTATGACTTCAAAGCTCCAAGTCTAGAGGAAAAGAGAGAGTCTAAAGTAAGTCTAAAGGAAAAGAGCTTCCTGGTTGCTTCCTAAAAAAATCTTGGGGTTATTGGTGACTCAAACAATTTGGGAGCAACTATAGTAGTCAGGGGGATTCAATGGTCTGACTGGCCAGGCCTGGGTCACATCCCCAACCCAGAGCCAGAGGGGGAATCAGCTCACTGTCCACATGGACTGAGAACAGGAGAAACGTGATCCTCTCAGCGTCACATGGAGTTCTGTACCCAGAGGAGGAAGAGGAAATCAATGCAGGGTGGGGAAAAACATAAATGTCTACCACAGGAAGCAAGAAATGGAATAAAAAGAAGTAGAATAGAGGTGCCTGGGTGGCTCAGTCGGTTAAGTGTCTGACTCTTGATTTCGGCTCCGGTCATGATCTCATGGTTTGTGAGATCGAGCCACGCATCAGGCTCTGCTAATAGCACAGAGCCTGCTTGGGATTCCCTCTCTCTCACTTTCTTTTTGCCCCTCCCCACTCTCTATGTCTCTCAAATAAACTTTAAAAATTTTTTTGAAAAGTAGAATAAATACCCTTTAGTTTTGTAATTGTTTTTAATTCTTAAAGTAACTCTGTAGACAATATGAAAGCTACAAAATAATTTAGAAGACAAAATAAAAGCCGCGTTCCTGACTTTGGAGTGAAACATCCTTTTGAAAGATTTTTACATGTAGAGTTATTTAATTCTATGATTATCCTTGATTTTAAACATTTCCTTTTCACTGTATAGTTTATTTAACAAATATGTTTATTTTCTTTGTGATAAATCTTAGTTATCTTTATAAACCTAAGAAAAAATATTTTTTAATGTTTATTTATTTATTTTGAGGTGGGCAGGGGCAGAGAGAGGAGAGAAAGAGAATCTCAAGCAGGCTTTGTGCAGTCAGCACAGATCCTGACACGGGGCTCGAACCCATGAACTGTGACATCATGATCTGAGCTGAAACCAAGAGTCAGACGCTTAACTGTGTGAGCCACACAGGTTTCCCATACCTAAGAAAAAAATTTAAGGGTTGTCAATGTCTATATAAAATAGCTACAAAAAATGCAGTTACTTGGAAAAAAAGTTATGGAAAAGAAATGGGTAACTGAGAACGCATGGACAGAGTGAAGAGTATGCTAAATTATGGGGAACCTGTAGGAGAAGGGCCTGTCATTTATGTGAAAAGCGATCGGCAGCCATCCGTGACAAATGATCCCAACCCACCAGCTGTGATCTGACAATATAATGACATCACGCAACAAAGACAGCTGGGCTTGGTAGAATCTGTCTTACCAAGAACGTTAAAATAAAGCCAAACTCACATTTTAGATGGTTCCCCTGGCTGGTAGATAGGATTCTCTGAGGCAATAAATGCTAACACACATAATATAAAGAGGAGTTGTATCTTCTACTACAGCTGTACTCTGAAATCAGCACATAAGATGAAAATCACATCTAGTCAAAATGTCCCCTTCACGGCATCCTTCAATCAATGTCACATAGCCAGTGTTCTCCCTGTCTTAGCACTGATCACTCTAAGTAGCAGGTGATCTAAGAGGCAGGTTCTTAAAGGCATGGACTCAGGAGCCAGGTTGCCTGGGTTCAATCCTGTCTTGTTGTTTGCTAGCTTCTGACCTTGGGCAGGTAGGTCATCTCTGCGCCTCAGTTTTTTCTCTGAAATATGGCTGTCACTGGGACAGCCAGTACTCGTGGAATATCCAGTGTCCCTTATGGATCTCAGCCTCCCTTGCAGTTGGTTTGGAGTCAGGCTCTGTCAGGAGACGGGAGAAGGTTAAGAACATTCTAGGCTGAGAAGGTTAAGAACTAAAATGCCTCCTTCACTCTTTTCTTCCTTTGCTTTAGTGACCTCAAAAATCATTATGTTCCAGATAGCTATAAATAAAAGGGCTGCCTAAACTGTGTCGGTCTTTGTATGAGCGAGAAGTAAACTGTTACTGAGTATTTCAGTATTGTTTATGATTGCAACTCAGCCTAAAATAGCCTGACTACTACAACGGGGACAATAACATTTCCTACTCTGTAGGGTTGTCAAACAAGTTAAATTAGGTTAATATTTATCAACTGTTCAGAATAGTACCCAAGTACATACTATATAAATGCTTGGTTGGCAGGTAGTTATGTGGGTAGGCAGACATACAAAGAGAAGCATGTAGTTGTCTTAAGAGCTGCCCATGTTATGAAGGGCACATAACACTGGGAACAACTAAGGAAAGAGCTGAGTCATGTGCCCTATTTATGCTTTTGCCTATAGAGTGGAATGGCAAGGGGAACAGCTTGGTTTTTTAAAAATCTTATTTCTCTCTCTTTCCCCCAAAGGCATGTCATTGAACTAGTATAAATTAAGTACATGCATTTTGTAATCCAACTATACACAAAAACTATCCATGAAGACAGGTACCATGTTTCTCTGTGTTATATTTCCATGGTACAAAGTATCCAATAAACGGTAGCCAACCAGCTTATGAATATGTCTGTGCGCTATAATTTTAGAGCACATTTGAGCATTCAATAAACATCAGCTAAATAAATGAACAAATAAATAACTACTTTTAAATAGCTGGAACAGGGGCGCCTGGGTGGCGCAGTCGGTTAAGCGTCCGACTTCAGCCAGGTCACGATCTCGCGGTCCGTGAGTTCGAGCCCCGCGTCTCGGGCTCTGGGCTGATGGCTCAGAGCCTGGAGCCTGTTTCCGATTCTGTGTCTCCCTCTCTCTCTGCCCCTCCCCCGCTCATGCTCTGTCTCTGTCTGTCCCAGAAATAAATAAACGTTGAAAAAATAAATAAATAAATAAATAGCTGGAACATACCTATCCATAAACATATCAGTACTGGAAAAATGGTATCCCCTTAATGGTTGGCACTAGAATTCCTCTTAGGTAAGAAACTAGCTTTGTTTACTTGAAAGACCATTTTACAGATGGAAAATCTGAGGCTGAGAGCAGTTAAGACATCTTCATCCAGAGTCACACAACTGGAAATGGTGAAGCTTGGCTTGGAAGTCAGAGTTGTGAATCCAGAGTCCAAGTTCTTTTTTTTTTTTTTTTTTAACGTTTATTTATTTTTGAGACAGAGAGAGACAGAGCATGAATGGGGGAGGGTCAGAGAAAGGGAGACACAGAATCCAAAACAGGCTCCAGGCTCTGAGCTGTCAGCACAGAGCCCGACGCGGGGCTTGAACTCACAGACTGTGAGATCATGACCCGAGCTGAAGTCGGACGCTCAACCGACTGAGCCACCCAGGCGCCCCCAAAGTCCAAATTCTAACTCCTACACTTCCACTCCTGCCACTTCTTTGTCCTCTAGGATATTCCTACACCACCCTCGACAGCTCCAGGATTTGACGTGCTGTCATCTTCCCCAACCCATCCCCCACCGGCCTTTTCAGATACTTCATTATTCATACTGATGACACCTCCAACACCATGGCCTCCAATCCACATGACTCCATGACTCCCATCTTCCCTTATGTCCATCACTCAATAGAATGGTCACATCTTAGAATGGGCTTCAGATTCCCTGAAGACTCTCATATCTCAATTTTCCAAATTTCTGCTCTGATCGTAACATTATCCAACCTTCCATCTTTCTCACTCACGCTCATTTAATTGTTTTTAGCTCTTATGCAAAACTAGGATTTGAGAACATTCTTGGTATCTAGAACAGGGCTCAGCAAACTATAGCCCATGGGTCAAATGTGGCCCATCACCTATTTGTGTAAGTAAAGTTGTACTAGAATCTAGCCATGTCTGTTTATTCACATACTGTCTATGACTGCTTTCCTGCTGCAATGGTGGAGTTGAAGTAATTGGATCAGCAATTTGCAGGCCATATACAGCCTGCAAAGCCTAAAAGATTTACAAAAAAAAGTATTTATTGTAAGAAAAAGTACTAGTAGAACCATGTTCTTTAGGGCAAGCCCAAGGCTCTGATCATGTTAATCCTCCTTTCATTGTTGCTGGGGAGAAGTGGGTTTGGCATCAGAGGACAATGTGAAGGGAGAATGAGGCTGAGGTAAGGGAACTGGTTGGTGAGTCATGCGCGCATTCGGAGTCAGGTCTCAGGAAGGGTGACCAAGGCCTCTCCAGCACTAGGCTTTTCACATGTCCCACACCTGCTACTCTCGCCTTGCCCCAGGGCCATTTTCCTTCCATGCCATTTGAGTTTCTCAGCATGATCACATAAAAACTCAGTCTCCTCCACTGTCTGTCGCTCCAGCAAATTCCAGTGGAGAACAGCCCTCAACCCTCCCAGCTGACAGCCAGTCAATAAATACCTCCTTGCCCATGGCTCATCCATCATTCAAGTGGTCATGAGGAGCTATGAAAAATCTCATTGTTTCTTTTCCTTTTAATTTTTTATTATGGAAAATTTCAAAGATATAAAAAAGTAGACAAGAAAACAAAAATGAACCCACGTCACCATCAGCCAGCTTCAATTCTACTGTTCTGCATGTCAGTTATTCAATGTAACTCCCCGCTCCCAACCCTCCCAGAGACACCATACCATTTCATATTTCATTCATAAATATTTTAGCATGTTTCTCTAAAAAGCAGTAACTTTTTTTATTGTGACTATGAAATTATTATCATACTTAAATAAAAGAATAATTCTTTACATCATCAACTATTCAAAAAAATTTTTTTTAATATTTTGTTTTTTATATTTGAGAGAGAGACAGATAGAGCATGAGCAATGGAGGGTCAGAGAGATGGAGACAGAATCTGAAGCAGGCTCCAGGCTTTGAGCTGTCAGCACAGAGCCCAATGCAGGGCTCAAACCCATAAACAGTGAGATCATGACCTGAGCCGAAGTCGGACGCTTAACCGACTGAGCCACCCAGGTGCCCCTATATCATTAACTATTTATTAAGTATTCAAATTTCCAATTGCCTCCTAATTTTTATTTTTCATTTGAATCATGATTCAAATAAAATCTACCTATTGAAATTTCAAAAACCACATGAACCCCATTTTAGTGTCTCCAAGTTTGGTATGTTTCTCACTTCTAAAGTGAACACATAATGTAGTATTTCTTTCTCTTTATTAAAATTGGTGGTTAAATTGTTAACATAATTCAAAAAATATGGTAGCTTTTGAAAAAAAAAAAAACTAAGATATTATTCTTAGAAAAGTTAATGATGCTTCCCCTTTATTTAAGATCCCCTAGGTCCAGTCTAGACTTTCCACTTAATATTAGCTTTGCTAGTCTTCAGCCCTGATTTTACCCAACCATCTGCTTTCTCCACCCCCTTTCCAGGGTTGCAGAGGGTTGCTGGTGATAATCACATAAGCAGGCTGTTTACATGCACCACAAATTCAGGCCATCAGCTGGGCCATCCCTATTTATCCCTAGTTGATTCCCTACCAATTTCACCACAGCAGCTGCTGCACACCCCCTTTCCTCCCCCACAAGCCTCCAGAACCTGCCTGGGCCTCCCTCACAGCAGATGCCTCTACACCTAAATGAACAATCAGGATGACAGGACCCACCATGAACTTGCTCAGTTTTTCCGCTTCACCCCAAATTTCCTCTTACTTGTAGTTCTGGTCTGAGAAGAAGACCTACATCTTCTTATACCTAATATATGTGTATATACGCACATAGAAGTCTCTGAAAAGAAGTTCACTAAAATGTCAACAATGGTTACATCTGAGAGGCAGGCTCTTAGGTGATTTGTACCTTTTTCTTCATACTTTTACTTTTTTCTCTGAGCATGTATCATTTTCGCAAAACCCATAATACCATTTCAAAATGTCAGTGATCCCCAAGAAAATGTGGGTGATCCCTACCAGTGAGAGACTTCCAATTTTCCCATATTCTCCATTACTCTTTGAGGTAGGCAGAAAAATGGCACCCAAACATGAAAGAATCATAATTCCTATAACCTATGTTATGTTACAATGGCAAAAAGGACTGTGCAGATGTGATTAAATTAAAGACCTTGAGATGGGGAGAATATTCTGAATTATCTGGGTGAGCCAATGTAACCTAACAAAGAGGGAGGCAAAAGAGAGTCAGAGAAATGTGACTAAGGAGACAGGATCAGAGATATGTAACATTGCTGGCTCTGAAGATGGAGGAAGTCACCACCAGCCAATATAGGCAGCATCTAGAAGCTGCAAAAGGCAAGAAAATGTGTTCTCCCCTAGAGAGACAACACATTGTCCTCCATGAAAGAATGCAGCCCTGCCAACACCTTGATTTTAGCCCAGGGACACCCATGTCAGGCTTTTGACTTCCAAACTGTACAATAATAACTTTTGCATTGGTTAAAAACTTTGTGGTAATTTGTTATAGCAGCAAGAGAAAACTAATATACCCTACTCCCTCCCCACTGAACAACTCAACATAACCTAAGTGGAAACAATGATTTGCTTTGCAGACAAGACAAGGCATGGTCACCATTGCCAACCACATGACTTAGAGTAAGTGCCTCCTTCATTGAACCCTTGGACCAACTCTGGGGCACTCCAAAGTTCAGCTGTAGCTGTACATTTGACATGGGGATCTTGATTCCAAAATCAATGTTTCTCTCCAGACTCCACTTCTGAGCTTCAGACCAATATTTCCAATATGGACGCCTCAATCTCAATGTGCCCAAGCCAGAAATCCTCATCTTTACCCTTGAGCCTGATTTTGCAGCCATGTCTCTTTGCTTCTATCATGGGCTTCCATTCGCCCAGCAAATCTCCCCTTTTCAGGCACATTTCTTCACCCCCAAACTCATCATCCTGTGCCATCCATCCACTGGACCTATCACAGTGTCCTCCTTTCCATTCCTGTTGTCCCAGCTCAAGATCTTAGGGCTGGAACCAGGTGGTCCGCTGCACTCTTGGGAGTTATCCTGCCAAAGCAGCTCGCTCACAGTATGCCTCTGCTCCAAAATCTTTTAATACTCTCTCGTGCTTATGGAATAATGCCCTAACTTGATGGTTTTACATTAAACCAAAATCCATCCCCTGACTCCCTTCCAGCCTTATCTCCTATCCCCTCCCTATATGTCGGCATGCTCTATGAGTCAGCTATGCTGGTTTCCTGTGCTTGGACCAAGTCCTGCCTTCTCCCACCTTCCTGCCTTTGGCCATGAGTACCCTTTTCTGCTGTATGTCTCGTCTAAAGTCCACGGTGTCCTCTGATGGCAACAGTGGCCACTAGGAAGGCACATGTTGCTCCAGACTGGGCCTGTTCACGATTTCATGTGTAGGTGCATCATTTCACTGCATCTTCATGATCATCAATCACATTTCACTAACGAGGAGATACAGGCCTAGAGAGTGACCTGCAGGGGTGCTTTTAAAATATGTCCGCGTGTGGTTTGATACTCCTTCTTTCAAAAGGTGGAGCCTAATCACACTCCCCTTGCATGTGGTACATGAGCTGGACTTAGTGACTCACTTCTAATGAACAGAATGTGGTGGAAGGTGCAGGTGTTTGGCTTCCCAAGTTGGGTCACAAGAGGCACTGCAGCTTTCTTCTTGGTCTCGAGTCTCTCACCCTGGAAGAGGCCAGTTACCATGTGGTGAGGACACGCGAGCAGCCCATGGAAAGGTCCGTGTGGAGAAAAATGGAGGCCTTCAGCCTGTGGGTGGGTGTGGCACCGTGTGGTACCGTGTGGGTAAGCCAACTTGAAAGTGGCTCCTGTAGGCTCAGTCACGTCTTCAGAAGACTACAGCCCCTGCGACGTCTTGACTGTAGCCTATGAGACACCTTGAAACAGAACCACCCAGCTGAGCAGCATGCACCTCAATTCCTGATCCACAGAAACTGTGAGAATTTAACAAGTGTTTACTGTTCCAGGCCACTAAGTGCTGGGGTAATTTGTTACACGGTAAGAGAAGCTAAAACACTTACCCGGGGTCATACGACTAGTAAGCTGGTAGAGGAGACATTTGAACTCTGGTTTGTCTGTCCCCAGAGCTCATGTTCTTAACCTCAGCCCAGAACTGCTGGAAGTGCTAGTTTATATTTTGCTTCCTTTAGAAAACTTTGACAAAGTCTACCCTCAAGATTCATCTTCCTCTAATCTGTACCCTTAAGCCCTACTCAAAATGCCCATTTATTTTGCCCCCAACAATCCCCATATTTGCCCAAGACCAACCTTACTTCGTTTGCAACTTCCGGCTCCTTTCAGTTTTGGGACCTACATCTTAGTGTTGGCACTAAAATTAAATGAGATAATATGTGTAAAAGTGCTTAGCAGAGGAATGGCGAAATTATACTATTTACTACTTCTTTATTTATTTATTTATTTATTTATTTATTTTTATTTTTTTTTAATAATATATGAAATTTATTGTCAAATTGGTTTCCATACAACACCCAGTGCTCATCCCAAAAGGTGCCCTCCTCAATACCCATCCCCCACCCTCTCCTCCCTCCCACCCCCCATCAACCCTCAGTTTGTTCTCAGTTTTTAACAGTCTCTTATGCTTTGGCTCTCTCCCACTCTAACCTCTTTTTTTTTTTTTTTTCTTTTTTCTTTTTTCCTCCCCCTCCCCCATGGGTTCCTGTTAAGTTTCTCAGGATCCACATAAGAGTGAAACCATATGGTATCTGTCTTTCTCTGTATGGCTTATTTCACTTAGCATCACACTCTCCAGTTCCATCCACGTTGCTACAAAAGGCCATATTTCATTTTTTCTCATTGCCACGTAGTATTCCATTGTGTATATAAACCACAATTTCTTTATCCATTCATCAGTTGATGGACATTTAGGCTCTTTCCATAATTTGGCTATTGTTGAGAGTGCTGCTATGAACATTGGGGTACAAGTGCCCCTATGCATCAGTACTCCTGTATCCCTTGGATAAATTCCTAGCAGTGCTATTGCTGGGTCATAGGGTAGGTCTATTTTTAATTTTCTGAGGAACCTCCACACTGCTTTCCAGAGCGGCTGCACCAATTTGCATTCCCACCAACAGTGCAAGAGGGTTCCCGTTTCTCCACATCCTCGCCAACATCTATAGTCTCCTGATTTGTTCATTTTGGCCACTCTGACTGGCGTGAGGTGATACCTGAGTGTGGTTTTGATTTGTATTTCCCTGATAAGGAGCGACACTGAACATCTTTTCATGTGCCTGTTGGCCATCCGGATGTCTTCTTTAGAGAAGTGTCTGTTCATGTTTTCTGCCCATTTCTTCACTGGGTTATTTGTTTTTCCGGTGTGGAGTTTGGTGAGCTCTTTATAGATTCTGGATACTAGCCCTTTGTCCGATATGTCATTTGCAAATATCTTTTCCCATTCCGTTGGTTGCCTTTTAGTTTTGTTGGTTGTTTCCTTTGCTGTGCAGAAGCTTTTTATCTTCATAAGTTCCCAGTAATTCACTTTTGCTTTTAATTCCCTTGCCTTTGGGGATGTGTCGAGTAAGAGATTGCTACGGCTGAGGTCAGAGAGGTCTTTTCCTGCTTTCTCCTCTAAGGTTTTGATGGTTTCCTGTCTCACATTCAGGTCCTTTATCCATTTTGAGTTTATTTTTGTGAATGGTGTGAGAAAGTGGTCTAGTTTCAACCTTCTGCATGTTGCTGTCCAGTTCTCCCAGCACCATTTGTTAAAGAGGCTGTCTTTTTTCCATTGGATGTTCTTTCCTGCTTTGTCAAAGATGAGTTGACCATACGTTTGTGGGTCTAGTTCTGGGGTTTCTATTCTATTCCATTGGTCTATGTGTCTGTTTTTGTGCCATACTATTTACTACTTCAAGTATACTTCTTATTAATAGTATAACATATTATTTATATTATTTATTTGAACACAGTATTTCTTCTGCTCTATGGATGAGGTCTCAACTTTGGGTATATATTAGAATCACCCAGGAAGCTATTAAAAACAAACAAACAAACAAACAAACCAATACATGGGCTATACCCTGAATTAAGAGGTCTGATTTAATAGGTCTTGGGGAAGCCAGGCAACAAAAACTCCCCAGATGACTTTAACGTGCAGCCAGGGTAGAAAACCACTGGATTAGGTCAGAGGTTCTCAACCAGAGGCTATTTTGTTGTCTCCCTGCCCACTCGATCCCTCATGCCCCTGATATTTGCTAGTGTCTGGAGATATTCTTGATGGTGATGGCTTTAGGGAGGTGCTATTGGCATCTAGTAGGTGGAGGCCAGAGAAGCTGCTGAACATTCCACAATGCACAGGCCAGCCCCACATCAGAGAATTATCTGGTGCTAAATGTCGATAGTGCTAAGGTTCAAAAAACCTGGATTAGATATTGGTTCCAGCTCCTGCTCTCATTCTCTTTAAGAGCATTGGTTCTTACTTATCTCTCTGACTCTTCTGGTATCTTTGAGAAGGATACAAGACCTGAGTCCTTCCCTCTCAAGACCAAATGTGGGCACCAACCAGCTTGTCTGCTGCCCCAACTGGGCTGGCTCCAGGCCTGTCAGGAGGGTCTGTGAATGGTCTTGTGCTTCCCCATTTCCCTTCAGTGCTTTAGCCTCTGTATTAGAACACTTGCTACAGAAACTATACTTAGTTGTAAATATGTCTCTCTTACTCCCAAAGCCAGAGCCCATATTTTATTCATCTCTATTTATTCCACAATACCAGGCTCTGTGCATTGCACTTGGTAGGTGTTCAATAAAATACTTATTGCATCAAAGTAGGATTAATATAATTTAAAGTTTTATCACACTTCTTGGCATCTCTTTGAAAGGTTACAGAAATAGAGGATACAAATGCCAGTTAGGAGAGAGCTCTTGTATTTCTGTTCTTGTGGAGTTAAAGTCAAATGGTCAGTTTTGCTACTTCTTAGTGTATTTATATGAGTTGCCAGAGGAAGTGAGCAACCATTTTAAATTAAGATATATTTAAAAAAAAAATTTAATGTTTATTTTTGACAGAGAGAGACAGAATGTGAGCGGCGGTGGGGGGGGGGGCGGGCAGAGAAAGAAGGGGACACAGACTCTGACGCAGGCTCCAGCCTCTTTGCTGTCAGCACAGACCCTGATGTGAGGTTCGAACCCACGAACCGTGAGATCATGACCTGAGCCAAAGTCAGACACTTAACCGACTGAGCCACCCAAGCACCCCAGAAGATATTTTTATAATAAATGACTAGGGATTTGAGAGGACTCTTATTTAGAGAAGTTCTCATATCTTTAAGATTCTTTTTCATTGGTTATCAGAAGTGAGAAATGCTTCATTTTCAAGGCAAAGCAATAACTTGGAGAATGATACTGAAAAAACCTTGTCTTAGAAAAATATATGCAAACTCTTCCACTTATTAATCATTTATACTCAATACATTATGGGCCTTCCATTTTCATAGTGGGCAAAATTAGGCACAGGTTTGGAACCTAATTAAAAAAACACGGTTTTCCAAGATCATTCATTCTCCTTTCAATGTTTTGCTAATCTCAGATTTTTATTTTTATTTTAATGTTTATTTACTTTTGAAGGAGACAGACAGCATAAGTGGGGGAGGGGCAGAGAGAGAGGGAGACAGAATCTGAAGCAGGCTCTGGGCTCTGAGCTGTCAGCACAGAGTCCGACATGGGGCTGGAACCCACAAGCCGTGAGATCATGACTGGAGCCTAAGTCAGATGCTTAACCAACCGAGCCACCCAGGCGCCCCTGATTTTTAAAAAACTGATAACGGGTGCCCCGCTGGCTCAGTTGGTACAGCATATGACTCTTGATTTCAGGGTTGTGAGTTTGAGTCCTTTGTTGGGTGCAGAGAGTACTTTTTCTTAAATAAAAAAAAAATTTTTTTTTTTTTACATTTATTTATTTTTGAGAGACAGAGAGAGACAGCGTGAGCAGGGGAGGAGCAGAGAGAGAGGGAGACAGAATCAGAAGCAGGCTCCAGGCTCCAAGCTGTCAGCACTGAGCCCAAAGCGGGGCTCAAACTCACAGACTGAGATCATGACCTGAGCCGAAGTCGGACGCTTTGACTGACTGAGCCACCCAGGCACCCCCAGAGAGTACTTAAAAAAAATCTTTTAAAACCCTGGTAAAATCTGGGGTATATTTAATTCTCCAAATTAAGAAAGTCAGTCAAGAGTCTATTCAACTTGGCATTCTCAAGAAGGGCATATCTAAACAAACAAAAAAAGTGATATTCGAGGGCTAAAGGTCTAATTTAAGGTCTTTCATTCTATGTAATATGAGGTTTTACAAGCCTTGCTTAATTTTCTAATGCCTTGGTTTCCTTACATTGTTTTCACAAAGGGCTGGCATGAAAACATTTCAAAGCAACAAGTTAAATATACATCATTTTCTCTAAATTGACCTTTCTTCCACCTATGATCTAAAATAGTGGACCACTGCTTAAATGTCATCTTTCAGGTGAGATCCTTCCTGACCACCCTATGCAAAATTAAGCCCCTTCGATATTCTGCATTCCCCCTCTCTGCTTTCTTTTTCCCTATAGCACTTACTTGTTCATTGTCTGTCATCCCCCACTAGGATATAAATTCCATAAAGGCAAGGAAGGTGCTTTACCTCCAGCACCTAGAATGATGTTTGGTGCATCGTAGTACTCAATAAATACTTACTGTATGAATGAGTGAATTATGCAAATCTAGAGATGAAATACACTATAACACCATCAAAGGCAGGAATTAGGTGTGACTGAATCAACAGGGCTAGATCTCAAAAGCATGCATTTGAGAGCAAACAAAAGCAAGTTGCAAAATAATGCATGCATTTCCTCATCTGCAAAATAGGGCTGGTAATGGCATTGTTATCAGGATCAAGTTAGTTCATTAGTGTTAAATGCTGAGAACAATGATATAAGCACTCAATAAATGTTATTTGCCATCATCATCATTACATTGATGAGAAATCACTCACAGCAAATAGTACTACTAATTTTATATGATATAATCTAATGTTACATGGTTAACCAACCTTAAGAGCTCTGGAAGGACTATAGACTAAACTGATTACTTTTGTGAGCAGAGAAGAACTCATATGATGGCCAAGGAGAATTTTAAATTTATCTGTCATGTTCTAATATTTTAAATGTAGAATCGATCCATATAACTAAAAATCAGTATTTAAAAAAGTTTAGTCCTATTTCCTGAGACATAATAACCTTGAGAGGGGGCAGGGAAGAAGGGAGGAAGAGAGAAAGAGTGAGGAGAGAGAATGGAGAGATGAATTACTTAGGATAAGAATTTTTTAACTTTTCTGATTTATTTCTGAAGTGCTTCTAGAATAATCACCACGGATAGGATGCTCTTAGCCTGGACTGAAAATAGCTAGAGACAAGAACCACGAATAAAACTGACCTGGAGTCCTGGATAGATTACATGAGTTAGGTGGATTGGAGAAAACTATCATTAACACAATCTTAAAATAGGAATAAATTATTTGAGGCCTTGTGTTGGTACTTACTGATGCTTCAGCCACTGCTCCACAAATGGAATGGAGAAGAATTCCGTGAAAGACTCCCCTATCCTCTTTGGATTTTGACTGGTAACGATGCCATATTTTGATTGACAAGAAAACAATAAGCAAAAATTCAAGTCAATTGTTGCTATTCTGCTTGCAAATGAACACTATTGAATCCTTAGGGTCATTGAATATTCAAACACATGCAAAACTTACTTGTATAACCACTCAGTCAGAAAATCACAGGCAATGAATTTGGTTCTTTTTCTCTAAAGAGAAAAAAGAGAAGAGAGAATTAAATTATACTCTTTGTCCACATGTCTGAGTAGGACAAAGGAAGAGAGGTTAATTGATTTTTTGGGTTAGATGAAATATGCATGAGTCTTTGATGAGGTTTATAAGTACATCAACAAACAGTAGCTTGGGGTGATGTAAAGAATTCTGAAGACTTTTCTCCAGTCATCTTTATTTTTTTGTTTTTAATTTTTTTAATGTTTATTTATTTTTGAGAGAGAGACAGAGTGCAAGCAGGGGAAGGGCAGAGAGAGAGAGACACAGAATCTGAAACAGGCTCCAGGCTCTAAGCTGTCAGCACAGAGCCTGACGTGGCGCTGGAACCCATGAACTGTGAGATCATGCCTGAGCTGAAGTCAGAAGCTTAACCAACTGAGCCACCTAGGCACCCCTCTCCAGTCATCTTTGGATTAGCACATTTTCTGATAGCAGGGACTAATAAAAGACAGTGCACATAGTAGGAGGCTTACTACATGCTTTTGGAATTGTCACAGAAGGATTTTATTTAAATATGGAACTTGATTCTGAGTAACTATACTTACTGCTTTCTCCCAGTCCACTCGAACCCTCCCAACAGCACTACTTCGGGTCTGGGTACCATCTTGCAATGTGGAAGCCAAGCATGCAGGTGCCATTGGCCAGTGTGGCTGACCCTGCCAGTTGTCCACCCAACAGTGGCTCCAGGTCTACACTTCTCCCACCCGGTTCTGTGCCTCAGGAGGCTGATTTTATGGTTCACTTCCACCAGGCTCCCTTACTCACTAGGTGGGTCCAGCCAGTGGGAGGTACCAGCAGGAGATCCGAGACAGGGAGGATAGACAGGGTGTAGTGGATTGAACTGTGTGTCCTCCTCGACCCAAATTCATACGTTTAACTCCTAACTCCCAGAACTTCAGAATGTGACTGTATTTGGAAATAGGATCATTACAAATATAATTAGTTGCGTCCAGCCACTCCTGAAGGGCACAGCAACTCCAAAGAAAATGAATAAATTTGGGGTAATATACCAAGTAAGAAGGGAGATGCTATTGGCTAAACCATCAATGGCAGATTTCTACTGACACTGTACTAGACCCTAGATCCTGCTATACCCAAATTCCAAAGCCCAAATTCCCTGGACCTTTCAGGTACATGAGCCACTATATTCATTTTTTTTTTTAAATGCTTATTTATTTTTTCAGAGAGAGAGAGAGAGAGAGTGAGTGAGCATAAGTGGGGGAGGGGAAGAGAGAGAGGGAGACAGAATCCTAAGCAGGCTCCAAGCTCTGAGCTGTCAGTACACAGCCTGATGCAGGGCTCAAACTCACAGACTGTGAGATCATTACCTGAGCCAAAGTCAGGCGCTTAACTGACTGAGCCACTCAGGCATCCCTAGTCTCTGTTCGATTAAGCCAGTTTGTATTGGGTTGTTTATTGCTTACAACAGGAAAAGTTTTAACTCCTATTCCTTTTTTTCTCCAATCAGCTAACCCCCACTTGTCCTTCTAGATGCCTCCAGGAAGACTTTCTGACCATTCTCACCCTCCTCAGCTTAAACTCCCCAGCCCTCCACCCTCAGTTCCTCATTTGCCACTCTGTCATAGTACCTCAGACATAACCATAACATAATACTTGCCCACATGTCTATCTTCCCCGCTTAACTATAAACTTCCTGAGGACAAGGCACATGTCTCTTTTCTTTATATTCTTAGTGCTTAATTGAGTGCCTTGCATGGAGTAGGTGATCAATGGGTGGTAAGTAAATGAATGAATGAATTCACCATTCAACTCTCAAATATCAAAGCAAGAAAGAGCTTATTTACCAGAATTCTGACATCTTTTTTTAAAAGTTTATTTATTTATTTTAAGAGTGCATGCAAACGGGAGAGGGGCAGAGAGAGATGGAGAAAAAGAGAATCCCAAGCAGGCTCGGCACTGTTAGTTCAGAGTCTGAAGTGGGGCTTGATCTCACAAATGGCGAGATCGTGACCTGAGCTGAAGTCAGACGCTTAACCTACTGAGCCACCCAGGCGCCCCAAGAATTCTGATATTTAAAACTAGTGACTGCTTGGGGCACCTGGGTGGCTCAGTCAGTTGAACGTCCGACTTCGGCTCAAGTCATGATCTCAGTGTTCGCGGGTTTGAGCCCCACATCGGGTTCCATGCTGACCGTTCAGAGCCTGGAGCCTGTTTCAGATTCTGTGTCTCCCTCTTTCTCTGCCCCTCCCCTGCTCACACTTTGTCTCTGTCTCAAAAATAAATAAACATTAAAAAAAAAAAAAACAAAAACCCAACTATGGATTGCTAATATAATTCTGGATAGTTTCTCTTCATTTTCTTCTCCTAATATTTTATCATGAAAATGTTTCTTCTTTTTTTTCCCCTCTTCACTTCAAAATAGCCAACTCAGCTTTATAATCTTAGATAAGGTTGAAAAAAAAAACTGTTGTGAAATTGATTCTCACCAAAAAGGAAAGTGCTGCTTAAAATTTTTTACTGAAAGCTTTACTACAGCCGTTAGTCCATAAAACAGAGCAGTTCCCGAGTTGCTGGAGATTGTTTGCAGTCTTCTACCTCCTTGCTGATAGCCTTTTATTAAAAAATTGAAACAATGCTGGCCAGGGTAATAAAATTAAATGTACTGGAGCATGTAACAGGGTTTTCTAAGTCTGCCTTGCAAAAGCAGGGTTGCCTTCAAAAAGCCATCTTTAACCCAACTAAGAAAATACTTGTACAACAATGCAAATATGTATCTAGCATGGATTGCTGTATAATTTAAACAATTCAGCAATTGTAAGATGGCAGTGTCTCTTTCTTTCCTGTCCATAAAAGATGCATTGTTCCCTTGGCATTTACTGCACTGTTTGGTGGTAAAGATTCCTTCTACCAAGGGAATGCAGTTTGACTTACTCTATTAAATAGACTTTTAAAATAGCCCAATGGTCTGATGTATGAAGGTCATGCAGACAGATTTAATCACTTTTGATGCAAAGAAATAAAATGGAAGAAATTGTGTTTTCCTTCTGATCTGAGCAAGTGTGGACGTGCCGTGCATACTCAGACACGTGGAACAGTGAGGATATTGTTCAGCTGTTGTTTAGTTTAAAAATTATCTGCCAGGGAGCTGAAAGAGAGAAGGGAGAGCAAATGAAAAGTTGTGGTGAGTGAAGAGATAAGAGAGGAAGTAATAGAGAGAAAAATTAAAGAGTGAGATTAAGAAAGTGTGGGCACCCAGGGTTTACGTAATGTGGACAAACATACTGAGTTCATGATTGTTAAAGGGTGAGTATGTGCAAGTTTCGGCAAGCAGAGGAAACAGTTAAGACAACCTCAAACAAGGTTAAAAAGCAATTTTTAAAAATCCAGAATTAAAAAGAAAAAGAGTAAATGACAAAGGATAAGACATCATCATGTCATCATGAGTCTGCAACTTACTTTAAAATGCACCCAAAAAACAAGGTAGATGGATAGACGGATGGACTGATGGATTGGTGGACAGATATGCAACCAAGCCAATAAAGCAAAATGGTAACTGTAGAATCTAGGTGGTAAATATGTGGATGTTCCCTCTGAAATTCTTTCACTGTTCTATATTGCTGGAAAAATTTTGTAATAAAATTCGGGGGTGGAAAACATCATCATAAAAGACTGAAACTCCAAAGAGAAAAAAGGCAGAAATTGGAGTTCAACCCAGACAGTACCTTGCCCCGATGTTCATGTTGGGTACGCCCATAAGAAGCAGACTAGAAGTGCAGAGACTAGAAAGAGAAACTACTTGCATTGGAAAGTCACTGAATCTGCATCCGGTAATGAATGTAATTCCACCCAAGAAAGGACAAAAGCACATGCTGTGAGGTTAGTGCACTGAAGTGTGGCTTGCTATGGCATTGTGTTTGTTGAGATTCTTTGGGTTTGCAAGGTTTAGAAATCTGTTCGGGTTACCTTGGTTACTGGGTATTTTTCACAAATCAGTTTAGGATAGATTTTGCCGCAGCAAACAACCCCTAAATCTGAGAAGCTTATATCATCAATGGCTTTTTTTTCACTCATGTTACATGAACATTTCAATCAGCTATAGCTCCCTGCTCCACGTTGTCTTTACTCTGGGATTCAGGCTGACGAGCTTCTCTCTAAAATAGCGCTAGTTATCACATTAAGTGAAAACGACATGGTGAACCATGCTTTGACTCTTAGAGTGTGTATTTGGAAATGACATATGTCACGTTCACACATTGCTTTGACCAAAGCAGTCACATGGTCAAGCCTCCCTTAGAGAGAGGCCACAAATATTTTTGAACACAAGTATAGTCTCGCACACGGGGTTAATGTAAAGACAGAAGGTGTGGAAGGAAAATGGGAATTCCTCTGACTGGGGGCAGGTCTCAGGGAGAAGTGGACCAGGGTCCATGGCTGTTCAGGGTGCAGGTCTGGCTAATCACAGTAGCCTCATCTACTTATAGCTTTGTGGCTCAACAACAGTTCTGGTTCTCAATCTACGTGGGACTCAGCCCTGTGGCATCGCTACTCCCCAGAAGGAAGAATCTGATTGGATTGGTAAGATACTACTCAGAATGGGCCATCCCTGTTGGGCAGAGCAATTGTACCAGATCATTTCATAGCCACTTGGCATTCTCAAGTGGCTGCCTATAGGGTGTGACACTTATTCTTGTCTCAATCACTTGTAGCCAGGGTAATGGGGACATGGACAAAGCAGGGACAGAGGGCTGAAGTTAAGGCTGTGGGTGTGGCATGCACTTAGAATGTCATAGCCTCCTTTCCCACATAGCTATTCTCTACAGTAAACTTCCAGATGCCTGAGAACCAGCCCCCCAAGACAAAAGTGATAACTGATGCTAGAAACGAGCACTCACTTGGACTACAGCCAGATGCCAAAATACTTATCAAAGCAAACTTCAAACAGAAGTTACATTTTCCCCAACTGCATTAGAATTTCATTAAAGAAAAATAATACTTCTCAAAAGAACTTAAAAATACACACTCATGGGGCACCTGGGTGGCTCAGTTGGTTAAGTGTCTGACTTCGGCTCAGGTCATGATCTCATAGTTTGTGGGTTCAAGCCCTGTATCGGGCCCTGTGCTGACAGCTCAGAGCCTGGAGCCTACTTCGGATTCTGTGTCTCCCTCTCTCTCTGCCCCTTCCCAGCTCACGCTCTCTCTCTGTCTCTCAAAAATGAATAAATGTTAGGGGCGCCTGGGTGGCTCAGTCGGTTGAGCGGCCGACTTCGGCTCAGGTCATGATCTCGGGGTCCGTGAGTTCGAGCCCCGCGTCGGGCTCTGTACTGACAGCACAGAGCCTGGAGCCTGCTTCAGATTCTGTGTCTCCCTCTCTCTCTGACCCTCCCCCGTTCATGCTCTGTCTCTCTCTGTCTCAAAAATAAATAAACATTAAAAAATAATAAAAATAAAAAAATAAAAAATAAAAAAATGAATAAATGTTAAAAAAATAAAAAAAAAATACACTCATAACACAAAGTATAGACCAAGACTTTCAGCACGGGCCACGTGCTCATTTCTAAAAGTGTTCTGAAATAAAAGGAGTAACGCTAAAATAATTCTACCACACCTTTCCTGTGACAAATCTATTTTTTCCACTCCTTAGAAAAGTTTTTCAAACAAAAGTGGATGGTATTTCTAATTCCTTTATTGGTCAAGGCCAGGAAACAGAGTTTCTTCCTTCACTGACCACAGCCCTTGTACTTTTTAAAAGATATTGGGTATTTTATTTAAAAAATAAAAGACTACAATAAATGACTGTAAGATAGCACAGGACTCTAAGAAGAAATAGATTTGTTTTACTGAATTATTCATAGTAGCAAATTTTAGTGTCATGAGATCATCAAATGACTTATCAGGAGTTAGAAATAGTTTCCTGATACTAACTTTTGTTTACAATAGTCTTCATTGTAATGGAATTTGATGAGCAACCAAAGCAAAAGGGAAAATTTTATGCCGTGTGGGATAGGATAGGAAAAGAGGCAGAAAGTCTTATCACCTCTATCCAGACCCTGCATTTAATCCATATTTAAAGCTGAGATAAGATTTATTTTCAGGCATCATTTTAGTCATGCAGAAAACTCCTGATTTCTTTCTAAATTACGCACAGTGCATTGTTCCGGTTTAGTCCTGTTCAGTAAACATTTACTGAGGACCTACTATGTGCCAAGCCTGTGTTAAACACAAGAGATAAAGAAATGAGTAAGCTATGGCTGCACTGTGGTTATTAATTCAACATCCAGCAACCAACCTCCGGCTGGAGGTTGCTGTGATGAGTATGGAGGACTAAGTCCATCTCCAGCTCCAGGTATGAATCCCGATTAGGCAGTCCAGATAAGCCCACCCTACCTGCCACCTAGACCTAAACCTGGTCCACATTTATCCTGGCCCGAGGGATTTGCTGAATGGAGAATGGGTGCATAATCAATTTCAGACTGATAAAGTATGAGGGGAGATGTGCTGGGGCTTCTGGGAAATCATTTCCTTTCCTTTCCTTTCCTTTCCTTTTCTTTTCTTTTTAATGTTTATTGAGAGACAGAGTGAGAGTGGGGGAGGGGAAAAGAGAGAGGGAGACACAGAATCCAAAGCAGGCTCCAGGCTCTGGAGCTGTCAGCACAGAGCCCAACGCAGGGATTGAACCCACAAGTTGCGAGATCATGACCTGAGCCGAAGTCGGACGCTCAACTGACTGAGCCACCCAGGTGCCCCAGGTTGCTGTAGTTGCGGGGGCAAAGCCTAGGCCAGTGGCAGTATCTGTTTGGCCACTCTGAGGGAAGCCAGCCTGAGGATAAAACCAACTTTGCAAGAGGCCACCCAGAGAGGCAGAAGAGAACCAAGTCTCTGGTTTTATCATTGAGTTCTCAATCAAACCCATCCTGAAATCTTCCTTCTTTACCTCAGAACCTTTTAGTTTCCTGAACCAAAGAATCCCCTTCATTATTTAAGACAGTTTCCTTCTGTTCGCAGCACAATGAGTCCTAGCCAAGATAGCTGCCCAGTATCCTTTCTGCCTTCTTTTGGTAACAGCACCTTGAGTTCCTTTTGGGGATCTGTCTTTCCCCAATTCTAAAGCTATGTGCACTGGGTTAGGGATCCTTCACTTTGCCCAACAGCCCACAGCCCACTAAATTCCCCTAGTTCCAAGGATTGATTCCAAAGTAGGTCATTGACCTGAGTCAGTTCAATTAGAAACTCAGGAAGAGACTTTCTCTTTCTAAGGCATGAGACATAGGCTAGTGTCACAAGGCAGGGACCATTTGAGGGTGGAGCCACGCCAGAGGAAACTGAATCAAGAGATGGAAAGGGAACCAAATCGTGAAGACATCATCTGGGTCCCCAGATCAAGCTGTGGAAGATCTCCCCATGGGAGAGGACATATATAAACAAACAAACAAACAAACAATCCTTTTCACTGAAGTCAGTTCAAATGGGGTTTTCCGTCATGTGAGGGACTGGCCCCCAGAGTTAACTAGCAGATACGGGAATAGTGAGTTCTGCATACTTAACACATCCAGCTGGAACAAACTCTTTGAGTTCATCATACTTTTTACTGCTGACAATATAAACTTTTATCAAAAATTGCTTATAGCAAAAAGTATTAACTTAATTATTAACCAAAATATTTTCAGAGCTGCATTGGAAAGAAATCCCAAGTGAAGTTTATAATAGCCACTAAGCCAGCTCTGTTCAGTATATCTGTCCAGTTATGTTCTTATTAAGTTCTCACCTCTCATGTTCCAATTAAGCTAATCCAAAGGCAGGGCTAGATGTCAGTGGATCACCAAGAACATGGAGCCAAATGTAATGTCTAATCTTAAGATGATGTTTACATGTCTCAAACTTAATTTGCCACTAGAATACAACCCAATTCATGACAGAATAGGAATGGTATTATGGCCTTTTAATCAATGTTCAGTCTAAGAAAAATGCTATCTTAACAATTGCATAGTTGATTTTCTTTTCACCTCTTCCAAATCACATAGACTCTGGGCTGACCAGGGATCCCAGGGAAGGCAGCTATAAACATAAATAGAAGATCAGGAAGGTCAATGTCAACAAAGATGCAGCAAGGAACAGACAAGTCTTCATGAAAATTCTACAAAGACCTGTCTTGGTATAAAAATTATTTGCAACCTAACTTCACAGTTATGCCTCCAGGAGATCAAGGGGTCTCTTGCACTCCCTTCAAGGCCTGCCCTCTGCTCAGAGAAGATGGAAAAATTGATCAGGGCCTATGCAAAAGGAAGCTTCTGGCAGAGGCTCTGACAATCGGGGCTTTCTTAATCCATCTCACTATCCCCGTCTGAAACTGGGTTTATTCTTTTCTTCACTTTCAACCTGGACCCATGTCTCCTCCCTCTGTTTTCTCACTTGTTGCCAGCTGCCTCTCTTCCTGAATCCCTCAAGCACAATCTTGAAAGACAATGGCTACCCCCTACTAAACACTCACCCTGTGCTAAGTGCCATACACAGAACATCTTAATCCTCCCAAAAACCCTGGTGAGGTGGGTACTATGGTTATCACCCTCCCCATTTAACAAATAAGAAAACTGAGACCCTTAGAGTTTTAGAGTTTAAGGAAACTTCCCAGATGCCCAGAGCTAGCAAAACTTGGAGGAGGGAGGGCACCTGGGTGGCTCAGTCAGTTAAGCATCCGACTTTGGCTCAGGTCATGATTTCACAGTCTGAGTTTGAGCCCTGTGTTGGGCTCTGTGCTGACAGCTCAGAGCCTGGAGCCTGCTTCAGATTCTGTGTGTCTCTCTCTCTCTCTTTGCCCCTTCCCCGCTCACACTCGGGTCTCTCTCTCTCTCTTTCTCTCAAAAGATGAATAAATGTTAAAAAAAAATTTTTTTTTGAAGTTGGAGGAGGGGATTCAAGCCCACCCTTTTGATTCCAGCAACCCTACCTTACCTTTCCTTACTGTATTCTCAGAGCCCTCCACATGTCTGAGTTTAACCTCCCACTACTCTTTAACTCTCCACATGGCCAGTCTCAACCCACCTCTTCCTTACACACTGCCCTCATTCTTAGTTTTCCATTCCGGGGCTAAGGAACATTTTTCCAATTCAATTTTGTTCTTATTTTATTGCTACTTTTCACTGTAGCTGTGCCAGTCACTGAGTTGAACACATTATCTTATTTAAATTCTCTTACTATGAATGATATTATCATTATATGTAATAATACGTATATCATTATATATATTATAATAATATATATATTATTATTACTATTTCTATTTCACAGAGGAGTACACTGAGGCTTAAAAGGTTAAAATTACAAGGTCCCAGTGCTAGCCAGGTCCAAAGTCACATACCTAGAAAGAGGTAGAACTGGGCTCTCAATTCAGGTAAGCATAGCTCCAAACTCTATGCTTAATCATTAAGCTTCCCTTACACTGCCTCCCACATAACAACAGCAGCAGCTACTACTACAAAACTCTGGGTGTTTTTAGGATTTCAGAACAAGGGTTGGCAAACTTTCTTAAATGGCCAGGTATACATATTAGGCTTGTGTTACAACTATTCAACTTCGCTACAGTGAAAGAGTGCAAAAGTGCACTTTCAGTGCAAAAGTGGCCATAGACAAAAATGTAAAGGAATGGGTGTGGCTGTGTTCCAATAAAATTTCAGTTACAAAAAGAGGTAGCTGGCCCTAGAGGCCATAATTTGCAGACCTCTGCTTTAGAACATTATCAATCACTGATAGATGCTTTTTCATGCAGAAGCATGGAAAAATCCATAGTACTTGATTTCTGACCCAGAAATTTGATTTCAAGAAAGCTCGGTTTCACCCATTTCCTGGACAGCCCTTTTATTATTCTAAGGGATTAACAGTTTAAACATCTTTTGGCTCTGGAAGTAGTTTATGACTTGGGTTTTCTTGTTTCTAAAAAGTAGCAGGAGGAATGCAGCTCTCTAAACAACCAAGAGGGCCAAAAGAATCAATTGAACCTTATTTTCACTTTTTAAAAAATGGTTTCCAATCCTTTAGACATTAATTCTCAAGAGAATTTTGGGATACCTTGCAGTCTTTCTTTCTTTTTCGGTCACTATGGCTGTGATTCTAGCAGCTTCTTCAGCATTGGTGGGCCCTTAACAGTGCATTCTCAGGTTCTGAGCTCACCATATTATTTCCAAGGGTTATGTTTAGATTTTTACAAATATATATTACTTTTTAAAGGCGCTAGTATTTTTAGAACGATGAGGAAAATCCATCCTTGGCCATCTGTAATATCCAGAAATTAGTAACAAGGATACCACCTTCCATTTATTCAAGCAACAACTGGTCACTCAGCAGGGACCATGGGGAATAACATTCCTTTTACAGACTCGCTATTTTCTAGGCATCATGTTAATCATGTTAACAACAGTTAATATGCATTGAATGTTGTCACTCTGCCAGGCACTCTTCTAAATTTTACTTAGCTCATTTATCCTCATGACAACTACGTATTATTAGGTTACTATTCTTATTATTCCCATTTTACAGATTAGGAAACAGGGGCACAGAAAGGTTAAATACCTTGTCCAAAGTCACTTACTAGTAGATGGTCAGAGTCAGAATTTGAACTCAGTTGGACTCCAGAACTTGCTCTTTCACACATTACCTCATTTAACCCTGTCCATAAGCCCACCAGTGGTTTACAAATGAGGGGAAGAGGGAGATGCAGACAAGTAACTTCCCTGAAGTCACTAGGCTAGAGCCAGAAGTCAAACTTGCCACCTGCTGCAAAATCCATACTATTTCTAATACAGTATATGAGGTGAATTGCAAAAAGGGCCACCATTCTTCACCCTTTCCTGGATCCACAACCTTTGCAGTGTAGTTTTATAGCTCTTCCCATCAAGAGGTGGAGTCTATTTTCTTACTCTCTGAATCTGAGCTGGCCTTGTGACTTGCTTTGGCCAACGTAATGCCGTAAAAGTAGCAATATGCCAGTTCCAAACCTCATCAGGCTCAAGAGGCCTTGAGAACTTCTACTTGAACCCTCGCACCCCTGCCCAGCTACGATGTGAACTCTCCAGGGTTAATTTGATGGAAGCTGAGTGGCCAAGTTGAACAGAGGTGATACATCCCAGCTAAGGCCTTCCTAGACTCAGCCTGCCCGCAGACACAAGAATGGCCCCAACCAAGGCCAGAAGAACCTCCCAGCTGAGCCCAGCCCAATTGCTCTCTTGCAGGAAAATGAACTAAATAAACTGTTGTTTTATGCCACTAACTTTTGAGGTAGTGTGTTATGTAGCAAAAAATCAACAGATGCCGTGTATAATAAGTGAAATGCAATTTATAGCCAAATGCTCTCCCTATTTAGCAGACAGTCAAGACTGCTACGACAGCCCCCTGGCATAGAGCCATGCCCCTGAAAGCAAGAGGACAAAGCTTCAGAGCAGAAAAGGAAAATCCTGTCACAAAGCCACTGCCCTTTATTTTATAAGGCAACCAAGGGGTCACCCTCAGGTCAGAGCCTGTTGACTTTCTTTCTAAAGCCTTGTCTTTTGAGGATGACTTTGATTTTTAGAAACAAAAGCAACTCCTAGCCAAGTTTGGGAATGAAGTGATCAATGCTGCCATTGTTAAAAAGAAGAAAGAAAAGAAGCATGACTATCAAGTTATAATAAGATTTTCTTGTATGGTTTACAAACTGGATCGGACAGCAATTCCAAGAGCCTCAGAGTGAAGTATTTTCAACACTAACAGCCTTATTGGCATTCAGCAGTCCCCCCTTATCGACATAGGATAGGTTCCAAGACCTCAGTGGATGCCTGAAACTGCCGTGAGTACCAAACCCTGCATGTAGTATGTTTTCCCCGTATATACATACCTATGACAAATTTAATTTATAAATTAGGCACAATAAGACAACAACAATTTCAACAATGTTTTTTAAGTTTATTTATTTATTTTGAGAGAGACAGAGAGAGCAAGCTGGGGAAGGAGGGGGCAGAGACAGAGAGGTGGGGGGAGAGAGAGAGAATCCCAAGCAGGCTCTCGCTGTCAGCACAAAGCCTGATGCGGGGCTCGAACTCACGAACCGTGAGATCATGACCTAAGCCGAAACCAAGAATCAGACGCTTAACTGACTGAGCCACCCAGGCGCCCCCATGGGTACTTCTTGAACCTCTGTTTCCTTATCCATAAAAGAGGGACAATAAAACCACCCATTCAAAGGGTTATTGTAAGTAACAATGCGATCACAATGTGAAATAATGCCTGGCATATGGAAAGTACTCTACAAATGATTGCCATCAATCACCATTGATTAATCACTTAGAAGGTAACTGTTGGGTAATGGTAGATGATTAAGAAATAGCTCTTAACTTAGAGCCGTATTTCATATTTAGGTACTAACTTCCAAAATGTGAAATTGGGATCTGCTATCTGGACCCACTTAAATGCTGTGACATTCAACGTTTATTTATTTTTGGGACAGAGAGAGACAGAGCATGAACGGGGGAGGGGCAGAGAGAGAGGGAGACACAGGATCGGAAACAGGCTCCAGGCTCTGAGCCATCAGCCCAGAGCCCGACGTGGGGCTCGAACTCACGGACCGCGAGATCGTGACCTGGCTGAAGTCGGACGCTTAACCGACTGTGCCACCCAGGCGCCCCAAATGCTGTGACATTCAATCAAATGTAATAAGATCAGGTAAAAACCCAGTTTCCTCTACTGAAAATCTATCCAAGCAATAAAGATGAAGTACTGATACATGTACAACACAGATGAACCTCACAAACACTGTACTAAATGAAATAAGCCAGATGTAAAAGACCATATTATGTGATTCTAGTTATTTGAAATGTTCAGAAAAGGTAAATCTATGGAGATAAAAAGTAGATTCGCTGTTGCTTGGGGGTAGGGGTGGAAATGAAGAGTAACCAGAAATAGCTACTAGAGATTGGGGTGGGGAGAGGTTATGGAAATGTTCTAAAATTAGATTGTGGTGATGGCTGCACAACTCTAAATGTGGTTCAGTTAAAATGAGTGGACTTTTTAAAATCCTTTTTTTAGAGGCACCCAGGTGGCTCAATCAGTCGAGCATCTGACTCTTGATTTTGGCTCAGGGCATGATCTTGCGGTTGTGGGATTGAGCCCTGCATCGGGCTCTGCACTGACAGCATGGAGCCTGCTGGGGATTCTCTCTCCCTCTCTCTCTGCCCCTCTCCCCTACTTTCACTTGCTCTCCTAACTCCATTTAACATACAAACACAGGTGGGGTCTTTTTTACATGGTTTTAATATATATTGATTTTTCCAGGAAAGCAACCACCACATATACTGAGGGAAAAGTGTACTTTGTTCTATTCAGAACCTAAGAGTTTCTCACCATTTCAGAAAAATCCTAATACCATGGGCAATATCACTTACAGTATCTGAATGACTGATACATCGTGCGTGATGCAGTCTGCCTTTTGCAGCTATCATATTCGTGGTGATTCTTTTTTTTTTTTTTTTTAATGTTTTTATTTATTTTTGAGACAGGGAGAGACAGAGCACGAGCAGGGGAGGGGCAGAGAGAGAGGGAGACACAGAATCGGAAGCAGGCTCCAGGCTCTGAGCTGTCAGCACAGAGCCCAACGCGGGGCTCAAACTCACAAACTGTGAGATCATGACCTGAGCTGAGGTTGGACGCTCAACCGACTGAGCCACCCAGGAGCCCCTGATTCTATGAATAGGTACAAGCAAGTCACTACTCATATCTTCTAGTATAGTTTTACCTGAGATTTTAAAAAATTAAAAAATATTACATATGTTGTAAATGGTTTCCATTTTCTTTCTCCTTTATGCTATAGTCTGCTATAGTATAAACAGCCACTATATATATATATATATACATGTGTGTGTGTGTGTGTATACGTATATATGTGTGTATACATATACACACACACATATATATATATGTTTGAAACTATTGCACAGATAGATTATTAGCTAATGAGCACCTAATGAATCATACATGCTAGGTCCATGCCCCTTATGCCCCTTTGCAATGTGACTTTGCTAATTTTTCTAGAAGGAGTCTATTTCTCACCTACTTATGGGTTGCCATGTGAGTTCCTGGCTTTGTGAATTGCTTTGACCAGTGGAACGTGGTAGAAGGGTTGCTGTTGGAGTTCCAGAGCCCCAGCCTCACATTTCTGTCTTTGCCCTCTTGGAAATGTCCTGAAACCACCAGACTGTAAAGAAGCAGGGCTGGCCTGCTACAGGATAAGAGCCATGAGGAGGAGAACTGAAGTGCCTAGCCAACACCAGCACTGAGGCCCCAGCCATGTGCCTGACACCAGCTTGGACCTCCCAGCCCTTCCCAGTCACCTGCTGACAGCAGTCACATGAGTGAGTCGAGGTGAGACCAAGAGAAGAACATTCAGCCCACAGAAATATTAAATCAATGTGTTAAGACGTGCAGTTTCCAGGTAGTTTGTTATAAACAACACACACAGCAGGGGCACCCAGGTGGCTCAGCTGGTTAAGCATCTGACTCTTGATTTTGGCTCAGGTCATGATCTCATGGTTTGTGAGTTTGAGCCCCACATCAGGCTCTGCAATAAGACTGCGGAGCCTGCTTGGGATTCTCTCTCTTCTTCTCTCTCTCTCTGCCCCCTCCCAGTTCACATGCACTCTCTCTCTCTCTTTCTCTCCAAATTACCTAAGCATTTCAAGATATGAAAAGGCTCTTTAAAATGTGACGAGGGGGCACAGGGCCCACCAACACAGAGAACCTTGTGCTGATGAGTTCCCACTGCTCCTAAAATAAAACCCGCACTTTTTACTGGCTTATATGATGTGGCCACTGTAGAGCGGCCATCTTACCTCCCACCTCATTAGTTTGCTCTGCTCCCCCCATACTGGCTTTCTTTTTGTCCCTGGAAGAGGTGACTGAATTTGGCAGTACTGGGTCATTAAGAAAGCTTAAGAAGAGTTGTGCTGGAGGATTTCAGGGTCAAAGCACCACAAGTAAAAGAGAGAACAAGTGGTGTAAAAAGATGGAGGTGAGGTGTGTCACTGTTACTCAATGTGTCAGTGAAAATGGAAAAGAAAGAAAATCACCTAAATTGGGGGCAAGGGCCCATTTATTTATAACATTTTTTATAATTACCAAAGTAATTGACACTTATTTTCAATTTTTCAAATATTATTGAAATACTGAAATATAAGAGAGAAAAGCCCTCTAAATTTGCATCCCCCCCCCACCCCCGCTTATGTGTGATTTTCACTTATTGGCTGACAGGTTTAGATACTATCATTTACCTTTGGCTTGGTCTATGTACTGTGCACGTCAGTATATACACAGGAAATGCCTGTGCAATATCTATTGTCAATTCAGATATAATTTCACCAACTATTTGTACAAAGTACTCATTTCCCACTCTTTATCTTTCACAGAGTATGTTTGTTTAACACAATATAAAATACTGCTAGCAGCCAGCTAATTTCACAGCAACACTAAAAGGTCCATAGACTTTCTTAATAGATGGTCACTTTAGTGTCCTACAGTTGTCACCTACATCTTCTCTATGACCATTTTACATGTAGTTGAAAACAATGATCTGGGAAAAGAATGAATAAATTTATTCCACTTGCTAAGAACATCTTAGGACATGCACAGGGTCTTTATCTAATCCTAAGGCTGAGATAATTATTGCAAATCATTCACTTAAGGTTTAGTCTCCCAGTTGTAATCTCCTCCAAAAAATCAGGACTAGAGAAATAAAGCTGAATTTTATTCTGAGCACTTAAAAGATTAAAATATGAGAGCATCTGGGTGGCTCAGTTGTTTGGGCATCCGACTCTGGATTTAGGCTCAGATCATGATCTCATGGTTCATGGGACTGAGCCCCACGTTGGGCTCTACGCTGACAGTGCAGAGCCTGCTTTGGATTCTCTTTCTCCCTCTGCCCCTCCCCCATTCCTGTGTGTGTGCGTGCACATGTGCATGCTCTCTCTCTCTCAAAATAAATATTTAAAAAAACAAAAGATGATAATATCCAATGATGAACAAACTGTTTGATTAGGATCTTTATGAAAGTCACCAGAGTTCAATTCATAATATTTAAAATGACACATATAAAGGAATTGAATTATGAATTAATCAAAATCAAAATCATCAAACTTACACAGCTTGTGTGCGACAGAGTCAGACTGGAAGCAAAGTCTGCCTGATTCTGGAGGCTGGGTTCTGAAGCACTGGATGAGGTACCACAGACTTCCTCTTTTGTGTGTGTGTGTGTGTGTGTGTGTGTGTGTGTGTGTGTTTAATTGTCCAGGTGCTCTATGACATAGTAATTAGGTATCACTGATGCTTGTCTCTTTCTCTCTCTCTCTCTCTCTCTCTCTCTGCTTTATTCCCTCCAGTTTTTCTTGGAGTGTCACAGTACTCACAGGGCCAATCTAAATAAACGATCCTGCCCCACGATGTCTACATGAGGGCTCTGTCTGTGTGACTGACTGCCCCAGATCTGCCTCATTTCTTACTGCTCTTCTCCACAGCTTCCAGACCCATCTTTCATATCAGAATCTGGCCTGTGCTTTTGGCAAGCCACTGGACTGACACCAGTGTGGTCTGGGGGTCAAACTCCTAGTCTCAGGAAGCAGACTGCTTGGCTTGAATCTTGGCTCTACCACATACTGGTTGTTCCCTTGAGCTTGTTGGTTAACCTTGGTGCTGCATAGTCCTCATCTATAAGATAAGGGCACATACGTTGGGGTGCCTGGGTGGGTCAGTTGGTTGAGCGTCCGACTTCGGCTCAGGTCATGATCTCCAGTCTGTGAGTTCAAGCCCTGTGTCGGGCTCTGTACTGACAGCTCAGAGCATGAAGCCTGCTTTGGATTCTGGGTCTCCCTCTCTCTCTGCCCCTCACCTGCTTAAGCTCTGTCTCTCTGTCTCTCAAAAATAAAAAAAAACATTAAAAAAAAAAAAAGAGCACCCACATTGGAGGGCTGCTGGGAAGATGAAACTTTCTTCAGACAAAATGCTTAGAACAATGTCTGGCACAAAGCAAAGGCCCTAAAGCGCTAGAAACTACTATTCTTCAATTCCAGCTTCTTGCTCATCCCCCTGGCTCTCCATTGGCTAGGAGGTCCCTTCAATTTTAGAGGAGGGGCTCCTTATTCAGCTCTAGCACTAGAGGCAGCCTCCCTACAGTCTACCTTCCTCCAGAGGCAGTAAATCCAGACACTGCAGGTACAGTTAGTAAATTACTTCTGGAATGTAATAGCTAGGGCAAACTGACAAGTGCTCCCATAACTTAACCGCTATCTTAAAAGTTGGCTCTCACTTTTGAGGAACCGTATGAATTCATTCATCCGACAAATATTTAGTGAGTCCCTACCACGTACCAGGCACTGCTGGAGCTACATCATAGAACAAAACGGAAAATAATGAAAGCGAGGGAACATAACTATAAGCCAGCATTTTAAGGGCAAAACACAAATCAGCAATTATCTCTTGAGCAACCTAATATGAACACTGTTTCAAGATATAATTTGAATGGCTCCAATAAACAATGAATTACACTGCTGTTTAAGAGTCATTTGGATGCAAGTTCAGTTGTGGGTGACAGATAAGAATGCTTCAGTTATGTAATTTTGGCTGGAGGCTGGTTATCATTCAGTTTAGCATCTATTCCCACTGACAGGATGTGAGGAACAGCTGAATTGAGAAAATGCAAATCTGTTGTGCAGATCTGGATAAGAGGAGCTCCATTTGGGTCTGACAAATGCTGATGTAATTTTCAAGGCTTCAAAAATAACCCACAAAAGGCTACATGACCAAGGGGTGAAAAAAGAGGGAATCACATTTAATTAACAAATCCCAAGTCAGGAAATGAAAGAAGTTAATGGTAATTCACCCATCTTGCATATTTGTAGCACTCAAGTTACTTGAGCTTCTGGGAAGAGCCTGAGGGCAGGCAGGGCAGGAAGCTAACCTTCCTTGGTGCCAATGAGTATCATTAAATACTTCCCCTCATCCTCCTGGTCATCCAGGCCATCCTCCTGAGGCTCACAGATCCCCTAGGTTTCCCACTGCAAGGAAGTGGCTGAGCAGGATTTTGGACTCCAGTGTGTCTGGCTGCCTTTAAAGTTTATCAATTTTCTCAAGCTAACAGTTTTAAGAACTCACATTTTCTACATTCCCTGATCGTTCATTACAACATTTAAACTTTAATGCTCCATTCAAGCACCCTGCAGCATTTGATGTTTAGACTAGTTTCACTTAGTCCCAGTGGCAGCTCATCTGCAGGATGTCGAAGATGAAATATGAGTTGGCATGAGGATGCCTCATTAATCTCTAATACAAACAGAAATTTTTCTGATTCTTTAAAAGCATTTTATCATTGCTTAGAGGCTGGAAACTGTTTCTAGCCCCCTCATTACAAAATTATTTATGGACAAACATTAGATATAGAACCCTCAATGTAAAATCTTAATTACTGCCCTTTTAGCTGATTTTTGTGTGCTCTGAACGGGTATAAATTAGAAGGATAACAGCTGAAGAAATTAGAATAAAGTCTGCACAATTCAATAGAGCTGTGCCAAGTCTAGATGTGCATTCACAGCACCTAGATCCCTTCTTGTTTTTTTCTCCACGTCCATTCTTATTTCAGAGGCTCAAATAAGAACAGAAACAAAGGGTAGGGAAAAAAGAAACTCCAGCTACCGAAGGCTTTACTGCTCGTTTGTGGTTTTCTTGAGACAGGGCCATATCTGGTCCTCTCTGTGTCCCTCCCTAGGGTCTGGCCCCGTAATCAGCACATAGTAGGGCTAAACAAATATTTGTTGAATAGAACTTAATTTGGGTGACCTAATCTGTCTGCAGATATTCCTTACACATATTCAAACAAAGGTTATTCCTGTGCTCATTTCTTTGTTTAATCATTGTGATCCACCCTTTGTTCAATCTAATAAAAGGCACAGCACACTTAATATACTTTGGCCAACAGCAAGATTAAAAAGAAAAATCCCTGAAATGTGACTTGCGAGACTGTGTGGTCTCCCTCATTTAGCAGCAGGACCTGAGGCCAGAGAGACAAAGCCACTTGACAATGGCAGGGTCAGGCCAAGGCTCTGCTCTCTGGCCCCTGGCCTCACTACCAATCCACATGGCTGCACCTTGCACCTGTTAACACCACAATGAGGAGGGGAAGGTCAGTTATGAATAGGGGACAAAAATTAAGTCCTCAGGAGAAGCCAAATGAGCAAATGAACAAATGCAGGAAGTGGAAGCAGTTCAGATTTTATAACCTGTGGCAAGTAACAATCTGTTCTTCACACAACAGATATGGATTTAAAAATCAGTGTTTCCTAGAGCTATTTAGAGGACAGTCTCCAACTCTCATTGTTGGGGAGGGACGAAGTTAGGACTATCTGGGGTATGGGTGTCTCCTCAGTATATAAAAGCACTATCCAGGCAGTATCCACTTCTCAGAGAGAGGCTCTGTGCTGAAGGGCGACCAAACAGTTCAAACCATTAACTGCGAATGCTCTCAAGATCCTGGGATGTGTCAAACTGATTGGGGTTTGCACTGTAGTTACTGCCAATCTTTTAAGTATCACTTTGAATCATTTAGCCTGGATTTGAATCCCAACTCTGCCATTCATCCTTGATCACCATTCTAAATGTCCTTGTTCTCCTGTTGTCTCATCTACAAAATGCAGACGGCACTAATAGGAATCTCACAAGGCTGTTGCTAGGGATGCATGAAATCATGGATGGTAAAGCACTAAGCAAAGTACTTGGCCAATATTAAATATTGTGGCTATTTTACATTCTTCATGTGGGCCATCCCCAATTCTAGGATTCAAAACTGTGCAGGGAACACACACGTCCAAAGTATCCTGTCAGCTGTAGAAAAGAGGGAGCCTCCATAAGGGTGTTTACAGGAAGGCGTGCAGGACTGGGACTCCATTCACACACATAACTGGCTGCAGCGTGACAATGACTACTGCTAAAGGAGCACTCACTATGTGCCAAGCCTCTCCTGAAGCAAGCTACACGCACGGTGCTGGACACGAAGTGGAGTAGCGAGAGGCCAGAGGTGGGAAGGCCAATCCAGAGTCAGATAAAATTTAAGGAGAGCTTTAATCTGCACACAAACACAGTCAAAGGGAGTGAAAGATCCGACAGACCTGGTAGATGCCAATTACCCAGGAGAAAGGCAGGCAGGGAGGCCAAGAAGGTGGAAAAGCTCTCCGGAGCAGATGGCAGTGCGTGTGTGTGTGCACAACTAGATGTCATGGCTGAAGTGGAGTGAGTGACCAAAACACAGCCTTCCCTCCCAAAGGGATTGTTTTGAGAACAACCACTTGATGGTACTGAGATAATGAGGAACCATCTGATAAAAAGAAATTACTGAGCATTCAGAAATAAAGAAACCCCACAAAGCAACTAACCTCAAAACATTTTTCTTTCTTTGCTTGGTGAAGCAGGCTAGCCATTCCAGGAAGCAGAACTGGAAAGATGAATGTTTCCAAATATTCCTTGGGGGAACCTAAACCAAACAAAAAAAATCCCACTGAAAATCCCAAATGGCCCAAATGAATCTGGGAGAAACGTTTGCTTCTGAACCAAAAAAAAAGATACCATCCATGAAATAACATGACCTTAATGTTACATTTTACTCCAGACTGCTGAGTTGGGCTGTATTCTTGAAGAAACTTAAAATATCTTTCTGAGCCTCTGCAGACGGGCAAGGATGGAGATGGGGTCTTGCACAGGGCCAGGGCCACAGGCACAGACAGTAAGGAGGCCAGTGTGGCTGGAGGGAAAGCAAGGCAAGTGTGGTGGCGATGAGGCCAGAGAGGAACAGGGTGGGGGTACGACGTCTAGGGCCTTATGGCCATAGTAATGGTGGTGGTGGTTGTCAAGGCCCGAAGCACACCAGCAGAGACAACAGAACAGAGCGATAGGAGAGGTCTGGCACCAGGGAGGGCCAGAGAAACTGGGCCCAGGGAGATGGAGAAAGTTTAGATCTCTGGCTCCAGGCCACAATGCAGGGCAGCATGATATTTTCTTCCACTTCTTACATTTCCCTCTCTTTGATTTTAATGTAAAATCAAAGTATGCTTGGCTGTTAGTTATCGTCTTTATTATATTTTAACATACAAGATAAATCAGTGGGATAAAAGATATTTGTCTTAAAAATAAAAATTAGCGGTGCCTGCATGGCTCATTCAGTTAAGTGTCTGACTTCAGCTGAGATAATGATCTTACGGTTTGTGAGCTCGAGCCCTGCGTTGGGCTCTCTGCTGTCAGCAGAGCTTGCTTCAGATCTTCTGTCCTTCTCTCTCTCTGCTCCTCCCCTACTCACTTACTTTCTCTCTCTCTCAAAGATAAAAAAACATTAAAAAAAAATAGGGGTGCCTGGGTGGCTCAGTCGGTTGAACGTCAGACTTCAGCTCAGGTCATGATCTCACAGTCTGTAGGTTCGAGCCCCACGTTGGGCTCTGTGCTGACAGCTCAGAGAAGCCTGCTTCATATTCTGTGTCTCATCCTCTCTCTGCCCCTCCCCAACTCATGCTCTGCCTCTCTCTCTCTTAAAAATAAATAAACATTGAAAAAAATTAAAAAATAAAATTAAGGGGCGCCTGGGTGGCTCAGTCGGTTAAGAGTCTGACTTCGGCTCAGGTCATGATCTCACGGTCCGTGAGTTCGAGTCCCGCGTCGGGCTAGGTGCTGAAAGCTCAGAGCCTGGAGCCCATTTCAGATTGTGTCTCCCTCTCTCTCTGCCCCTCCCCTGTTCATGCTCTGTCTCTCTCTGTCTCAAAAATAAAAAAAATTAAAAAAATTAAAATTAAAATTGAAATTAAAATTAAAACAAGAGCATATTCTTTCATACTTATGTGGTCACCTTGAGGTCTGTCCACCCCATCCCCATCCTGTGGTTTTGCAATGTTACAAGCCCCAAATTACAAAAGACAAAATTTCACTTCCTTACTTACATGTTTTTGGATGGATTTTTTCCAACTTAACTTGAGGACAGGGTACATGTGAGTACGTGGTCAAATGAGGAGTTGAATAAAGGTGCTCTGTATTGAAGCCATGGAAAATCGTTTCCTCCAATGGTGAAACCTGATGGGGGATAGTATTGGGGAGGGAATCAATTCATAAGATTGTTTAAATAACTGTATTTTCTTTATAACCTAACAAAGGATAAAACTCTGTATTAACTTCAGGTTCAAGGGGCATAATGAGCACAAATCTCTGTTCCTCCTCCCTTCTGAGACACCTAAAATGACAATCAAGGAATAAAGCCCTCATAGAGAAAAGAAGACAACCAGAGGATGAAAGATTTGCAAGCATTTCTAAAACAAACGGATGAAGCCTGTCATCAAATTAAGAAAGAGAAGGAATGGCAGCCCACAGTCCACAAGGGGAAATTGCCCCGGAGGATGGGGGTCCCTCGTCCTATCAGAACTCCAAAAGGCTTCAATGATTTGGAGGCTCCCTGCCTGCTAACCCCAAAGAAAAGTCTTCCAGTAGACAATCACTCCCCAAGGGCTCGCAGTCAGTTTTTCCACTGGTAGAAGAGACTCATCCAGAAGACAAACCCACATGCACAATAGCAGAAGAAAATCATACCAAAGAAAAATCCACTCAGACCCCCATTTTAAATTTTGAATAAATAATCCAAGTTCTCCCACACAGATAAAACACATCAATAGCACAAGAGACAAAGATCAAGACCTACAAAGAACTGACTCTGGAAGAAGCACATACAATTTAGGGAAGAGAACTGTAGTTGGTATCTGCAGAGCAATTTGAGAAAGCATTGCATCCCTAAAGCGAGAAGAGGATGCTATGAACAAGGAACAATCACAGACCAGGAAATTTCTTAGACACAACAATCTCTAATAGTGGCAGCTGCGATAATGTACGAGAAGTGTAGAGACTTAGGTTTGGTCCCATCTCTGTGACCCTGCTCAAGTCGCTGAATGTCTCAGAACCTTGCTCTTTTATTTTAAACTCCATTAAGTCCTGTTTTACTCCAAGTATACTGCCTGAGGGCCCCCCTTCCTAGCTGCCTTGTCCTTGGCCCTCTTAGTACAGTCGTTATTTTGCTCATGCTGGCATGCTTAGGAAACGTGCTCTATCACCTGCTGTCCCCAACATGGACATGTGTTGACTCCTTTGTGAAGACCCTTCTCATCCAGGATCTCATTTGAACCCCACAGAGGTCCTACGAATTAGTCGAGGATCATCTGTTCCATTTAAAAGATATGAAAACTGAGGCTCAGAGAGATTATATGATGCCCTTTAAGTCACACCATTAGGAGTAGAGTTAGTATTCGCCACCATTTCTGGTTTTAACTCCAGTGCCTTCCCTCTCCCACCTCCCTAGCTCATGACACTGACATTCGCCAGTCATTGGCACTGTTCTCACGTAAGAACCTTTTATTTGGGTTGGGGCCTGTGTGATACTCACAGTAATCATACCTTCTGGCTTGACTTTACATCCCTCTGGAAAGGGAGGCAGCTCAGCTTCATACTCTAAAGAGTGGGAAAAAAAAATCCTCAATTCCACACTTCATTGCAGTTTGTGATGCAATTTCCCTTCCTCTGAATAAAACATTCTTAAATTTTATTTTCCTTGGTGATGTATAGAAATGAAAACAACTGGCTATTACAGGTTAGTAATTATCGTGAGCCACCTTATTTAAAATGGGTAAAAGAGGACTGTTCTCTTGCATGACAGAGTCAGGCTTTATGGAAGAGGTTGAGGTTCTTTTGCTGAGAGGGTACAACTTTAGATTTTGCCCCAAGTTATGGTAACTACCAGGAATGAAAGAAGGAAGAGAATGGAGGGAAGCTAAGGGAAGACACGGATAGCTACAGAGGGGAGGGGAGGGCAGAATAGAAGTGACAGAGAGATGGGCTGTCCTTTGCAGTCATGAGGATGAACATGAAGATGGCCCGGTTGGGGTATGCATTTGGAAGAGCAATCCCATAAAGACCTTGCTCTTCAAAGTACACTCAAGAACGAGCAGCACTGGGCATCCCTGGGAAGTTAGAATTGCAACACCTCAAGCCCACCCCAGACCTGCTGAATTTGAACCTGCATTTTAACAAGATACCAGCTGACTTGTGCACACAAGAGGTAGCTCTGCTGTAAACTCCAGTAGTTTCCTATCCTGGCTGCACACTAGCATCACTGGGAAGGGGAGCTTTTTGAAAATACTAAAGTCTGGGCCTAACTCCAGAAATTCTGATTCAATGGGTCTAGGGCAGAAATGCTCATGGGCTACATTAGTTACATGCCTAAAAGAAAGAGTGGTAAAAATATTTCTGGAAAAGTCAATGTTTTAAAGGCAAATGCATAATCACTTTGTAGCGAGGAGGAAAAAACAGTTTCTGGGCAAGATGGTATTGATGGAATATAACTGAATTGGACACATGCTTTCTTCTACCACCTGGTTCCTTGTCAGTAAAACATCTCTTGAATTTTTTTTAAAAACTCCTAGGTATCAGGCTGTGATGAGTATGTTACGCTGCAGCAGCAATTTTGATTTCCAATACTAGCTATATTAGTTTTCTACTGCTGTGTAACAAACTACCACAAACTTAGCAACTTAAAACAACACAAATTTATTATTTCACAGTTCCTGTGGGTCAGCAGTCCAGGTATGGGTTAGGATCTCATCAGGGTGAAATCAAGGTGTTGGCCACGGCTGTGATGTCATCTGAGGGTTGGGTCTTCTTCTAAGATCATTGGTTGTTGGCAGTTCTCAGTTTCTTGTGGTTGTAGGTCTAACGTCCCCATTTTCTTTTTGTTGGTGGGACTCCCAGCTCCTAGAGACCACCCTCGAGTTCTCGCCATGGACAGTTCACACATGGTTAGTTGCTACTTTGAGATGAGCAGGAGTCTCTTCTGCTTTAATGTCTTTGACTTGTTTTAAGGGCTCATCTGATTAGATCCAGCCCACCTACCATGATCTTCCTAATTTAAAGTCAACTGATGACGAACTTTAATTACATCTGGAAAATCCCTCGACAGCAATGCCTAGATTTGTGTTGGATTGAATAACTGGGAGGTGTGTGCAACTGGGGAGTGGGAATCCTTGGATCTTAGAATTCTGCCTACCGTAACAGCTCGGGCTCTACCACTTTGTTTTTTCTCTCAAGCAAGTAAATTCACTCTTCTTCCCCAAACAGTTTGAGAAACACGAACATGGTATGAAAACTATTTATTTAGATTTTATATATATTTAGAGCTCTGATTACAAAGGCAATACATGCTATTGTGAGAAAATTCCAAAGAATACAGACCTGTCTTATGTAGGGAGTGTAAGTCACATCTGATCCCATCACAACCATAATAACCACTGTATTTACTAACATATGTATATAATATGCAAATACATTTATTTACATTACATCTCCTACACCAGGTCAGACCATCCAAGTATAGAACCTCATAGCACAGTCCTTTTTCTTCTTCATTTATATCAGCTTTATCCTTATTTGAAGTTTGTAAAAATTAATGACTATCTCTTCTAATAGACTGTGTATTTTGTGAGGGAAATTGTCTGGGTCTGCTTATGCTCAGTATCCTATTCCCAAAGAATACTTGCTGAATGAATGAACAAAATAAAGAGTATAGCAAGTTACTTTTGACCCTTTATCTATTAATTTGTTCATATTTATTGACGGCCCGCTATGTGCCAGGAACCATTCTAGATGTTGAATGTGTGACACCTTTCAATGTTGTTATATACAGGATATGCCACTATTATTTAACCAGTGTACTCTTAGTGGGTATTCAGGTTTTTCACAATGCTTCATTATTACAAACAATGCTGCCATGAGCATCATTATATATACATCATAAATTGGAAGGGAGATATTTTTGTAGGATTAATTCTTAGAAGTGGAATTGTTCTGTTAAAGAAAAAAAATAATTTAAAATTTGGGCCCAAATGCCAAATGTTCCTACAAAAAGTTTAAAACAATTTATACTCCTAATAGTAAGACTCTCTGTTTCTCTGGGTTGTTACCCATCCTATATTTAAAATGATATTTTGCTTTTATCTGCATTTCATTGTCATTTATTTTTATTTTTTCTATTTAGATTTTTTCTAAGAAGACTTCTTAGGAGTTCACTTAAAGTTGATGGAAAAAATGCAAATTTTTTCATCATACAACCACAAAAGATAAACAGTTGAAATGATTATGTACAAGCATGGGAAAATACATTATCTTCAGGACAATCTGATGTGTTTGTGATTTCAAGTCTGTAATATTTAAGAGAATCTGGCATATTTGAGAACTTGTCACTTTTGCCTTGTGATTTCAATTTAAAATATATAATTGATTACAGACTGATGCTTTTTTCCACTGAAAGCCACATGAGTTTGTATAAATTTGATTAAGTTTGTAAAGAGTATTGAACTCATTAAAACAACTTGATTCACCATGGTTTGACTCATTCAATTTATTTTTTGAAATAATTTTTAATTAAAAAATTTTGTGTTTATTTATTTACTTAGAGAGAGAGAGAGAGAGAGAGACAGAGCAAGCAGGGGAGGGGCATAGAGACAGGGAGAGAGAATCCCAAGCAGGCTCTGAGCTATCAGCATGAAGCCTGATATGGGGATCGAGCTCACAAACCATGAGTCAGATGCTAAACCGACTAGTCACCCAGGTGCCCCCAAAACATTTTTATTTTTGAGAGAGAGAGAAAAAGAACATGCACATGCACGTGAGAGAGCATGAGCGGGGGAGGGGCAGAGAGAGACAAAGACACAGAATCTGAAGCAGGCTCCAGGCCCTGAGGTGTTAGCACAGAGACAGATGCAGGGCTTGAACACACAAAACTGTGAGATCATGACCTGAGCAGAAACCAAGAGTTGGATGCTTAACCGACTGAGCCACCCAGGTGCCCAGGAATAATTTCTTGTGGCTCAAAATACACAGGACAGGACAGTAGTACTGTCCTTTGTACCTCACTTGGAGAGCTTATTTAAAATGGAGAGCTTGGGGACTTACCCCCAAGAAGTCCCACCTCATTAGGTCCAGTAAAGAGCACAGGAATCTGCATTTTAATAAGTAATCTAGATTTGATGCAGGTGCTCCCAGTCTACACTTTGAAGCATGCTGTATGTTGCCTAAGGTTTTAGACTTGAGTGACACACACATCGGAGATCAAGCCTGGTTCTGCCACTTGCTTCAGGCAAGTTTCCTAAACTCTATCTGCTTCAGTTTCCTCATATGTACAACAGGCAAAACCCTGAGTTCTCGTGAGGTTTAAATGAGAGGAAAAGCATCTAGCACAGTGCCTGGCACATAAAAAGCAGCTCAATAAATGTTGCCATTAGGATGACTTGAACAAATGGTAGGTGATGAAACAAACAAACAAACAAAAGATCATTAAAGGGCTTAGGTATTAAGGTAAAGAGTTTGTTTATCATGAAAGCTATGAAAATCATTGCAGGTCATGGCATAACGTAATCAGATTTGAATTTTAAAGACATTCCTGTGGAAGACGGTCTGGATGGTGGCCTTCTGCAAATAAAAAGCTACAGCAGCAATCCAAATAGGAAGTGGTAAGGGCCTGAGCTAAAGCAGCAGCCATGAGAATCAAGGGTGAGGAGTTGGGGGTTACAAATGTTAAGCAGGTAGAATTTGTAGGGACTGGGGATCATGGAAAGCAAATGGGAAGCACGTTAAGATGAATCTCTGATTTCTGGACTGGGTAGCTGAGTGAATGATGGTAACACTCATTGAGATGGAAAGTTGTTGGTGTCTAGAATAGTGCCTAGAGTCATTACTGGCCCAGCACTTAAAACAGTTCCCAACATGGGTAGATATGTTGACAATATATGAGAATAATTTCATTGGAACCATGAGGTAAGTAGGAGCTAGTCTGCGCTGGGTTAAGAGAATAGGAATGAAAGTGGTATGAACAAGGGCAGCGTCTTCTTTCCAGAAGCTTGGATGAGAGAAGAACATGGGAAGACAAGGGCTAGAACATAATAGGAGCTAAGGGAGAAGTTTTTCCTTAAGATGACAGACCAAAGGATGTTTGCAAGCAAAAGCCAGTAAAGAAGTTAGAAGTAGGAGAGGGGGTGACAGAGCAGGATCCTGGGATCACAAGAGGATGGAACCAAAGTACAGATGTAGGCGGAGCTGTGAATAGCAGGGTAAACACTTCTTCCATGCATGCAGATGCAATTATGTTTATTGGTAATATGGAAGTTGGAGTATCCCCTTCCTGCTTCTGATTGCCTTACTATTCTCCATGAATGCCTCCTACATTTACTAAGTGGTATCACACAATGTTTGAGGAGGGCAGTAGAAACTTGGGACTAGCAGATGGGGGCTGTTGATTGACAGGCACTGTGAGAGCCTCTTGGTGTCATTTTTCTCCAGCTGTACTCAGCTGCTGCGCTAGGGTTACAAGCAGGCATTCAGAGCTGGTCCATACTGGTATCTGGGAGGAGGGATGGAGGAACTTGGTTTTACAATAGCTTTAAGGATTGAGGCCAGAGAGGGTTTGGAGTGATGAACCAATGGCAATAATGAGGATGCTGATGAGAGTAGTAACAGCAATATCAAAATAGAAGATGGGAAACTCGTGATACTTTGACTCAGTCTTCCTTAAAACTATAATTAAAAATCATGTCACAAGTAAGATTTAACTAGAAGCCTTGGCAGTGAAGGAACTTTATTTATCAATAATACAAGTGCCTTTGAGAATACAAAGGTCAGAGGTAGTCGTCACTGTTAAGATGAGACAGAAAATTAAAGAACATTTACAAGTAAGTTGTCAACTTACACACACACACACACACAGCAGCAGCAGCAGCAGCATAGGACAGTCTTAAGTCAGATATTTACCTGTTCTGTATTTCATTTTCCTGAAACTGAGTTTCTGACAGGTCTGATTGCTGTGATAATTAGCTTAAAAAATTTTTTTTAACGTTTGTTTATTTTTGAAGGGGAGACAGAGTGTAAGCAGAGGAGGGGCAGAGAGAGAGACACACACACACAGAATCGAAGCAGGCTCCAGGCTCTGAGCTATCAGCACAGAGCCCAACGCAGGGCTCAAACTCACAAGCTGCAAGATCATGACCTAAGCTGAAGTCAAATGCTTAACTGACAGAGCCACCCAGGTGCCCCAATAATTTGCTTTTTAAATGGAGATATACTAATAGAATGTAATACTTAACCTCAAACATAGAATTACCACAAAGTCTGTTTTTCATGTTTGTCGTGAGACACTAAATCTTACTATCTCTTATAGAAAATTGCATGTTAGAATGTTTAAGAAATTGGGTTTATTCACCTGGGTTGTAATAATCATCACGGCACCTGAGTATATAATTCACCACCTTTGACCTCATTAACTTCTTTAAAAAAAAAATTTTTTTTTTTTTAATTTACTTTTGACAGAGAGAGAGAGCACGAGCAGAAGAGGGGCAGAGAGAGAAGGAGACACCGAATCTGAAGGAGGCTCCAGGCTCTGAGCTGTCAGCATAGAGCCCAACGTGGGGTTCAAACTCATGAACTGTGAGATCATGACCTGAGCCAAAGCTGGACGCTTAACCAGCTGAGCCACTCAGGCACACCAGACCTCATTAACTTTTGGATGTAACTCTGTCACTTTGTGAGCGGCATTCACTTGCTTTTTAGAGAGCACCAAAACCTTTTGTCTTTGCTTTCTCCCTACAGGGCTGTTTGACCAAAATAAATCCCATGATTCTAAAACACAGTGCAAACCACGTTTCTTTGTTAACAACAACAAACATTTATTGAGCACTTTCTAAATGCCAGACACTGTGCTAAGCATCTTCACATACATTTTCTTATTCAGTCTTCACAACAGCCCTGTGAGGTAGGTAAGCAGTTTCCTTAACAACACACGAATAATAAACTGTATTATGAAGAGCTGTTTGGCTTGGAGAAGTCAAAATATCTTTCACTTTCCTGGGGAAAAGAGAGCCACAACTACCTTCAAATAAGAGTGGATTCTTTATGGTAGAGTGAGATCAACTTGGGCCATGGCACCAAGGGGGCAAGGATCAAAGGATCAAATTATAAGGAGGACAGTCAAGATGAAACAGATTTTTCTAAATATAATGTAATGCTGGAGAAGGAATTCAAACACTGGATGCAGGTGAAACAGACAGCTGCTGAGGTATCGATCAACTGTGTCCACTAACTATTCTCTTTCCCTCTGTATTTTTCCACCTGTTTCACCTCCTTGCTCTCTCTCCTTCTATCTGATCCCATATACTGGTGCATGCACTCTTTTTTCCATTCAACATTTACTGGCTTGCACTGTCCAATATAGTAGCCACTAGCCACAAGTGGCTATCTAACTTTGTTAAACTTAAAAAAAACTGAGTACTAAAGTTACACTAACTACATTTCAAGTGCTCAGTAACCATGTTAGTAGCTACCACATTTTTTTTATTGAGATGTAACTCATATAACATTAAATTAGTTTCAGGTGTACAACATGATGAATCAGTAGGGCTACCATATTGAAAAGTTCTACTGGGCAATGCTGTTTCGCAGAGTTGAGGTAGTGACAGTAGCCACAAGAATGAAAAATCTTGAGTTCTTGACCTTGAGGAGCTTACAACCTACAGGAGAAAAAGACCCACCCAATATTATTTTTTCAAGAGCTAACAATGAGCTCTTGTTGGAAATCGGGCAGTTGGCTAAGCACTTTCTAGGACTGTTTAGCTGCAACGCTCCTAATACCATAAAATAGGTGTCATTATTATGCTCATTTTAAAGAGAGGGCAGTAACTTGCCCAACATGTGAAGAGTATTGTAAGGCCTCATGACCAAGCCTATGTGTAGGGCCACAAAAGAAGTTGAGCTAACCTGCATTTGAGGATTTTAAGGAAGATTAGAAATGGGAGAAGGATTAAAACCCAAGTCTGTATAGACCACGCTTACCCAACATGTGGGCTACAGACTACATCAGAATTACTTAGGATGCTCGTTAAAAGCACAGATTTCCTGCATCTGATTAAGAGATCTGGGGGCAGGGGCTAGGAACCTACGTTTTAATCGAGCTCGCCTTCTCCGCCCCAAGATTCTTTCCTATTCATTAAATGAGGTTTGAGAGCCACAGTCCCCACCACTGGGTCCCCTTGTTCCGCTTTCCCCTGTCTTCCCTGCCTTTAATCTGACTACGGATCAAGGTTGGAGACTGTGCTGCGTAATCTCGGACAAACCTCTCGGAGCCTCAGTTTCCCCATGCGTGAAATGGAAAGCCCGGCGGGCCTGCGGCGCGGCTGCTAGAAAGCCATTCAAAGTAAGCGCCCAGAAAACGCGGCCCCAGCCTGACGAGTCCCGCCCCTCTCTGCCGGCCCGGACTGCCTACCCTCGCAGATCTGCTCCCACAGGTTCTTGCCCAGCGGCTCCGCACCCTGTCCGGGCGAGACGGGTAGCTCGGGGGATACGGGGGACACGGTGGGCACTGGCGTCCGGGTAGCATCCGACGACTCTGTAGAGCCAGCCGGTTCCTCGCGAGGACCGGCGCGACTGCTCAACCGCCCCGGGGCCGCCATGGCCACGGTTTCCAAGGCAACCGCCCTCCCAGCAGGGCTGCGACCCGGAAGGACCCAGAATTCACGGGGGCGAGCCAGAGACTCGAGATTAACTTCCGGGTCGCGGCGGAGCTGGCTTTCACGTGGAGGCGGGGAAGATTGGCCTGAGGGTGAGTGCTGAGGGGCGGCCCAGGCGGGGAGGCGCGGGGTCCGGAGATTGGGCTTGGGGACTTGCGGGGCAAACTAAGGGAAAAGCGGGCGACTTGCACCCCAAATCCACACCACCAACCACCAGCGCTCGCTCCGGCCTGAGGCCGCCGCCTTCTGGAAGTTCTCCCGCCTTGGAGTAGGTTCAGGATCGCGGGTAATCCCTCCGCGCGTGTGTATGCGCGCGGAAGCTTTGGCGCTGCGGAGCCTTAGAGGGTCCGTTTCGCCTCCTGGCTCCCTTGCTTCCCGCTAGTGAACTGCCGTGGTGGTGGGGTGTTGGTTCCATTGTGCAGAGCACAGGCTCTGCGGGCTGGGTTCGAATCTTTTTTTGTCACTTGCTGGCTTTAGGACCTAGGACTGGTAAATTGAAGTCTCGAAGCCTCAGCAAGTCTGTGCGATGGGGCCTTCACACCGGTCCTCAGGAGGCTACCGCGAGATTTTAAAAGCGCTTTTGGAGAAAGTGCTGGTTTTTACTGGAGACAGTGTAAGGAACATTCCTCTTCCCTTAGAGTGAATACATCTGGGCCCGCTGGGTTAAAGAGGAGGCTATTCAGTGCTAAAGAGGAGGGAAGCTTAAGGGGATTAAATTGACCACAGCCCCCCTTTGGCTTCTTTGTTCCAAACAGGTCTCGACTATTCCCCCCACCTGAGGCGCTCTCCGCTCTCTTGACTCCACCCTCTCTAGGTTTGCACCTACTTCTCTTCCTTTGCAGGCTCCTCTTCCTCTGCCCTCCTGTTTCCCTAAGGTGTTGTCTTAGGCTCGTTGTATTTGAGGCTTAGTTATCATCCATACATTTCTAAGTTTTTCTTATCTATGTCAGCCCCATCACCCCTGAGCCTCAGACCCACATATCCACCTGTTCACTGGACAGTCTTCTTTTGGATATCTCAAGGCATCTATGCAAACCAGCCTGTCTCCTGTAGCCCCTAATCACCCTCCTTCAGTTCCTTTTTCTTAGGATTTAACACCACCGTCCTGTAGTTGCCCAAGCTGGAAACTTCTGTACTAGAAACTTTACTGACAACTGATGGGTCAGATTAGATTAACTCCATTGCCCTGACCTCACCCACTAGCCTTGATGTTATCACTTGTGTCTTCATTATCACACATCTTTTCCTCCTACACCTTCTTGAGAGCAGGTTTTTTTTTTTTTTTTTTTAACAGTTTTTAAGTGTTTGTTTTTGTTGTTTTTTGTTTTTTACTTCTGAGAGAGTGTGCGAGTGCGCACAAGCTGACGAGGACAGAGAGAGGGAGACACAGAATCCTAAGCAGGCTCCAGACTCTGAGCTGTCCACACAGAGCCTGATGCAGGGCTTGAACCCACAAACTGTGAAATCATGACCTGAGCCAAAGTCAGATGCTTAACCGACTGAGCCACCCAGGCACCCCGTAGCAGGTATTTTATCTTGTTCATCTCTGTATCTCTGGCATTCATTTTTTCGGTGAGTATTTATTGAACACCTGCTATGTGCCAGGTACAGAGCTAGGCTCTGGGAATAGAGCAGAAAACAGGATAGGAATGAATGACAGGGTTCCCTTGACTTTCCAGGTACTCCTGGCATGAGTTACAAATGAATTTGAGTCATAGTTTGGTCCTGGCCTGGCTCCTTGAAGCTGCTAATGGTGAGTCAAGTCCAGTCTGCAGGGTTCTGAGCCTGGAGAGCTTCAGAATGGGAGCCTTTTTTTTTTTTTTTTTAATTTTTTTTTTCAACGTTTATTTATTTCTGGGACAGAGAGAGACAGAGCATGAACGGGGGAGGGGCAGAGAGAGAGGGAGACACAGAATCGGAAACAGGCTCCAGGCTCTGAGCCATCAGCCCAGAGCCCGACGCGGGGCTCGAACTCACGGACCGCGAGATCGTGACCTGGCTGAAGTCGGACGCTTAACCGACTGTGCCACGCAGGCGCCCCAAGAATGGAGAGCCTTTTGAACTATGCCTCCCACTGTCCAAACCTGGGGGATATTTTGTTTCTGGATTCCCTGGGTGTCTCCATGTCACCTAGTTCAGGGAGCAATAGGAACTGGGGTGTGATGAGTGACAGAAGTAGCCTAGCTGGAAGCTAAAGTGTACTTGAGGGCCCTCGCACAGTTGCCTACATGACATTTCCCCAAAAAAGCTGGACATTGTAGGTTGCTCTGTGTCATCTCCAATTGTTAAAAACAGTGAAGCAGGCAAGGTGTGGCCCCCACACCTTCTCCCCCTGGCAGCCTTTGATCTGGTTCAGTCCCTGATGATGGATAGGGAAACTGAGGCCCGGATAAGCCAACACTATGTGGCAAGAGAGTGTCAGTCACCATTTGAACCCAGGTCTTGTCTGTCCTAGCTGGGGCTCCTTCAATATCTTGCTGCTGCTCATACTACTAGCCACATGGGAAGGTAATTAGGAGGGTAAGTCATCCAGCGTGCAGGTGGGGGAAGTTAATTTCCACACACAAAGGAAAAGCTACTTAGGTGAACCAAGGTAAGGAGTTAATTGTGCCACAGTTACTGCCTCTGGTGGGAATTGGCAGGAAGAGTTCACCTCAGGATTTCTGTCCCCTTCAGAAATTGTCTGTCTGATTTCACTGCAATTGTATCCTCCCTGGCTGGCACAGGGTAGGCAGTAAATTTGTTGGAATGGGTGACTAGGCTCAGAGATCTGAGAAGGGGGGTTAGGAAAAGGAATCAACAGTGTACCACTTTGCATGGATCACTTCTCCCTTTGAGAAGGAAGTGTTATTTCCCCCCATTTTCTAGATGGGGAAATTAATGTTCAGGGAGGCTAGATGATTAGCTTAAGGTGAGGGAGCAGTTTCAATTTGAACTTGGGCCTGTCTGAATTTAAACTCCATTCTACTTCTTTGATCACATTTTTCCATCCCTGAACATTTCAGACTAGCCACTCAGAAACATGGCTTTTGGGGCACCTGGGTGGCTCAGTCGGTTGGGTGTCCAACTTCGGCTCTTGTCATGATCTCACGGTCCGTGGGTTCGGGCCCTGCATTGGGCTCTGTGCTGACAGCTCGGAGCCTGGAGCCTGCTTCAGATTCTGTGTCTCCCTCTCTCTGACCCGCCCCCCCTTTCATGCTCTGTCTCAAAAATAAACATTAAAAAAAAAAACGTGGCTTTTGGTACTACCTAACTGAATTGTACACGGGGATTTGGTAGGGGATAACGTGTACCATTTCTTTTTTCAGGAATGATCACTAAAACCCACAAAGGAGACTTGGGCCTTGGGCTCCCAGAGAAAAAGAAGAAGAAGAAGAAGGTGGTCAAAGAACTAGAGACTCAATACTCAGTTTTAAACAGTGACAATTATTTCACTGAGATCTGTCCCACAAAAGCCACATCCCCCTCAAAGAGTGTGGTCCTGGGACAGGCATCTGAGATGCCTCTAGTGAAGAAAAAGAAGAAAAAGAAGGGACATAGCACCCTCGGTGAGCAGCACTTAGAACCTGAGACCACATTACGTGCTGGATGGACAGAGAAGTTGCCGAGCCCCAGGAAGCAGGCTCTTGGTTCATCTGAGTTCCAAGGTGGGGAGAAGAAAAAGAAGAGGAAGTCCTTAGGGCCTCCGGCCATGTCCCCTGGCTCGAGAGTGAAGACCTTCCCGGACCCCAGACAGGGCGAGGAGGTGACCAGCATTGGCAAGAAGCCCAAAAAACACAAGAAGGAGAAAAAGGCCCAGGAGGCTGCAACCTTTTCAGCCAAGAACCCTTGGTTCTGTGAGTCTGGGGATTCTCTGTATGCTTGCTCGGTGGGGAAGGATGGAGAGGAGCAGACAGCCTCAGGGCGGAAACCAGGGCGGAAACGGAAGCAGGAGAGCCCCAGGGAGCACAATGTGAAGACGAAGAAGAAAAAGAAAATCCACCAGAAGGGAGACACCTCCCTAGGGCACCTTGAGCTCTCCAAGTCCATTGAGGGCATCCCCAGGAAAGGAAGTAAGAAGCCAGTCAAAGTTGAGGCTCCAGAATACATCCCAATAGAACATAACCCCAAGTCCCCTGCAAAAAAAATGAAGGCCAAGAAAAAGGCAGAGCAGCCAGGCATTGGGGAGCCAGCTCTGAGGAGGAATAAAAAGAAGAAGGAGAAAGAGAGCAGAGTAGCCGGAGAGCCTTGTAAAGAGGTAAGCTTTTCTTCAGAAGTAGACTCTGCTTGGGTGAATAAGGGTGGAAGTGGGGAGTGTGTGTGTGCATTCATACACAGGCACTCCCCTTTGTAGCTGCCAGAACCCTGATTGAACTGACTTCAGCCAGAAAAGGGTATTTGTTGAGATACGTAACTGGAAAGGTTAAAAGCTGTTTAGTTTCAGGTATGGCTGGATCCAGGTACTCATGCACTATCTCTCAGTAATAAAGGTATCCCTTGCTATTGAAACTCTGTCCAACTTCTCACTATCTTCACTTAGGGTCTGAATAGATATAAATTTTTCAGATGAATCACTCTCTTTCTGAACTCTTGCCACTTGCTGTCCAAAACTCAGGAACCAAATAGTTTGAGATAACATGGTGTCCAAGCCTATCTGAGTTTATTTTCTGTGCTCCGTTTACATGATTTAGAGATCAAATAGGTTTGGATTGCAGGAGATGCCTGTGTGGCTTTCCCCAGCTCTGGGCTTTGTATTTTTTTCTTCTAGTGGGTTTTAGTCACAGACAGGCACCTCCCACCTCCTACCCATAGCAAGACAGTCTCAGCAGTTCCAGGATTTCATCCTAGTAGTTAGGCTACCCCCAAAGGGAGAACTGTAGCGCCTCTGAAACGATTACAAGAAAATTCTCAGGGCTGCTGTCACATGCCTCAGGTGATCACCCAAGCTGGAAGCCCTGATCTGAAGCTGGGGGGAGGGAACTAGGGTATTAGTCCCACTGAACCCCACTGTTTGAGGTCGGGGGGGAAGACAATTCCTGGGAGGAAAACCCAATCCTAATTACCCGGAGGAAGAGAATAGTTGATGGTCTGGCGAAGACAACAGAGATACGTTGTCTCCATCCTGACAGGCTTCCTTGAGTGGGGGAGAAAAGGGAGGAGATGAGCCAGAGCACTTGGACTCCACAGGTCCACATCTGCCTCTATTTGTGTCAGGACCACACCTTCATTCCTGTTTTTGGAATAAGTGAGTGAATGTGCAGTGGGAAATGAGATGGTATGTGTCCTACTCCAAGCAGATGTCTGGCCTGTTGGGGTAGCCAAGGCTGATGTTGAACACTTACTGTGTGCCTGGTGGTAGGCTAATGCTCCCCATGTATTAACCCGTTTAATCCTCACATCAGTCTGGTGAAATGGCTGCTGTCGTTATCCTCATTTAACAGACAAGGATACTAAGGGAGGAGTTAAATACCTTGATCAGGATCATCTACCTGTCAGGGTGGGCTTTCAGCCCAGTCTGGCTTTGGAACTGGAGGTTTCATCCTTTCTCAGAAGCTGCCCTGTAACTTCCCATAGAAGTTAGAGCCCAAGAAGTGACTGTCTTCTATTAGAACAAGCCCTGAGTTCTCTTCCCAGTTCTGCACCGACCAGCTAGGTAAGCTCAGACCAGCCACTGCCCTGTGGTCCTCAAGTAAGAATGATGGCTAACGTGTATGGAGTTGTTACTGAAGGATGGCCCTGGCACTGGAGGGGGCTCCGTTAATACCAACTGAAGGATGAGCTCCCTGGAGCAAGGTCATCAGGAAGTGTCTGGACACCCTCAGCTCAGCTTGATAGGGTTGAGGAGGGCAGGGGTGGCCTCCTTTTCAGGGCCTACAAAAGGCAGTTCTGGTTTCTGGATTTTTCCCAGTTTTGTCCTAGTCCATTAGACTGATTTCACTGGTCTCTTTCATTCAGAAGCTCTTGGGGCCAAGAGGAACCCCAGAGGCTGGGAGCCCAACCCCCATCAGAATCCCTTCTTTCCAGAGTTCATTGAAAGGTGGTTGGTCCCCTCTGTTTAACATCTCCCGCCGTGGGGCTCTGCTACCTCGGACAGCCCTCTGAGTCAGGAAATGCACACATCTTCAGGGTCTGGATGGGTGATGTGAGTAAACAGAGCCTTCCAGGGATCATCTCATGTGATGCTAGGTGCCGCGCAGAGCACATTTAAAGTAAGGCTGCGAAAAGATGGCAGTTGTCATGACCAAAGGATCAGGGAAAGTGGCCTGGAGTCTCACTTTTAGAGGGTCCCATGGGAGCTAAGGTCAGTGAGCAAGTTTGACACATGCAAACATGCCCAGGGCAGGCCCAATGAGGACACCACATGGGAGCGGAGTTGTGTGAGGGCTGTTGGCTGTGGGTCATGCAGAGGGAGCAACAGTGCAGAGGCCCTGGAAGGAGCAGAGACTGGGGTAGTAGAAGCTGGGAGTTTGGGAGGGGCCAAGGAATAGAGACCATAGAGGCCACAGGAGTCTAGATTTTTGTGTAAATAGGATAAGAGCCCCTGGAGAGTTTTGGGGAGTAGTGGGGTGATGTGATCTGATTTTTTAAATTTTTATTTTTTTAATTGAGATATAATTGACATATAACATGGTGCAAGTTTAAGGTGTATATGTGATATGATCCGGTTGAGTTTTTTTTAAAGATTTTATTTTATTTACCTTTTTCTTTTTTTTTTTTTTTTTTTTTTTTAATTTTTTTTTTTTCAACGTTTATTTATTTTTGGGACAGAGAGAGACAGAGCATGAACGGGGGAGGGGCAGAGAGAGAGGGAGACACAGAATCGGAAACAGGCTCCAGGCTCTGAGCCATCAGCCCAGAGCCTGACGCGGGGCTCGAACTCACGGACCGCGAGATCGTGACCTGGCTGAAGTCGGACGCTTAACCGACTGCGCCACCCAGGCGCCCCTACCTTTTTCTTTTTTTAAGTTTATTTATTTATTTTGAGAGAGAGAGAGTGAGGACCCCAAGCAGGCTCTGCACTGACTTTGCGGAGCCTGACTTGGGGCTCCAACTCATGAACCACGAGATCATGACCTGAGCTGAAATCAGGAGTCAGATGTTCAACCAACTGAGCCACCAGGCCCTGAGATTTTGTTTTAAGTAATTTTTGTACCCAGTGTAAGGCTTGAACCTTCAACTGTGAGATCAAGAGTTGTAATGCTCTACTTACTGAGCCAGTCAGGTGCCCCTCCAGTTGAGTTTTTAAAGCTCACCCTAGTTGTTGTGCATAATGGAGCAGGGTTGGGGTGGAAGGGGGTGGGGAAGCAGGAGTTAGAGACTGTTGTGTTGTCCAGGTAGGAGGAAAGGCAATGACTAGGACTGGAGTGGGGGTGGGCACTGGAGGAGAGAACTGGATTTAGGTTTGCTGGCAGGGTCCCCGCCCTGCCCACCCTCACCCCAATCAGGGCCCCAGGCTTACCTGTCCCCTGCCAGTCTGTCCCTCCACCCCCATCAGCAGGGCCCTTGGCCTCTCTCCTCTTGCTGGTGTGGTGCCATGGGAGATAAGATGATGTCTGTGGCAGGAAAGGTGTGCCAAGCCTTAGGAGACCTGTGTCACTTCTGTCCCTGAGCTGTGGGGGTGACTTCATGATGGTCCTGTCACCTCTGTGAACCTTAGTTTCTTCATATGTTAGGTCAGTGCCGTTCTCTTGAGGGCAGAATCAGAAATGTGGAAGACAGGATGTCAGAAGTTCTGTTGGTGGCAGGGGTTGAGGTGGTGCTGCAGTCTCGGGACTTCTCTGGATTATCATGATCTCATCCTGCTGGGCTGCTGGGGCAGAGGCCATCCTATGCTTGACTCTTCCTCCCTTTGCCCTTTTGTGCAGGAGCCTGACACAGACTTAGAGGTGGTGTTGGAAAAGAAAGGCAACATGGATGAGGCGCACATAGACCAGGTACGGTCCAGGTCCTCATCCCCCTCCCAGATGTCTTGCCACCCACCAGGCACACATTTGTCTCCTCCTGGGCAACAAGATCCTGGTCCCAGAGGTGTCAAGGAACCCAAAAGCCACCAGCCAGCTCTGGAACACCTCAAGTGGCAGGGAACTTGTGGCCTTCCCCACTTGATGCTGGGAGACCCTTTCACTACCACAGCTTTGGCTGAGGGGCTATCTGATCATTGAGAATCTCAGGCTGAGTGTTTCCCTTATAATTGCTGCAGGAGAGACAGGAGTATGACTCCAGGAACTGCAGCCAGGGCAGGGAACATGTGCTCAGCCCGGCCCGTGCATTGCCACCTCCTGTCCTCAATTCAGGAGCACTTAGAGAAGTTATTCTGTTGTGGCTCAGCTTCTGCTTTTGGCGTGCCCGGATCTGTAGGTAGATGTATCCTATAAAGGAGCATGACTTTCTGGAATTGGGGTCTTTGTATGATCCTGGACCAAATGAGGCCAGGCAGGACAGTGGTAACAGCAGAGGCTTGGCTTTGGACCATTACTAACATCCTTGGGCAGTCACTGACCTTACTGACCCTCTCGTGTAGGTGGCTGTGAAGACCAGACGCAGTCATGTTTGCGAGGCAATCAGCAGGGGCCTGTCTTATATCTGCTTAATAAGGGGCACCCATTACCCTAACCACATCCTCACGCTTTGTCAGCAAGTAACTGCTGGAGAGAAGCAACAGGGTGTGATGCAGGGATGACCCCTGTCTCGTGGCCCTTCTACTCCAGGAGAGAAAGAAACCAGTGACTACTAGGAAGTGAGCTGAGTATGTGGGAGCCTAGAAGATGTCACAGAATTTCCAAACCTAATGCCTTTGGAGTGCTAAGGAACTCTCCCTGGAGGCAGGGGCATCGGAAGTAGGACCATGCCGATCAGTAAGGGGATGCTGACAGAGCCCAGTCCAAGGCCTGACACAAAGCACAAACCCCTTAGAAATGGGAGCTCCCCAGCCCTTTGCAGGTCATAGTCATGCGGCTCCCCAGGGTCAGGGCTAACTGTAATGAGGACCGAGAGGACAGAGGCGGGGGGGAGCCCTGCCTCTCTGGGCTCTGGGCCCCTTTCCTCAGTTCCTTTTGCAGGTATCCTCCCCCGCTCAGGATGCAGCAAGCTGCTAGAACTCTGAGAGTCCTCATGCCCATGTACTTCTTAGGGGCGATGCCCACCAGCAGCCCCTTTGCTGCTGACTTGTGCCTACTGTTTACAATTTTTAAGGAAACTTTTAACCGTTATGGGTGACAGATTACCTCAACGTAAGTGAAGCTTTCTATTTTACCTCTGCCTTTTTTCCCTGTAAATGCTGAAAGTTCACTATGTTAAAACATTGCAACCTAAAAAAAAAAATGCGACCTGAAATCCTATCACCTAATAATGGTCACTGTTAACCCTTTGTTACTATATTTTTCCAGATTTTTCCTTTGTAACTATGTGTAATTTTAAAGCACTGTGTAATCATGCTACGTTATGTAGACCATTCTCTTAATTTTTATCATTTAACTGGTGAATTGAATTTCATTTTGTCTTAGGCACATCTGTATCACTCTGCATCTGGAGCATGGCTCCGCTATAGGAATATGTTATCATTTTTTCTCTCATTTTTACAGTTGTCACTTTGTTTTATATAGTTTTCAACTTACATAAGTGGTCACTTTGTCTCACAGCCTGTGGCAGATTAGAAGGGAGGAGGAAAGGGCACAAATTGGGTCAAAGTTATACCTGAACCCTTACGAGGGAGAAGGAGACCCTGGATGCTTTTTTTTCCCTAATTGAAGTACAGCTGACATACCATATTATATTTCAGGTGTACAGCCTAGTGATTCAACAATTATGTCCTTTAATCTATGCTTACCACAATAAGTGTAGCTACCATCTGTCACCTATACAAAGGTATTACAAGATTACTGACTGTATTCTCTATGCTGTACTGTACATCCCTGTGACTTACTTACGCGTTTGTACTTCCTAATCTCCTTTATCAGTTTCGCCCAGCCTCCTATACCCCTCCATTCTGGCAACCACTAGTTGTCTGTTTTTATGAGTCGTTTGTTTTGTTTTGTTTTGTTTTCCAGATTGCACATATAAGTGAAATTATATGGTATTTGTCTTTTTTCTGTCTCAATTATTTCACTTAGCATAATACCCTGTAGGTCCATCCACATTGTCATAAACTGGCAAGATTTCATTCTTTTTCATTGTTGAGTAATATTCCATTGTGTGTGTGTGTGTGTGTGTGTGTGTGTGTGTGCGCGCGCGCGTGCATGTTTGTGCGCACACACACCACAACTTTTTCCATTCATTTATCAGTGAACACATAGGATGCATCCATATCTTGACAATTGTAAATAATGCTGGGATAAACATAGGGGTGCTAAATTAAGTGTTTTCCTTTTCTTTGGGTGAATACCCAGAAGTGGAATTACTGGCTTGTATTGTATTTCTATTTTTAATTTTTTGAGGAAATTCCATACTATTTTTTTATACTGGTTGCACCACTTTGCATTCCCACCAACAGTGCACAAGGGTTCCCTTTTCTCTGCATCCTCACCAACACTTGTTACCCCCAGTCTCTGATACTAGCCATTCTGACTGGCTTGACATGATACCTTGTTATGATTTTGATGTGCATTTTCCTGATGATGTTGAACATCTGTTCATGTTTTGGCCATTTGTATGTCTTTGTAAAAATGTCTATTCAGGTCCTCTGCCCATTTTCTAGTTGATTTTTAAGTTTATTTATTTTGAGAGAGAGAGCATGCCCATGCAAGCAGGGAAGGGGCAGAGAGAGAGAGAGAGAGAGAGAGAGAGGAAGAATCCCAAGCAGGTTCCCCATTATCGGCACACAGCCCAACTTGGAGCTTGATCTCATGAACTGCAGGATCATGACCTGAGCTGAAACCAAGAATCAAACGCTTAACCAACTGAGCCACCCAGGCGCCCCATGTATGAGTTCTTCATATATTTTGGATATAAAGCCCTTATCGAATATAGTATTTGCAGATATGTTGATCCTTGCAAATTAGTTGATCCTTGAACAACATGGGTTTGAATTGCACGAGTACATGAATACACAAATTTTTTCAATACAGTGCTGTAAATGTACTTTTTCCTTTGATTTTCTTAATTACATCTTTAGCTTTATTGTAAGATTATAGTATGTAATACATATAACATACAGAGTCTGTGTTAATCAGCTGTTTATATTACTGGTAAAACTTGCAGTCAACAGTAGGCTACTAACAGTTAAATTTTGGGAGAGTCAGAATTTATATGTGGATTTTCAATTGTGCAGGGGGCCAGCGCCCCAATCCCCACTTGTTCAAGGGTCAGCTGTATCTTCTCCCATTTAGTAGGTTGCCTTTTTGTTAGTTTGTTGTAGTTCTAATTGTTTTTATTGCCCTTGCCTAAGGATACAGATCCAGAAAAATATTACCAAGAATTTTTTTGCCTTTGTTTTCTTTTAGGGGTCCTATGGTTTCAGGTTTCACATTTAAGTCTTTAATCCATTTTGAATTTATCTTTGTGTATGGTCTGAGAGAGTGGTCCAGTTCTTTCTTCTGCGTGTAGCTGTCCAGTTTTCCCAACGCCATTTATTAAAGAGACTGTCTTTCCCACATTGTTAGATCCTTGGATGCTTTGTCATAGGTTAATTGACCTATAAGTTATTTCAGGCTTCTCTTCCATTGATCTCTGGTTTTGTGCCAATACTATGCTATTTTGATTACTGCTGCTTTGTAGTATAGTTTGATATATGGGATAGTTTGATATATGTGCTACCTCCAGCTTTGTTTTTCTCTCTCTCAGGGTTACTTTGGCTATTCAGCATCTTTTGTGATTCCAAATGAATTTTAGGATTGTTCATTCCAGTTCTGTGAAACATGCTATTGGTTTTTTGATAGGGATTGCATTGAATCTGTAAATTGCTTTGGATAATATGGACATTTTAACAATGTTAATTCTTCCAATCCATGAGCATGGTATATCCTTCCATTTATTTATGTCATCTTCAAGTTTCTGTCATCCATGTCTTAAAATTTTCAGAGTATAGCTCTTTCACCTCCTTAAATGTATTCCTAGGTGTTTTATTATTTTTGATGCAGTTGTAACTGGGAGCGTTTTCTTAATTTTTCTTTTCAGTAGTTCGTTTTTAGTGTATAGAAATGGAACAGATTCCTGTATATTGTTTTTATATCCTGCAACTTTTACTGAATTCATTTATTAGTTGTAATAGTTTTTTGGTGGAGTCTTTAGGGTTTTCTATATAGATTATCATGTCATCTGCAAGTAGTGGCAATTTCATTTGTTCCATTCCAGTTTGGATCACTTTTGTTTCTTTTTCTTGTCTATGGTGCCCGAGACTTCAGTACTGTGTTGAATAAAAGTGATGAGAGTAGACATTCTTGTTTTGTTTCTAATCTTAGAGGAAAAACTTGAAGCTTTTCACCATTGAGTATGATGTTAACTATGTGGCCTTTATCATGTTGAGGTATGTTCCCTCTGTATCGACTTTATTGACATTTGTTACCATGAATTGATGTTGAATTTTATCAAATGCTTTTTCTGCATGTATTGAGATGAGTATGATTTTTATTCTTCATTTTGTTAATGTGGTATATCAAGGATGGATATTAAACCATCCTTGCATCCCTGAGATAAATCCTGCTTGATCATGGTGAATGATTCTCTTAATGTATTGTTGAATTCAGTTTGCTGACATTTCGTTGAGGACTTTTGATCTATGTTTGTCAGGGATATTGGTCCTGGAAGCTTTTATATCAAACAGCAGGGTCATTAGTATGCTGATGGTGGCCTTGAGCCATGCTAGCAGCATTGCATAAGATGTACCTGCTGTGTACCAGGCACTCTATTAGGTTCTTAACATTCTGCACCCAACAATTTAATGTTGGGCAGGGAGGTTCTCCGACACCAGCAATTCTTGGACACCAGCTGGGTGTCCTACAGTTCAACTCCAATCTGACACAATATATATGGAGATAGTGTCACATCCCACAGGTTAAGGACTCAGTCTCACCAGGCTACTACCACCCCTCGGCAGCCTGCTATAGATGGGAGGTTCTGATGACCCTCTCCTTGGGTTCTTTTAATTTGCTAGAGCAGTTCACAGAACTCCGAATCATTTCACTTACTAGACTGTTGGTTTATAATAAAAGGATACAAATCAAGAATAGCCAGATGGTAGTGATACATATGGCAAGGTATACGGAAATGGCACTAAAATTTCATGCCCTCTCCAAGTATACCACTCTTTACAAATCTCCATGTTTTCCACCAACCCAGAAGCTCTCTGAACATCCTGCTCTTTTGGGAGGTTTATGGAGGCTTCATTACATAGGTGCAATTGATTAAATCATTGACCATTTGGTAATTGATTCAGCTTCCAGGCCCTCTTCCCTCCCTGGAGTTTGGAGGGGGGACTGCAAGTTCCAACCCCCTATGGTCATTGGGTTGGTTCACCTGACAACCAGCCCCCATCCTCAGGTGCTTTTCTTCGTTCTCCTCACTTACATAGCATAAGACACCTTGATTGCTCTCCTCACTTTGGAAATCCCAAGGGGTTTAGGAGTTCTCTGCAGAAACTAGGATGACAACCAAATATATATTTATTATAAATCATAGCACAATTCTGTTTCTGCCATTTATCCTCCAAGGTAGCTGATATTTCTATTTGCAGATGAATGAATCTAAGTACAAAAAGGTTAAATGACTTATCTAAGTGCTAAGTTTCATACTAGCCTTTGCCTCACTCCAGTGTTCTTTCTAGAAAATAATGCTATCCCGAAAGTTAACTACTGTATCTTCTGTATAGGAAGGCAGGGCTTCAGGCAGTGTGCTTTGGGGAAGTTTCCACCCACTATGGCTGTTACAGACAAAAATGTTCTGCTGAAGGTGGATGAGGCTCAGTTTATAGGAAAGTTCATTCTTTTTTTTTTTTTTTTTTTTTTTTTTTTAATTTTTTTTTTTTTCAACGTTTATTTATTTTTGGGGACAGAGAGAGACAGAGCATGAACGGGGGAGGGGCAGAGAGAGAGGGAGACACAGAATCGGAAACAGGCTCCAGGCTCTGAGCCATCAGCCCAGAGCCTGACGCGGGGCTCGAACTCACGGACCGCGAGATCGTGACCTGGCTGAAGTCGGACGCTTAACCGACTGCGCCACCCAGGCGCCCCTAGGAAAGTTCATTCTTAAAAAATGGCAAAAAAAAAAAAAGAGTAAATGAGGCTGCCCATTTTAGGCCAAGGGATTGCAGCCTTGGGATGCTTAGAAGATTGTTCCCGACAAATGCCTGCCCCAATTTGCAGCAGAGGAAAGCTCCTCTCCCTCTTGCTACCGTCCTTTCCTCCTGCCCTATCTCTGTGCTCTGTTTTAAGCTCAAAGGAAAACTTCTGTGTCCCATTTCCCTCTTTTCTTTGCTCTCCCTTGCTCAGGTGAGGCGAAAGGCCTTGCAAGAAGAGATTGATCGTGAGTCGGGCAAAACGGAAGCTTCTGAACCAAGGAAGTGGACAGTAAGTTCAATGCTTTGGCTCTGCTGGGTGACATACCCCGGCATCCTGACTCCTCCTTCCTCGCCTTGTGGCATGAGCAGCAGAGTGATGGGAGACAAGACCATGGGAGTCCAGGCCCCAGAGGCTGTCCCAGTCTGCCGTTGGGCTCTCTTGACTGCAGAGCTTGTCTTGAGCTAACTTTCCTCCTTCTGAAGGGGTGCTTGCCTACCTCCTAGAGAGCTGACCAAGCCAGAGAAGCATCCTTAACCTTGTCTCCAGCTCTGGATGGATGGGATGTCCCACACATTGGTCTCTGAGGGCATGTGATAAGCGCTTTCCAGCAGTGGATAGTGACCTCAGAAGGCTTCTTGGACCAGGGTAGGTGGCAGAGGCAAGAGCTATGTGGTGGCAGGCCTCTCTCAGGACTGCCTTCAAGGTCCAGTTGGAATGGGAGAGTCCAAACCAGGCCTGAGGAGATGGGACAGGAGGGAGTACTGCGTGAGGACACGAAGTCAGGCTGAAGCAGGGTGAGAGGGGCTGTGGGCAGGCCTACACCAGGCCAACCTCGACAGCTGTGGCCGGAAACTTGTACGGAGACTCTAGGTGCAGTGAGAGCTCCTGGAGGGCATGTGTGTAGGGGAAGTGGGTAGCTGGTTAGGAGGCTCGGCCTGCAGGCCTGAGGACTGGGATGGTGGCAGAGGACAGAGAGAAGAGACAGCTTCACAATCCGACAAGACTTGCTAATAGTTAATTGGATTGGGGAGAGGGAAAGAAGGATCTAGATGACAAGGAAGGCTTGCTTTCCTGCCCTATCTTAAGCCTTCACAGTTTAACACAGGAAAGAACAATTAATTTGGATCAAAAGACCTGAGTTCAATTTCTGGCTCTGCCACTTTCTCGTTGTGAGACTCTAGGGAAGCAGCTTCTCCTTTTGGACCCTCGGTTTCCACATCTGTAAAATGGGACTTGTACTCTCGCCCAGTGGGATATGGAGAGGGCCTTTGTTATGTGTCTTCCCTCTGGGTGTCTCTTCTCTTTCCATCCTCTTGAGCTGAGCAGAGCTGATAGAACATCCTTATTGAGTTGAGGAAGGCAAGAAACAGGGCAGCTAGTGGCCCCAGAGGCTGTACCTAGAAGGACCTGATGGGGATCCTAGGGCACAGGGGCTGGCATCTGCTGGGGACACTTTAGGTGGCATTGTCTCCCAGGACCTGGGGACACTTGACAGGTGAGGCCTGTGGTGAGGATTCCAGACTGGCTGTGGGCCCCTGTGGGAGGGCCTCTTTGAGTGGGTCAGCAGCCCTTGGAAGAGCTAGTTTCCTCAGACCCAGTGCAGGGCTGTCAGAGGTGGTTTCTCATTCTAGAAATTGTAGGCCTGGGAAGCTGTTAATTATGCCTCCATCTGGGCCACTGTGAAACTGGAAGAATTTGTCACTGATTCACTCAGGGCAAGTGTAACAACGATTGGTTTTTAGTATTCTCCCAAAACTGATCTAGAAATAAGTGCTAGGCTAGCATTTGTCTTGCAAGTGGAAAGTTCCCAGGCAGCATGGAGGTCAGTAGTTGGGGTGGGGTGGGAAGAATGACCAGTTATTGAGAACTTAAAGTATGCCAAGCATTGTGCTCTGGGTTGCTGGTGTAAAAACCTGATTTGATCATTAGTTAAAGCCCTGTGAGAGGTGTATTACACTTCTGTATTGTAGATGAGGACATTGAGGCTCAGAGAGGTTAGGTGATTTGAACAGAGTCAGCCAGGGCGGGCTTGATCCTTGGGTCTGTGTGACTTCAAAGTCATAATTTTCTTGAGCTGGGTTTCTTGCTATCTCACAGGTGTGAGAAGGAAAGGGGTCTTTTCTTCTGCAGCCGCTCTTAGGAGCTGTCTTGCATTTTCTTGAACATGGGTGACTCATGTATAGGTGGTAGAGTACTCTGGACATGAATTGGGACCCCCTTAGTCCTGGACTAGCTCAGCCTCTGGCTTGGCTGTGTGACCCTTTACCCGCCTGGGCCTCCACCCCCCACTGTAAAGCGCAGTGCTCTTGGGAAGCAATGTGCGTTTCAGATTCCCACTTGCTCTCCTCTTCCCTCCAACTGACAGCAACCTGAGGGCAGAGTGGCCAGCTGGGAGGTAAAGTGGTTGGAGGTGAGGTGAGGTGTGCCATACTCTTTGCCATGAGTTAGGGGAGGAATGAAGCAAACAGGCAGCTCCCTGTTTAAAGGTGGGCCCTGGTGTCGGCCAGACCCGAGATGGAATTCTGGCAGGGTCATTGATTAGGCTTGTGCCCCCATTTAGGCTGCATACCTTCATTTCGTTACCAGTAAATTGAAAATAAATACAGTATTCCTTACACGGCTCTTGTTAGAATGAAAAATATAGTCTGTTGATGTGCTTGTGAGCACTGTGCCACAGTGAGCATTTAATCAGCTGGATCCTCCTTGTTGAGGCTGGGCTTGGGGAAAGGATGGGGCTTTGGAAACCAGGAAAATGACCACCTTTTTCTTTTAACACAGGGAACTCAGTTTGGCCAGTGGGATACTGCTGGTTTTGAAAACGAGGAACAGAAACTGAAATTTCTCAAACTTATGGGTGGCTTTAAAAATGTGTCACCTTCATTCAGCCGCCCCCCTAACATGACCGGAAGGCCCAACATGGCTCTCAACAAGAAGGCAGCCGACACTCTGCGGCAGAACCTCCAGCAGGACTACGACCGGGCCATGAGCTGGAAGTACAGCCGTGGCGCTGGCCTTGGCTTCTCCACCACCCCAGACAAAATCTTTTATATTGACAGAAATGCTTCCAAGTCCATCAAATTTGAAGATTAAACTCTACTGTCTTGTCCTTCAAAACAGCCAGAATTTCTTTTATTATTCAGTTGTGCAAATGAAAGCCATTTTACAGTTGTCTCGAGTCAAACCTCTGCAGAGATTAAGGAAAACTTTGCCCATGTGCTTGAATGAACTGAGGTCAGGGAAGCTCATGTTTCAGAAGTCAAGAGAACATGTGAGTGGCTCACACTTACTATTTTCTGTATTAAGCATTCCATCCCTGTTTGAAGACATCAGCATATATAAATAATAGCTAAATGTCTTGAGTGCTTAGTATGTACCACGTACATACTAATGTGTTGCCCCTGCATTAATGCATTTAATCTTAATAATTATGAAATAGGTGCTATTATCCCCATCTTATAGATGAGGAAACTGAGGTTCAGGGATGAAGTAATAAAATTGCCCAGGTTCACCCAACCAGTAAGTGCCAAGTGTTGTACTTTTGTGCCCCAAGTCCTCTGTCACTATTCACTACTCTGAATGTCCCCCTCTAAGGAACTTTACCAGGAATACTCACTGGAGATTGAAATCTCTTTTTTTTTTTTTTAATTTTTTTTTTTTCAACGTTTATTTATTTTTGGGACAGAGAGAGACAGAGCATGAACGGGGGAGGGGCAGAGAGAGAGGGAGACACAGAATCGGAAACAGGCTCCAGGCTCTGAGCCATCAGCCCAGAGCCCGACGTGGGGCTCGAACTCACGGACCGCGAGATCGTGACCTGGCTGATGTCGGATGCTTAACCGACTGCGCCACCCAGGCGCCCCTGAAATCTCTTTTGATTGAAGAAACAGAAGTTTTATTAGATGTCTAAATCCCAAACAGGAAGTAGATTTAATGATAAACAGGGAAGAGCAAACTCATTTTCTTTTCCCATCTTGGAGGAGCTACTGGCAAAGGGGGGTCTGAATTGTCACCAAGCAGATGTGACTGAGCTTCCTTTGCTGTTAGGAAATGTGTTTCTAAACCAGTTTTGCCTTTTCCGACTTCCTGCTTTCCATCCTCAGTGCTGAGCTTGGATTTAGTCTTGATGCCCTTAACTAAATTCTGAAAAAGGCATTTTTAGAGAGACTGTTAGTCTTCGTGAACCAATGACAAATTCCCAGGGATCTGTTTATTATATTCTTTGCTACCATGAGGAACAGAATCCTAGGTGACTTATGTGGCAGAGGTGTCAGGATGTGTGGAGGATGACACAGGAAGTTGCCTCCTCATGATCACATTTCCATGCCTAGACTCTATAGGCAGCCCCACAGAGCTCCAGGTACAATGACCTGAACGATACGACCACCTTCTTTCCATTCACCTAGCATTTTGCATCCCAACATACAGTTTATGAGTGGGACATTTTCACATCATTTGACGCCTATAGTCATCCCAGCTCAGCAGCCCAACTAAACAGCCAGGATATTTAGTCTCTCACTTGGCAGGAAGTCCTTATGTAGAGAATTGATGCATCAGCTCAACAAAGAAACATTCTTCTCTCTGCTCCATCCATCCTGTTGGCTTCATCAAGCTGGTGGAAGAAGGGCTGGACCAATTTTAAGTTGGATATCAAGACAGTAGAACATTCCAGAGGAAGAAGAAAAACCTTATGACTCAAGGAAACTTCCAGAAGACCTTTCATCATAATGCATTGCCCAGCAGTGGGTCATATGCCCATTTCTGAGCCAGCCCCTGGCATGTGGACGAAGATGCACTCCAGGCAGGTCAGAAAGGAAGAGTGAAGAGCAGATGCTGGTGAGACAAACGTGGGGTCGACTACTGTCCCACTGGGTGGGTAGAGGTGAGGCAGGCCTGCCCTGACTAATAAACACTGGCTAGGTCGAGAATCCTACAGTTCTATGCTAGTAATGTCTCAGGTGGGCACATCAGCCAGAAGGTGAATTGGGCCTTTGATGGATTCAACTTTGAGATACATAATGGAAGAGGCCATCTAATTGCCTAGAAGGTAAGGTTCTGCAATTGAGTTAGCTCCTTCAGAGAATCTTGTCCTTTCACAGGGGAATAAATCTCTCCTGGCCTTGATCAACACTACAGGAATTTACTCCCTATACTGTCTGCTTTAATTGTTTTTACCTTGCTGAGAGATCACACTACAGTTAGGGCCTGCCTTGGCTTATCAGGGAAGATTGTGCTCAGCCATCTCTTGGGTGATTCTGGAGACTGGCTGATTGATTGATTGATTGTCCACTGTCTTGTCCTCATAATGATAATTCTCATTAGGATGTGATGGTCAGACCTTTCTCCTCCTGCCATTTAGTATTAATAATCTGTGTGTAATAGGATATGACTTTCAAACTCAGTGTATCCCCATTGGCTGAAGAGATCTGCTGGCTGAGGGGAAGGTTTAGTATAGTCTGTTCCTAAAGCAGGGTCTAGCCAGAGAAGGTTGAACAGCCAAGATAGCAAGATGGGCAGTGTCCTCAGAATGGACTTAATCTTACCTCTGCTGCTCTTACTGGTGCAGATCATTGTCAAGTTAGCAGGTCTCTGTCCTGCAGCAGTCTGCAGTCCCAGGAGGATTTACTCTCTGAGTGTCCTGGGTTAACTGGGCTTCTCTCCTTTGTAAATTAAGCAACGTCGGCTTGTGCCACTCTGCCCCTTTTCCCTATGTCCAGTACCCTCAATCTGTCTGCAAGGGTTTTTGTGGTTTTTTTGTTTTTGTGTTTGGTTTGGTGTGATTTCCCTTGTTCATGATGTCTCCACTGAAACAAGACGTTTTGGGGATTTTTATTCAGAACCAGGGCAGGAGAGATCGGACATATATAGCACAGCCAAGGTCTTGGTTGAATATTTAATAGCCCTGTTCTCAAACTTGTTGGCTGTTTGTCCCTCAGGGATTTCTCAACTGACCAACTTTCCATGACAGGGTCCTTCCCTCCATACAGTTGCCCTTCCTTATCCAGCTGTCTCTGAAACCTCATGATTCTTAACCACTGTATTCCTTGGAGTGATTCCTGTTTCTGCCTTAGCCCACTGAACTCTGCCCTGAGACTTCCTTTCCATAACTAGAGTGGCCCATCAAAAGTATTTGCTAGATAGACAGCATTCTCTAAAAGAAATTGTGTATTCAACTTTACAAACATAGAATTAGGTTTGTGGTTGGCAGAATAATGAGCCTCCATTCTCCCCCTGGACAAGATGACCCCTCCATTGTCCCCCTGGGACAAGATGACCTTGTCCCAGTCACCAGAACCTGTGACTATGTTAGGACACGAAAGGGAGTTTGGGTAACAGATGGAATTAAGGTTGCTAATCAACTGACCTTAAAATAAGATTATCCTGGATTATCTGAGTGAGCCCACTCTAATCACAGGAGTCCTTAACTGTAGAAGACGGAGGCAGAAATGTCAAAGAAACTTGTAAGAAAAACTCGGTTGCTGGTTTTAAGGTGGAGGCAAGGGCCATGAGCCGAAGAATGCAGGTGGCTTCTAAAAGCTGGAAAAAGCAAGAAAACAGATTGTCCCCCAGAGCCTCCAGAAGGAACAAAGCCCTGCTTTGAGGGTAAGCCCCCCTGAGACCTGTTGGATTTAGGATCAATAGATAAGGTGATAAAATTGTGTTGTTGGAAGCCACTAAGTTTGTGATAATTTGTTAAGGCAGCAATAGAAAAGTAATCTAGGTCTCATACAGAACTTTTCCTCATTTTTAAAATCGTATTTCCTAGAATATTTAGAATTTTATTGTTTCATTATCCTTTGTGGTAACAGTAGACTTCATCCCCTATAGGCTATGGTTTTCAGAGTCTGGCTAATTGATTCAGTAATGGGCTGAGGAAAACCACAAAAGGTCACAGAAGATCTAAGCTTTGGTCTGGGACAGGTGTGACAGATGGTTCAGAAGCTCCTTTGGTGTAATGCGTATTCAACCTAATATGAAAGTCCAAATTCATATCAATATAAGAACATTACTTAGGCTTGGGAACAAATGCTGTCTGATGTGTAACCTCAGAGTAGAAGGAAATGACTTAAAGCGGGTAATTTGTGAATTTGCCAGTTGTGTTTCATTTAAATAGTATCTAGTAAAAGTGGCATATGAAATAATTTTAATGGAAATAATTTTGTGAAATAAAGATCAGTTGATAATATTTGAGCAGTACCACCATGTTTTTTTAATTTATGTTTTGTTCAGTAAAGGGGAGCAAAAGGGTATCTGCTGTTCTTTGTTGGAGGCTGTTTTCTCAGGCTGGGGACAGGGGTGAGGAGGAAGTTCACTATTAAATAGGCCAGAAAATCCATAGCACATTCTTGGTCCTAAGTGTTCAGTAAAAATATGAGTTTATATATTTTTTAATGTTTATTTATTTTGAGAGAGGGAGCAAGCAGGGGAGGGGCAGAGAGAAAGGGAGAGAGAGAATCCCAAGCAAGCTCTGCACTGTCAGTGCAGAGTCCAGCTTGGGGCTGGATCTCCTGAGCCGAAATCAAGTCGGACGCTCAGCCGACTAATAATTTTTAATTTTTTTAAATTACTGTAACCACTAATACTGAGATTTTGTGAACCTGTAATCCTGCATTTCACAGGGTAGAGATGAGATGTGATTTATGTCCAGTGAATATCTTCCAGAAGTACAAAAGTTTGGGGCACTTTAATCCACAATTTGGATAAAATGGATGCATTTTCCTGAGCACAGGCTGTGAATCACCACCAATCAATATTAATGCTTTTAGTGATTCGGAATAAAATGTCAGTGGAAGCTCATCAGTAGTAGTAGAGACTCAGATTCCTGATTCCAAAAATCTGGTGGTAAAAAAAGTAGAATCACATGCGGTTTAGAATTATGGCTGCAAAGCAAACGGGGTAATATGTTTAGACAAGTTTTCTTCTGGATGAAGAGAGTCAGAAGTAATTAAATGAACAATCATGAACATAAATGTTCCTTTGGGAGGTTTATTCAGTTAAAATACAGTTTCTGCTGAAGCCACAGAGGGAATTGCAGATTTGACCTCACTTTCTCCTTTGACCCACCAATGTGTTTTTTTAAATTTATTTTTAATTGAAGTATAGTTGACACGCAATGTATTAGTTTCATGTGTGCAGTGTAGTCATTTGACGTTTATATGCATTTAAAAATGCTCCCCACGAAAAGTGTAATAACTGTCTGTCACCATGCAAAGTTATTACGGTAGTATTGACCATATTCCCTGTGCTGTACTTACATCCCTGTGATTGATTTATTTTATAGCTGGAAGTTTGTACCTCTTAATCCCCTTTGCCCGTTTCACTCTTCTTCCCACTCCCCTCCCGTCTGGCAACCACCAGGTTTTTCTTTTTATCTATGAGTCTGTTTCTGTTCTTTGTTCATTTGTTTTGTTTTTTAGATTCCACATATAAGTGAAATTACATGATATTTGTCTTTTTCCAACTTATTTCATTTGGCATAATACCATATATGTCTATCTGTGTTGTTGCAAATGTCAGGATTTCATTTTTTTTTTTATGGCTGAGTAACATTGCTCTGTGGGTGTGTGTGTGTTTATGCACCAAATCATCTTTATCAGTGGACACGTAGAATGCATCCATATCTTCTGTTGTAAATAATGGTGGGGTAAACATAGGGGTGCATGTGTCTTTTTGAATCTGTGTTTTTGGTTTTTAGGGGGTAAACTCCCAGAAGTGGATCTTGTGGTATTTCTGTTTTTAACTTTTTGAGAAACCTCCACACTGTTTTCCATAGTGGCTGCACCAATTTATATTCCCACCAACAGTGCATGGAGGTTCCCTTTTCTCCACGTCCTTGCCAACACTTGTTACTTCTTGTCTTTTTGATTTTAGTCAGTCTGACAAGATGTGAAGAGACGTCTCATTGTGATTTTGATTTTCATTTCCCCAGTGATTTGTGATATTGAATGTCTTTTCATGTATTTGTTGGCCATCTGTATGTCTTTTTTTATTTAAAAAATTTTTTTAACATTTATTTATTTATGAGAGGCAGAGAGAAACAGAGCACAAGTGGGGGAGGGGCAGAGAGAGGAGGAGACACAGAATCCGAAGCAGGCTCCAGACTCTGAGCTGTCAGCACAGATCCCAACGTGGGCTAGAACCCACAAACCATGAGATCATGACCTGAGCCGAAGTCGGATGCTTAACGCACTGAGCCACCCAGGTGCCCCAATCCATGTGTGTCTTTTTTGGGAAACTGTTCTTTTCAGGTTCTCTGCATTAAAAATCCCACTTTTAATTGGATTATTTGAGGGTTTTTTGTGTTAACAAGTTGTATGAGTTTTTTGATATATTTTGGATATTACCCCCTTATTAAATATATTATTTACAAATATCTTCTCCCATTCAGTAGGTTACCTTTTTGTTTTGTTGATAATTTCCTTTGCTTATCTATTTATTTTTTGAGGGAGGGTGAGAGAGAGCATGAGCAGAGTAGGGGCAGAAAGAGGGATACAGAGGATCCAAAGCAGGCTCCATGCTGTGAGCGCAAAGCCTGATGTGGGGCTTGAACTCATGACCATGAGATCATAACCTAAGCCAAAATCAAGAGTCAGCCACTTAACCAACAGAGCCACCCAGGCGCTCCATTAATTTCCTTTGCTTTTTAGTTTGTTTTAGTCCTAGTTACTTATTTTTGCTTATGTTGCCCTTACCTGAGGAGATAGTTCCAGAAAAATATTGCTAAGACCATTGTCCAACAAACAGTTTGCTGCTGTTTTCCTTCAGGAGTTCTATGGTTTCAGGTCTTACATTTAAGTCTAATCCATTTTAAGTTTATTTTTTTTATGTGGTGTAAGAAAATGGTACTGATTGTTCTGATGTAGCTGTCTAATTTTCTCAACACCATTCAAGTTTTTTAAGTAATCTCTACATCCAGTGTGGGGCTCAAACTCACGACCCTGAGATCAAGAGTTACTTGCTCCTTCAACTGAGTCAGCCAGGCAACCCCAACACATATTATATACATATTAAAGAGACTGTCTTCCCCCATTGTTAGATCCTTGGATCCTTTGTCCTAGATTAATTGACCATAGAGATGTGGGTTTATTTCTGGGCTCTCTGTTCTGTTGATTTGTGTGTCTAAAGTTTTTGTGACAGTACTGTTCTGTTTTGATTACCATTGCTTTGTAGTATAGTTTGAAATCCGGGATTGTGCTACTTCCAGCTTTGTTTTTCTATCCCGAGTTTGCTAGGGCTATTTGGGGTCTTTTGTGGGTCCACACAAATTTTAGGGTAATTTCTTCTAGTTCTGTGGAAAAGCTGTTGGTATTTTGATAGGATTGAATTGAACCTGTAGATTGCTTGGGGCAGAATGGACAGTTTAATAGTATTCTTCCAAACTATGAGTGTGGTATATCTTTCCATTTATTTACATCATTTTCAGTTTCTTTTTATCAGTGTCTTATAAATCAGTAGAGTTTTCACCTTCTTGGTTAAATGTATTCCTGGGTTATTTTTTTGTTTATAAGTTCCAATTTAGTGTTATGCTGGATAACATAGTGTTATATTAGTTCAGGTGTACGCTGTACTGATTCCGTAATTCTCTACTCAGTGCTCACCTGTACTCTTAATCCCCTTCACCTGTTTCTACCCATCCACCTCCCTCCTCTCTGATAACTATCAGTTCTCTATAGTTAAGAGTCTGTTTCTTAGTTTGTCTTTTTTTTCTTTGTTCATTTCTTTTTTTTTTTTTTTTAATTTTTTTTTCAACGTTTATTTATTTTTGGGACAGAGAGAGACAGAATATGAACGGGGGAGGGGCAGAGAGAGAGGGAGACACAGAATCAGAAACAGGCTCCAGGCTCTGAGCCATCAGCCCAGAGCCTGACGCGGGGCTCGAACTCACAGACCGCGAGATCGTGACCTGGCTGAAGTCGGACGCCCAACCGACTGCGCCACCCAGGAGCCCCTGTTCATTTGTTTCTTAAATTCCACATCTGAGTGAAAGCCTATGGTATTTGTTTTTCTCTGACTTTACTTCACTTGGCATTATACTCTCTAGATCCATCCATGTTGTTGCAAATGGCAAAATTTTCTTCCTTTTTGTGGCTTAATAATATTCCAGCGTGTGTGTGTATGTGTATGTCACATCTTTATCCCTTCATCTTTTGATGGACACTTGGGCTGCTTACATTCAAAGTAATTATTGATAGGTATGTCCTTATTGCCATTTTGTTACTTGTTTTATGGTTGTTTTGTAGTTCTTCTCTGTTCGTTTCTTCTTTTGCTCTGTTTTCACTCTTTGCTGGCTTTCTTTAGTGATGTACTTGGATTCCTTTATTTTTGCAGGTCTGTTACTGGTTTTGATTTGTGGTTACCATTAGGTTTGTATATGACATCTTTTTTTTTTTTTTTTTTAATTTTTAAAGTTTGTTTATTTTGAGAGAGAGACAGCGCAAGTTGGGGAGGGGAAGAGTGAGAGAATCCCAAGCAGGCTCTGCACTGTCAGCACAGAGCCCAGGGTGGGGCTGGAACCTACGAACCATGAGATCTTCACCTGAGCTGAAACCAAGAGTCAGCTGCTTAACCAGCTGAGCCACCCAGGTGCCCCCTTGTATATAACATCTTATGTTTACATCAGTCTATATTAAGTTGATGATCACTTAAGTTTGAATCCATTCTTTACTCTTCTCCCCTCCCACATTTAAAGTATATGGTGTCATATTTTACATCCTTTTATTTTGTGAATTGCTTGACTGATTTTTATAGATACACTTAATTTTACTACTTTTATCCTTGCTGCTTTTCTTATTCCTATTTTCTTTCTACTCAGAGAGTCCCCTTTAACATTTCTTGTATGACTGGTTTAGTGATCATGAATTCCTTTGGGAAACTCTTTCTCTCTCCTTCTATTCTGAATACTAGCCTTGTTGGAAGGAGTATTTTGGGCTGCAGGTTTTTTCCTTTCAGCACTTTGAACAATATCATGCCACTCCCTCTGGCCTGCAGAATTTCTGCTGAAAAATCACCTCAAGGGGTTTCCCTTGTATGTAACTGTTTGCTTGTCTGTTTTGTCTTGTAGCTTTTAAAATGCTGTCTTTATTACTACTTTTGGCATTTTAATTAATATGTGTCTTGGTGTGGACCTCCTTAGATTGATTTTGTTGGGGCCCTGTGTGCCTCCTGGATCTGGATATTTGTTTCTGTCCCCAGATTTGGGAGGTTTATTTCTTCAGATAAATTTTCTGCACCTTTTTCTGTTTCTTCTCCTTCTGGAATTCCTGTAATGTGGATGTTATTATTCTGATGGTATTGCTGAGTTCCCCTAAGTCTATCTTCATTTTTGGTTGTTTTTTTCCTCTCTCTGTTCAGCTTGATTGTTTTCTATTATTCTGTCCTACAGGTCATTGATCCATTCTTCTTCCTCTAGTCCACTGTTTATTCCATCTACTATATTATGAATTTCACTTACTGAGTTCTTTATCTCTGGTTCTTTTTATGTTTTCTTTCTCTTTGTTAAGGGTCTCACTAAGGTCCTCCACTCTTTTCTCCAATCCTGTGAGTATCTTTATGACCATTGCTTTAAATTCTTCATCAGGAATATATACTATTTTGTTCCATTTCGTTTAGCTCTCTTGTTATGATTTTGTCCTGTTCATTTGTGGTATATTCCTGTATCTCATTGTGTCTCTCTGTGCCTGTTTCTGGGTATAAGGAGAGTCAGCTACCTCTCCTGCTCTTAAAAGTTATGGTCTTTTTTTTTTTTTTTTTTTTTCAACGTTTATTTATTTTTGGGACAGAGAGAGACAGAGCATGAATGGGGGAGGGGCAGAGAGAGAGGGAGACACAGAATCGGAAACAGGCTCCAGGCTCTGAGCCATCAGCCCAGAGCCCGACGTGGGGCTCGAACTCACGGACCGCGAGATCGTGACCCGGCTGAAGTCAGACGCCCAACCGACTGCGCCACCCAGGCGCCCCAAAAGTTATGGTCTTGTGAAGAGTCCCTGCAGTGCAGTTTCCCCTGTTTACCAGAACTGTGTGCTTTAGGGGATGTCTGCTGTGTATGTTGTGAGTGCCCTTTTATAGTGGCTTCAGTCTGGTCATCTGCAATGATGCCTGTTGTGGGCAGGGTTTGGTCCCTGAGTTGTCAGTGGGCCAGTCTGGGGCCGCATCTGGCTTGAGTTGAGTCAGACCAGGTGTTTGCCAGAGATGCAGTAGCACCAAACTACTGGGCAGTTTCCTTGTGTTGTCCCAAGAAGCTTCTGTTGGTGGTTAGGGCCTGCAGTCCATCCAAATAACTGTTCCCAGCCCATTGCTGGGACCATAGAGTGGTGTGTGTGGTTATTTTCTCCTTTCCCTGGGGCAGGAGTAATGCTGTTCCCTGTCTGGGCTGCATGCACATTGTCAGGCTTGTAATGCCCACTGCTTTGGATGGGCTCTGGCCAAGGGTGCCCTGGAGGGAGCAGGTCCACAGGAGAATGTGGGGGTGCACTTGGGAGGGGACCTGTGGCCACCCAAAATCCCTGCCGAGGCCTCTGGGTTGGAGGGGGCAGATCCACAGAAGTGTGGGGATGGGATGCATGTTGTTATCAAGCCAGCTGGAGAGTGTTGTACTCTGCTGGTTCCTGCAGCTGTCCCTGTATCTAGGCTGGGGGGTGGAGGAGGGAAATAGCATTCACCAGTTCCTTTGTTCTTGAAGGACTCTCCCAAGAATCCCTGCCCTGCGCCTTCAGAACATGCTCTGAGGTTAGTAAACGAGTCTCCCTCCCGTACACCCAGGTATTTTTCAGACTGCTGCTTCTATGTTGTATCTCCACAGGGCTGTTTGTTATGCTATTTAGTGGCAAGGAGTCAGTTGACTATTGTCCTCTCCCAGAGCTGAGCCCTCTGATATTTAAAGTTCAGACTGATTCTAAGAACTAGTGAAATTATGCTATTTTGATTTTCAAAGCTAAATGTTATGGGATTCATCTTCCCTGTATGGGCTCCTGTGCCTGGGGTGCCTGGTGTGAGGGTCTGTTTCTTGTCCCTCTCCATATCTGGGGCATCCCTCCCTCGCATGAATGGTCTTGTGGTCCATTTAGCTTCCAACCAGGTCTCTACCTTTCCTGTCCTCTTCGGTGTGGACTCTAATCTACATTTAGCTGTGGAGAGTCTCTTCTGCCCTGTTCTATTTTTAAAGCATTTATAAACAGTGTTTTTAATTTATCTTCTTGCTAGGTCATTATTAGTTTATAGAAAGGCAGCAGATTTCTGTATATTGATTTTGTATCCTTCAGCTTTTACTGAGTTCATTTATTAGAATGGTATTTTTGGTCTTTAGAATTTTCTATATAGAATAGTATGTCGTCTACAAGTAGTGACGGTTCTACTTCCTGCTTACCAATTTGGATGTCTTTTATTTATTATATGATCATTATGGCTCAGATTTCTGTACTGTGTTGAGTAAACACGGTGAGAGCGGATGTCCTTGTCCTGTTCCTGATCTTAGAGGAAAAGCCTTCAGCTTTTCATTATTGGGTATGAGGTTAGCTGTGGGTTTGGGCTTTTATTATGTTGAAGCATATATATCCACTTTGTTGAGAGTTGTTACCGTGAACAGGTGTTGAGTTTTGTCATATGTTTTTTCCTGTATTTATTGAGACCATGATTTTGAATCCTTCATTTTGTTAATGTGTATCATCACATTGATTTGCAGATACTGAACTATCCTTGTATCCCTGGAATAAATCCTTTTTGATCTTGGTGAGTAATCCTTTTAGTGTTTTGTTCAATTTGGTTTGCTAATATTTTGTTGAGGATTTTTGCATTGGTGTTAATTAGGGATAATTTTGGCCTATTTTTTTTTTTTTTTCCTGTAGTGTCTTCATCTGGTTTTGGTATCAGTAATGCTGGCCTCATAAAAAGAATTTGGCAGTTCCTCTTTAATTTTTTACAGTAATTGAAAAGGATAGTTATTAACTCTTTATATGTTTAGCTTCACCTGTGAGGCCATTAGATCCTGGACTTTTGTTTGTTGGGAGGTTTGGTTTTGTTTTTGTTTTTTTGAGAGAGTGAGAGAGCACAAGTGAGGGAGGGGCAGAGAGGGGGAGAGAGAGAATCCCAGACAGGCTCTGTGCTGTCAGTACACTTAACCAGCTGAGCCACCCAGGAGCTTTTTGATTACTCACTCAATTTTATAACTAGTAATTATTTTGTTCAGATTGTCTATTCTTGATTTAGTTTTAGAAGACTGTACATTCCTAATAATTTGTCCATTTCTTCTAGCTTGTCCAGTTGGCATATAATTTTTTGTAGTAGTCTCATATATAATAATCCTTTGTATTTCTGTGGTGTCAATTGTAACTTCTCTTTCATGTCTGATTTTATGTTTGAGTCCTCTTTTTCTCTTGATGTGACTATAAAGGTTTATCAATTTTTTCAAGAACCAGCACTTAATTTCATTGTTTGTTTGTTTGTTTTTGTGGTCTCTATTTCATTTGTTTCCACTCTGATCTTCATTATTTCATTCCTTCTAGTTAACTTTGGGATTGTTTGTTCCTTTTCTGGTTCCTTTAGGTCTAAGATTAGATTGTGTTAGATTTTTCTTGTTTCTTGAGGTAGACCCTCGATCACTATAAATTTCCCTGTTAGAACTCCTTTTTCTGGGTCTCAAAGATTTTGGAACATTGTATTATTTTTATTTGTCTCAAGGTATTTTTCAATTTCCTCTTTGATGTCTTCATTGACCCATTTGTTGTTTAGTACCATGTTGTTTAGCGTCTGTGTATTTGTGGTTTTCTAATTTTTTCTTTTGATTGCTACCTGTTGTGATCTGAAGGGAGTGTTGTGGCCTGAAGTGAGTCTCTTGGCATCATACGGAGGGATCTTTTTTTTTTTTAATCATTATTTCAGTTACCCTATGTCTTTGATTGGAGCATTTAGTCCATTGACATTTTTTTATTTTTTAGGGAGAGAGAGCGAGAATCTTAGGCTCCACTCTCAATGCAGAGCCTGACATAGGGCTCAATCCCACAACCCTGGGATCATGACTGAACTGAAATCAAGAGTCAGACACTCAGCCAACTGAGCCACCCAGGCACCCCTAGTCCACTTACATTTAAAGTAATTACAGGGGCGCCTGGGTGGCTCAGTCGGTTAAGCATCTGACCTTCAGCTCAGGTCACGATCTCGAGGTCTGTTGAGTTCGAGCCCCGTGTCGGGCTCTGGGCTGATGGCTCAGAGCCTGGAGCCTGCTTCGGATTCTGTGTCTCCCTCTCTCTCTGCCCCTCCCCCGTTCATGCTCTGTCTCTCTCTGTCTCAAAAATAAATAAACGTTAAAAAAAAAAAAATAAATAAATAAAGTAATTACAGTGGGGTGCCTGGGTGGCTCAGTGGGTTGAGCTACGAGCAGACTTCGACTCAGGTCATGATCTCACGGTTCATGGGTTTGAGCCCCAAGTCAGGCTCTGCCAACAGCTCGGAGCCTGGAGCCTGCTTCAGATTTTGTGTCTTCCTCTCTCTTTCTGCCCCTCCCCAACTCACTCTCAAAAAGAAACATTAAAAAAAAAATTTAATTACTGGTAAGTACCTACATTTGCCCTTGAACAAGGTCCTGTTCTGACAGGCAGTTGCTGACCCCCATGCAGTTGAAAATCCACATACAACTGCCCCCAAATTTAATAGCTGACTGTTGACCAGAAGCCTTGCTAGGGAACATAAACAGTTGATTAACACGTATTTTGTATATGTATTACATACTGTATTCTTTAAATTCGGGAAAAGAAAATATTAAGATCATAAGGAACAGAAAATACTTACGGTATTGTGTTTATTGAAAACCATGAACAGTTCAAACCCATGTTGTTTAAGGTCAGATGTACTTACTGCCTTTTTAATTGTTTTCTGGTTGTTCCTTTTCTGTTCTTGCTCTCTTGTGTTTGATAATTTTTAGTATTATGCTTAGATTCCTTTGTATTTTTTGTGTGTCTGTTACAGATTTATGGTGAGTATTCATGAGGTTCTTACATAACAATGTATTATAGTACTCTGTTTTAAGTTGATGGTCACTTAAGTTTGAACACATTCTAAAACATTACATTTTTACTGCCTTCCCCTTCCACATTTGATATATTTGGTTTCATATTTTACATCTTTTTATTTTGTGTATCCCTTAACTAATAATTATAGATATAATAGATTTTACTACTTTTGTCTTTTAACCCTATAAGTGATTGATTTACTATCTTTACTGTGTGTTTACTTTGACCAGGGAAATATTTTCTTTACTAATTTTCTTCTAGTTATGTCCTTTTATTAAAAAAAAAATTTTTTTTAACGTTTGTTATTGAGAGGGAAACAGAGCATAAGCAGGGGAGGGGCAGAGAGAGGGAGACATAGAATCCGAAGGAGGCTCCAGGCTCCGAGCTGTCAGCACAGAGCCTGACTTGGGGCTCGAACTCACAGACTGAGAGATCGTGACCTGAGCCGAAGTCAGTTGCCTAACCGACACAGAGCCACTCAGGTGCCCCTAGTTACGTCCTTTTAAACAAGTCCCTTTAACATAATCTTTTAAGGCTGATTTAGTGGTGATCAGCTCTAAGTTTTGTTTAGGAAACTCTTTATGTCTCTTTTATTCTGAATGATAGTCTTGATAGGTATTCTCAGCTGTAGGTTTTTTACTTTCAGTACTGTAAATAGATCATGCCATTCTTTTCTAGCCCACAGTTTCTGCTGAAAACTCAGTTGATAGCATTGTGCGGGTTTCCTTTGTATGTTATTAGTTGCTTTTCTCTTGCAGCTTTTAAGGTTTTGTTTTGTTTTTTTAATATTTCTTCATTTTTGAGATAGGGAGGGCAAGTGGGGGAGGGGCAGAGAGAGTAAATAATCCCAAGCAGTCTCCACACTGTCAGCATGGAGCCTGACATGGGGCTCGAATCCACAAACTGTGAGATCATGGCCTGAACTGAAATCAAGAGTTGGATGCCTAATCAACTCTATGCCCTGGTTTTCTTTAATTTTTGACATTGTAATTAGTTGACCCTTGAACAATGCAGGGGTTAAGGGCACCAATTCCCTGTGCAGTTGAAAATCTGCATATAACTTTTGACTCCCCCAAAACTGAACTACTAATAGCCTACTGTTGACCAGATGCCTTACTGACAACAAGGAGCTGATGAACACATTTTCTATGTTACATATATTACACACTGTATTCTTACAATAAAGCTAGAGAAAAAATTAATAAAATCAGAAAATATAGTACTGTATTATAAAGAAAATACACATATAAGTAGATTTGTGTTGTACAGGAGCCATCTGTATGTGTCTTAGTGTGGATCTCTTTGGATTCATCTTGTTCAGGCCTCTCTGTGCTTCCTGGTCCTGGATGTCTTTTTCCTTCCCTAGTTTGTCAAAGTTATCACCTATTCTTCAGATAAGTTTTCTGTCCCTTTTTCTCTTCTGTCCTGTCCTAGGATGCTTATAATGCAAATATTGTATGCTTGATGTTGTCCCAGAGGTCCTTTAATCTGTCATTTAAAGAAGATTTTTCGGGGGGCACCTGGGTGACCCAGTTGGTTAAGCATCTGACTCTTCGGCTCAGGTCAGGATCTCACAGTTTGTGAGTTTGAGCCCCACATGGGGCTCTGTGCTGACAGTGTGGAGCCTGCTTAGGATTCTGTCTCCCTCTCCTTCTGCCCCTCTGCTGCTCATACTCTCTCAAATTGAATTTTTTTTTTTTTTTTTTTTTTGCTGTTTAGCTTGATTTCTAATACCCTGTGCTCCAGATTCATTTTTCTGTATCTTCTAATTCTGTATTTCTAATTCTATAATTCTAATTCTAATTTCATTTGTTATTGTATTCTTCAGGTCTGACTGGGTTTTTTTTATCTTCTCTTTGTTGAAGTACTCCCTGAACTCAAGTCCAGTAGGGGCACCTGGGTGGCTCAGTCAGTTCAGCGTCCAACTTTGGCTCAGGTCATGATCTCATGGTTTGTGGGTTCGAGCCCCATATCGGGCTCTGTGCTTACAGCTCACAGCCTGGAGCCTGTTTCAGATTTCTGTGTCTCCGTCTCTGCCCTTCCTCTGCTCACATTCTCTCAAAAATAAATAAGTGTAAAAATTAATTCAAGTCCAGTGAACATCTTTATGACTGTTATTCTGAACCCTTTTATTAGGTAGATGGCTTATCTCTGGTTCTTTTGTTTGGAACATACTCCTCTCATTTTGTCTGACTGTGTATGAGGTCAGCTGCGGCAGGTCTGGAAGGTAGAGGCCTTATGTAGGAGGCGTCCTATGGGGGCAGCAGTGCTGTCTCCCCTGGTCACCAGAATCAGGTCCCCTGTGTGGGCTGTGTGTGCTGGGGAGTGGGGCTAGCCTCTGGTGAGACTGGCTGTGAGGTTTGGCCACAGCTGCAGTGAATACTGTGGTGGGCATGGCTCCACCCTGTGCCGTGGTACAGGGGTTGTGCCCATTGGGAAGGTGGGTCCAAAGGGTAATGTCTAGGCCATGCTGGTGGTGCCAGCAAAGTAGATGAAAAGTGTCACATCTGGCACCCACCAGCCTTGGTCCAAGTAGGCTAAAAGATGGGAGTCTTCCATTCCCAGAAAAAATTCTTACAGATTGTTGCTCCTCCAGCACATGCCCTAAACTGAGTAAATAACCTAGGCACTTTTCAATCTGCTGCCTCTTGAGTGGGCTCTTTTGAGAGTAGAGCCTCGGTTTCCTATAACCTTCTGGAGTGAAGCTCCATAGATTTTCACAGCTAGATATCATGGGAGCGCATCTTCCTGGTGCATACGCCAAGGTAGGGGCTACTCAGGGAGGGGACTGACCCTCCACACTTATGGGTGATATCCCTCCCTCTTCCGGGTCACTGCACCAGGGATTTGCCTCCTGTCCTTCTCAGTGCAGTTTTTTCTTTGTACCTTTGGCTGTGTAAGAGCTGTGCGGCTAGTCTCTGGGTCGTTCTCAGAGGGAGGTGCACTTCGTATAGCTGCACCATTGGTGTGTTTTTGCGAGCAGCTGAGCTCAGAACCTCCTTCCTCTGCCATCTTCCTGGGAGTCCCAGTGGATGCACTGAGGGTCCCCACGCACACCATGTGCTTCCTCCTCACCTGTGCGGTCCCGCTGTGCGCCTGTGCCGCCACACCTGCATCTGTGGTGTTGGCTACAGCTAGGTGTAGCCTATATATCCTGAGTCCAGTTGAGCTGCTTGTGATAGATAAAGGTTGAGCCATCTACCTTTCATAAATTATGACAGGGTAGGCAACATTCAATTCCAGACTTGAGGGAAAGTGGCTCTTTAAAAGTAGACTCCTTTTCAAGGTTTCTTCTATTTGAAAAAAACAAAAGCAAAAACAAAAAAAAACCCAGACACACTGAGAGATGTTACTTGGATTCTTCTGTTTCTCCATAAATGCCAATCTGAAGGCCACTTCTGCAAAGAAACACTAGAACAGTGCTCTACTCTGAACAAGATTGGATTTTGCTCTGACACTTCCCAGTTCCTCAATGTCACAACCATCTGGGTAGAGGCCAAAGCTTAAACCAATTTGTGTGCGTAAAAATAAAAAAAGCAAAGCAGGTCTTTCTGAACTTGGCTTCACAGTCCCAGAGTTAGGTCCTTGTTTGCAGAGGGAGCCTGAGGGCCAGCTCAGTCAGATGACCCATATCTGGGTGTTTGCTTCGTTTCTTGATGTATTCCAGAGTTTTCACCTAGGAGGAAAAAGAAAGATCAGTATCCTTTTGGTTCAGCTAGGCACCAACAAATCAACCGTATTGTGAGCTGATGCTGTCTTAAAGCTAAAGTCTTTTGAAGCAAACCAAAAAAGTGTTAAAGTAAAACTTCTTAGTTTACAGTTTGCTTATAAAATCAGATTTTGGTATGACCAGGAATAGCTGCTATTTCTATATATGTCTTTTTGTTTTCATTTTGAGAGGGCACGAACAGGGGAGAGGTGGAGAGAGAGGGGGGGGGACAGAGGATCCGAAGGGGCTCTGCGCTGAGAGCAGAGAGCGTGACGCGAGGCTCAAAGTCACAAACCATGAGATTATGACCTGAGCTGAAACTTAACGCTTAACTGAGCCACCAGGCACCCTGTTATTCAGAGGGAATAAAAGGAAGATGAGCACTGACGAGGTATTGAGGCCAGCTGTGCTTTGGCCAGTGGGTTTGTGTCGCTCACCAGGACCCCCATGCTCCCAGAGCCTCACCATGGTCCTGGTGTCTGCACAGCCGTGCCTCTGTGCCAGGTGCCACAGGTTGACAGAGAGTTGGTTGAGTCTGTTGTTGCGCAGGTCCCCGTGGGCCAAGATGCTATTAAAGAAGGAAAGGCCCAACGAGCTCTGGCGCTTCAGGGCCTGAAATAGAAGAGAGAGATCAGGATCGGGCAGTGGGGCACAGGCGGGGGCCCCGCGTGGACATCAGCTCTACCTTGGATCTTCTGGAGGGGCTGCTTAATCTCTGAGTCCCGCCTTCATCTGTAGGACAGGAAGGTAATGCCAGCTCACAGGGTGAGGACCGAATGAGATGATGCATATAAAGCCCTTTGTCCTGTGCCTCCATGGGCATTTATTACTCAAGTACAGATGAAAACGAAAAGTCTAAAATAAGTCTTTCAGTTGTGTCCTCAAGCCACCCAAAGTGCAGTCACTACCCAGTAACCAAAGGGCAGAAATAAAGGCCAAATGACAACAGCTCCCCAAGAGCAACAGCCAGGCCCAGCTTTTATAAGAACCATTCTATACTTTGATTCCAAACCTAGCCTCTCTTAATCTGATTACAAGTACCTAAATAAGAAAAAGTCTAACCCAAATGTTAAAGGAGACCAGACCTGAATCCCAGCTTTGCATGGTACAAGACAAAAAGAGAAAGTCAATCTCCAAAATGCAACAACAGTCCTAGGAGAAAAGATACAAGTTCTGAAAGGTAAACAGAGGCATGTGGAAAGCCAAATAAATAGGGGGGTGCTGACAGGAGCCAAGTTCACTCATGTATCCATGTGGACCCTGGACGGTTGATGACCTGGGCCCTTGCTGAATGCCCTTGGCTCACACTGCAGAACATCACTAGGCCCAGAGCCTCATTCATCTGCTTTGCTCCCTGGCGGCTAATGGGAATGGAGCCCTTACAGGGGACCAGGTATTCTGCTCTGTGCTTTACAGAGCTCATCAGAGTTACCTACACAGCAGATCTTTGTGGGAGGCATACTTCTAACCAGCTGCATGAAATACATGTTTAGCACTGTCTCTCAGGAATCCCAACCCCTGGTTATTTAAGCATCATGCTAGGTGCTGGGGTGAAGGGACTTAGCAGGTGTAAAGTTATGGACTGACTTTACAGAGTCCTGGACTACCTGGGTGGGCCCAATTGAATCACTTGAGCCCTAAACAGAGAACTTTCTGAGAGACAAGTCGGCAGAAGGAGGGAGACTGGAGATCAGAAGCATTTGACCACCATTAATGGGTCTCAAGAGGGAAGAAGAGGGGCCAAAAGCCAAAAAAACAGCTTCTAGAAGCTAAGAACCTCTAGCCAAGAGCCAGCAAAGAAACAGGACTTCAGTCCTACAACTGCATGGAACTCAAGTCTGCCAACACCCTAAAATAAGCTGGTCAGTCAACATCTTGATTTTGACCTTGTAAAATCCAGCCAGCGCCAACTCAAACTATGAAAGAATGAGTGTTTTAAGCTGTTGAGTTTGTGCCAATTTTCTTAAGCTGCAATAGGAACCCAGTCCACTCCCATTGTTGTAGAGGCCTCCAAGTTCAGAAAGCTTTGGGGAATTTGCTCACAGATGACAGCGCAGAGGTCCAGTTGTCCCACTCCAGCTGATAAGATATTCCCATAGGACTCAGTGCTGGCATCACATTAGGAATCCAGACTCTGAAGAGGCTAAGAGTTGCCTCTGTCAACTACTCTAGGTGGACAAAACCAACCTACTAATCATGCATCTGTCCATCATTTCACAAATATTCATGGGGCCTGGACTCTGCTAACTGCTGAACCAACTTAACCCCTCCTGCCATCCTCTCCCAAGTGAGAATTTAAAATATCTTGGTGGAGGAAAAAAATAATGACCAAGGAGCAGCACAGCTGGGTGACGGTGGCTGAATGGCAAGGAAGAGACACCCCCACCCCCCGTTGAGTCTGCTTTGGCAGCAGCCTGGACCAGGTGACAGTCCTAGAAGCTGAGCTGACTCAACATCACAGTCAAAGAGTGGGGTCATCCTGTGCAGGGCCCAAGCCTGCAGGCACAGGGAACTCCTGACTGCCTGCTTTGGGGTCTTTAATGAGACAATACAGTTCTACCCCAACCGGGAACCTGGGCAGAGATGACCATTCATTGAGTTCCAGCCCAACCTTCTTGCCTTTTAAAACTGGCCCTGGTCTGATGCTGGGACTACAAGAGTGCACCCTTTCTGCTTACAAGAGGAAGCTAAAAGAAAATTCTATTTCAAATACAACTAAAAGAGTCACCCCTGAGAGAGGCCCTTGAACCACATTTCATTGAAGTGGGAGAGGTTTTTTTTAAAGTCAAACAAGAGAGACCATATCTAACAAGTGGCTATTTTTCCATTCTGGATCTTCCCAGTAAACATTTTACCCTAAAAAGCTCAATCGACATGTGGTTTAAGTGCATAGCCCCTTAAAAGTGAAATTATTAGAGACAGATCTGAGGGACGAGAAGTCATGCCAGCCAATAAGCAAAGACCCAGAAAACCACAAACACATTATGAGAGGACCAAATAAGCCTTGAGCCCCCCTCCTCTTCTCCACGGTTTTAAATAGAAAAGAGCTTTTCATTTTTTGCCTTTGAGAAATGTCATTTCCAGGAAGCTCCATGGATCTGGCATGATTCCCAGCTTCACCACACCCAAATAAACAGCTTCATACTCAGGAGTAAAATGGCCAACTCCATGTGGATTAAGGGGACAATTTTGGAAGTAGGTCTGCTACCAGCAACGAGAGATGGGATACTCAGGACTGGCATCAATCAGCATTGGGGTTTTTCAACAGCATGAAGCTTCACTCTCCACTAGGTAGAAGAATCTGACCCCTTTTTCCCAGAGACCAGACTCGAGAGGATCCCATCTCCAGGGATCCTGCCATGACACGGTTGTCTGTGTTGAATTTTACAGTGCACTGTTAAAAGGATGATCTGTTCCATTTTAGCTCGATCCACCCATATTTTTCTAATAAATGTGCATATATAGAAGGACATTTTCATTTAATGTCCCTGGTATTTATGGGGAGTTAAAACGTTCTTTTGAAAAATTCCAACTTTGCTGTTCTCTCAGAACCCTGATTCAGAGTCATTATCACCATCAATGCTCCCTCCTTCAAGAGAAAAAGAGACATAAACATTAAATTACAGCACTGTCCCCTCCCACTCCCTTAGCTGCAAGTATACATTCTAAGACACCCTAGTAAATGTCTGGAAGCACAGACAGTACCGAGCTTTATATATACTGCTTTTTCCTATACATACATACCTATGGCAGTTTATAAACGAGGCACAGTAAGAAATTAACAAAATAGAATTCTATAATAAAAGTTATGTTAATGTGGTCTTCAAAATATTGTACCGTACTCGCTCTTCTTAGGATGTAAGGTGATAAAATGCCTACATGAGATGAGGTGAATGATGTAGTGTTAGGCTACTACCAGCCTTCTAATGAGATGTCAGGAGGAGGAAAATTTGCTTGTGGATCGTAGTTGAAACCAGGTACCTGCAACTGCATGATGGGGCAGGGAGGTGGGAGGACGATGACCGGACATAACTACATATTTATATATATATATATAGTTCTCAGGTTTATTTTTATTGTGAGCTTGGGGGTTTCTAGGCTATGGTCGTTTATGCTGTTGGTGGCCACCTGTGATTAAACCCAGCCTGTTGCATCAAGTTGAAGAAATGTATTTATTTTCAAGCCATGTGGCAAATTTTTCTTGAGTGTAAGCTGTTAAACACATACCATTGCTCTGAGGGCCCTGGGTTTTAAAAATCAGGAAAAGGTACTAAGAATTTTTCACGGCAGAGGAGCAGAGGGGGACCTAACTAGTGAAGCAAGTGGAAGCTGAAGGTGAAGGACTCCACTCTGTGGGGTAGAAAGAGCTCTCGCCTGAAAACCACCTATTTGTGCAAAGGAAAGCTGGGTCTTTAACCCTAAGAGTGTTTGAAAAAGGCCTCTTCTAATACTCACTGGTTTGATAAACCAGTTTCTCTGAAGAAACTGGGGTTCTGATTCTGCCCCTTGCCCAGACAGCCAGGCGCCCTCAATGTGTTAACTTCTCCAGAGTTCTGTAGCCCTGTGTCCAGAAGGGTCCCCAGGTTGGTGGGACACCCCCAAAGTACACTCCCTCCCTAGAGAGGGCACTGTGACCAACTCTGGACCCAGGGCAGCAGTTCTGTATTTTCCTTCTGCCTCTTGGACTGCTAACCCTAAGGCTGGCCCTGAACTTGGCAGGGGCTGCTGGAGAATGGAGTCCAGAAAAAATACCTCTCTCTCTAGCACCTGCTTGAACACCCTGGGGATGATGGGAACCCAGAACACAGATGTATGTCACACATACGTACACCCACAGCTGTGTAATATTCTGGTGGTCTTCTGGTGGGGCAGGGGGATAAGGGCAATGGTGGTGTTTTAAATAGCCCTGGAAATGAGTAATAATTTAACTTGAAATCCAGTTTGATCTTACTCTGTATTCAAAGGATTTGATGGGGTGGGGATGCAGCAGCAAAAACTAGGAACCAGAGAATCTGATGAAGGGAAGGAAGGGGAAGGCTTGGAAAGCTACTGGGAAGCAGGCAGTCCAAAATCTGCCTTAGGTTTGGGAAAGGGAATTGAGCAGGACACAGGCAAGAACAGGGCCTGCCATGATGAAATCCGGAATGAGCCGTCAGGTTGTCTCTTGACAGTTGGGAATAAAAACACCCAAAATGCTCAGAGCTTCAAGCTGACAGCTTGGAGTAGTAAAGAGCAAGACCCCGGGGAGCATGTGGAGGCAGAAACAAATTCAAGTGCCAGCTGACCCACAGAATGCAGAGAAAGGTCAGGCGTCAGCTCTGACAGGATCCTCAAGTACTGCCGGCCTCCACCCCCTAACGCAGTAACAGATATGAGCCTCGGTCTGAACAACTAACTGCCTCGGCCAAACCTGAGACGGGCTTCTGGGATCCATCTGTCACCCACATGTTTGGGTTGAAGCTGCAAAAAAGGAAGTCATGATTGGTCTAACAGGGGAAGGGAACTAGGTAGTTCTGTAGATTGGACTAAGTGAAAATTAACATTAAAATCAGTTAAGCATCTAACTTTATGGAGAACATGGAAAAACTGCTCTAAAAATGTAAAAGATCTAGCATCTGATACATTGGTGTATTCTGTGGGTAAGAACATGGGTTCCAGAAGACTGCCTTGACCACATATCGTGTGGCTGCCACTCCAGGATTTTGTCCTTGCCTGTAAAGTTTAAAGGCACAGCTAGCTGTTCCCACCTCACCCGACTGTCCTGAGGTTTAGGTGAGACAATGCATGCAGAGTTGTCAACACCACACTTAAGTAGAACAAAGGCTGGAAAAACAGAACCTACCATCATAGGAGGACAATAACCACATGCCACTTCTTACAAGATAAGCAGAAAGGCCTTGGTTGAGGAGGGCAATGCAGTCGTTAAAAAACTACTACTGTAAGCTGGGAGGTCTGTAGGTGGGGACCCTGGTGTTCATTCACCAGAGGAAACCCAGGGCTGTGGAGAAACCTCTGAGCCTCCATCTCCTTTTCTGTACAGTAAGAACAAACACAGCACTTGTACCTTGGCATGAAAAAAACGCAGGCAAAGCACAGGCTGTTTATTCAGTATGTAGTGGTCAAGGATTTGCTGTATGCCAGCCTCAGGGTGTGGGGATGCTGTGGTGAGTGACAGACCCTAGAGACTTAACCTCAGGCACAAGGAGGTCTCCAAAACTCATGGCGCAAGGTCCCTGTCCCCATGGAGCTTAAATTCTGGTGGGAGAGGCAAACAACTGAAATAAGCAGAACATTTCAGAGAGTGACCAAGTAAAGTAGGAACAAAAGCCCTGGATGGAGCACTCATCATGTCTGCACATAAACACACTATTCACGTGAATGAGTTTCCTTTCCAGAATGAACCAACATTTGCCCTAGAAACTTGTGCACTCAGAGCAAGCAGCAGCAGGGGGACAGGCAGAGGGCACCTACCTCATCCTTGGCCAAGGTTTTCAGATGCTCCAGGATCTGAGCCATCACCGTTTCACACAGCTTGTTGTTTTCAGCCAGAAATTTGGTGTCTCCCCCATAGAGGCTGTCGTTGGAGTCAACTGATGGAACAGACCAGAGCAGTGAGCAAAATGTGGTATGCCCATTCAAAGGAATATCATTTAATCATAAAAAGGAATGAAATTCTGACACATTAAAACATGGATAAATCCTAAAATCTTTGTAAGTGAAATGTGCCAGACACAGAAGGGCAAATACTGCATGATTCCTCTTTTACGAGCTACTGGAATAGGTAAATCCATGGAAGGAAGTAGAATGGAGGTCAGCACAGGCTGGGGAGACAGGGAGGGAACAGGAAGTCACTGTGTATTGGGTACAGAGTGCTGGGATGATGAAAAAATTCTGGAAATGGACGGTGGTAATGGCTTCACAACATTGAATGTACTTGATAAAACTGAATTGTACACTTAATGATAGTTAAAATGGTAACCTTTATTACTATGTGTATTTTAACAATTTTTTTCAACGTAAAGTCTTAGTACAAAAAAGTCGAGATCTCTGATTACAGAGACCACTCCAAAGGATTTATTTATTTTAAGAAAATAATCAAGGGGTGCCTGGGTGGCTCAGTCGGTTAAGCATCCAACTTCGGCTCAGGTGATAATATCATAGTTCGTGAGTTCGAGCCCCACGTCGGGCTCTGTGCTGACAGCTCAGAGCCTGGAGCCTGCTTCGGATTCTGTGTCTCCCTCTCTTTCTGCCCCTCCCCTGCTCATGCTCATGCGCGCGCGCGCTCTCTCTCTCTCTCTCTATCTCAAGAATAAATATTGAAAAAAAAAATTTTTTAAAGAAAATAATCGAGCAGGTGCCCAAAGATGCACATATGTGATGTTTGTTGTTTTGCTGTAAACAGCAGCATTCGTTATATGTTCACTGTATGTTCATTGTAAACTTGTTTAAAAGGGTGAAATGAGAAGTAATGTAAATGTCGATCAACAGAGTTTTAACTAAATGCTCTGTTACAATATTAAATACTAGGAGGATAATAAACGATGTGATCTATAGTTGCTAATTACCATATACTATGTTATGCTATTAGTAACAGTTACAAGACACTATCAATTTTAATTTTAATTTTTTTTAAGTTTATTTATTTTGAAAAGAGAGTGCATGAGTGGAGGAGGGGCAGAGAGAGGGAGAGAGAGAATCCCAAGGAAGCTCTGTACTGTCAGTGCAGAGCTGGACGTGGAGCTTGAACCTGTGAACCATGAGATCACAACCTGAGCCGAAGTCAAGAGCTGGACACTCAATGGAATGAGCCAATCAGATGCCCCAAGCTACTATTAATTTTTAAAAAGTGACAGAACAGTATCCATAGTAGAGCCTTTATATAAATATAGCACACAGATACACATATACCCATGTATATTTCCTAATTTATAGTTGCTTAAGAACCAATTTTTAATTATTTCCTTTCAATTTGTCTGAATCTTTTAGAGAATGGGACAGAGGCGCCTGGGTGGCTCAGTCGGTTGGGTGTCCGACTTCGGCTCAGGTCATGATCTCCAGGTCCATGGGTTCGAGCCCTGCATTGGGCTCTGTGCTGACAGCTCGGAGCCTGGAACCTGCGTTGGATTCTGTGTCTGCCTTTCTCCCTGCCCCTCCTCTGCTCGTGCTCTATCTCTCTCTCTCAAAAATAAATAAACAAAAAAAGAGAACGGGACAGATAATAAGCATGTAGTAATTAATTGATAAAATAATTTCAGACATGTCTTATGTACATTTCTAGTTGCTGTTTCAAAGCAGTACATTGAATACCTGCCTGTCTCACCTCGAAACACCAGCTGACACCATTTTGCTCCTTGTGTGCAAGCTCTCACTTGCTCTCTCCACACACATAGACACACATACACACACACACACTCACACATAATGGGTTTTTCTAGCCAAATCATTTGTGAGCAGATTGCAGACCTGTTGTCTAAGAATAATGAACAACTGCTCCCCAGCAGTCTGCTTGCGCCCCGGCTTCTCTGTCCAAAGGCAATCAATCTCTCATCCAATTCTGCCTGTTTATGGGTCTATGTCTCAACTACTATCCACCATTCAGAGGATGACAGCTATTCTCTTAAAAGAATGTAACAGACTGTGATTCTTGTAAAAGAATGTGATTCAGCCAGTCACCACCACCTGATTTTGCAGGGCAGCAAAACTGCAGCTGGTGAAGGAATTTCTCACATCCACTGCTGAGGACCAGAATAGCTCTTGGCATAAATTCTCAGTCTTACTCCGGGTTGGAACCTACTCTTTCTGATTAGCTCAGCACTGGAAAAGAGAGAAGGTCTAAGACTGCGCATGGCCAACACTCCCCAGGCAGGCCAGGCGTGTGTTCAGAGCAGGCTGCTCGCGTGCGCACACACACACTGCACCTCCTGGGTAAGGGTCTGCTCTGCACCAGATTCCACGCTAGGAGCTGGGGACCCAGTGAGGGCCAAGGCTGATTTGGTTCCTGCCTCAGAGAGCTCACAGACCATTAGCAGATGCAGACCAGCAAACTGAAAAGCCTGTACTGAATGTCAGAAGGGGGCAGTACAAGGGGTTATGGGATCCTGAAATCTAGGCTTGGGACGGAACTCTGGAATTAACAAAGACAGCTAAGCTCCACAGCTTGAATTCACTGGACAAGTGGAAAAAGGGGCTAGGGGGCAGGATGAGTTTTCCATACTTGATAATGATGGAGGGAGCAAAGGGCCAAGTTGAGAATTAAAAGGAAGTTGGTCAGACCAGTGTGTATAGTGGCCCCGAGAGTCCCCTGAGGGAAACATGATATCCCTGGCAGGTGGCCACTAAGAATAGCCCACAATCCCTGCATCTGTCTTGCCCTGCGATCACGACCCTGAACTCTTCAAGGGCCTGGCAGGTGACATGGAGGAGCAAAGGGGCTACAGTGGCTTCACAGGGGCATCCTGGATTGTGGTCTTCCAACTAGCTGGATACACACTATCTGCATATTAAATAAACATGCAGGGGCACCTGGGTGGTTCAGCTGGTTGAGTGTCTGACTCTTGATTTCAGCTCAGGTCATGATTCCAGGGTTGTGGGATTGAGCCCCGTGTCAGGCACCGCGCTGAGCGTAGAGCCTGCTTGAGATTCTCCCTCTGCCCTTCTACCCGACTGGCATGCGCTCTCTCAAATAAAAGAATATAATAAAAAGTAAATAAAAAAGGAACACTCCATGCACAGGAAACTTTCCCTCACACATCAAACACACCTACTCTCTCACATTTGTAGGAGAGCACTGGAGTTCTTGCTCCAGGAAATCTCAGAATGTCATCGGATTAATCTAGAAAGAAAGTAGCAAAGGAATTCTTTGTAAATGCAAAAAAATTCGACCCTAGTTCTTGAGAAGTTCTAACCTGTTTGAACACTGTAAAAGGCTGCCTAGAGTAAGAAAGGGGTGGGGAAACGAAGCACCTCCCTTGGCCCCCTGGGCCTCTCTCCTCCTAAGACAATTGTCAGGTCACAGTTGCACATCCAGAGTAAACACAGCTGGGCCAAGAAAGAAGGAAAACAACCCACCCAGCCTTCCATTTTCTTCTCTAAAAGCCAGAAATCTAGACTCCTGTCTATTGCACATAGCCACACTCCCTTTGCTTGCACTCTGGCTCCCAGTCTGCCAGCTATATAGTTTAGACAGAGGGTTAAACGAATCTGCTCAAATAGGAGGATGAGGAGAGGACAGGAGACAGGAAAGGGCTTACCCCTCTAACAGGGCCCAAAGTTTGCAGACCCAATTCCAGGTCAGTGCCTGGTCCTCAGAAGTGTCTCTACTGTTATATGTGCACTTGGCAAAAAAGGAAATAAAAATGCCAACCAATAGGAGAGCCGGGGTGGCTCAGTCAGTGAAGTGTCCGATTTCAGCTCAGGTCATGATCTTGCGGTTTGTGGGTTTCAGGCCTGCATCAGGCTCTGTGCTGACAGCTCAGAGCCTGGAGCCTGCTTTGGATTCTGTGTCTCCCCCTCTCTCTCTGCCCCTCCCCCACTCACGCGCATGCTCTCTCTCTCTCTCGCTCTCTCTCTCAAAAATTAAAAAAGGCAACGAATATAGGAAAAGGTGCTCAATCTCATTGCTGAGAAATGCAAATTACATTCACTAAAACAGCCAAAATGAAAAAGACTGACTGCACGGAGGGAACAAAGGGAACACTCATTCATGCCTAGTGTGAGTGTCAATTGGTACAACCATTTTGGAAAACTGTGAGACAGTATCTACCAAAGCCGAACATAAGCAAATCCAATGAGCCATCAATTCCACCCGTAGGCATATCGCCAGTGGAAATGTACACCAAGAGCACGTATAAATGTGTTCACAGCAGCACTACCCTCAACAGCCAGAACCAGGACCGTTGGAAACATGCAAATGTTCATCCCGGAGGGAATGAATAAATTCTGGTATGGTCACCGGGTGGAATACTACACGGCAATGCAAAAGGATGCACTCCAGCTATGCACGGCACAGGTGAATCTCACACACACAGTATCTAGTGGAAGAGGCCCGACACGAAAGAATGCTTGCTAAACGATTTCACTGACATCAAAAGTTGAAAATGTACAAACTAGTCTGTGATGCTGGAAGCAGAGTGGTGTGCCCTGGAGAGGAAAGTGGGGGCGATGACTGGGTGGGGGCATGATCTGGGTAGGGGTTACCTGGGTGTGTTCACTTTGTGATGATTCATTGAGCTTTCCAGCTGGCTGTATGTCTGACATGTTATGATTTAATTAAAACACTGTTATTTTATAAAAGGAAGCAGCATGATGCATGCTCCACAGTTCAGGGTGTGACTTGCACTTCCACCAATAACCGGCCACAGGCCCTGGAGTAAACCATGGCGTCTCTCGGAGTCTCCCCTTGCTCATACATAAAATGGGGATGTAAATGCCTGTCTTACACGCTTCAGGGCCGTAAGGAGTACAGAAGAAAGATCTGTGGAGTCTGGGGTGGGCCTTGGCACGCAGTAGGAGCTCAAGTCTTGGGTGCTGTCATCATCCACATCAACCTGCCTCCCTAAGTTACATCTTAACTATTAGCCCCCAAATGCCAGCTAGAGGAAGCCTGAGAGTTGTAGCAGAAGGCCCTCCCTTAGCACTGCAAATGTGTTTCCAGAAATTTCCAAGTGGAGAGACCGTTGCTTAAACCCTGAAGTATGCAATTACTGGCCAACGCACTTTTCACAACAATAGGGCCATTTTGGGAAAACCGATAATTAGAACGGAGGGTCTGACAAGCAGGTGGGTACTTGGCTCAGTGGGCAGATGTCTGGAATTGGGACTGTCCTGTGTTACATCCAGGATGTGAGAAGTCTGCTTTCAAATTCCTGGCAGCAGATGCAGAATTGCTGGTAGCACGTGGGGGAGGCAAGGCCACCTCCTTCCTCCTGAGCATCTGAAATAGGGGTTCCCTGAGCCTCAGCATCACTTGAAGAACTAGGTAAAAACACCCAGGGTCCCACCTGAGTCTGTGGTTAGGGGCAGGCCTGGGAGAAGCTCATGCCTGTAGACCTCAAACCACCTTTCTGGGTTATTCTGTAGCACACCAGAGAGAGCACGGAGTGAGTGCTTGGAGTGCTCCCCTAAACTTGTCAGGTCATCAAAATGATTTTGGATATTTGTTATAGACAAAATTCTCCGGCCTCTTCTTGGGGTTCCCAATTGAGAAGGGGCAGGATGGGGCTCAGGGATCTGCTCAGGTTCTTACTTGGGCGCATGTAGTGAGACCCTGGACTAGAAGTTTCTGGTTCGTAAAACACTAAGGGATTTAAAAACAAAAACATTTCACTGGACTTTCGTGAAATTCCAGCTCGGTGTAGTCCAGTGGGAGGGGCCCCCGCTACCTTTGTCTATGTGGTAGAGATAGGTCTCCTGGCTCATGGCGGATAGGAGGTGCAGGACACAGGTGTAGATGCGGATTTTGTCGTCACTGTTGTCCTCCCAGGTGTAGTCCTGGATCACGTTGAGAAGCTCTCGGACAAGGAACAGGACCCCATGTTCTGGATGATCCTAGCGGAAAGCCAAAAAAGGATAAATAATGCTAGATAGGAAGCAGGAGGAGAAACCAAAAAACAAAAAATCCACCAGGACAGAAGCCCGGGTCCCTCCCTTTAGCAGCTCTCGGGGAATGGAAGTGCCAGCTACTTTGCAGGCGAGCCCACTCACAAGCCTGCTCAAACACCACTGAGAAAATGGACAGGATAACGTTCACCCCGCCGACGAGCATGCCCCAGTCTGGGGAGATGAGCTTGGAGAGCCTCTTTGGGTCCAAGGAATGAGGGAGCTAAGTTACCTGTCAGCTTAATGGCCTGTTTCCAAAATTACACACTGGTTCTATGTGTAGAGCAGTAAAAAGTCCTGCTCCTCCGACTCCAAAAGCAAGATTGTGGGTGTTGTAGCAGATCCAACATCGGAAGCCACCTGCTTTGCGTAAGCCCCCAGTGATCACTGTCACCAGCAAGGGCACCAGCGTTAAATATAGCCTTGCTCTTCAGGGCGTTCAGTGACATTAACAGCTAAAGTGAGGACGCTCTCTTGGGAGAGGAAAAAACCCAAGAGGCAGAGCGCAGAATGGTGTTCCTCAGATGCTGAAATGAATCGGAAGAGAGTGCCGGATGCCACGAAGCCAGCAGCTTAGTTCACTTCCAACAAGCTGCCTGCATTTCTGTGGCTCCCCTTCTGAACATGCTCCATGGAGGCCTACAGCCAAGAGTGAGTGCCCAGCTCTGCCGCCATCGTCTTGCTCACCCGGTGGCCACACCTTGCCCCTCATTCACTCCGGCCAGCACCTTTATGTCTCCTGGGCCCAGCTGGACCACTCAGAATCCTGCCAGGACACAGTGGGCATGCTCAAAATGGTTCCGTGAGGACGAGTTCAAGAAGGATTATTTATCGAGACAGGGGCAGCGTGAAGGGAGCTGGAGAGGAAGGACAGGCGAGGCACTGGGGGCCTCACGACAGCAGGAAGCCCTTACCGACCCTGGACTGAAAGCACAAGGGGGGGAGGGGCGTGACCGGAAGTGCAAGACCCGCAGCTGGAGACAGCACCTAGCAGGAGCCACAGCCTCGGGTAGAAGAACAAGGCCGCTGCCAACCCACGGCCGCATCAGGGTACGGATGCCCCAAACTCGCTCTCCTCCCGCCTTCCAGTCTGCTGTTGGTCCTGCCACTGGCTGAGCGACTTGGAGACCAGAAGGGAGCCCAGGTGAGGCGGTCCCCAGGGGCCGGTCTCCCACACAGATCTCCACGGAAGCGCAGAGCATGCTGCGGCCGGCAGCTCGCGTGACAAGGATGGCTGGCTTCTCGGCCCTACCGCACCCCCCGACTGGAATCTTCATCTGCAAGACTTGGCCACACTGGCTCCTCGACAGCCTCCAGATCCCATCGTACACACCAGCTCCTCAGCGAGGCCTTCTCCGATCAGCGAGCCAGAGCCTTGCTCACCGCTGGCCCCGAGTCTCCATCACAGACCGTCCTGTCTGTAATTCTGCAGTGCAGTTCTCAAGTGACTTCCTCACTCCTGCAGTGAATTTGCCGATACACAGCCAGGACTGCCCTGGGAACACAGTGTGAACGGTGTCCCACCCTGTCCCTGGTTCTAGGACAGTGCTGGGCGCAGGCAAGCACCCAGTAAGTCATGGTGGTTGGATTACAGTTTGAGCACCTTCTATGTGCCAGGCTCTGAGGTGGCTACGAAGACGAATAACAGTAGCTAAGCTTTATGGTGGCTATCGTAGCTTTTCTGTGTTCCAGTTAGATATGATCATGACCACCCCCCCCACCCCCAATTTCACAGATGGCAGATGAGCCACAGAATGGTTAAGTGGCACTGCTGGTAGGTGGAGGAACCAGGGCTTGAGCTCTGACAGTCTGGCTCCAGAGCAGAGATTCCTGTTAATACTGTACTTTTATTGCCCCTCTCTGACTTTATGGAGCTGGCTAACTAGGGGAAGCCTTACATGTAAGCCAGCTATTTTGTGACTATTGTTTTTTTAACCTTTGCTTTTTTTGAGCAAGAAAGAGTGTGAGCAGGGGAGGGGCACAGAGAGAGGGAAACACAGAATCTGAAGCAGGCTCCAGGCCCTGGCTGTCAGCACAGAGCCCGAAGGGGGCTCGAACTCAAAAACCACGAGATCATGACCTGAGCTGAAGTCGGGTACTTAACTGACTGAGCCACCCAGGAGCTCCTCCATCATTGCCTACAATTTTTAACTGAATCAAAATTAGGCATCTGAAGTGGTAACACTAAACCTGTTCAATCAAGTCTGTATGTCCTACCAAATGTTATAGAGAAGCCTGTCCGGCAAGAGGCTGACCGCTGCTAACACCACAGCAGATTACTTCAGAATGCTCCGAAAGTGACACCGTTTGCTGAAGAGAGGGCTGGCCTGGAAATGTTTATTTCTGCATTTAAAATGACTTTAAGGGGCGCCTGGGTGGCGCAGTCGGTTAAGCGTCCGACCTCAACCAGGTCACGATCTCGCGGTCCGTGAGTTCGAGCCTCGCGTCGGGCTGTGGGCTGATGGCTCGGAGCCTGGAGCCTGTTTCCGATTCTGTGTCTCCCTCTCTCTCTGCCCCTCCCCCGTTCATGCTCTGTCTCTCTCTGTCCCAAAAATAAATAAACGTTGAAAAAAAAAAAAAAATTTAAAATGACTTTAAATTTTTTTTCTAAACAAATAAAATGAAGTCTTTTAAAAGCCTTGTACACGGTTGGTAGGAATGCAAAATGGTACAGCCACTATGGAAAACAGCATGGAGGTTCCTTGAAAAATTAAGAGGAGGACTACCAGGGGTGCCAGGATGGCTCAGTCAATTAAGCGTCTGACTCTTGATTTTCGCTCAAGTCATGATCTCGCAATTGGGAGATCAAGCCCTACACTGGGCTCCAGGCTGGAAGTGAAGCCTGTTTTAAGATTCTTTCTCTCCCTCTCACTCTGCCCCTCTTTCCTGCTCACGCTCTCTCTCTCAAAAGAAAAAAAAAAAAAGAATAGAACTACCATATGATTCAGCAGTCCAGCAATCCCACCTCTGGGTATTTGTCCAAAGAGTTGAAATCAGGATCTGAAAAAGGTATCAGTATTCTCATGTTCGCTGTGGCACTATTCACAGTAGCCAAGATGTGGAAACAACCTAAACGCCCACTAGTGGATGCATGGATAATGAAAAGGTGATATACATACACAATGGATTAATATTCAGCCTTAAAAAAAACGGAAATTCTGTCAAATATGACAACATGGATGAACCCTGGAAGCCAATAAGTGAAAGAAGCCAATCACAGAGAAATACTCATGATTCCACTTACATAAGGCATCTAAAACAGTTATGTTCACAGAATTAAGAATAGATGGTGGCTGCCAGGGGCTAGAAGGAGGAGGAAATGGAGAGTTACTCATCGATGGGCTTATGAGGCACCTGGGTGGCTCAGTCGGTTAAGTGTCCAACTCTTGATTTTGACTCGGGTCATGATCTCACGGTTCATGGGATCGAGCCCTGCATCAGGCTCTGTGCCGAGAGCAAAGAGCCTGCTTGGGATTCTGTCTCTGCATGCTCTGTCTCTGTCTCTGCACGCTTGCTCTCTCTCTCTCTCTCTCAAAATAAACAGTTTTTTAAAAATGGGCTTAAAGTTTCAATTAAGCAAGACGAAGACACTCTAGAGAGCTGCTGTACAACACGGTGCCTGTAGTTAACAATACCGTATCACACACTTAAAAATGTGTTAAGATGGTAGATCTCTTGTTAAATGCCCTTACAATAATAAAATTAAATTTAAAAAATTAAATAAAAGCTGTGACACGAAAGGATATGATCTGAACCAGGTAAAAGCAGGATACGGGAGTTGCCTTCATACTAAACCTACTCACAAGAGACGTGCCTCACGTGAGGCCCATCCTGGGGCCCCGGAGCCCACAGCCTCGGCTATTCAGGCTGAACATCTCCCATATTTATTACTAATGCTGTATCCCACAGGACGGATGGAGGGTTGCTAAGGCTCAGCTTTGAGCTGATAAAGTGCCCTGTCAACGTTTCAGGCTCAGATGGTGCTGAACAGACCCCGGAGTAGCACAGACCTGCTGCTCTGCTGCTCACTAGCTGTGCAACCTCAAGCTGCACGGGCTCCCCAGCATGGGCGCCTCACGTGGAAAAGGCACAGTGATTCCTACTTTGCAGGGACTGGAGGAGTCCCAGAGACTGAAGGCTGCTGAAGGTCTGCAGTACAGCACAGGACACGGGGCAGGCAGTCACACAGGCTATTCATCTCCTGATCTTTACTAAACCCCCACAGAAGCGTGCCCACTGATAACAGGAACGAGACAATCCGCTGAGGCCACGGGGACGTTCTGGTGAATGCCAATGGACCAGGCAGGCGACAGAAATGGGTCCAGAGGCACCCATGGGAATTGGAGAGAGTGCACATGCCTCTTCCTCCCTCCACAGCATGGGCCAGCTGCCGCGGGTCAGAGAATGTGGGCCCCACATGGCAGGATCTGATTTCTCAAGAGGAACTAAAAAGCTGGGTTTTTCTGTGATCTACCAATTTTTAAACGTGGGTAATTCATACCAAATGTTTTCCATCATGTGGCCAAAAACCGTGTCTCTGGGTTGGATGCCACCCACTGGTCATCAGCATGCAACCCCAGGGACAGAGCTTCTGGGTCAAAAGTACTTTCAGATCAACTGTTTCATTCAACCTCATAGCAGCCCCGCCAGGCAGGCATTTGGGTGACATTTTAGAAAGGTGACAATTATCTGAGGCTCTGAAAGAGTTACAAAATGTTCCCAATGCCATAAGGCTGCTGAGTCACTGGGTCAGACGGCACTCAAGTTTCTGACTCCAAGCACAAGGCTTTCGTCCAGTCTCTGATTTTTAACATGAAGAAAATCTCATGTGTAGAAGGAAAATGCATCCCAATTAACCAACAAACAGTGACACTGATCAGCTTAGATTACTCCTTAGAAATGCTGGGGGTTTTTTCTTCTTTTTTTTTTTTTGGTCCCCTCACTTGACATCTAGATTCTCCAAAATACAGAGAAACTGTTTATACAAAGGACTAAGAAGGTGATTTGAAAACACTGAGGTCAGGCGTTGAGCACTGCCTCCTGACCAAGCCATCTTGTCTCCCCAGAACCTGGGATTTCAACCTGGACACTTGGAAGCTAAGTCACTCTTTGTCTCCTTGGCTCCACTGAGAATTCACACGCCATTCCAAATGCACACTTCAGTGGTTAGGATACTCCCAGAGCTGTGCAACTGTCACCACAATCAATTTGAGAACATTTCTGTCACCCCAAAAAGGAACTGTGTACTCATGAGAGAGAGTTGCTTCCTGGCCTGAGTGCAGAGGGGTGTTTTTTCAAGTGCAGTCCTGGACCATCCACACCTGAACTACTCAGGAGGCTTTCAAAAGTGCCGATTCAGGGCCCCATCCTAACCTACTGAGTCAACCTCTCTGGGAGGGGGCCCCAAGAATCTGTATTTTAGCACGGATCCCGGATTCCTGTACACATTTGGTTCAACCATGTTTTGTACCTGGACCCTGTCATAGCCCGGTGAAGGCTATGGGCTCCTCAGGATATGACTTGTAATACAGAAAATACAATAAATAAAAACAAAAAAATAAAATAAATGCAGAAAATAAAATATGCAAGACCACAAAAGAAATATAAAACATACTCATCAAAATATTTTTTTCAATATATTTGTTATATAATGTATTCTATTAGTTCTTGATGAGTATGTTTGATTAGCAATTATGCTAAAATATACTTGTCAAAATATTTTTTCAATGTATTTGTTATACCGTATTCTATTACTTCTTGGTTAATTAAGTCTTCTGAAATATCTGTCACCTTAAATGTGATATGAACAAATGGTTGATTTCTTTGGTGACAAATTCCTAGCCCTGTGACTACCTGCTACTGTGGCTCGTTGCCTATATAACTCACGATGGAAAAAAACCAAAAAACTCACAAGGGAGCAAAGGGCCAATTTCAGTTTCACCGAGATTTGTAAAAATTGAGATTTTTTTTTTTCTCATCTAAATTCATGGTTGCCCTGCCAGACCCTCAGGAAGCAAGCAGGGAGACCGTGGGTTAAGAACCTCTGCTAGGGTGAGGGTCCTGGTGCTGGGTCTGGAGAGACAGAAGCCTGATTCCTGCCAGCCCAAGCCTGACTGCACATCAGAATGTTCCAGAAAAAAACCCAGCATCCTTCCAACAATGTCTTCTTTGATCCCCACTATCTCATTTTGGTTTCTAGCACTTACCATCAAAAGAACATCACCATCACCTTTTACAGGGTTGGACTGTTCTAACCACATGTGTATACTCACTCACTTAATCCTTACAATGACCTGGAGATGAAAACACTGTTATTATTCCCATTTTATAGATTAGGAAACTGCAGCCCAGGCATGTTATATAATTGCCTGAGCCTACGGGGTAGGAAGAAGGGGAGGGGAGATTCCACCCTAGGCATCTTGGTCCGAGGCCTCAGTCCTTAACCCCTAAGTGGCACCCACTTGACTATGTACAGAACTGCAACTAAGACACCCAGGATACAAAATGAATGGAAAAGACATTGAGTAACTTAGGGATGCCTGGCTGGCTCAGTTGGTAGAACATGTGACTCTCGATCTCAGGGTCTTAAGATCGAGCCCCGTGTTGAGGGAGGAGATTATTTACTAAATAAAAGTAAACAAAACACTGAGCAATGTAAACCTCTGACTAGAAAAGCAGCACACAGACACAGATAAAATGTCCCTGCACTTTTAGGGCTAAAGATGTACATGAGGCAGATCAAAGAAGGACATCACCTATGGCTCTTCTGGCGAAACGTACCGGAACTATTAATAAAGTAGAAAAGAAATTGCAGAGGAATTCCAGAAGGAATGATTCTGACGGCCGCATCTTTCCATCGATATTAATCGTCTTTGGAACTTCCGGAATGAGGCTTATAGCGGCTTTGAAGAAGGCATCGGCTGCAAGACAGAAGAAAAGTCTGTGTATGAGAACTCTGAAAAATTCAGGGTCTGCTTTCTTCTTCACCTGGCTGCCAGGCCCGTCCTGCGAGTTACATGGAAGGCAGGCCATGCTGAGGGCCAGATACAGTGGGCAGGTCCGACTGGAGGGCTTCTGCAACCTTAACCGACTCGTAGAACATTCCGTGGAGAGGGTACTGCTGTTGCCTCACATCTCCACCTCTCTCCCTCCTTCCTTCACTGAGCAATTCAGCTCAAAGAACCTCCATCAGGGTGGCTTTGATAATTAAGTGAAATAAACAAGTGGCCAATTTTTACAGAAAGCCAAGAAATCGTAGCTGCCGGGGCAGACAGCTCAACCCAGACTGGTTCACCAAACCCTCCCGTGCACCTTGGGAGGAAGGCCACGTGCCTGCTCCTTCAGCAGTGTCCTGGGTATGCTCGAGGTGCCAGCATGGGATGTGAAGCAGGGTGCAAACTCTGGTCTGCCTGGGTCTACTCCAGCACCATGTTTGTTACACCATATTTGTTAAAGTAACTGAACCCTCTGAAGGAATCCACACATGCACGCCCATGCACATGCACACACAAGCTTCTAAGGCTTCTGACTAGGTAAATAGTTCTGAGAATCACTTGGGAGATAAAGATATATATATATATATTTTAAGTTTATTTATTTACTTTGAGAGCCAGAGTGCGCAGGGGAAGGGCAGAAAGAGAGCAAATCCCGGTCAGCACCGAGCACAACTCAAGGCTTGAACCCACAAACCATGAAATCACGACCTGAGCCTAAACCAAGAATCTGGCACTTGACCGACTGAGCCACCCTGGAGCCCCAAATATTTTTTAAATCACAAAATTGTCTATAAAACAAGAAGACCTCAAAGGGTGAGAGAAAGCAAGGGAAGGGGCGAGCAGAGGAAGAGAGGGATGGAAGAGGAGATGGGAGGGAGGCAGCAACAGGAGGACAGAGACAGGGAGGAACAGACGGGGAGACAAGCAAGGACTGGAGGTGGGGGTGGAGAGGGAGAGAGTTCTTAAGAGAACTGCCAAAGTATTCCACATGAGAAAAAGCCTCAAGGTCGAAACAGACAAAACACTGACCTGACAAGTGAAATTTTAAACTACCCAACAAGATCAAACGTTTACATGGTCCACATAAATATACTTCCACTCCGAAACGACTTCCAGCGATGCGGAGAGAACAGTGCGCTGGCACACAGCATCCTGAACCCAAGCGGGAGCCCCACCCAGCAGCCCAGAGGGGCAAACCCAACAACAAACGCCTGCCCTCTGGGAACAAAGCCCTGCACTTAATGAGAAGAGTGTGTTTCTGCAGCTCGAAGTGGGCTTTTTTTTTTTTTTTTTGGTCTTCCCTCCCTTCCTTCTTCAAAGAAAAAAAAAAAAACCCAAAAACAAACACGTTAAGGAAAAACCATTCTCTCAGAGTTCTCTCTATAAAGTTACCTCTGGTCCTGAATACTCCCTTCCCAGGCTGCCTCCCACACTGAACTCACACCCTTACGTTCACCTCAGCAAATTTATTAAGCACCAATGGTGACCGGACACTGTGGACACACAAGGAGAAAAGGGGGTGAAAGTTGACAACATCAGTAGGGTGATGAGACTGACCTGATCACACTGTTTCACACCTACCTACAGGGAACCTGTTGTGTCCTTTGGTCTGGGGGTGGAGGGGGGACGGGGAGGACACAAAGCAGCTGATGTCGATCTTGTTGTATAGAAAGAGATTAAATACAGGGGCGCTGGGAAAAGACACTTGATATCTCCGCCTACAGATAGTAGTAAATGACACTACTAAAGGGACCACACACTCCTAAGCCCTGTTTTAGGTAGTTTGTATTCTTAGTCCCCAGCAGTCCTATGGGAAAGGCACAATGATTTCAATGCCCACATGAGGAAATAAGCTCAAAAAGGGGGTGGCCAAATCAGAGTAGCCCAGGGATGGTCAAAGACTGAGCCGAGAAGAGTTTAAAGGCCATCAACCACACTGAGCAATACAATAAAATTTGCATTATTTTTTTAAAAATGTTTTATTTATTTTGAGTGAGATAGAGAGCACACATGCGCGTGTGTAAGTGGGGGAGGCACAGAGAGAGCGGAGAGAGAGAATCCCCAGCAGGTTCTGTGCTGTCAGCCTGGAGCCCGATTCAGGGGCTCGATCTCAAGATTTGTGAGATCATGACCTGAGCCAAAATCAAGAGTCGGATGCTTAACTGACCGAACCATCCAGGTGCCCCAAATTCATGTTTTTTAAAAAAACACAAGCCTACGAATCATAGATCTGATAAGGGGTTTATATCTAGAATATATAAAGAAATTCTCCAATAACAGCAAAACAAGTAACCTGATTAACAATGGGCAAAGGACCTGAACAGACAGTTTTCCAAATACACAAATGGTCGACAAGCACATGAAAAGATGCTCAACATCAATAATCATTGGGAAAATGCAAATCAGCGCAATCCCCCAGAGATTTCATCACTGGGAGAAAACTTCAGGATGGGCACCATAAAAAAACAAAGAACAAAAACAAAAACCAGTAAGTAACAAGTGCTGGCAAAGATGTAGAGAAGCTGCTGGTGGGAAAGTAGAACAGTGCAGCTGCCGTGGGAAACTCTTTGGTGGCCCCTCAAAAAGTCAAACATAGAATTATGCTCTCAGCCTGCAATCCTACTTCTAGGTTCACATTCAAAAGAAATGAAAGCAGGGACTCAAACAGATACTTGTACATGAATGTTCACGGCAGCATTATTCACATTAGCCAAAAGGTGGAAACAACCCTAGCGTCCATCAACAGGTGAACGGATAGGAAAACGTAGAACATATATACAACAGGATTATTATGCAGCCTTAAAGAGGAAGCAGATTCTGATACATGCTACAACATGGATGCACCCTGAAAACGTTACACCAAGTGAAACCGGTCCGACCTGAAAACATTACACCAAGTGAAACAGGTCCAACACAAGGACATATGCTGTAGGATTTCGCTTTTATGAGGCAGAGGTATTGACTGCATGGAGACAGAAAGTAGAATATTCCCCTCTCCCCAGTTACTGTGTAAAAGGTACAGGTTGCATTGGGTTTGGAGGGATGAAAAGGTCTGGAAATGGATTGTGGTGAGGGTCGCATGACATTGTGAATGTACCTAAAACCAATGAATTGTATGCTGAAAAATGCTTACAATGATACATTTTATGTTCCTCATTCGTAACCACACCACACAAGAAACAGAGCTGAATCGAGCGCTGAGGTTCAGCTCTCTGGGAACAGGCAGGCCTGGACGCCGGCTCTGGCTGTCTTCCTTCTGTGGGAAAAGCTCTCTGTCCCCATGGCTCTACAGGAACTGCTTTCTGGTGAAAACATTAAGTCCGTAATGAACAAGGTGAAGAGCTTCTCTCAGCGGAAATGAAAATTCTGCTCAGAACAACGCCAAAGACCATTTATTTATTCTATTTATGTGCTTGTTACCAAGTGGCCACGAGAAAAGTGCCCATTATTATGCCTCATTAAAGAGGGCGCAGCTTTGTGCAGGGCACCCTGTTCCTCACAAACGCCCCCCAATCAGTTCCCATTCCAAAGGAGAGGGCTAAAATAAACAGTTATTTAGGGGTTGGGGCAATGTTCCAGAGTGTTCCAAAGCAGATTTTTATTTCTATCCTTAGAAGACTTACTCCATATATAAAATCTTATCTAGGAGACTTCTCAATTTTGATCTCGTAATTAGAGCTCAAATCCTATTTTATATGAAAAGTTTTTCCTCCTAGAGTTCAGAATAATGACGTCAATACCATAGAACACTTTTGTGGCTATTAAAAGCCCTGGAAGACAATCCAAGATGAAATGGGCTACATGTGTTTTGTTTTGTTTTGTAAAAGACCTACAGAAAAAGGAGAAATCTGATTCCAATCCATAAACACTATTATTCCTGTTTCACCGGCGGGGGGGGGGGGGGGGGGGGGGGCGGGGAGTAAGGGACAGTGGGGAGGGAAAAGCAAGCATATGTACCAGCCTCTTCACGGGACAACCGGGCTTCTTTTCCACATCTTACTTTAAAAAAGGAATTAAAAATAAAAACCAAAACTACCACTCAGGGTTGCCTGGCCGGACCCACGTCCATTCTGTTGCGAGATCCTTCTTCGTGGGGTGTCCACTCCTCTGCAGAGCAGCATTCTGTTGTTTTCTGTGCCAGAGCCAACATGTCCCTCAGCACTGCCGGGTTCTGGGTGAAGGGCAAGCAGAGCCACCGTCCCTGCTCTCAATACGAGGGGCTGAGCTGCTCGCGAAGCCAGTTTTCCAAAATTGCTTTAGCAGAAGCATCAGAAGCTTTGCTAAAAATACAGGTTCCTAGGCCTAATATGGCCAATGGGAACGTACTCTGCAGGACCCGGCAGTTCCTCCAACTTTAAGTGTGCATGGATGCTGTGTACACATGTTACATACAGGCTACAATGCGGCCGAACCTTAAAATCATATCCTAAATGAAAGGAATCAATCATAAGAGACCTGTATTGTAAGCCTGAACTTATATAAAATAATAAGAACAGGCAAATCCATAGAAACAAAAAGTAGACGGGCAGCTGCCTGGAGCTTGAAGGAGGAGCAAAAAGGAATAACTACTCAGTGGGTCCAGGGTTCCTTTTGGGGTGATAAAAATGTGCTGGAATTAGTGATGATAGTTGCACAACTCTGTGACTGTCCTAAAAACCAGTGAATTGTACACTTAGTAGAAGGATGGATTTTATGATACATGAACCTATCAGGTCTCACTCAGCTGTTACTTAAAAAATATATACGAATTCCTAGGTCCTGCCTTACATGTACTGAACCACATTACCCAAGATAAAGAATGGGGTCAGGGGAGGCACCTGGGTGGCTCAGTCGGTTAAGCATCTGACTTCAGCTCAGATCATGATCTTGTGGTTCACGAGCTCGAGCCCCGTGTCAGACTCTGTGCTGACAGCTCAGAGCCTGAAGCCTGCTTCAGATTCTGTGTCTCCTTCTCTCTGTGTCCCTCCCCTACTCATGCTGTCTCTCTCTCAAAAATAACAATAAAATGTTAAAAAAATAAAAAAACTGTTGCATTATCATATCCTGGAAATGATGTGGCTAATAAACAGAACACGGTACATCTATGTAAAGATGCCTATGATATATTAAGCACAAACCGTTATATACCTGTGTACAGCAGGATCCTATCTTTGTAAGAAAAACGGGTATATCCTTATGTAGATGCATAAAAATAAGTGAGGCACTAGAATGCCAAAGTATTAACTGTGATATAGGAATTGTGGCTGAGGGTGAAAGAAACTGGGATCTTTCACTTACCGCTAAGTTACTGCTTGGAATTTTAATTTACATTTCTAAAAATAACTTTTCTTTAGTATACATACAAAGGCAATGTAATGTTTCAAACTTTTCAATCACAGAAATGTGCAAAAGAACAAGTGAGGCTGTAAGGTAGACAAGGCAGATGATCAAAGGGGGTATCTGAATAGTAACCCCTTCCTTCTTAACCAGGGGTGGGTGCCCACCCACAGCCCAGGGACTCCAGACTCCTGCTGCTCCAAGGGACATCCACCCTCCTCGTGTGCATCAAGCAAGGCACTAAGGGTGGCACACACCTTCCAGAGGCCCAGGTACTGGCCTGCTCCCCACAGCCAATGCGCCAGGAAGGTTCCTCTCTGATTAGTTGCTTGATGAAGTGAGGCATAATTCAGGGTTCAAGCTCTCTAGACAGCTCCACTTGAATGGATTCTTCTGGAGGCTTTAGAAGGTCTCAGCCTGTGCTCTGAAGCCTTTTCCAGATCCCCGAAGGCAACTCAAGAGCTAGTGGCCTCCCACAGGCATACTCGCCTGAATAGACCATTCCTATCTGTTTTGTGCACCAAGGCTCTACATAGGACTCTGTCTGAACGACAGATAGGGTTCCACATTCTCAGAGACTAAAATATCCACCAATTCGACAACTACTGAAAACTTTCAAAATGTTCAGAATTAAGACGCCAGTTGCCCATTGTTGGCAAGAGCAAAAAAACTGGAAAGGGTCCAAATATTTTTCAATAGGAGTTTAGGAGAAAAATGGAGGGGGGCTGGGGAAATAATTTATAGCACTTCCAAAAAGAAAAGGAAATGACATAGAACACTGGACAGCCATTACAAAGAATGGGGTGGATCTTTATGTACTGACATGGGTTAAGTGGGAAGGGGCAGGGGGAGAAAAGACCAATATTTACTGCTAAGTGAAAAAAGCAAATTGAAGGGGCGCCTGGGTGGCTCAGTCGGTTAAGCGGCCGACTTCGGCTCAGGTCATGATCTCGCGGTCCGTGAGTTCGAGCCCCACGTCGGGCTCTGTGCTGACAGCTCAAAGCCTGGAGCAGGCTTTGGATTCTGTGTCTCCCTCTCTCTCTGCCCCTGCCCCTGCCCTGCTCTCTACCCACCCCCCTCTCAAAAATAACATTAAAAATTTTTTAAAGAAAAAATAAAAACATTGCAGAAGACACAATCCCATTCCTAAGGGTGGTGGGGACTGCGTGTATATATAAGAATATAGATAGAAGTGGAGGGAAGGAGAGCAGAAGAGAGGTAAAGCATGAGAATGAAGGAGTATTTCTAAATGAACCTGTAGAAAAAAAAAATTAAGAAAACTATCCCAAATGTTAACAATGGCTGTTTTTTCGAAGGGAGGAAACAGAGCAGATTACTGATGACTTTTATTTTGAGGCCTTTTATGTTTGTTAAGTTCTACACTTCTTTATTTGTGGGAATTTTTTCAAATGAGCGTGAAATAAATTTTTTTAGTAAAAATCATTAAGATTTAAAGTAACGTACAAGCTGTCTATTATTCAGTGGGAAACAAGTCGGTACCCCAAACACCCTCCATACATGGTAACATAAACTCAAGACTTGTGACCTCTGAGAGTCAGGTGATCCTTTTGTGTCCCCAGCATTGTCAACACAGACTAGGATTCAGCACATGAATCTAAACACACAGTCAAGAAGCGATGACCCACCTTCAGAGGTGGCGTTTGGTTTTTTAAATAACAGATTAGGTCACTGCTAATGGAAGTCTATACTACTTGTCAGAGCCATAAAATCCCAGGGCTAAACAAGAGCTCAGAAGCCACTCCACTCCCAAACACACCTTCAAAATCACATGCCCTCCTGGACACGTGAGACAGACAGCCCTGGGTCCAGCTCTCTAAGAAAGGGGCATCGTAATTTCTTGGGACAAAACATCACAAGAAGGTGAAAGACTCCTTCTTGTCCCTTGAATATACTTGATCAAAGCGGGATTCTGGCTACACTCCACAAGTTCTAACAACCCTGTTGCTAAACATCTTTACCAGTCTTCAACATTTTCCGTCTCTTGATGAGTGTAGGCTTGGAGTGACAACATCAATATAATGGAAACTACTGTACAGATGTAATGTCAGGACGCAGCTTACCGCCTCAAACTTTGTATTTTGGACTGTTAATGTCCTTCCACCCTACCCCCCAATCCATATGCTGGAATCCTACCCCCAAAGATGGTACTGGTGGGAACACTGAGGTGTGAAATCATGAGGTGGAGCCCTCACAAATGGGATCAGTGCCCTTATACGAGGCCCCAGAGAAAACTCTCACTCTTTCCACATGTGAGCACACAGTGAGAAGATGGCGGTCTATGAGCCAAGAAGTCTTCGCCAGACACTGATCTGCTGGTAGCTTGGTCTTGGGCTTCCCTGAGCGACAAATGTTTGTCACTGAAGTCACTCAGCCCATGGGATTTTTGTTTCAGCAGGCTGAACTTTGGTCTGCACTGAAGATGCACTGTCACCAAGTGACAGGGCTGCCTTTGGGTAAAGCCTCAGAGTCCAAATGGCCAATTGATCGTCCACAGGTGAGTTATCCATAGAGATTTAACACTATTTATGACTACACTGTGTTTTTGTAATAGAATTTGTTATTACAGCAGTTAAGTTTGAGGACTGAAGGAGCCACTAATTTGATAATATGTAATGTATACAGAGTAAGATTTAAAGAAATATGAATGCCCAGAAACAATTAAATACTTTATTCATTAATGCTTAATTGTTATCAATGACAGCTTAATCTAACCTTGATTTTGCCATGTGGTTTATGCAGAATGCCTTTTCAATTCACCGATTATCAACACACTGTGAAAGTCCACTGGGGTCATAGAAATGACTTCTCAGTCCAATGTGCTACCCATGTCACCGGACTCCTGTCTTTGGGGCTAATGCACAGTCAACACACCTTCCTACCATCTCTGCAATGGCTCACAGGAGGTTGTGAAGATGTCTCTGCGGATATTAGGTTTGGATTTCCCGAAGCAGAAAAGATTAACTCTCATCTTAATTCTGGTTGTTTTCTACATAAATTTATCTAATGTTCAATTTGTAACACCTGGTCTCCAGCAACCACATACACCCAGGGTTAGAAATAATACTTTGTATTAGGGTTTAGAGGAACTAACCCATTTCAGGGAAGCTCAGGGGTGGAAAGAGCACTTGAAGTCAGATCAGGCCACTTATTAGCTGGACGGTCCTGGGCAAGTCATGTTACACTTCTGAGCCACAGTATCCTCATCTGTAAAATGAACATAAACCACCGAGCAAATACTACATACTGAATAAGACTAGATTGCTTTGGGGGCGCCTGGGTGGCGCAGTCGGTTGGGCGTCCGACTTCAGCCAGGTCACGATCTCGCGGTCCGTGAGTTCGAGCCCCGCGTCGGGCTCTGGGCTGATGGCTCAGAGCCTGGAGCCTGTTTCCGATTCTGTGTCTCCCTCTCTCTCTGCCCCTCCCCCGTTCATGCTCTGTCTCTCTCTGTCCCAGAAATGAATAAACGTTGAAAAAAAAAAAAAAAAAGACTAGATTGCTTTGCAGGAATTTTCAGTTCTCATCAGGCCCCAAACTATCTTCCTAACTTGATCTCCTACCCATTCCTTCCAGATGCATTGTTTCCAGCCCGTAGGCCTTTGCACCTGGCTGCTGTCTCAGCCTAGAATGCCCTCTGCCTCATTTCAGCATATAAAGATCCTCCTTTCCCTCCAGGCTCCTCAATGCCACCTGTTTTAAAAAGCTTTCTTCTTTTTTTTTTTTTTTCTCTTCTAAGCCAAAGGGTCAGCTTTCTCTCCCTTAAAATTCTATCGCACGTTTTATGAAATCTTGCACAACATTTATCACAAGCTGCCTTGTTTAACTGTAAACAGATTCACTCTCCCCTATTAGCACACAGTCTCAAAGTGCATTCCTTTTCTGGCACAATGCTTGGCACAGTGGCTTGTGTGTAAAAAATGGCCAGGAAATGCTGGCGGGAGCAAGAAAATCGTTGATATTTACTAATATAAACAGCTAAGTGAACTTAGGGGAGACTCTTGCCCTGCTCCTTTTCTGTGGGTTGCACTATGGGTTGCCCTCCATCCCAGGCCCTTATATTCTGTAAGGTGGATGGACCATGTGAACGTGGATGACGAGTTTCATGCCACGTGCCCACGTGAATTGTTCTGGCAAAAATAACCTGCTTTGTCCATGATCACCAGAGGGTTTGTGAGAACAGTCACATCAAACACATTCTTCAGAGGATGGCCTGTCAACAGAACTAATAAATGTGACCTTAAGCATAAACCCCAGTGACTTGGTAAGTGGATAGAGGATACTTTTCTCCATCACAAGCCACCCATCATTCTCCAGGAGGATAAAAAACGCTTTCTCTCCTCCACCCTGCTGTCCAGGCCACCTCCATTAGCCGTGATGGTTCACAGTGGTCAGTGGGCCTCCTAGTAGCAGGCCACAGCCTCTCCTCTGCTTTTTTGGGTTCCTCACGGATCAAACCAGCAAAATAGCTTCATTCAACAGGTCTATACAGCTTGGCATATGTTTGAGCCTAACTTGTTTTCTTTCACCTAAAACTATGAAAAGAAGTTATGTAAAACCTACTAGAAGGCTCTGATGGGACTCTCTTCTGAATAGCAGGGTTACTTAGTAGTTATGTCCGTACCATGAAAAGCTTGGGTACCATTTTACATGTATTGATATTATTAAGAATTATCAACCATTATTATCGTAGAATTGCCACTCATCCATTCAGCACCTCTTGAGCACCTGTGTGGTAGGCAACGTGCCAGGAGCCAGGGACGCAACGTCCAACAAGACACGTCAGATTTCATGGAGCGGATACTCTTGCAAGGGAGAAAAGTGGACATTTACTTATTAACTTGCTAAATAAAACAGCAGTAAGTCCAGTGAGGGAGAAGTGCCAAGATAACACATCTAGAATAACCTGATCTCACTCTTAGTTTGTTTAGGGGTGGAGAGGCCAAGGCTGGTTTTCCCTAAGAACTGGCTTGTGAGTAAGCTCTGAAGGATAAAGATGCAAAAAATAAATAAAAATGTACAATTTAAAAGGAGGGGGAGACAATTCTATAGGAGTGGGAAGCATTATTATTAATAAAAGAACAAAACCATTTTGCTTGTTTTCTCTACTGTTTTGTCTTTGAAGGAACTGCATACCCGTTTTGATTTTTTCCCCCAGGGTAATTCAGCAGGTTAATCTTCAAAGAATGATCATCTTTCCTGTGGATTTCTCAAGGTTTTGCCTCGGACAAGTTTGCTTTCAGAAGCCTGAAACCACAGAGCTGGCATTGTATGGAGAACTCCACAGCATACTTTTGTCTTTTGAGAGACAATTCTATGAGGTTAATATTTACTGAGCAGCTACTGTGTGCCAGTGAGTCAAGTTCTCTGAGTACGTTTTCTCATTTAATCTGTGACAGGTACCATAGCCATCACCTCCACCTGACAGATGAGGAAACTGAGGCACAAAAAAGCCAATTTGGTCAAGGGCACCCTGCTGGTGAGTGCCAGAGTCCAGACTGGGAGACCAGCAGTGAGGGACTCATCTTGACATCCTGCTGCTGGCCAAATACACCACGGGCTTCCCCACCTCCCATGCCTTTGCTCAAGCCCTTTGCCCCACCTGGAACGCCAACTGTTCCTTCTCTCCTCCCCATCTCCGCCTGTTAAGTTCTCCTTCTAAGCCCCATCTGAAACATGACTTCCACTGTAAAACCACCCTCCTTTCTCAGATTAGAAACTGTAAAGATAAAGGTACCAAGACAAAAATAAAGGGCAAAAGAATTTGTTCCTGCTGTGGCCTGGTAATAATCTTCTGGGAAGAACCACTCACAAACAAGAGCAAGCACTTATCTAATGAAGTGGCTGAAAGCAAAGATAAACAGGCATCTCCAGGTGAGGGGCACAAGCACAGGCTTTGAAACAAATCCCCCCCACATCCCACTCTATGTACTACCTCAGTACGTCCATAGGACCAGAACTGGGCCTCCCCTGTAAAAAGCCTCCATCAGCATCCCACACAGCGCTGGCTGAGAGTTCAATGGGAGTTTAACGTCAGGCTGGACCCAGTGCTGGCAAAGCCACTGTCCGATAAACAAGATACATAACACTGAAGCTGGATCAAGGGAGGCCAGAAAGTGGACTGGGGGGAGAGAATTGTTTTCTAACCAGCTGAGAGGGAGGGTGTTTAAGGTGGGGGTGGGGGTGGGGGGTGAACGACAGTGGCCCATTTCCACAAGCTTCATTTAATTTATATTTAGCCTTCCCATGCTCAGTAATTGAATGTATTATTTATTTTGGCCACAACCGTTGCATGTGGCTTTCGGAACAACAATCATAGGCTTTTAAGGTTTAGTGCCATAGCATTTAGAGACTAGAGTAAAAATCATCAGATAAATTATTAAACATGAAGTGGACGCCACATTCCTGCTCCTCTTGCAGTGGCTTGAAGTGTGGGATGAGGCAGATGAGGAGGTCCAGAACTCTAACAACGAGGGCACTAATTACCCACACAGCGGGTACCAGGCTGTTCCGATGCTGCTTATCTCCTAGTGTGGACTGAGGTCGTTACAGGGCAGCACAGGAGAGCAAAAGCCACCCAGGGCTCTTGAAGAACAGTTCTTAGAGCAGCAAATCTTTGATGATAGGGGAGACTTTATTTGGCTTAAGAATTTTTGCCTTAAAAAAAAAAAAAATTGCATGAAGCCCCATATGGAGTCCAATCATAATAAGCTTGCCTGGAATCTACAATATTTTAGATCATGGTCTTAGTTTGTAAGTTGGGAGGAGAAAGATCGAGGCTTCTAGAGCCCCCACTTACAGTTCTCTGCTCTGGTACCTGCAGTTCACAATCTTTTCCCAATGTTTCAAGTTAGGCCAAACTGGAGAGTTCCCACATTAACTGTATTGTTCCTGAACTTTTTAAGAGGGAGCCAGTTTATAGTAAGATGTTAAGTTTCATACATCAACCTAAGCACCTAAGCTAATTAATCCACTCTACTCTTCATTTTGCATGGCATCAGGTTTTTGGTGGTGCCTGTTCATTTCTGTTTTAACTTGTTTCTTGCTAACCCATCATCCTTACTAAAGCAGGCACTAGGAGAAGTGTTTACCCACACACGACAAGGGCAGGTGGGGAGACTGGATGTCCAGACAATAAGCAACATATGCAATAAGAAAACACAGATCAACAGCATAATGACGATCACGGGGATGGTACAGAGCATGAGAGACTAGGAAGCTGCATTCAGCCAGACCGGTGTTTTGTTTTGTTTTGTTTTGTTTTTTAATTTACGTCCAACTTAGTTAGCATATAGTGCAATGATTTCAGGAGCAGAATCCAGTGATTCAGCCCCTACATATAACACCCAGTGCTCATCCCAACAAGTGTTCTCCCCGATGCCCCTTGCCCATTTAGCCCATCCCCTCAACCACAACCCCTCCAGCAACCCTCAGTTTGTTCTCTATATTTAAGAGTCTCTTGGGGCGCCTGGGTGTCTCAGTCGGTTAAGCGGCCGACTTCAGCTCAGGTCATGATCTCGCGGTCCATGAGTTCGAGCCCCGCGCTGGGCTCTGTGCTGACAGCTCGGAGCCTGGAGCCTGTTTCGGATTCTGTGTCTCCCTCTCTCTGACCCTCCCCCGTTCATGCTCTGTCTCTCTCTGTCTCAAAAATAAACGTTAAAAAAAAAAAAGAGTCTCTTATGTTTTGCCTCCCTCCCTGTTTTTATATTTTTGCTTCCCTTCCCTTATGTTTATCTGTTTTGTAGAGAGAACCTTAAGCAGACTCCACACCCAGCATGAGGGGCTTGGTCCCACCATTGAGATCATGACCTGAGCCAAAACCAAGAGTCAGACACTCAACCAACTGAGCCACCCAGGAGCCCCCGGGGGAAGATCATTTTAGAAGGAGGGAACAGCAAGCACAAAGACTCTGAACTGGAATACAGCTTAGCATGTTCAAAGAACAGAAGGCCAGTGTGGCTTAAGTGTGGTGGAAGATGAGGACAAAAGGCAGGCAGGCACCAGAACACACGAGGACTCACAGGCAGGGTGTTGGATGCAATTCCAAATGTGGTGGGAGGCTACTGGAGTCCTCAGGAGTCAGAAGCAAAACTAAGCAGAGTTTGAAGAGGCTCATGGGTAGCGATCATGTTTGGAGACCTCAGTGCCCAGAACTGCCCCAGGTGAATGAAGATACAGATCAACATACCAGAACTGCCATGCCGAGGACGACTCTCCAACCCACCCAGGGAGCCCATCCAAACCAAAGGCACCACGTGGTGGATCACGAAACGTGGCAGGTGGGAGATGGGAGTGGAGGGCAGACCATGACTGAAAACATCAACCCACCGGTGTCAAAGAAGCCCTCAAGTTAGTCACTGAAGCTTCCCAATTGTGGGCACTGCAAATGCTCTGTCAGCAGTGAGAGGCACGGCCTTGAGTCAGACAGATGAGGGGCTGAGTGCTGGCCACGGAGCCCTGGGGGCTCACTTGGGAAAGCAGGCATCAGCCCCAGGCCTGCCTCATGTGGCCGTCAGGAGGTTGAAATGAGAGTGTGTGCCAAGAGCTCGCCACATAAAAATGCTCCATAAATGGAGCTCTTATACTCTTTGTGTTTAGGCCTGATGGATGGATACCTCCTGTCCCGGATGGTGACAAGCGCATCCTGTAGCAAATATGTGCGACCTCCAACACTCCGCCTGAGGGCTTTCTTTTGGGTCAAGTGGAGAACAGGGCAGGGTGCAGCTGATGACCCAGAAGCAGCCCTCAGTCAATGGCAGAATAAAGAGTAAATAACCCAATTCTCCTGGCAAGGCAGTGCAGAGGCCGTTCGACACCCGTCCCAGAGGTCCCCAGGGGGAACGTACCTCAGCCGCCCAGAGCAGTAACCTGCCCAGAAGCACACCTTTTGTTGGCTTCCTTCCCTTCCTTGTCTCAGCGCCCCCATCACTCTACGGACACTCTCGGGGAATGCCTCCCAAATAAACCAGTTGGCTCCTATACCTAATACAGGAATGGGTCTTGAGCACAATTTTTATCACTAAAAGTAACCTGTGGAGAGTATTCTTTCTATACTTATTAGATTCTATGTGTAGGTCTCTGGGGTTTCAAACAAACAAACATCAACAAAAAATAAACAGGAATCTACTGTGAGGAAGTAGTTCTAACTTGTAACATTCTCTACGTGCACTTATCCTGAGCTGCCTGGCCTGGCCTGTGTGAGACAGATTTCAGAAGGTCCTTACAGGCAAATAGCTTCCCTCTGTAATCTGTCTGATTCTAGAAAGGTGTGTATGTCCCATGTGCTTCCTGCTAAAGAAACAGATTTAAAACTCATCAGGTATTGATCAGTTATTTTTTTCTTTCCTTAAAAGAATCTCTCTCTTTACACACACACACACACACACACACACACACACACGCATGCACACACACGCACACACGCACAGAGCTGATCCAGCTTTCCTAAGCAGCCAGGAAATGCTCAGAGGTGAGAATGACAGGCTTACCTTGGGAAAGGCACTGGTTGGCCAAGGCAACCTGACCAGAATGCAGGTAGAGGTTGAGGCGCGTGAAGATGCCCACCAGGGAGGGAATGGTAATGAAGCAGTAGGCAACACAGGCCTAGAAGGAGGGGAAGAAACACCACAGGTTACATCAGCAGTACCATCACGGCAGGCTGGTCCTCCTGTTCTCATCCGTCATGTATTTTCAAGCAAAAACACTTAATTAGTCTCCTCATTCTGAGCCCCAACTTTCCCCTCTTGAGTCTGCGACATACACTCCAGATGTGTCTGTGGGAGGAGGGGGAGGGGCAAGTGAGGAGAGTAAGGGTGTAAGAAAAATAAATCCTCATCCATCATCGAAGGAAATAGATAACACCCGACGTTGAATAAGAAGCAGAATCTGAAACCAATTACTTAAAAATATGGAGGTAATTACAAGAAGAAATTGCTCAAAGAGGGTTTGAGGTGGTTGTCTCTGAGGAAAGAGGTATGAGGTCAGGGTGGGATGGTATACTTTTTTTCTTGCTGCCTTCTTTTTGGTCCAACTCCATTTTTTTAAAAACACAGATATGCATTACTTTGATAAAAATTTTGAGCGGCACACTCAAGAAGGTGGATTTTTTTTTCACAGTTGAGAACTTTTCAAGGGGGATGAAGGTAGTAGACCTTCCAGTTACAGGCATAAGCAGGAGATAATTCGGCTGGCACAAGACTGCAATCTATCGTTCAACCACTCCTCCATAACACATATCCAAGGTGAGACATCTTTGATCATTTCTTTTGAAAATAGTAAGAAAATTGGTGAGTCAGTAGATACTCAAGGAAAAGTTCATCTGGAAAATCAATACTGAACCATCCTTCGGACACACTTGTCTTCTGGGAAGAGCAATTTAGAAACTTACAAATCAAACAACTCATTAGGGTTCAAAGTCTGAGTCTTCTCTCTAGAACATACCCGCACAAATGCAGCCGTCTTTCTGGAATGATTTCCTTTCATTACTTTTCTTGTTTCCATTGCCAACCGGTTTACACTCTGGGTTTATTAATTAAAAAACAAAACAAAACAGAAATGGTTATGAAATGATAGCTGGCTCAGATTCATGTCTCCCATAGAGATCTGGATATTAACTGCATACAAGTCAGTAAGAACATGCTATCTGGGGCCCAGACTGGCTAATGCTGAACGCTGAAACGCCAGAGGGGCCATCAGGCCTGATTCCCCCTCGGCTTGAGCAAACATCTCCAAGACGGTAAGAACAAAAGGCACTCCTGCCTATCAGTCGGCACTGGGAATGGCCATTTTCTGGTTTAATGAATAGCCAGGGTTCACTTCATTTCCAGAAATCCCACACACGAAGCTTGAGATCTCAGAGATCCTAAAAGAAATCTCCAAATCTGTGAGCAAACCACACAAGTCAGTGATGCAACAGTAACATGAACCATAAGAACAGAAGTAATAGCTCCCACACTGAACTTAGAGGACACAGGTGCTGGGTGCTGTTCTAAGAGCCATACCCTCATTAGGTCACTTAACCCCCCAACCCTACAAGGTGAGCACTATTACCTCCCACTAAATTCCAGATGAGGTCTCTACCTTTAGAACTTAAGTTCACATACCCTGATAACCAGCAACCAAATAAAAAGGTTGCTCTCCTTGAGTTTATGTGAAGCAATTCAAGAGCCTTGAGGAATCTTTCCACAAATTGAGAAGTTCGGTCCTATGGTTCCCAAACTGTGTGGTGTGACATCCTCGAGGGCTGTAGCAAACTCACGGGGGTAGTGAGATTATTTTAGGGCAACAGAGCAATGTTCAATTTTTGAACACTGTGTCAAGAACGGGTATGAGGTGGCCCACAGATTCAACACTGGACCACACTGTTGCTTACAGCGACATTCTATCTTTGTGAAATGGGTTTTCAGCAGCTGCTCTGATCAAAAGCAAGTAGTGTGCAAAAATCAATGTGGAAAAAAAAATCAATGTGGAACAAGAAACAAGGGTAGTGATGCCAACCCGATTCTAAGGTTTGAGAAGCTGTGCAGTGCCCAGTAGACACACACACTTAAGTAATTGTGATTATTTAAGAATAAAGATATGTTATTTCTCTTTCAATTTACATATGGTGTTATTTCAAAGAGCTATCCAATTGTTAGGGTATAAATACTCAAACTGTTTGAGTCTAACTGTCTAATAAACAGAACCATTATTTCTTTCTTTTGGCCTTGGGGCCCCATGAAAAGCTACCATGATCTAACAATGTTGGGACTCTGGTTAAGCTACAAGGACCACAGGTTAGTTATTTCTATAAGTAACTAATCATGTAACTCACTTTGCCACTGGCATATGGGAATGAGAATATGCTAATTTCAGAGCAAAAGAGGTCAGTAAAAACCATCCAAAGACTTAAGCAAAATTGCAGACTGGATTAATCTTTGAAAAACCACCTTTTACGCCCTAAAGAACAGGAGTGTTATGGGGCCACAAGAATCCCAGGTTAAACTCCAGGCCTGGCATATAAACAATAAATACTGATTGAGAAAACAAACGAATACATGAAAATCCTTACGTGAATCAACTGCACAAGAACAGGTTCCAGGTTGCAAAACATTGACCTAGCCTCAACGTAAAAACTTAGTTGCTGTTCAAAATCACGGCCAAAGGACACCTAGAAGCAAGGAAAACGATGCTGAGAGTGTTATCTCTAGGCAACTATAAGCACATAGCATAGAAAAGAGTTTACCTGAGGGGCGCCTGGGTGGCTCAGTCTGTTAAGCATTTGACTACAGCTCAGGTCACAATCTTGCCATTCTTGAGTTCAAGCCCAGCATTAGGCTCAGAGCCTGGAGCCTGCTTCAGATTCTGTGTCTACCTCTCTCTCCTCCCCTCCCCTGCTCACGCTCTGTCTCTCTCAAAAATAAATCAATGTTAAAAAAATTTTTTTTAATAATAATAAAAAAAGAGTTTTCTCTGAGCGTTGTGTGGGAGGGAAAGTGCTGAGATGAGAAGTCATCAAAATTCCCGCCAACAGCAATGAATAGGTGGAAACGTCAGGGGTACACAAACACACACGAGCACGCTAGAATCTACTCCAATTAGACTTTACATTACTTTGCCCAGTGTGTAACTGAAATATTACCATTACCACCTCATCTTTATGACATGAGCACTGGACTAGAAAATAAAAAGACCAAAGGGTTCAGAGCAGAATCTCAGAATGTAAATAGAGTTTCCCAGGCTAGATGGAAACCACTGGAAAGGAAATAATGGAATTGTGTTTGTTGGCTATGGCCTTTTCACGGAACATCAATTTGGTTATTGAGCACCATTTGTCAGAGGGTTTTCCCTAATAAGAGCCACACCTTTCTGCCTCCTGATGGGGAATCCAACCTCAGCAACTTACTGGTGGCTGCTGGAGCCATAGATAGAAGTTTTTCCATCAATAAAAATCCCCTTTCCCCCCATTTCTTCCAATTTATGAACAGCTGGTTAGTAGGATAAACTTTACTGTTACAGCAATCATTTTTGTCCAGAGGGGGTTTAACATTGCTATTTCCATTATAGCTATCAGGTTTCACATCTTATTTCCTCATATTCTCCACTATAACTTGGTGGCTTTCAGACAAAGCCATAAAAGGCTAAAATGCCACCTGATCAGCGTATAAGTCAAGGGCAAGGAGAGTCACCTGGTAAAAGGTGCATTTCCTAACATGGGAATTGGAAGGCTGATTCTGATTTTGCATCGAAATGGATTTTATCTACAGAGTCAGTTGAACAATTAGCACTGACCCTCTTGTTGAACCAGTCACATGTTCAAGGTTATTTTCACAGGGATCTGGTGATTTTCATCTTGCTCAGCTTTTGTCTTGACATTCGTACGAGAAGAGGATACTGGCAGCAGTTGGTATTTTAGCTTTGCGCACCCAGGATTAAAGCAAAGGTGGTTCTGGCTAGGGCTAGGGTGGTGTGGTGGGTCATTCCCAAAGAAGGCTGAACAATCGCTCCCACACGGCTTATGGTTTTGCAGGGTCCCCGTGGACTCTTCCCTCCCCTCCAAGGCGATAACCCTGTGACCCCTCTGACCAAGAGAACAAAGCAGGAGGCAGCACCGGTCATGGTGCAATTTCTTAACTTTGGTCTTAAAAGGCCTGCGGCTTCCCTCTGTGCCTGCACCACGTAAGAGAGCTCAGCGGAGACAGCTGGACAATGGCAGAAGAGCAGAGATTAAGAGGCCACACGGATGAGAAATGAGGCCCCAACGACAAGACCCTATACAAGTGAGCAAGGCCGTGTGGATCCTCCGTGGCCCCAATCCTGCTACACAGAGCAGCCTGGCCACACATTCAACCCACAGGATCGTTACGAATGAATAAAACACCAATATTTAAAGCTGCTAAGTTTTGGGGTGAGTTGTTATGCACCAACAGGTAACTAAAACAATGGGAGAGCAGGTGCTTGGCATTGTGTCTATACCCATCCCCCGCCCAAACCATTTTTTACCATCACCTGATGAGCAGCACATCAGGGGCTTCAGGGAGCCCCTTGTCCCCACTCCTGGTCCACGTGATTTGGGCTGCCCAGGCGTATGCATGTCTCCCGGGCCTGGCCAGTCCGTGTGCTCATTCCCCCTCACCGCAGCAATTCGTGCAGGGATGAGCCAGTGACCCAAATCAATCTAGAGACTCAGTCCCAGGACTTCTGCTGGAACCCTTCCTGCTGGGCTGCAGCGCTGGAAGGAATGGAAACCTAGAGCCCCTGAGGGGAGTGAGGCTGCCTGGGAGGACATCCCGAGAGCAGATCCACGGGCCAAAGACACACAGACGGCAGGTCCTGACGACACCACAGAGACACCCGTGTCCAGCTGCTCCATTCCTGAACTTCGTGTCACATGAGCCAAAAAGTCCCCCACCCCACCCTCCCCTTTATTTTTTCCTTAAGCCAGTTTGTCTTGGCTCTCTTTGCCCCCAGGGGAGTGCTGGCTAATGTAAGATGTTTTCTAATTTCATCTTATCTTAATAAAAATGAAAAGCACCAGGGAACATAATGTTAACTGCTTTCCCCGGAGTAAGAGTAAACAATTACATCACATTCCAAGCGCACTGCAACTTTTTCCCCAAGACTTACCATTTTTATAAATCCATTAATCAAATATGCCAGCATTCTTTTCTCATCCTCAAGAGTGAGTGCACTAAAATCAATAATTGTACATAATTAACATCGAGGTAATAAATGCAAGTTTCTAAAGGATACAGAAGAAGCAAACAATTTAACAGGTAAGAACATTGTGCATTTTTTAGATTTAAAAAACTCCCAACAGGCTGTGTTTCTTTTGGTGAAAATATATAATCTAAATGAACATAATTTAAATGTGTGTTTCTCATCTGTCTCAAAGACGGTGTTTCCAAGAAAGGTTCACTTTCTTTCCCTTGGAATTTGGACAGCAAGGTCCAACTTCAAACTTTATATTTCAGAGGAGTTTAGTTCAACAGTTCGTAGTAAAAAATTTCAAACATGCAGCAAAGTCAAAAGACATTTACAGCAAACATCCATACATCCAGCACCCAGATCCCACAATTATCCTTTTACAGTATCTGCTCTATCACATAACTATCCCCTTCCCTCTCCATCCATCAATCCAGCTCACTCTGGGTAGGCATCTTAAAGTACATTACAGATGGCAACTACCTCTATTTAAAAGCAATATTAATACTAATATAAATAAGAAAATGCCATGTCCTTAGTTTTCATTACACGTGTGAAGGCCTCTTAACAGTTCCCCAAGTTTATTTTTAAAGAAAACTTAAGAGCCTACAGCAAACAGGAGCCAAGTTTCTTGTGTATTGGTTCGTTCTAGGGGAAAGTACTGGCAAAGACTGCTTACCACCCGCTAACAAAGCAATGTCCCTTTCATTCTTTGAGATTCCCATTTCCCAGCCTCCTTTGTAGCTGGGTGTGACCATATGACAGTTCTGGCCAATGGGATGGAAGCACAAGTGGTGGTGAGCCTTCCAAGTTTCCTCCCAGAAAGAAAACTACTGTCTATCAATGCCCATGGGCTATACATGCCCATGGTGGAGGTAAGCCAGCTGCCCCCGGGAAGACAAGGACAACATCCCCGAGGGATAGCAGAGCAACGAGACAGTAGGGACCTGGCTGGTGCTCTAAAGCAGGCCTACCTACCCCAACCTTCTGGTCCCACACCTTTAGCAAGAGAGATATAAACTTGCCATGTTACTGAAGCTAAAAACCAGGATCCTACCAATAAGAGTGCCTTTCTGGACGTGTTTTGTGCCTTTATTTCTATTTTTGCTCAACTAAAAAGTTCATTGGTTCCATTTATTATGAAAAGTCTTGATATTTTTACTTTTATAACTCTTCCTGAGGTTGCAAACACAAAGCCATGAAAACAAAGATTCCAAAATTCAGAAGAAAAAAAAAGAAATACAATTCATCTTGTTGATGGTTAAGTTCCAAAACCATTTTCTCAATTCTTAGAACATTTTCCACTGAATCAAGCTGCTGTGTTTTAAAAATTCTTTGGGGACTAAAATTTAAGCCACAAATAAGCAGGAACTGCTTCAAACACAACCAAGTGGAAACACGTAAGGAAAAAAACAACTAGAAAGCAAAGGAGTCATAATTTGGCCTTTGACCCAAAAGGTAAGGCCAATGGATGGACAGGACTGGGCCTCAAGTCTGCCAAACAACTAGAGCCCTTCATGTAAGGAATATATGCCATTTCATTTGAATTTCAAATAGCTGGCTAATAATGAGAGAAATCTGAAGCTTAGGTTACTGGATGAGTGAACTCATTACTTCCCTATCTGCTGCTCTCAAGTCTCCAGGAGACATGGAGTTTGAGTTCACTTGGATGAAACCAGTCTTTTTCTCTCAACAGAAATCCCTTTGTAAAAATATCTGCCATCTCATGTTTGCAGGAAGGTTACCCTCACTCTCTCTTCTCCTGGGCTGGAATGTCCTCATTAGCAAGAATTTTAATAGACACCACAAAATGATATTATTCACAGTGGCAGCTTAAAGCAGTAATTCCCCAATGTACTATTTACGTGGTATTAAGACCCAATCCATGTTATGTTTCAGCCTTTAGCGTGGCTTACTTCACAGAGTCATGCATGGTCTTGCAAACGTGCAAAAGGGCGTTCAGAATGACGGGGTCCTTTGTGGGCTCCTGCTGATGCCTACAAGACATTTAAAGACAATGGTAAAAGCGATGTCCACCCACAGCAATGAAAATATGGATTGAGTTTCTCATCTGCACATATCTGAGAAACAGCAAATTACCCAGCTGGCACTGAACATGTAATGGGCAATATTCTGTTTTTCTCTTAACTCTTCTTTCAATAACAAGTTTGCTTTTCTACACATATTCTAACTTCTCCTAAAATTATGGTAAATCCTACAAAACTGCTGCAATTCCTAAGCCAGGCAAAGGGCAAACCTGTTTGTTTTTTTACTACATTTCTTGAACCCTCTAAAGCAGTCTACAACCTGTCTATAACTGTGTTGAGTGCCAGGCAAAATTATTAATTTGGCTTTTCAAATAATATAGAAGGACAAGGTCTTATAACAAGTCTTTATGTGGGGAAAGTAGGTATATTTGTTCCAAGCATATGGAATTAATCTTTTAGGAAGACAACATAAGGAAAGCTTAAAACATACATTATTCAAGCAACATCAAACTCCGTTTTCCAAACTGAGGTTCTTTAGGTACCATCTTAATACATTTTATTTTGCCATATCTATATATTAATCTTTAGAGCAACTTTAACTTTTTAAATTTAACCTTGTCCTAACAGAATACATGAAAACACCAATTAAACTAATTATATTATCTAATATACCTTAAATTAAATATACAATCTTTATGTATTTTTTTAAGTTTATTTATTTTGAGAGAGAAAGGGAGAGAGGGAGAGGGAGAGGGTGAGGGTGAGAGAGAGAGAGAGAGAGAGAGAGAGAGAATGAGCAGGGGACGGGGCAGAGAGAGGGAGAGAGCGGGAAAATCCCAAGCACTGTCAGTGTGGCACCTGATGAGGGGCTCAAACTCACAAACTCCGAGATTATGACCTGAGTTCAAGTCAAGAGTCGGATGCTTAACCAAAACTGAGCCACCCAGGTACCCCTAAATTTACAACTTTTAAAATCAAAACCAAAATCTCTCCTCCATGTGCCACCTAAAATAATTTTATGTTCCACCAGCAATATGACAGTTTGGGGAAACACAGATTTAGTCAACAAAAGGAAAGCAACTAAATAGGAAAACTGATCACAAATCTAAACATTGAAGATGGAAAGCTCTCTAGTCCTGAGACCTTGACGAGTGTGACTTTATTTTTATCTTTTAAAATGCTACTCCGTAAGGAGTTCATTAACAGAATGCTCCTTCCAAATGCATATCAGAGTACAACGTAGGTGATGGCCGGGCTCCAGCTAATACTTACTACTCTGTCTTCTTAAGCACTAATTATAAACTTCTATCATGACTGTTCCTCTTACGTGGTTGTCCCTTCAATGTTATTTTGGATGTTAAATACCTCCATATCATTAGGCTTCAAAAGTACACAAACCAATTTCTTATCAACAGGTTTCACAAGGTCATCGGGAATCCCAGCTCCCGGTTATGCCGTGTTACACTTACTTGATAAAAACTTCCATGATACATTTGCAAACATCCACCCGCACACTCTCTTTTTGGAACATGTCCAGAAATGGCAAAAATTTTTCCTAAAAATAAAAAAAAAAGCACTCTACATGCAATTTACGCAAGTTACTGGAAGGAATTTGCGGGTCACATTTTCCTCGAAGGTCAAAGCAGAGAAAGAGTTGTTCATCTCTCTAAGGCGGCTCAGAAGAGGACTCCCCTAAAAGCAGGGAGAGGGCCCAGTACTATTAAAACCACTTACATGTTCCCAGGGGTCAGGGCTGGGACAGTTCACATTTTGGGAACCATTTGGCAATCTTTAGAGGACCATGGACTTTTCCAGAAAACACAAGGTGGGCTTCAGTCTTTTTTACAATTGTACTGACCAGAGAAAGAAGAGTCAGTTGTTCAGAGTGGCCTCCACATCCCGACTGTGCATTTACTAACTGTGCAACCTCACTCACATTACCCCACCTCCTCCAGCATCCGTTTTCCCATCTGTAAAGTGGGAATCCTAAGTGCTCCTACTTCCAGCAGTGCTGTGAAAACGGTACGAGACAATGCATGCCAAGGTCCAGCATGGTGCTTGAAGAATATGGCAAATGTCCAAAAAATAACAAGTTCTATTTTTAATTAAAAAACACACACACTCCTGTGAGTGCACATGAATGGAGCCAGAAGAGGGGGGAGTGGAAGGGAAGCGGATCCCCTAGGGTTGTACTCGCCCAGGGCACCAGAGCCAACTTGAAGGGGCATCATAGGATATTTGAAAGTTTGAAGGAAACAGAAAAATCTCAATTCTGTCAGACACTGAGACAACTATTATTTCAACGCCATTTCATAGTTTCGATGTTAGACTGCACGTGTGACATAAGGTCACCTATGAAAATCAATGTGGAAGAGGAGAGGAGGAAGAGAATGTCCAGCCTGACTCCAATGTTGAGAGGCTGTGTGGTGCTCAAGACAGGCACACATCCCATTAGTGAGTCATGAAAGAAATACAGATGATATTTTTCTTTCAGTCTGTGTACTAATTTTTCAGACGCTGATTAGGTTGTTATGCCATAAATACTGAGGTTGTTTAGACCTAACTACTTTATAAAAGGAACCATTAAGTATTTCTTTTGGCCCGGGACACCAAGCGAACCTCTGACTCAGAAACAGATTTCCAAAGGTAATTAATTAAGGCACGTTACTTACCACTGAGAAGAGAACGGAGAAATCATGGAAGTGGGCGATCACTTTCTTAATTATCGACTGAAGCTGCAAAACCACACAGAAAACACATTTTATTTAATAGAACTTGGGTATTTTTAGTTTTCTTTTTAATTTTTAAGTGTTTATTTATTTGTGAGAGAGAGAGAGATAGAGTGTGAGCAGGGTAGGGGCAGAGAGAGAGGGAGACACAGAATCCGAAGCAGGCTCCAGGCTCTGAGCTGTCAGCACACAGCCCTACGTGGGGGCTCGAACTCACGAACCGTGAGATCATGACCTGACCCAAAGTCAGACGCTTAACCGACTGAGCCACCCAGGCACCCCAGAACTTAGATATTTTTAAAAGGCAACCTTCTTTCATTATTTGAAATTACAAGCACAATAAGGGAAACCTGGATCACTCAGGAAAGGGGAATTATTAGGGTGGGTTAGGCCCTGTATTAGTCTGCAGTCTTGCGGAAGCCACTGCTCAGACTCATCATCGTCTTCTATACGAGGGAGAGCAAAGCAGTGTCTTGCTCACCATGAGGATTAATGGGACAGTTCACGTAAGAGCCTTAGAGCAGTGTCGTGTGTATCCTCGGGAAGCTCTCCATTCAACGCAGCTATGAATATGCAAGGGGTGGGCAAACTTCTTCTTCAAAGGGCCACAGAGTCATCACAACTGCTCAGCTCAGCTATGGAAGCTCAAGCGCAGCCCCAGAGAACATGTGAACGAGTGGGTGTGGCTGGTTCCAATAAAACTTTATTCACAAAAACTGATGGGCTACATGTGGCCGATGGGTCAGTTTACAGACCCCTGTTCTAGCCCATCATGACCTTGTATTTACTGACTACTTCTGTGGAGAGGCAATGAACTGAGTTTGCCAGTGGAGTCAAAGGCCATGTCACTCACTACCCCGGGATGGTGCACAGTCTGTAAGGTCTGACACAAATACCCAGGTACCGATGTCCACCAGCCCTCACCCTGAGATGTACCCAGTCCTGCTGACAGGGAGAACCACAGAGGTACTTTTTCGAAAGAAAATATAAATCCTTGCCCCTGGCTACTGTCAAGAAGAGAGAATTCACTGACAAGTACTTGTGTTTATACTCAAAACACCGCTGTTTAAATCATTTCTTTAGGGGCGCCTGGGTGGTGCAGTCGGTTAAGCGTCCGACTTCAGCCAGGTCACGATCTCGCGGTCCGGGAGTTCGAGCCCCGCGTCAGGCTCTGGGCTGATGGCTCAGAGCCTGGAGCCTGTTTCCGATTCTGTGTCTCCCTCTCTCTCTGCCCCTCCCCCGTTCATGCTCTCTCTCTGTCCCAAAAATAAATAAACGTTGAAAAAAAAAATTAAAAAAAAAAAAAATAAATCATTTCTTTAAATCACTTAAGACAAGGGGCTCACAACTCATATGGGTGGCTTTCCCGAATGCAGGCTGATCCTTGGGGTACCTTTTACACGTTGCTTCTAGATATGACACAGTTGTACGGTGTAATTATTCCTCTCTCTTAGGAATGGACTATAGTAAAATTATTGTGTTAAAGTCTTCAATTAAATGGGTCCCTAGGATCAAAGTCTTACCAAATGCTCCTCAACAAAAATTCTAATGCAACTCAGTCTTCATCTGCGCCCAAGATCCTGATGACCCACAAGGGATACGAACTTTGCCCTCACATGCTTTATTCACTCAACGATGCTTACCAAGAGCCTGTTGTGCACAACTATATATTGTTTTCATCACACCTAGAAAAATGTCAGGTAGTCAGTGCCTACTCAGTAAATTCTAATGATGAACTATTTTAATCTGCAAATGGTGAAAACATTCTTACCAAAATGTGAGAGAGAATTCTAAACTTCTCACAAGAACATGTAATTAATTTTCTTGTATTAAGCTAAGCTAGAAATTGATCACAGGCAATAAATGCCAGAACATCACATTATTAAATACAAAATCAATTATTAATTAGGTCAAAAGTTACTTTAAATGAAGCTTCGCTGGACTCTGTATTGGAGGGGGGAAAATACCTGATATCAAGGACTTTATTGAATCCACTGACAAAACTACAGTATGGACTGTGGAGTAGCCAATAGGAAAATGTAAGTGTCAAATTCCCTGAAGTCGATTCCCAAACTGTGGTTACACAGAGAATGTCCTTCTTCTTAGGAAACACTCACTGAATTCTTCAGAGGCAAAGTCACATGATGTATGCAACACACCCTCAAAGGAGTCGGAAAAAATGTAAACACATATTGATGTGCGTGCGTGTGTACACAAGATAATGATAAAGCAAACACGGAAAATGTTCACAGCTGGTGAATCTTAATAAAGAGTAATGGGAGTTCTCGAGCTATTCTTCCAATTTTCCAAGAGCTGGACCTTATTTCCAAATAAAAAGTTAGTTTAACTGGAAAACACAGGCCCTTTATTTACTGGTGCCAAGCAAATGTGTCAGAGGATCCCATATGACATCTCACCTAATCCTCACAACCATTCTGAGTGTAGAACTATTATTCCCATTTTATAGGTGAAGAAACTGAGGCACAAGGTTAAGTAACTGAGTAAAGTGAGCATGGCGAGGATACGGCGGAGCTAAGATTCGAACAAAAGATTATCTGACTTTACAGCCTGACCCATGCAACATGCCTATTTGATTCAACAGAATAAAATTTCTAACAGTGTGGAAATGAGAGAAGCAAATCCGTTACCTGAGGGTAGGAGTCTTCAAATGCACGATCTGGAGTCATGTGCTTGATGACATCAGCCAAAACGGTATTCACCTCTCGTTTCTAAGAGGGGAAAACAAACCTGTGTTAGACACTGAAAGGCAGTCGCTGTTTTTCTGGTGGCAAGGACAAATAACTTCAGAATATATTACATACCTTCCAGGAAATAGTTTCAAATATTCTGCAGGAAATAGTATAAGGGGAGAAATTCCACCTGTATCACAGCCCTGAAGGGAACTACTTCTGCACCAGGTCAGGACTAAAACGTTGTTCTCAAAGGTTCTGGGATGTTACAGCTTTCCCTGGATGCTGGTAAAATCAGCCGTGCCACTTTCTGCCTGCCTGTCCAGGCTGTTCCCCAGGCACTGGCAGGAGCACCGAGGCATTGTGGGAAGTGCACAGAGTCAGCCCCTCCGAGCTGAGCGACCTTGATGCTCACTTCACTCTTGTCATCTCTATCAGGGGTCGGCCAACTACAGCCCAAACTCAGCCCTGTGCCTATTTTTGTACAGCCCACGAACTGAAAGTGATTTTTACATTCAAACAAAAGAATATTTCATGACCCAAATTATGAGACTCAAATTTCAGTGTGCATAAAGTTTATTGGAACACGGCTGTGCTCACTCTTATTGTCTGTGGCTGCTTTCACATACAATGACAGAGTTGGATACTTGTGACAGAGATTGTATGAGCTACAAAGCATCAAATATTTACTATCTGCCTCTCCACAGAAAAGGTACACTGACCCGTGGAACAGTGAAGCCTCCTGGCAAGGTCTCTATGAGGCTTCACAGCTCACAAGTAAAGTGCTTGGTATTTGTTACTTAAGGTATTTGTATCACACATATCTGTCATCTAAAGAGCTGCCATTGTATTTACTCTCTCACTTAATGCTCATTCATCTCTTTGGCATGAACGGGATTATCCCCATTTCACAGATGAGGAAGTGGAGGCTCAGACAAGTTAAGTGATTTAGCTTAGTGGTGATTCTGAAACTGGGATTAGAAATATGCCAGGGCAGCTGGAACATCTTATAACAGAAAGTGAGAAGGGCATCAGAGACTATGGAGAGCATGTCAGAAGGACTCGGGAGCCACTTGATGACACACCCACTGGGCAAAGGGGACAAATGAGCATCAGCAAGAATAATGTAACTCAAGTATATTTAAATCCATGAAAGATACCAACAACTACTCACTGGTCACCTTTGAGGATGCTGAGGAATCAAATCCTTATCCTACAACTAGCAGAGGAGAAAAAGCAGCATCAATCCTGCCTTTTTCTGTACAAACTTGCACTTCAGGGTAACCAAATACCTGACATGAGGAGGTCGTCATTCTACAAGTATCCCAGCTAATAAACAAAGAAAAGCTGCTAATAATTCCAAGGATCACCAATTTGCAGCCCCTAAGAAACTATGAGATGCAACGAGCTTCGGCGGCTGCCCACAATATAGGGAGGCAACCAGCCACCATGAGCCTCCCAGGAGAAGTAGCAAACCAGCACCCGCAGGGCCAAAAAAATCGAATCTGAAGCTGATTAAGTTTCTAGAACTAACTGCCCACTGACAGGAAATAGACAGCAGAAGAACACAGTGGACACCACCACAAGACACAACTAGCCAGACCAGATGGGGAAACTCTACGGGACAAAAGACCCAAATTCTTCCACAAATAAATCACAGACGGAGGATAAAAGGGGAAGGGAAGGAGGAGGGGAAAAGAGGGAGAATTTGTAATTTAAAAGAACTCTTAGGAGTCTATTGCCATGTATGGGCCTTATTTTAATCCTGACTGAACAATTAAAAAAAATACAACTGGGGAAATCTGAACATTGAATGATTTTAACTTTTTATTAATTACTAATTTTTTTTTGTTGGGATAAGATTAAGGGAATCTTATATTTAACACACACGTGCTGAAAACTGACAGATGAAAACACAATGTTTGAGATTTTCTTCAGAATAATCCAGGGGTAAGGATATAAATGAAACAAGATTTTTCACGAGTTGGTCATTCCTGGGTGAGGATTATAAGGGAAATCATATGTTTGAAATTTCCAAAATAAGGATAAAACAAAAATTGGACAAAATAAACAAAATCAACAGACCAGCCTTATATAATGTTTAAAACGAGGCCAAAACCAATTTATCAAGTTAGAGGGCAGGATGGTGGCCCCCAAAGGCTGGGGGCTGTGACTAGGAGCAGAGTCCAGGGAGCTCGGGGGCTTATTCCTTACTTCTTGATATGGACCATGATCACGCGGATATACTTTCTGAAGATTCATTAGGTAGCAAATTCACAATACATGCATTTTTCAGCATGAATGCCTGAAGTCAGTTTTTAACAGCGGATGAAAATAAGCATTTTGGCAATAGGATGTGAACCCAGTCCTGCCTGCTTCTAAGGTCTGCTCTCTGACACACACAGTATTTCCCAGACTGAGGTTCTGGTCTGGGCACAGGGAAAGAAGTCCCTCTGCTTAGAAAAAAATTACACGTAAGTCAAATATGTTTGAGAAATGCTACTTACTGGACCCCCAGGAAGAGTCCCAATGCACTTTAGAATGTAAGCATCTAAGGGATCCTATGGGGGAAAAACTGCTTCCCTTGGTAATGGAGCATTTCCCCAATTTGCACGCGAGCATGACACTTTTGTGACAGTACGCATATCAACCCTCCACCACACTATAGTATAAAAGGATGCCATTTTTATAAATTAAGGACGATTACCACTGTAAAATGCCTAAATGCCTATTCTAGCCTTATTCATTATTATAAACACGAATAAAAACATAATTCTTCCAAGGGTGCTCGGGTGGCTCCGCTGGTTAAGCATCAGACCTCAGCTCAGGTTATGATCTCACAGTTGGTGAGTTTGAGCCCCACATCGGGCTCTGTGCTGACAGCTCAGAGCCTGGAGCCTGCTTCGGATTCTGTGTCTCCCTCTCTCTCTGCCCCTCCCCCTGCTCACACACTGTCTCTCTCAAAAACAAACCAACATTAAAACATATCAAAAAAACAAAAAAACCCATAATTCTTCCCAAAACGATCCCACAGCCGCACATACCGTGAAATGCTTGCAGGTGTACTCCACCCATACCTCGGCACAGTTAACGTAGTCCTACAGAGAAAAAGTAAAGATGTGTCTACAACAGGAACACCATGGCTAACCCTAGAGTGAAAGCTCATCACATGCAGATCCCTTCAAGGGTTCTGATCATCACTAGAGATGACAAGTGATAGGAATTCCAAGACTGGTTGGCTCATCTACAGAAAAGTCTAGCCCACTGATCTATCTTACCCTAAGAAGCAAAAGTTATATAGAAACACAGGAGTTGCTGGAAACTAACTAGACTTCCATTTCTGAATAACTACTTGGGCCATAATAGAAATCTGGGAAAAACTGAAGGGCAGCGGAGATCAAAGTCAGGAGTCCTGGCCACACCTCAACAGAGACACTGACCGTGGATCTGGTTGAAAAGCTTTGCTTAAATGTGATTTTTGCATGTTCTGAGAAAAAAAAACCCAGACATCCTGCCTTTAAAACATAAACTCTGGGGTGCCTGGGTGGCTCAGTCGGTTAAGCGTCCGACTTCAGCTCAGGTCACGATCTCGCGGTCCACGAGTTCGAGCCCCACATCAGGCTCTGGGCTGATGGCTCAGAGCCTGGAGCCTGCTTCACATTCTGTGTCTCCCTCTCTCTCTGCCCCTCCCCCATTCATGCTCTCCCTCTCTCTGTCTCAAAAATAAATAAATGTTAAAAAAAATAAAAAAAAAAAACATAAACTCTTTTTCTGATAGAGAGGTGATGTACAGGTCGTAAAAAGGTTAAGAAAGCACTGAAGATTTTAGGTAGGAAATTCTGTGTTAGATTCAAGTGGGGGTGGGGGACCCACGGAGAGACACCGGGATGGTCATGGAAATGGCAGTTAACAGCTAAATAGAGCTGCCTTCCCTGGAAAACACTCATGTGAAAAAAAAAAAAAATGCTCAAGGAAAAATACAGTCTGCAAGTGTATCTCTTCTGCTCTGACACTTTAAGGAGAAGAAAAAAAAAAGAGAAAATGGGAGGGAAGAAAACACTTATGTCATTCACATAAGAATAGCCAGCTGAGAAGGTGAACTTAATAAGGCCATGTGAAGTTATAGACTGAAGGAAACCATTAACATGGGCTTTTGATGCAAGGGTGCTTTGAAGCACTCAGGGACAGACCCCACAGGCCCAGAGACTTTGGACTTCTGCATCCTAAAGGAGCTTTTTAGTTAGCCACTCGGGTTAAACAGAATTTCAACAGCTGAAGTTTAGTGAGGGTTTTGTTCAACTTAACATAGGTATGTGATTTTGTAAACAAGCTTCTAATTTTTCTAAGTTAGATCAGTATTCTCAACACACTACTGTAAATGCGGTGACTGGCAAGGAGGTTATAACTGAACTCTAATATTTCCTTCTTGGTAAATGACTGTAAATGCTACACACCCACATTCAATTATTTGCTGCGTTTCAGTCTACATGTTTGTGTCCAAAACGCATATGTTGAGAATCGTAGCCCCGCAATGTGACAGCATTAGGAGTGGGGCCTTTGGGAGGTGATGAGGTCATGAGGGTTGAACCCTGATGAATAGGATTAATGTCCTGATAAAAGGGACCCCAGAACACCCTCTCCCCTTCATCCCCTCTGCACCTAGGGAGGAGGAGAAGCTGGCAGTCGGCAATCCAGAAGAGGGCCTTCACCAGAATCCGACCACAGTGTCCCCCTGATTCCAGACTTGTAGACTCCAGAAGGGCAAGAAATCAATTTCTGTTGTTTGCAAGCCACCTGGTCTGTGGTGCCATTAAAGCAGCCAAGCTGAGATATGCTGCTGGCAGGAAAGGAATGGTTTGAAGGGTGGTGAAGTCTGCCCAGCTGGTCCTTCAGCCGAAGACAGGCAGGGCCATTTACCCAGTGGCGGCCCCGTAACTTGCTGATGTGTCGCCCACGAGGACGGTGAGACGTGAAACCCAAACTCTACAAGACTATGGCCATCGCTGCATACTGTTCCAGCACCTAACAGCAGTGGATCCATCTTTCCACATTTCCGTCCAAGGGGCAACAATTAGAATTCCCTTTTGCTAATTATACGTTTGACTGCTGAGCTTCCATTTAAGAATATCCTACTCAGTTGATATTTTCAAATCCAAATACTATAGACAGCTGCATTTGGATGCTGTTTGCTAAGTCAGAGCAGAGGTCTTTCAAAGTTCCAAATACTTTTTCTCACTTTACACTTTTACTACATCTTGAAGCCTAAAGAATTAGACATAATTAGGATAGAAAAATCAAAGAAATATATCTTTAGAGTTATCAATTCTCCACTATAGGTTAACAAAAATAATTTAAAATAGTATCATTTCTTGGGGCACCTGTGTGGCTCAGTCGGTTAAGGGTCTGACTTTGGCTCAGGTCATGATCTCATGGTTTGTCGGTTCAAGCCCCATGTCAGGCTCTGTGATGACAGCTCAGAGCCTGGAACCTGCTTCAGATTCTGTGTCTCCCTCTCTCTCTGCCCCATCCCCTCCACCCCCTCAGCTCATGGTCTGTCTCTCTCCAAGTAAATAAACATTAAAAAAAATTTTTTTTAAATAGCATTATTTCTTAAAACAAAATAAAAACCCAGACGTAGGATTAGTGAAAATATCTTTTTTTTTTTTTTAAACCAAGAATTTACTGCCAGACTTGGACAAAAGGCAGTCTATCTGAGGTCTGAATGGTCACCCACCTGTGGATTCTTCAACTTAGTGATAACTTTCCAAGCTTCATTGAGAATCTGGAGTCGATCACCCTCAGGAGGGTCAGCCAAGGCTAAGTTTAACCCCAGTGAGCGAAAAAGAAGATGCTTAAAAAAAAAAAAAAAAAAAAAGAATAGCAAACCATTGCAATACTGGAGATTTTAAATCAGAGCACCTTGAGGCTTAGAGGAAAAGGCTGTAACCCTTAGCTCGTCTCATGGCTAATCTTCCAACATCTTCCTGAAGTTCTACCGCAGCCCTACATGCAAGTTAGAGACACTCAAAACAAAGAGCTGGCTCTGTGCACTGCTCTGATTCATGAGACACAACATTCTTGTGGACAGAGCTTTTTATAAATCATGAGTGAAGATACATTTTTAAAAGATGGAAGCCCAAGCCATTCCTAAATACTTCACAGCGAGCTAATTCAATAGACTTAGGACTCACTGGCAGCAACTTACATGTGTCTAACAATCCCAATCACTAACTCACCTTCCAGCATGTTCTTCGGAAACAATGCCTGTTTTCTCGGTTGGCCCAAGAACCCCCACACAGGACCCTCTCCCTCGAGAGCTGTTGGGTAAACAGTGCCTATCTGTTCTCCCACTGAGCATCTGGTCAAGAGCCTACCTTGGGGAAACCCGACTCATCACACTCTTTAATCATGCCAATGAAATCCATGGACCTCGTGGCGATGAACTCGGCCCGGAAAGCGGACATCACGGAATTCAACAGCAAGGCGCTGCAAGACCCAAGTGCCCCATGTCAGAAGAATTTCCTCTTAATGAAAGGTGCTTTAATTTTAAGCACATATGTTGCTGGGAAGGATGAATGAAAGCTCTTTAAAGGTAAGGCTGGAAAAGAATTTTAAAAGGCTGGAGTAAAAAGGCAACCTCTAGAGACTAACACAGTGTTCTGTACTTATTTGGAACTCAATAAATGTTGAATCGGCTAGCTGGATTGATGGACAGCAAGCAATCACATCCATTTAAACAGATGCAAAATGAGCATGGTGCACTAATAAAACTAAACATCAAGTAATAATATTGATCCAAGCTGCAAATATATACCCCCATCTCTTACAAAAAGCACTGTTCTGGGACCTAGGGACATGTGACTTAGGGACATCTACCACAGAAGGGAAAAGAGAGGGGAAACCTCTTGTGCCTGGAAGACAGGAAGATGGAATTTATCTCAACCCTTCCACTTACCACAGCCCCATGGAGAAAGGACTATTATGAAACCCATTTTACAGATGAGGAGACTGAGGCAGAGAACTCAAGTAAGTGACCCAAGTTCACAAAGCTGAGAAAGAGTAGAGCCAGGCACAGGAAGGCGATCAGACTCCAGTTTCCTGACCTCTGTGCCATCCTGGCACTCTGCTGACCCTCTTGCCCACGTGAGCATGCCAAGCTCAAAAACCAAACCAAAACAAAACACAACAAAAACAAATGACTTCCATTTCCAAACCATGCTTTATGAATTTAAAAATACTTACTTGTTTCCTAGTTTCTTGCATCTCTCCATCATCTCAGTTAGCAGGGCCTAATTAAAAATAATAATGAAAGTCATGAACTTGGAGAATCTGAAATGACATTTCTCACAAAGACATCTCCAAAGTAATACTCTAAAACAGATGTAGCCACATGCCCATTTCCAGAACTCTGAGTCTGGCGAAGATAAGGAGTCAGGGACAGGGAGGAGTTCAACTGTATGGCACTAAACATCATGGGTAAGACCTCAGGCCCTGATGCCCTAGGGCATCAGGCACACTTGGGCTCAAATCCAGTCTCACCAACTACCAACAATGGGGCCTTGGACCAGTCACCTGACTTGGTGAAGCCTGGGTCTCCTCCCCCTTTGCCAGAGGACCCAAGTGCTACCATCACACGTGCAAGATTACCCCAGGATGGTGAGGGGTCTCCTGAACCCTAGACACCAATGAGAATGGAAGTTTCTTGACTCCCCACCTCTCCTGTGATGCACCGTCCCCCTCTAGGTCCTCCCCGTTTCACTGAGAATTTGCTAGCACCCACTGTCCATGGTGAGATGCACTCTGCATTCATGATCCCCCCTCTCACAACCAGCCAGGAGGCAGGCTCTCTATTCTGCCACTGCACAGGTGAGAGACCGAGCCATGTAACAGTGAGTGGCCTGCTTGGACCAAGGTGACACACAGAG